>NC_044039.1:40789997-41989997 GCF_901765095.1 Microcaecilia unicolor
CATATGTTAAAAACATTCAGTGTCCATCCTCTTCATGATCTCATCTTAAGAAATGAGGTAAACCAATCAAGTACTACTCCAGACACTCCTAAGGAATGCAACCACTGGAATAATAGTTGATGATCAATAGAGCCAGATGCTATAGTGAGCGCCCATGAAATCACAACATCTGGACCTTCATCAAGTTCCTTACGAAGATCATCTATCTGGGTAAATGGCTATTTACCTGGGTAAATTGGCTGTTTGAAAAGTGCCCACCCTTTCCATGGGCAAAAATACGCAGGGGGACCAACAACGGCCATACTTTTACCTGCGGAAGAAGTAGGCGGGTCAGAGGTGGGATTACGTAATGGAAGGCAATAACATGTGTAGTTTTGCAGTTTAAAATATATGTGCACTATTTTGAAGGGCAAAAGTAACCTCAGGAAAAGCAGGTGTTAATCTCTGCAGGTACACTTTCTCTAGACAATTTTCAAAGGGAAATATGCTCATACTTTCCCTTTAAGAAAGTACCCATGGACTTTACAACTATGCAAGCTATTTTGAAAAAACTGTTGCTTAAATATGTTTCCCCACAAATTAACCTGTAGTCTAAAACAGTGGCCCCACCTCTCTGCTGGAGGTACACCTAATGGGTCTTGTTTTCAGGATATCTATAATGAATATGCATCAGATACATTTGCATATTCTAGACACCCAGCATGCATTTGTTATGGTTATCCTGAAAACCAGAATAGTTAGGCACACTACCAAGACTACCCAAACATTGCTCTAAAATAGAGGCCTACATACCATCAGCCATAATATAGATGAGCTCTCAGTATGTCACAGCTTGTGATAACATTTAGTCTATAAATTTATGCTTGTTCCAGATGGCAAATGAAAATAAGTGTTGCGTATGACACCACATAATGGACAGAATCAAACCTTTGCCCCTTTCTGTGGAGGTGACCTTTTCAGTGATTAAATATATGCAATCTTCTAGTCCCCAAGAGACAAATCTGAATAATTCACTGTGCTGTATTTAACTCTTGTCAGATCATGCTGCTCTAACTAGCTTAGCATTACAGTGAAAAAGGCAGGATATCTAATGGAGCTCTTCAAACAGAGAAGTATCCATCTAGCTACATTTAAATTTCTAGAGGAGCGTTCTTGCTTCCTGTTTTATTATTTTGGTATTAATGGCTTTCCTTCTCCTGAGGTACACATCCTATCTCTGGTTAACGGAGCAATGACAGCATAACAGCTGGGCCTCTACCTCCAGTTTTATACATTTCTATCTCACCTAAACCTCTTTCCTTTTTTAACTTTTAAGGGAAACTCAGTAATGGGTATTTCAACCAAAGTGATTCTTTTTTGGGATCAGTTTGTCCCCTTTGCCTGAACTAGAAACCTACATCTGGGGAAGCAAGATGCAGACAACTTGGAGGTCCCATTGAAAGTCATTCTTGAGGTCACCAGTATGTGCCACTATGGCAAGATGAGTACTGAGGACTTGGTTGAGAGCTGCTGAACTATGCTGATGCACCATAGGCGTCTGTTATCTTGTTACTGATAACATCTGCAAACTATGCAAGCTAACAGCGGCAGCAAGGGGCAAGAGCGAGAGGCCTGTGCTCCTGCCCCAACAACCGCCATGTACCATCAGGGCTAAATGTAGGCCCAGTGGGAGGACCTACCTGGAAAGCTGGGGCAGGCATGGGACCCTTTGGAGGGGGGGTCATGCCGCGGGCTGGGAGAGGGGGGAAGGAAATGGGGTCATTGTTGGAGGAGCAGGAGGGGGCTCTGGGGCTTTTTAAAAAATTAAATAAAACTTATGCGGCCCCAGCCCGATATTCAGTGCCAGGACCTGCATAGCTAGGCTGGCTAAAGTTAGGACAGTTTTTGAGCTGTCCTAAATTTGGCCGTTTAGCTATGTGGGTCCCGGCACTGAACATTACAGGCACCCAGATAACTCTGGGCTCCTCCCTTATGCCACCCCCCCCCCCCCCCCGTATTGCCTGTGACCTGCCCCTTTTTTTGATGGCGGTCAGAGGCGATATTCAGTGGCACTGCCCACTTTAGTGCTGCTGAATATCGGGGGCTAGGCGTTGAGAAGCGATTTAAGTAGGCAGGGACCTCTCCTACCTGCTTAAATCACTTTGAATATCCGCCCCTCTTTGCACAATAATGTGTGCGCAAACGTGGTGTTAAAAGCATGTTAATGCTGGGGGTAGAGTGTGTACTATATGCAAATAGCACTCCCTCTTTTTTTTAAACTTGCATTAAAAAAACAATATATAAGCAAAACACTTGCCAAAAAAAACACACATCAGAAAAAGCCATACATCAAACTAATCATAAATGAAAAATTAACAATATCTTCTCAAGGCAAATGGGGGGACAGAACCATTCAAACACCTTTGAGCTCAGCCTGTTAATTTGAAGAAAATAACAAGACAGAAAAAATTCAAAAGGAAGAGATGATGCAATTTATCAACTCCTTGTAACTTAATTTAAACTCCAATTAGAACTAGGGAGAATGGTGACCCATTCTTTGGTTTCTATAAGAAATTGAAGCTGATCAGAATGAAAAAGACATGTCTTGTAGGAAAAAAAAGCAACCGCGCATTTACAAGGGCAGAACAACTGGAAGTTGCCCCCAAGAACTTGAACCCGTCATCTAAATACAAGAAATTTCTTTGTCTTTCCTGAGTTGTCTTAGTTAATCAAGAAAAAAGCAAAACTTTTGTCCCATAGTACCTTCACATGTTTTAAGTCGGAAAAATAATCAGATATAATCACATCCTGAGGAAAAACCAAAGTAACCATGAGGGTGCTCGACTCACTGCCTTCGGCTCCTGTTAGATCCAAGCTATCTTGAGTCAAGTCTTTGATTTTTCCAATATTCCCTCTTTAAGAAAAGTACACACTGTGTGCGCATGGCAAATAGGAGCTACAGAAAAACAGACTGCTTTCTCCCAGCTTCCTGCCTTAGTCTTTGTCTTAGTTCCTGTTTGCCTGTCGGATTTTTGGGAAAGCTTGTCCTTCCGAAGCATGCTATACCAGGCACCCATATGAACCTGTTAATAGCAGCAGACAGGTGAAGGAAGATGGACGATGGGGTCATCTTCGGACTCCCCCTCTCCTTCTCTGCACATATTCAACAGGACTGCTAAAAACCTGTCGTTCTCTTCTCTATAAATCAGCAAAATTCACTCTTTCCTTTCTGAGCACACTACCAGAACCTATTCCACGCTCTTATCACCTCTCGCTTAGACTATTGCAACCTTGCTTCTCAACAGGTCTCCCACTTAGCCATCTCTCCTCACTCTTTCAAATCTGTTTCCACAAATTTCTGCCTGCATGACTAATATTCCGCCGGGGTCATTATGCTCGTATTAGCCCTCTCCTCAAGTCACTTCACTGGCTTCCTATCCGTTTTCGCATACAGTTCAAACTCCTCTTATTGACCTATAAGTGCATTCACTCTGCAGCTCCTCGGTACCTCTCTCATCTCTCCCTACATTCCTTCCCGGGAACTCCATTCACTGGGTAAATCTCTCTTATCTGCACACTTCTCCTCCACCGCTAACTCCAGACACTTCCTTTTATCTTGCTGCACCATATGCCTGGAATAGACTTTCTGCACCGGTACGTCAAGCTCCATCTCTGGCTATCTTCAAACCCTTATTTTATCATCCTCACCTTAATATTCCCTTATCTCTTGTTTGTCCTGTTTGTCTGTTCTAATTAGATTGTAAGCTCTGTCGAGCAGGGACTGTCTCTTCATAGTAAATGATGGCAGATAAAGTCCTAAACGGTCCATTCAGTCTGCCCAACAAGATAAAGCGAAGATAATTACCTGTAGCAGGTATTCTCTGAGGACAGCAGGCTGATTGTTCATGTTCAAGTGTACAGCGCTGCGTATGTCTAGTAGCGCTATAGAAATGATAAGTAGTAGTACTAGTTGTTAAATAGCGTCCTTTGACCTTGGCCATGAAGAAAGCACTGAGAAATCTGTCTCAGAGGAACTGGACTCAAACTGGAGTGCACTACGAATGGTTTGGGATATAAGAAAGTCAAGGCTACTTAGGTGAACACAGCATGTCAGAGTAATTTGGATGTAAATGACAGGAAGGAGACAGGGCCACTTCCAGTAGGGTCCAATGTTAGGAGCCGCCTGAAGCTGCACTTTCCCTCCTGCTCCCCCCACGCCCGGGTCCAGCATCGCTCTAGCTCCCACCCTGTGTTGGTCCTCCACACACTGCAGAAACAGTGCTAATTGATGCATTCTGGCCAGTGGAGACAGGTCCTGTCCCCCTCCCCTCCACTCCCTTCTCCTCAATGGCTGCATAGGTCCAGCATCGTTCCAGCTCCCCTCTCACTGAAAGATGCGTCTCTGGCCAGTGGAACCTTTCCTCTGCCATGTCCTGTCTCTTTGATGAAACTTCCTGTGGGCGGGATGTGGAAGGGGAAAGGCTTTACTGGCTAAAGAAGCATCTTTCAATGAGGAAGGAGCTGGAGCAAAGCTGGATCTGTGCAGCTATTGGGGGGGCAGAAAGGAAGGGGAACAGGAAGGAGATATGTTAGACACAGGGATGGGGGGAGGGATGGGGGGAGGGATGGGGGGGAGGGATGGAGGGATGCTGAAGTGGCCAGTGGGGGGGGGGGCAGAGGGGAAGAGATGTTGGACTTGGAGGAGGGGAACAGAGGGAAAAGAAAGAGAACCTGGAGCAAAGAAGAGGGAGAAGAGAGAGAAGAGATGCTGGGGGAGCACAGGGAATAGAGAGACAGCAATGGGGAGGGAGAAGAGAGGGAGCAGATGCTGGACTTGGGGGAGGAGCAGAGAGAAGAGATGTAGAGAGACTGGACCAGGAGCGAGAGGACAGATACTGAACCAACAGAGGTAGGGTTACCATACTTGCGAAGACAAAAATGAGGACACCCAAAATAAATGTTGCGCTGCCCCCAGCCACACCCCCTCTGCACTGCACCCCGCTGCATAGTCACCTTGATCCCCCCCCAAGAGCAGCATGGTCTCCCTTTCCTTTCCCTCCCATTCATGAGCAGTATGTCCCCCTCGCCTCTCCTCTTCTTTCCATCCCCTTCTACCCATGTGCCACTTGAAGCCTCATCAGCCATTTTGAAGAAATGGTGGCAACAAGGAGGTCAGTGGCAGAGGGCAGGAAAATGTGAGGCACTTTCCTGCCCCGAAGAGGCCACTAGACCACCAGGGCACATTACAGTAGGTTTGGGGAGAGCACGCTGAGGCTCGGGGAGGGGGGGAGTGAGCCCACCAGCCAGCCAGCCCACCACCTGCTAGCCAGCCAGCTTGCAAACCTGGACAAATGGACTGGCTGGAAAAACTGCCTGGACTCCAGACAGTCCCCTGAAAAGGAGGACACATCCAGGGAGATATGGATGTATGGTAAGCCTAAACAGAGGGAGGGAGAGAGAGAGTGCAGACCATAAAGGATGAGGGGAGGTCAGGGGTAGGGGGTGCAGGATGAAGGGAAGAGAGAAGAGAGAAGCTGGACACGGGGAAGGACATGGACACAGATGAGATGTCCCTCTCTGTTCCTGTCCCTATGTTCCCTCCAGGGCCAGCGATACTAGACACAAGGGAAGGGATAGGGACACAGAGAGAGTCGCAAGACAGCGTAAGATAGGGACACACAGAAGAGATACTGAACAAGCGGAGGGGTGGAGGATAGGGGCAGGGACACTGAGAGGAGACACTGGACAGGATGGATAGGGATACATAAAAAAAATGAATTCTAGTCAAAAGGAAAGGAGAACCTGAATAGAGTCTAAAAAAGCAGAAGTGAGACACTAGGACCAAAGCAATCCTCAGACAACAATGTTAGAAAAAAAGTATTCTTTTCCTGAATTTATTAATTGTAGTATGCCAGTTTGAGAAATGTGCCTCCTTCTCTCCACCCCCCTAGTCCCCACTACCTTGGGAGCAATGGCATTATAGAGGGCCCATCTCAATTTTTATGTCTGGGGCCCATTTAGTCCTAGATACACCACTGGGGTCCAATGAAAGTTTTTTGAGGAGAGGAGTGTTAGAACCAGTAAAAACAGTGCATAACAAAATGGTAGACTGAAGATCTGACACATAAAAGGTGTGACTGCAGAGACAGAACTGGGAACCTGGGTAAGAAAGTGGATAAGAGGAACAAGTAGTGAATTTGAAGCAACACAGAAGTTTCCTTGACAATGACATAAAAATTCAGAAAAAAATCTTGTGTTTTTAATACTAACCTTCATGTTTTCTCCTTAATAACAACTTCTGGAAAAATGATTTTAAAAAAATCTTTCATATGACATCCTCTAATTATTCAAAATTTGATGATCATGCCCTGCTTGTGTCCTTGTCACAAATCACAAGGGTTCACAGCAAAATTCAATTCTGTAGAAATCATAAGTTACAACAGATGATGTTTCTGTTTAAATAAAGAATGGTGAACAGTGGCATTTGTGAATAAATCATCCTATTCAAGTTACATCATTTTCCTAATGCCTGAACTGAAATTACTTAGTACTTTGTCATAATATATTACTGAAAATGGCTACCACCGGCTGCCTTTCAGGTGCTGTGGAGGACTTGCAGCTCATCTGCATATCATTTACAGCCTTCTCCGGGGTGACTCCGAGGTCCACTCCGATCCACTCAGGGCCTCTGCTCTAGGTGCAGCGCGCCTAATGACACACGGGGCATTTTTCTCTCTACATTTATTTTTCTCCTATTTACTACTTATGGCTCCAGTACACTTTTTCTTCCTGGTACTGTCCCTTCCTAATCTGTTTCTCCATTTGAAACCACTGTACACTGCAGGAACACATTGTCCACCCTCTGTATTCATCTCTTTTTTTCTCTTCCTTTTTCTCAGCTCTCAACCTTCAACATTTCCTTCCTTCCTTCCTTCCATTCATCCATCTCCTTTCTGAGTACATCTCGCCTTCGTCGCTGTCGTCATACCTCTCATACTGTTCTCCGTACTCTCTTGCACCTTCTCCTGCTCTCCGCTGGGGACATTAATCCCAATCCTGGTCCTCCACATCAGCTCTCATCCTATTTGTGCAGGTCACACCGTGATATTTCCAATCTAATTTCTGTTCCTCTCCTCCCCCCTTCTTCCCTGCCTTTCTTTTGCGCTCTGTGGAATGCCCGTTCTGTCGGTAACAAACTTTCCTACATCCATGACCTCTTTATCTCTCGTACTCTGCATCTGCTTGCCCTAACTGAAACTTGGCTTTACCCTGAAGACTCTGTTTCAGTTGCGACCCTATGCCATGGAGGTTATCTTTTCTCCCATACTCCTCGCCCGGTTGGCCGCGGAGGTGGTGTCGGACTACTACTTTCACCCTCTTGTAGATTTCAACCTCTTCTTCCACCTCAACCTCACTGTTTTTCTTCCTTCGAAGTCCACTCCATCCCTCTATTTGCTCCTCTGCCTCTCCGAGTAGCAGTCATTTATCGGCCCCCTGATAAGTCCCTTTCTTCCTTTCTCACTGACTTTGATGCCTGGCTTTCCTTCTTTCTTGAACCTTCATCTCCTTCCCTCATTCTTGGGGATTTTAACATTCATGCTAATGATCCCTCTGACTCTTATGCTTCTCAGTTTCTTGCTTTAACATCCTCTTTCAATCTTCAACTGTGCTCCACTGCCCCCACTCACCAGAATGGCCACTGTCTTGATCTTATCCTCTTCTCAGACTGCTCACTCTCCAGTTTCTATGCCTCAACTCTTCCCCTCTCTGACCATCATCTGATAACTTTCACACTTAAACACCTTCCTCCCCAGTCCCGTCCAATCTTAACCAATACATTTAGGAATCTTCAGGCTATTGACCCTTCTACTCTGTCCTCCAATGTTTCAAATCTCTTCTCTACCACTATGTTATCCAAGTCTGTCAATGAGGCTGTCTCTTCCTATAATACTATTCTCTCCTCTGCTCTGGATACTCTCGCTCCTCCCATTCCCCGTTCTGTAAAATGTACCAAACCCCAGCCTTGGCTGACCTCTAGAATCCGCTACCTATGTTCCTGTGCCCGCTCTGCTGAACGCCTTTGGGTGAAATCCCATGCCCATGCTGACTTCATACATTTCAAATTCTTGCTGACCTCCTTCCAGTCTGCTATTTTACTTGCCAAACAGGACTATTACATCCAGTTGACAAACCCTCGACATCTCTTTGCCACACTGAACTCTCTCCTCAAAGTGCCTTCACCTCCAAACCCCCCTTCACTTTCCCCCCAGACTCTGGCTGAGTACTTTCACGATAAGGTTCACAAGATTAAACTTGAATTCTCAACCAGGTCACCTCCACCTCTCCTTCCCTTAGTCCATTCTCTCAAACCCCCCAACCCCTGCCTCCTTTTCTTCCTTTTCTGAAATCACTGAAGAGGAAACTACACATCTTATTTCCTCCTCAAAACTAACCACCTGTTCCTCTCATCCTATTCCCACCCATCTACTTAACACTATCTCTCCTAATGTCATCCCTTTTATCTGTCATATCCTCAATCTTTTACTGTCCACTGCGACTGTTCCTGATGCTTCAAACATGCCGTAGTTACATCACTCCTTAAAAAAACCTTCATTGGACCCTACCTGTCCTTCCAACTATTGCCCCATCTCCCTCCTCTCTTTCCTATCCAAGATACTTGAACGTGCTATTCACCGCCATTGCCTTGACTTTCTTTTATCTCAAGCTATTCTCATCCTTCTCGATCTATCTGCTGCTTTTGACACTGTTGATCACAGCCTACTCCTTGATATGCTGTCCTCACTTGGATTTCAGGGCTCTGTTCTTTCCTGGTTTTCTTCTTATCTCTCCCAGCGTATCTTTAGTGTATACTCTAGTGGATCCTCCTCTACGTCTATCCCACTGTCAGTTGGTGTACCTCAGGGATCTGTCCTGGACCTCTTCTTTTCTCCATCTATACTTCTTCCCTTGGTACTCTGATCTCAACCCATGGTTTTCAGTATCATCTTTACGCTGATGACTCCCAGATCTACACACCAGAAATCTCAGCCAAAATCCAGGTTAAAGTATCAGCCTGCCTGGAAGTATCATTGCTGCCTGGATGTCTCAGTTCCATCTGAAACTAAACATGACCAAGACTGAGCTTCTTATCTTTCTAAACCAACCTCTTCTCCTCCTCCATTCTCTATTTCTGTGGATAACACTCTCATCATTCCTGTCTCATCAGCTTGTAACCTTGGGGTCTACTCAACTCCTCCCTCTCCTTCTCTGCACATATTCAGCAGACTGCTAAAACCTGTCGTTTCTTTCTCTATAATATCACCAAAATTCGCCCTTTCCTTTCTGAGCACACTACCAGAACCCTCATCCACACTCTTATAACCTCTCGCTTAGACTATTGCAACTTGTTTCTCACAGGTCTCCCACTTAGCCATCTCTCTCCACTTCAATCTGTTCAAAATTCTGCTGCACAACTAATATTCCGCCAGTGTCATTATGCTCATATTAGCACTCTCCTCAAGTCACTTTACTGGCTTCCTATCCATTTCCGCATACAATTCAAACTCCTCTTATTGACCTATAAGTGCATTCACTCTGCAGCTCCTCAGTACCTCTCCACTCTCATCTCTCCCTACATTCCTCCCTGGGAACTCCGTTCACTGAGTAAAATCTCTCTTATCTGCACCCTTCTCTCCTCAACCTGCTAACTCCAGACTCCATTCCTTTTATCTTGCTACACCCATTTGCCTGGAGTAGACTTCCTGAGCAGGTACGTCAAGCCTCCAACTCTGGCCGTCTTCAATCTAAGCTAAAAGCCCTCCTTTTTGATGCTGCTTTTAACTCCTAACCCTGATTCACGTGTTCAGAACCTTATGTTTATCATCCTCACTTTAATATCCCTTATCTCTTGTTTGTCCTGTTTGTCTGTCCTAATTAGATTGTAAGCTCTGTCGAGCAGGGACTGTCTCTTCATGTTCAAGTGTACAGCGCTGCGTACGTCTAGTAGCACTTTAGAAATGATAAGTAGTAGTAGTCTTTGCTGTAAAGGCAGATTTTAGAAATTCACGTGTCTAAGTCAAAATGTGAAGGATCCCCAATACTATTTTGTAAGAAGCTCTGCTAAATGTAGAGTCTCTTGTAAAACAAGGTGCAGGACCACACATTAAAGTCCCTCCACGTACAGAGAGAGCATTGATGTTATACAATGCATGGAGGAAAACAAAGGTAGATCCCCCTACTAGACACAGGAACAGCTTTGTAAGATTGCTGTTCCTTCTAGAAACTGATCCCCATGGCATCTGTTCCTCTTGTCCTAGTACACTACCCCCCACATCAGTCCCATGCAGCATCAAACCCCTATGTGGCAGGAGACCACCTTGTATGTAGCCTCTCCCAGGGAAGTAATCCCACTCCCCAAGGCATCACCTCTGAGACAGCAACCCTCAAACAGAACATCTCACCCTTCCACAGGACTCCCTCAATACAAACTGCCCCCGATCCACCATGTGGTGGTGAAGTGCCCACCACATGGTAACCCCCTCTGACTAAGGGCAGAAAAGTCAATGAGGCTTCCCCTGTATCTTCCCACCCCAACTCACTCTCCAAGCTTACCAAGGAGTCCTTAGCATCTATTGGTATCTAGTGGCCCTCAAAATGGCCACCTTGACCTGTAGTGGCAATATCTCTAGGGCAAGGGTTCCATATAAGCATCAAAATATGATATCACTTCTAAAGATCTCAGCGTGATTTTGAGGGTCAGCATTGTAAAGGTGGAAGTGAGTGAGCATCACTCTCACTCAACTAGACCTCAGGGGCTCCCTGGTAAGCCCAGGAGGCTGTGGGGGTGGGGGGAGAGGGTTAGCCTCTTGAGCCCTTTGGCGGGGCTTTGGCTTTGGGGGAAGTGTGGGTAGGATGTGGTGGGGTGCCTGCCCACCATGTGGGAAATCAGGGGAGGGTTTATATCAGGAAGAATCTTGGGGGGGGGGGGTTCAGTTGGTGGGTCTCCTGTAAGGGAGGCTGTAAGCGTTGGATGTCATAGAGTGGAAAGAATAAGCTGGGGGTTTCCAGTTCAGGGGGGGGGGGGCAAATGGATACTACAGGGGGGGGCAGGGTGATCCGATGTTGGGGGTGTACATGGAGGTGCTGGACATCAGGGGTGGAGTTCCAAGGGAGGAGTCGTCTGTGGTGGGGGGGGGGGGTCTCCCGTCAATAGGAACTTAAGGGGTGGATATCACAGAGGAGGGAAGGAATGCCAAGGGGTTTCACAAAGGGAGGGAATGGATGCCATGTGGATCAGATACCAGGGGAGGGGGGGGGGTTATAGTAAGCATTGCAAAGTCCATCGAGTCCAAGGGATGTTCTGAACTGCAGCCAATGCTAACTTCTTGCAGCAACACAGTTGTGTCTATTGACAACTGAGGGCTCCTGTTACTAAGTTGTGGTACTGATTCCTGGTGCCATGTGGAAATTTAAGGCGTAGTAAAAGGAGCCCTAAATTGTGCTGTTGTTTTTCTTCTTGACGTATTTTTAAAGAGTTATTTGATAAAAGTCATATTAAAATTGAATGTGTACTAGTGTCTACTTGATTTGAAGAAATGTTATGGGAGGTTTTTGACGTGTGATTGCAACGGGGTCATAATCGGCAGCCACAATAGTGTTATTACAATAGTACGCCAGACACGCTAAGGTTTTTTTTCCTCCCTTAGAAATTAAGGGGGCCGTTTACTAAGCTGCGCTAGAAAGTGGCCTGTACTATGACTAGCGCATCGGTTTCCCAGCTTGGTGAGGCCACTTTTAGCGTGGCTGTAAAATTACTGCATGTCCTATTTCCCCCATTAATGGTCATGTACTAAATTCCTCATTAGCACATAGCTATTAGCATGTTTTAGCATGTGAGACCTTACTGACACCTATTTTGTAGGTGGTAAAGGCACACACGCTAATATATGCTAATTGGTTGGCCTGCAATGTAGCTATGTTAACCGATTAGTGCTGGACACGTCGACTCCCCACCCCCAAACACATCCCCAGCACTAAAAAATAAAAAGTATTTCATGTTGGAACCACACACACAGATCCCAAAACTACTGCAGGATGCATGAGCATGCCCTGTGGTAGTGCATTTTCCCGCACAACAAGCATGCGTTAGTGCTTACCACAGCTTAGTAAAAGGGCCACTAAAAATGTAAAACATTTTTAAAAGTAATAAAAAATGTAATAAATAACAGAACAGTATATGTTTTTTGGGCAGAATCCACTATTTGGTACATTGTTGTTGCTACAGCTGTCAGCAGTTGGAAAAAAAAAGTCAGTGCTACTTGCCATTCTTCTTGGGCTCAATGAAAATACATGAAATCCAGAGCTCTAATCATAAAGGCTCCTTCTTAGAGTTACCATATTGCTCCAGAAAAAGGAGGACATATTGAGCTAATCTGGGTTTTACTTTCATTGCTTTCAATGGAAGCAAAACCCGGACTGGATCAATGTGTCCTCCTTTTTCTGGAGCCATATGGTAACCCTACTCCTCTACAGACACACAAACACACACACATATATGCACACAATGTTCCCCTCCTTCAACACTGTCCCACCAGAGACACACTATGTATATGCCTAAGGCCCAGATCCTTAGGGGGAAACGGGCCTGTCACATGTCCTCAGGAGACTAGGGTTTATTATTTCTATACTGTGGTGACAAATCCAAACCCTGTTCAGAATAATTTACAAATAAAACCATTATATAATAAATTACATAAAACCACACACAAAAATATCACCCAACACCTAAGCGAAATAATGCAAAAACCTAACCTGGACTTCATTAACCTATAGGCCCTACCATAATAGCTATCTCAGCCTCGAAACTGATAAGTCTTCAATTTTCTCCTAAAAGATAGAAAATTGGTTTTGTGGCATAAATCTGGCACTGCACAACTCCAGTAGCACTTTTCAGAAGGCTCAAGCTTAAGAGCAAGCCAACCAAGACAATACTCTGCTATATATGAAAGGCCAAGAATTAAAACTGAAATTTTGCAATCACTGGACAGCATGATTTTTGTTTCCATAATGAAATTGGGTGTTTCTTATAGAGTTTTGGCTGCTGATCAAAGAAATGACATCAAAGATTTTCTATATCATATGGTTTTTCAGAAATTTATTCCGGCACATGTGTCAACTCATCACTAGTAAATGAACACCATTACAGTTTAAATATATTATGATGTCAATTAGCCTTTTTTATGTATTGCTTCTAGAATAAGTTGATGAATAGCTAGTTATGGCATGACCTGATGGTTGATTAATGTTATGGAAATGTATTGATTATGCTGTCACGTCTGTGGCCGTGACCACCCTCAGACTTACCTCATTTCTGGGGGCCAGCAGCTGTGCTGGCTTCTCTCTGTGTTTGTGTTAGTCTTGTCTCTGTCCTGGTGTGCTGGCTGCTTCCAGCATGAACCTGATTGCTTCACTAGACCTCACCTGTGTGGGCTATGCCGCTCTAGGGAGCCAGCATCTAAGATGGCTGCCACCGGCTCTATGCCAGCTTCCAAGATGGCTCCTGCTTGTCTTTCCTGTGGGCTCACTTCCTATGTGTGTCAAGCCTCTCTTTGGGGTCAAGGTACTTGCTGCTTCTGTCCTGCTGCTGGTGACCTCATCAGTGAGAGCCTTCATAAGAAAGTGCTGTGCTAGCATTCTGGGCCTTTGCATTGGTGTTGTGCTCTTAGGCCAGGTCAGGTTAGTAAGTGTTTGCTGCACTACTGCTTAGCCTTTCTCTGGGTTCCAGCCCAGCTTCTTTCTGTGTCTATGTCTGTTGTCCTTCCGTGGGGGGTCTTCCCTGCCACTGTCTGTCTGTGGACTGCGGGTCCTTCCTGGCTTACCCTGAGTTGGGGTGAAGCCTCTGTCTGTGGACTGCGGGTCCTTCCTGGCTTACCCTGTGTTTGGGGTGAAGCCTCTGCTCCAGACTTACCCTGTGTTGGGGTGAAGCCTCTGTCCGTGTTTGTTCTCTGTCTGCAATTGAAGCCTCAGCCTTTGTGAGTTCCCAGTCGGTGGGTGGAACAGCTGTGGCTTCAGACCCTTAGCTTGATATTCCTGGTTTACTGCTGCCTGCCCAAGACCCTTGGCCTGTTCTTCCTGGTTTACTCTGTGCACTCTGTTGCCTGCCAAGACCCTTGGCTGCTATTCCTGGTTTCCTCTCCCTACTCGCTGTCTGCCTTGACCCCTGCTATTCCTGAACCCTGCTTGTATATCCTGAACCCTGGTTCTGGCTAGCTAGTGTTATCCGGTTTTCCGCTCTGCCTAGCTAACATATATCCTGATTGTCTATCCTGAACCCTGCTTGTATATCCTGTGTGCATATCCTGAACCCTGCTTGTATATCCTGAGTGTATATCCTGAATCCTGTATCTGGCTAGCTAGTGTTATCCGGTTTTCTGCTCTGCCTAGCTAACATATATCCTGTGTGCATATCCTGAACCCTGCTTGTATATCCTGAGTGTATATCCTGAGTGTATATCCTGAATCCTGTATCTGTCTAGCTAGTGTGTATTTCCTGGGTGATTATTCCTGTATCCTGTCTCCACCTAGCTAGAGGGTTTACCCTGTGGGTATTCCCGGATCCCCGTTCTGCCTAGTGTGTATGCTGCCCTAGTTCTTGCTCCTGCTAAGCTTCTGTACGCCTTGTGTTCCTTGGTCTGTCTTCTGGGTCTTGCTAGTGGCTATGCAGCAGCACACGGTCTGAGTTTAGTTCCTAGTCTAGTCTCCCTCGTGCTTCCTAGACCCAGGGTGGGCCCTCTGGGTCTCCAGTTCCGGCCTTATCCTGCAAGTCCTGCCAGCCACCTGCACGCTGGAGCTCAACTCTAGCGGAACGGTGGCTAAGCGCAGGTGAAGCGGTTCCTGTCCTGCCGGTGCCAGTTGCCTACTTCCGATCCCGAGTTCCAGTCCTGTTCTTCCATATGTCCGGTTCCAAGATGGTCTTGCCTGCCTCTGCCGCTCCTCGGCAGGGGCCCAAGGCCTCACGATTCCCAGTGCTGCCCCGAGGACCTGACAGCATACCAAGGCCCTCGAGAACGCGACAATGCTGACACTTTCTGCTACATTTGTAGTACGTTCTGTCTGAAGGCGCAAAGAAGAGCTATATCTCCACTGGTGAAGAAGGCTTATAAACTGTATTTTGGATGTAAAGTTGGTGATCAAGACAAAAACTGGGCTCTCCATGTTGGTTGTGTATGATGTACTGGGCTCTCCATGTTGGTTGTGTATGATGTGCAGTTTTTGCCTTGATTGCCAGCTTTACACCCAAAGGGGGGAGGAGCACTTGAAAAAAAGATGTGAATGAAAGTCAAGTGTGGGGACCTGCAAAGGTATGTTTGCTTAGGTTCCAATATAATCTTCCACATGCTAACTTACAGAAGAGGTGGGTTAAAAAAGGCCATGGTTGGCTTAATGTCTCTCTGGACCATTTCTGCTATTATAAGAACCAGGACTCAAGCTACTAAAAAGACATAGTACAAATATTTTATTGTGTCCACGTTTACAAGTATATATTTTTAATATTTTTTGAGTACCCTCAGATATATAACCCACTGTAAGTGCAGACAATAAAGCCGCCAATCAGTGGTATAGCACTTCTTTCATCGGGTTACTCATATGACTTTTTTTGGGAGGGTATTTTTATATATGCAATTCATACCCCATCACCCAAGTGCTACAGGTATGCTTAAACCTTTCATGCAAACAATAAAAACTTGAAACACAGTGTACTTAGCTTCAAAAATGTCTTGCTGGAAATAAAGCCAAGCTGAAAGTTTTTTTCTTCCAAAGGACGCCTTCCCCTGAAACCGCCCGACTCCGCGGGTTTCAAACAATTTCCTCAGGGACTAGGGTTAAGGCCATGATCTCATTCTTCATGTAAATCCTTAAAAAACGCTGCAAGACCACATTTCATCAGGAAAAGTAGCTTATATAGGTGCGTCTTTAAAGCTCAAAACCGGAAATGTCTTCAAAGTGACGTCACTCAACGTCGGAGCGGCCGGCAGGTAGCAGCAGCAGTGAAAAGAGTGCGAGCTGCTGGGCGGTGCTTCGGGAGTCTTCCTTTCCCTCCATTGGACCATTTGGCAGCTCTTTTGGGGGTATTTTTACTAAGGCGCAGCAGGCCTAACGCAGGCCTACTGCTCGTTAAAAGGGCACTACCATGGCACACGTTGAGGTGTCCCTTGGTACTTTCCTCCTCATTGAACGCTAATCCTGCATTAGAAAATACAGGAAGCATGCCCATGGGTGGAGTATAGGCCTGCCTGTGCTAATCGGGTAGCGTGGGCACATTATCACACACTACCCAATTAGCAAGGGAGCCATCATTGCTGCCTCCTAAATAGGTGGCGGGTAGGGCTCCCATGGTAATGGGCACACACTAATGGGGAAATTAGCATGTGTCCATTACAAAAAAATATGGAATGGTGGCCATTTTACCACTGCACTAAAAGTGGCTGCAATGTATGGGAAACCTATATGCTGACACCAGTGCTGGCCACTTTTTAGCACGGCTTGGTAAAAGGACCCTTTTGATTTACTCTTTGGCTCTGAAAGCAATTTGCTAATTTCTACATCAACAACCAACACAAGAAGGAGGCATGAGACTAATTCATGTAAGGTGTGTTTATCTTTCTGCCCTCTCCCAGGTATAAAGGTACTAGTTACCTGGAATGTCCAGCACTCCAGGGATTATGGTCCTAATGCCATCAGGTGGAGAGACAGAAAGACACAGAAGGCTATAGTAATATGAGAATAATCAGTAATTGTTTATTACACTTACCAATCAGGACTACAATTAGAATACGTAATATAATTAATTAATTCTCATATGAGACAGCAACCGGGACACAAACGTGACCTCTGACATTAGCTCTCTGATTGCCTCTGTCCATGATTCTCCTTTTATACCCTTTTTTCTCATAGGCTAGTATTGGAAGTACAAAGTCAGCATATTCTAGTAAATTCTAACATATTCCAGCATATTCTAGTAAATTCTATCAAACATATAAAATGCGAGTGACCGTACTCGCCAGCAAATGCGCAGTAGAGACTTCCCTCTCTGTCCTGCCCCCGCGTCAATACGTGATGACGAGGGCGGGACAGAGAGGGAAACTGTGCGAAGGGGAGGGAGGGAACCGCTCCCCCCCGAGGTCGTCGCTACCAGTCCCCCCATCCAGAGTCGCTGCCGCCGCCGCCGCCCCCCCTCCACCCAGCCCGGGCCCTCTCTCGCTATTGAACTTACATCGCCGAAAACACAGCAGGGCAGATCAGCTGAGCTCCCGTCGGCCTTCCTTCCCTGCCTGTGTCCTGCCCTCGCCGACGTTACGTCACACGAGGGCGGGACACAGGCAGAGAAGGAAGGCCGACGGCAGGTCAGCTGATCTGCCTTGCTGCGTTTTCGGCGATGTAAGTTCAATAGCGAAGAGAGGGCCTGGGCCGGGTGGAGGGGGGCGGGGGCAACTCCGGGGGGGGGGGGGGGGACCGGTAGCGGCGACCTTGGGAGGGAGGGGAGGGCAGGAGAAATGCTGGACATGGGAGGTATCAGAAGGAGGGGGGCCTTGGAGCTGGGAGGGAGGGAGGGAGGGCCTTGCAGCTGGCAGGGAAGGAGGGGGCCTCGGAGCTGGGAGGGGAGGGACAAGGGGGCCCTTGAGCTGGCTGGGAGGGATGCGGCCGGAGGGGGGCCCTTGGAGCTGGGATGGCATGAGGCCTTGGAACTGGGAGGGCAGGCAGGGGGCCTTGGAGCTGGGAGGGGGGAGGGACAGAGGGGGGCCCTTGGAGCTGGGATGGGGGGAAGGAACAGAGGGGGGCCTTTGGAGCTGGGAGGGAATGGGGCCTTGGAGCTGGGAGGGAGGGCAGGGGGCCTTGCAGCGGCGAGGTGGGGGGGGAGGGGCCCTGGAAAACCCCATACCAATACTCGCCCGTTTTAACGGCTTAACGGCTAGTCTTACAGAAAGCAAAGTTCTTCATAACATATTTGCTTATCATAAGTAAGGTCGTAAGGTTATCCTACTTTGCAAAAACCATCTTCCCAGCAACCAAAGTTGTGTCTCTTCATTATCTGCTTTCATGGTCAGCAGCAAATTTCCCTTACATTACTTCATTCTCCTGCCCACACATATCTCTGTTATGACTCCATATCGCCAACAGAAGAGCAAGCTGACATGAGATTCACATTCTGCGTAATTCTTATTTTTTTAGCTTCTCAGTGACTCTTAACCTGTTCATAGCCTGTTCACAGAGGCCTAGCTTTGCTTATAATTCTCAGTTACTGTTGTAAAGTTATTTTATGGTTCATGACCTGCATGTCCTATATAAACAGGTGTTTTTTTAGTTGCTGCCATGTTATAAAAAACTCAAAGACAAAGTTCTGTAGACTCAGGTGGAATTATGTAACCAGCCACATCATCCAGAAAACTAATCAGCAAGCAATGAGTGAATATACAGAAGTGCCGTGGTCATTTGCTCATGCTTTCAGCTGATGTGCACAGGTCTACCTTATATCGCTTGTGCTTTTCTTACAGCCTGAATTGGGTCTTTCACAGAACACCAACAATTGTTGGATTTTGAAGATAATCCTTTTAAAGCTACCAGATGAATATTTTCCACATCGGCGGACAACAATAAAGGTAGACAGTGTTACGTGTTCTTTTCTCTCCGTGCTTGACAGATAATAAATCATTTTATGACGCAGACTTATTTTCCAGCATTCATGGGAAAAAAAGTGACCCAGTTCTCAGCCTTGTGACTGGAACAGATATTATCGAATTTGGTGCATAAGGAAATGAGCACTGAAATATTCTGCTTTCACTGACTGGTTGACATGAGTGGTGGGAGACTGATTTGGTGCAGGGTAAAGGGTCATGGATTCCGCCTTTCTGTGGTACAACTAAAGCAGTTTACATTTATAGTAAGGCAGGTACTTTTCTCTGTTCTGAGTGGGCCCACAATATAATGGTACACTGGTTAGCTAGCATTTAGCATAAAGCAAGCATCCACAGTATTATTATTAGTATTATTTATTATTATTTATTGCATTTGTATCCCACATTTTCCCACCTATTGGAGGCTCAATGTGGCTTACACTGTTTGTTATGACATTGTCATTCAGGATATCAGATACAATTAGTAATGTTGCAGGGATAATTAAGGGAAGAAGAACGAAGTGAATATGGTAAGTGTAGAAGGTGGACTTTTCATAACTGGGTAGGTTGGTGAGGTGGATTATTGAGGCTATAGGTGTCTCTTCGTAGGCCCTTGTTGAAGAAATATGTCTTCAGAGATTTGTGAAAGTTAATTATTTCGTCAAATAAATGGAGTGGAGGAGTGGCCTAGTGGTTAGGGTGGTGGACTTTGGTCCTGAGGAACTGAGTTCAATTCCCACTTCAGGCACAGGCAGCTCCTTGTGACTCTGGGTAAGTCACTTAACCCTCCATTGCCCCATGTAAGCCACATTGAGCCTGCCATGAGTGGGAAAGCACAGGGTACAAATGTAACAAAAAAATATTGGCTGGTTTAGTCAAGGATTTTAATTATATACAATCTGAACCATATAGGCCTAATTTTGTTTATTAGGAACCACATGCAAATTGCTTTTCCTTATAGGCAAATGGGGCAGTTGGCCCTGGCCCTGCATAATAGGGAATGCATAGGTAAATTGAGCCTGAAGCGCAAGACTGCCAGGGCTGTTGATGCCACTCCTAAAAATCTCCGCTAGGTCTAGGTCCTCCAATGGAGGTTCCAGACCCAAATTTTGTATGCACCCTATGGCTCCACTTGAGTCCTGAAAGATACTCAGGGTTGTCTTTGTGGCTTTGGCTTCAGTGTTCTTTCCATGGCAGTGGCAGCCAGAGGTAGGACAGCTCTAGAAAGGTGCAGCATATAGGTCAGGAAGTCATGGAATCGAGGCAGGAGACCTATCCTTAAAAGTTTGCCCAGAGCCTCATAAATGGTTAAAGCAGTTCTGACTACATGTATAATTCCAGCCTCTACTCTCTCTCTCTCTCTCTCTACTCATGGGACCACCTTTTTGAGCAATAGTCAAAACCCCATTTTTTTAAGGTTAACTATGTTGTACTGGTTGCCAGTTGATCTGTAAATCTGCTAAAATTTGTTAAGTTTTCTTTTTTAAATATTACATAGTATTGGCACTAGATTTCTTCAGTCAAGATATGTACCAATACAAGATCTTCAGTCTCAGGCTAGTCTGTGTTTGGTAACCCCTCCCATATGCTTGATGCCTTTTGAGGAACAAACAGTTCCTGGAAGTGTGGCTCAGTGGTGGAATGATCTGCCTTAGGAGCAGAATTATCAGCTTTATGCAAAAATAAATTTAACACCTAGCTTTTTTGATCAGTTTGTAGCCAGAAATAAATAGATATGTAGTCTTTTGTGAACCACATCGTTTTGTTACTGTAATGAGAATTGGTTGTATTATGTTTATAATATTAGGGGGGTTTGTATTGTTTACGTAACATTAGGATCTGTTTTGATTAATTTGGCTGTATAATTCATTGCCTTCCCCAGGAATCTTTACCCCTGGGTAAGGCCAGCATTCATTTATGATTGAAAGTGGATAGATGGCTGGGTTAGCTAGAGGCTGGCTAATGATAGAAATCCCTGAATGGGTTTTACAGTTTATTAAGAATTTGATATACTGCCTATCATAGTTCTCTGAATGGTTTACATTTGAGAGATCCTCTCCCAAACATTTGTGCCCCACCCACATGTCTCATATGAATGCAACAGGCACGCAACACACCGATTGCACCATGAGGCCTCAGATGAGTGAGGAAGGCAATGGCAAACCAACCCGTCGATAGTCTGCAAGAACTGTTGGTTCATGGTACTTGCATACTGGAGACTATCTGTACATTTATAATCAATTAGGTGCATTGTAATTTTGTTGTAAAGCTTTTATTGTATTACAATTTTTTTTATCTATTGTCCACTCAGTTCCTATTATTTGGGTATAGTGTGGATATAGGGGTCAATATTCAGCCGGCAGCGGCAAGCTTTTGTTGTTTTAGCCACAGCTAGCATTATTCTCAGATATTCAATGCCAGGCCATGTCCTCATGGCTACAGGTTCCTGAGTTTGCCCTCTTACCACGAATCTTAACTTTAATTAACTTGAGTCTTTCTTCCAGTTGTGTGACTCAATTATAGAAAAATGCATTTGTGAAACCCATACTTAAACAAACTTCACTTGACCCTCAAGTCCCTGCAAACTATCGACAAGACTCCAATCTATGCTATCTTTTTACAATCCTAGAGCATATAATTTTTCTCAATTATTGCAGTTTTCTGAAAAATCACTGGCCCTGCATCCAAAACAAGTGGGTATTAGGTCCCAACACCAGGGGTGGCCCAACCATTAGGCCACCTGAGGCGGGGGCCTCTGGCGGCACTCTTCAGGAGAGGCATCTCAGAGGGGCAGCTTCGTGGCATTTTACCTCATCACAGTGACGTTCCAAACCTGGCAGCAGCAGCAATTCCCATACGCTGCGGCAGCCTGAAGTAACCTCCTGTTTCACTCAAGATGCCGCAGTAAAGGGAAGAGGCATTGCTTCTGACTTGTAACCACTCCCCCACATTAATTGATTTGCTTGCTTTATTTTTGTCTATTAGATTGTAAGCTCTTTGAGCAGGGGCTGTCTTTCTTCTATGTTTGTGCAGCGCTGCGTACGCTTTGTAGTGCTATAGAAATGCTAAATAGTAGCAGGGCTTTTTTTGAGGGGGTACTTGGGGGTACTGAGTACCGGCACCTTTTCCACTGTCTGCTATACTTGACCCATGGTTTTCGTATTTTAATGAAAGAGCTCAGGTTCTACATAGACATTCTGCCTTGTCATAGATTCTATGACTGGTTGCAGGAGTCCTGGCTATTGTAGGGTGGGTCCCTCAATGATCACTCCACCCCTGAAGGGAGGCCTGGCATTTGAGTACCGGCACCTTTTTTGCTAGACAAAATGCACTGAATAGTGGTAGTAGTAGTGTCAGCAGCGGCAGGATAGTGTATGGGAATCGCTGCCACTGCCAGGCTTAGCACATCACTGTGACAAGGTAAAAAAAACCCGAGGGGGAGGGGGGGTGGCATGTAAGTTCCACCTCAGGCGGTATCTTGCCTTGGGCCGGCTCTGCCCATTACAGCACTGAGACTGTCCTCACTGCTGTGCTGAATGAAGTCTACTCAGTTAGATAAGCACAGAGTAGTTCTTGCTATTTCCTTGGCTCTCTCTGCAGCATTCGATCTAGTTGATCACTCACTTCTGATTCACTGTCTCACTACTTTGGGTATTTCAGGCACTGTTCTTTCTTAGTGTTCTTTCTTTCCTTGAAAATAGATCTTTTACTGTTGTCACATCTTCTTCTATGGCACCAAATTATCCCCTGAACCGTGGTGTTCCGCAGGGTTCGGTTCTTTCCCCTCTATTTTTAAATTTATTTTTAAGTCCTGTTGCCTCCCTTATTCAATCCACTGGGCTATCCTTTCACTTTTATGCAGACAACATTCTTCACCTATATCCCACTAATCCTTGCAACCCTACTTTTGGTCCATTAAGTGATTGTTTGAACCTTATTTCCAGTTGGCTGGCTGAGCATAGGCTAGTCCTTAATAAGGAAAAGATGATTAGCTGCTGGTTTTTTCTGGATGACTGTCCATCCTCACTGCTCCTTTAAGCCTCTTTGGGTCACTCGTACAACCAGTGGCTTCTTTCAGACACCTGGGAGTAATACTTGATTCCCATCTTACTTTCACTCCCCAAATTTCGAATCTCTATAAAATAGAATTTTTCATATTTCGGCAACTCTGCTCAATTTGCTGCTATTTCACCACCAATATTTTTAATTCCCTCATTCTTGCACTACTGACATCATGGTTGGATTACTTTAATATTGTTTTCTTGGGTTGCACTCGTTCTAATTTAAAAAGACTGCAGTCTTTGCAAAATATGTCCATCAGACTACTAAGTCATGCTCAGCATAGGGACCATGTTTCTCCATTATTGCAGAAGTTTCACTGGCTACCTGTTCAACAAAGGATAATTTTCAACTTGCTAACCCTCATTTTTAGAGCACATAGGGTGGGGCTCCCACTCTAACTGAATTCACTCACTATTCCTTACTCTCCAGTACACCTGCTGCATTCTCTTAATGATCACTGCCTCGTCCTGCCAGGGCCTAAGTTTGCCCAATTAGAATGTACTAGAAATCGTACCTTCTTTTTCGTTGCCTCTTCTTTCTGGAATTCGGTCCCATTCCATATCCGTGCAGAAGTTTTTAAACCTGCACTAAAGGCTTGGCTTTTTTTCACAGGCCTATGAATATGTTTAGTATGTTCCCTTTAAGAATTGAACTCTGTGACTGCCTGTAATTGTTTTTAGATGCTTGTTGATATTGTTTTGTTTGCTTCTTAATTTCCTCCTATTCTATACTTTTGTAGTAATCCTGTTTTTTACTAGGATGTTTTATCTTTCCTATCCGTATTGCAGTTCTTTTCCTTTTAACTAACTTTGTTTTAATTATTAATTATTAAAAACTGCCAAGATTGTTCATTTCCAGATGTCTCATCATAAAGTTTGGCTAACATTGCAGCAATATTTGGAATCAAATTCTACTAGTTAGCCACCTGAGCACAATATTATATGATTCCCCTTTTCCCCCTTTCTTCCCTTTCTTAATTTTCCCCTCTGTCCCTAGTCTTTTCTTTTAAGTTATCATTTCTTTTTATACAACTTCCATTTTTGTATACCTGTTGTATACTTCGAATTTTTGAACTTTGACAGTAATCTAGTTATATGTTTGTTATCCTTTGGTTCTTCTAACAGAAAGTTGAATCTGCTTGGTCACTGAAGTGCGGGGTCTTAGTTCACAGACTCCATCTTGACATAGTTGTATACACAGGCTGAGATCAGCAGAGTGAGACTCACAGGGATATAGTCCTACAAAGTTTACTATATTCTGTACTGTATTTGGATGGATGTTATATTTAAAAATTAATAAAAAATAATGTAATAGGTAATAAAAACTGCTAAGACCTGCATTAGCAGTATAGGAAATCTTAATAAACTATAAAGATATAAAACTATAATAACACTGTAAGACATGGGGGAGAGAAGGAAAGACGGAGCCCACAACCCTGGAGTTCCTGGGAAGAAACTGACAGTCCCAGGAAGGAAAGGCTGAAGAAGGACCTGGACCTCTGTTGACATATGTGATCAGGAAAATGTAAAAGGTAGTTTGTTTTTCAGTGAAAATTGCGGAAGGCAGCAGCCAAGGAATGACAGCAAACTGCCGTAAAGGTGATTCTTGCTGATAAAGCCTTGGAAGCCTGTTTAAAGAACTGAATGGAGTAAGATACTGTTTGGACTTTAAGTCTGTGTTAGCTCTGAGCTGGGGAGTAAGCTTGTGTTGGGGGTAGCATCCTGAGTGAATAGGGAGGGGGGGCTGGGCTCCTGATGTGCTACAAATAAATAAATAAAATAAAGGAAAACGCTTTAGTACAAATGTTGAAGAAACAGCTGAGTTGCTATGCACTGTTTGAGGACAGGACAAGGGCAATAGTGGTGGCCACACAACGCCCCGCGCTTAAGCAAGTTGGCAGCCTCTGCCCTCCTGTCTACCTCCAGGTCTGGCATTTCAACCCTCTCTCTAACACCACCCCCCATTCTTGTACCTTAAATGATTTCTCTCCCTGAGTCTACAGCTCACCTATGGCAGCTACTACTACTAATCATTTCTATAGCGCTATTAGACATATGCAGCGCTATACACATCTAAGTTTTTGTACCTGGGGCAACGGAGGGTTAGGTGACTTGCCCAAGATCATAAGGTGCTCCAGCGGGAACTGAAACCCAGGTTGCCTGCTCACTAACCATTAAGCTACTCCTCCACTCCAGTGATTCTGCTGCACTCCCAGACTTTCTCTCTATGAGACCCACCCCTTCTGACGTAAGTTTCTGTTTCTACAGGGGTGAAAGCTGTAGAGGGAAAGTTCCAGGAACAGCCCCCCCCCCCCCCCAAGCAGAGCTATAGATTCAGGGAGAGACATCATTTAAGGTACAGCATGGGGAGGTGCTAGAGAGAGGGGGGATGTTAGAATGGGAGGGGGGTGTTCAAAAATAGGGGCAGACGCTGGACCGTGGGCGGGGTGGGGGCCCACCAAACCTATCTGCACAGGGCCTCCTTGCAAGTGCTAAGGTCGACCCTGTTGAAGACTTATTAAATGACTGGAAAAGTGACTAAATAAATTTGTATTAAGTGTTGCCCTGAAATTAAAGGTTGTATATTGTTTGAGTCTGAACGGAAATAAATTTGCTGCTGTGGAGAAAGAATGTGGAAGTTTGTTTAGTACTCAAGCATTGTACTCTGAAAGCAAAATCCAAAAGGTGGAGTGGAGTAAAGCCTCAAGTGGACCGAACAGAAATAATTTGACTGGTTATCAGAGGGAACATGAACCCCAGTGCTATGCTCCTCATTACCCTCATAACAACATATAGTTTAGAACTCAGAGCTCTTTCCCATATTTTCACATCTTGAACTTAAGTATGCGTGTAAATCACACACAAAAAAGAAGAGAGATTCTAGAACTAATTTATCAATGCTTTGTTCCAGTTTTGCTTCATCTGTTTTTCCCTCTGAAAATCCCTCAAGGTTTCACTGATAAATTTGCAGCAGTTGATATTGGAGCACAGTTATAACAAATTTTCCTCTTCAAAAGCATGCCCAGCACTTAGATACCGCGTTCTAATTTGTAAATAACCACAGGGGATCTTGCTTCCTCGCCTCCATCAACCAATATTATGTTGACTGGCTACTGTAATGTCCCAGTGTTTTAATTTAATCTGCTCATGTTCAGCACCATTGATATCTTATTAAGTAGCACAGAAACAGGTGAATGCATTCAGAAATATGATGCACAATGTCAAAAATGCTAATTTGCAATCATTTATATTACATATGTGTTGCTTTTAAACAATACACTTACATGCTAATGGTGCCACTTTGCTTCACGAATTTCTTTGGTATGTTTTAGAATCACTTTTTTGGATGCAAGTTTTATTACAAGAAAATGAAAATTTAGGAGCCTGTATACTAAAGTGTGGTTATGTGTTTGCACTTACAGTGTGTTAGCCGCAAAGCTTAAGGAATGCAAAGCTTGTGGAGTAACTGCTGGTGGCATGGAGGGGCATATCGAACAGGGGCCTGCCATCTATAAGGCGGCCATCTGTAATGACGGTCCCGTTAAGCGGTGTACCTGACTGTATTATTGAAACAAGATGGCCGGCCATCTTTCGTTTCAATAATACGGTTGGGGCCAGCACAAATCTCAACATTTGGGCTGCCCTTAGAGATCACCGGCATTAGAGATGGCTGCCATTGGTTTTCGCCGATAATGGAAACTAATGCGGCCATCTCAAACCCGGCCAAATCCAAGCCATTTGGTCATGGGAGGAGCCAGCATTTGTAGTGCACTGGTCCCCCTCACATGCCAGGACCAGTGCACCCTAGGGAGCACTGCAGTGGACTTCACAAAATGATCCCAGGTGCATAGCTCCCTTATCTTGTGTGCTGAGCCCCCCAAAACCCACTACCCACAACTGTACAACACTACCATAGCCCTTAGGGATGAAGGGGGGCATCTAGATGTGGGTACAGTGGGTTCAGGTGGGTTTTGGAGGGCTCCCATTTACCACAACAAGTGTACAGGTAGGGGGATGGGCCTAGGTCCGCCTGCCTGAAGTGCACTGCAGTACCCACTAAAAAGTGCTCCAGGGACCTGCATACTGCTGTCATGGAGCTGGGTATGACATTTGAGGCTAGCATAGAGGCTGGCAAAAAAATTATTTTTAATTTTTTTTGGGGATGTGAGGGGGTTGGTGACCACCTGGGGGGAGTAAGGGGAGGTCATCCCCGATTCCCTCCGGTGGTCATCTGTCAGTATGGGCACCTTTTCAAGGCTTGGCCATGAACAAAAGGGACCAAGTAAAGTCGGCAAATGCTCGTCAGGGCCGGCTTTCTTTTTTCCATTATCGGCCGAGGCCGACCATCTCTTAACCACGCCCCCATCCCGCCTTCGGTACACTGCCAACATGCCCCCTTGAACTTTGGCTGGCCCTGCATGGAAAGCAGTTGAAGCCGGTCAAAATCGGCTTTCGATTATACCGATTTGTCCAGCCTTAGGAGAAGGCCAGCCATCTCCCGATTTGTGGCAGAAGATGGCCGCCCTTCTCCTTCGAAAATAAGCAAGATAGTTACTCCAAAGGTCAGACGCTTACCAACCTCGGCAGACAGAGCAGGAAGGACATCTACACTATCGCTGATACAGTTACCATGGGCCAATGCAGAAAAAAACAAACAAACCTAATCCTCCGTTCAAACACCCAACCCATCACATACTCATCCAATCAACATTTAACCTGCCCCAAAAGCCCCCCCCCCCCATCAGCATCCCCAATTCTCCTGACAGCCTCTGAACAACATCCCTACACAAACCCTTACCCCCTAACCCCCACGACACTTACTGGGGATCTCCCTGGTGGGGTAATGGTGGGGCAGGAGTCATCCCGGGACTCTCCTTCCCCCTTGCTGCTTGGGATCAAAATGACAGCTGTGACTCCTACCTGTACTATCTCTTTAAGCCCCTATGTGCCTGTGTTCCCTTATAAACTAAGGAGCCCAGAACCAACCCCAACAGCATGCAAATTTATATCAACTCTGGAGAAAGTGTAAAATTGTATGTATATATTTTACAATATATTTTTGTCCCCTGCAACTCTGCCCCTGCTGGACCCAAACTACACCCCCATGAATTCCTATCTGTGTACGTTTCCTACGTGCTATCTTTCCATGCACCTTAAGGTGGTTTGCCTAGTGTTTAAGATCTTAGGGGGCCCTTTTACTAAGGCGCGTAGGTGCCTACGCGCGTACAACACACGTCAAATTGGAACTACCTCCCGGCTACCACGTGCCCCAGGTGGTAATTCGATTTTGACGTGCATCCAAAACAAGCGGTAGAAATTTTCTACCGCCTGGCGCTTCTCCTGTGGTATCGGCAGTGTATGCGTGCTGATGATTACCGCCAGGTTAACGCATGAGACCTTACCGTTAAGTCAATGGGTGGTGGTAAGGTCTCATGACGAAAATGGACATGTGCTGGTTTTATTATTTCTTTCGCACGTACATTTTCGCCCCCCCCCCTAAAAAGAAAAGGCCTTTTTGCTGGTGTGCTGAAAAATGGAACTGCGCACATCCAAAACACGCATCTACATCAGCGCAGGCCATTTTTAGGAACGCCTTAGTAAAAGGGTCCCTTAGAAGGCTACTGCCCAGAGAGATTATCTCAACTGGTGGAACTAAGGAGTTCACCCAGGAGCTGGAATTTATTTTATTTTATGTTAATTACATTTGTACCCCGCACTTTCCCACTCATGGCAGGCTCAATGCGGCTTACATATTGTATACAGGTACTTATTTGTACCTGGGGCAATGGAGGGTTAAGTGACTTGCCCAGAGTCACAAGGAGCTGCCTGTGCCCTGAAGTGGGAATTGAACTCAGTTCCTCTGGCTTTTCAATGGTCAGAATGTGAGATTTAAAAGCAAATATTTCTCATTCTTTCATATATTCTGCGCACAATTATGGAATGATCTCCGTATTAAAATCCGTTCTTTAAGAAGCTATTTTTCTTTTTGCAAAATGGTGAAGGCTTATTTGTTCTCTTTTAAAGAAATAGTTTATGATCAGTTTTACGGCCCTGTTTACAAAGGCACACTAGCGTTTTTAGTGTGCGTTAACTGCGTAAATGCCCATAATATTCCTATGGGTGTCTACATGGTTAGCGCATGCTAAAAACGCTGGCGTACCTTTTTGAACAGGGCCTTTAGTCAATCCTGTTCTATTTTTGTATCCTGCTTAGAACCTCAACTGAGGGAGTTGGTGGGTTATAAGTCCATTATAACATAACATCTACTTTTTATTGCATGAGTAAAGTAAAAAGGAGCAACATTCTTCACTTCCCAATTGTAACGGTCTCAAATACAAACTAACGCATGCGTCAACCTTTCCTACCTGAGTACACAATTCTGGAATGCGTTGCCGGCGAAACCTAAAAACGATCTATGACCAAGCCAACTTCCGAAGTCTATTGAAGACCCATCTCTTCAACAAGGCATACAACAAGGATCAACAATTATGAACTCCTGTACACATACCCAGAACTGCCCTTACAATATCTGACTGCCAAACCACTATCATGTTTTTTCACTATTACTAATGCACATTTTCTATATAATTCTTATACAGTTCTTAAATATTTCTTACTATGATTGCTTGCTATGTACTATCATATTCTACATTCATGTTACCCAAAATCCTTCTGTTATACTAAATGTATACTTTCTCATGTATTCTCACTATTCTTGATGTATTGTAGGCCACATTGAGCCTGCAAAAAGGTGGGATAATGTGGGATACAAATGCAACAAATAAATAAATAAATTGTACCAACTAGCAGCAGGATGTTTGGGTTCTTTTGCATCTGTATAAACTTGAGGAAATTTTTACTCTTTGAAAATTCAATAAAGCTACATGGCTACAAAAGTACATGTGTGCATTTTGCTGTGTCTATTGCTGTGGTTACCCAGGAACACTATGCACATACATTAGAAAATTCCCTATATATGCTTAAATTCGGTTTCCCAATAGGCTCCCTTTTTGAGCAGCCTAGTAAAATGAGATGATTAATATGGATCTGCTTGAGGGAAAATGTTTCACTCTGTTTTGGCTTTTTTCCTAAGTTTGAATGTTTTCTTAAGCTTGTTTCATACATTTGTTTCAATAAAAAAAAATTGTAACAAGTATTAGAACATTTAATGTGCTCTAATTGACGTAACACATGTTAATCTGTAGGTTACAGGCATTACGTTACATTATATTACAAGCTGCATTTGTAACCCACGATTACCATACACGTTCAAGGCGGTTCACATTATAAGAAACTGAGCATAGTCAGGAGAACGACGAATGACATTTCCTTAAGATCCAACAATCCATTTTAAGTCACCTAGATAACACACATTTCTGAGATAGAAAACCCAGTCCTCCGATCAATATTCATTAAGGGGGCTCTTTTATTAAAGTCCATTAAATAGTGCGTCAGTTAGAATGTGATAACAGCTACTATCCTGGTTACCAGTTCATTATCACATTTATTTTAAGATCATAACCTTGGCTCATAAAGGGATAGTAGGGCTTCCGCAGGGGTAGCGCATGGCAAAACAACACTACTGCCGGGCATGCCCAGGCGCCCCGGCCGTAGTTCTGAGTTTGCCACATGCCATTTCCTGCACTAGAAAACAAATTTTATTTTATAGCACAGGTGGCAGACAGTAGGCATTCCTGGTGGTAATCAGGCAGTGTGAGCACATTGCCGCATGCTGTCCAATTACTGCTGGGTTAACGCATGAACCCTTACTGCCTAAACAGATCATAGTAAGGGTTCAGACAGTAAATGGCTGCATGCTAATTTTGATATTCGTGCACGGCCATTAACTCCAAAACAAATGCCTTTTCTCCCTGCTGCGGTAAAAAGTGTCCTGGTGCGCAGCAATCCCACTTGCCAACAATACCAGGGGCCACTCTTTACCACAGCTTGGTAAAAGGGCCCCAAAATTTATTACGAGCATTCTCCTTCTTATTTCTGAAGGTTAGCTATACCATATACTCCAATATGGGCATTAAAGTCCTTGCAAGATTTTGGGATGGTGTTGCTCCATATTTCTAAAGCCGCGGTAGAAGACCGGGGCATGCCAGTATGATGTATCCATTGGCTCAGATCCCTTGAAAAAGCGACAGTGAAACAGGTGCCTGTCGGGGTCTGCTGAGTTTCCAGATAAGCGATACTGCATTTGATAGCTTTTTGATATCGCCAGTAATTCCATCACGGTTTTTGAGTGCTTGCAATATTTTTTAAAGAATGATAAATGAAGACTAATGAGTCAGAAAGATACAATATAATTGAAAACAAAACACATAAAAAAATTATAACCTGCAGTTAAAAGTAAAAAGTAAAGCGGAAGCGAGATGTACATGACAATTCCTCAGTAAACAAATGAAACAGCAAAACCTGTTACAGGATTTTGCTATTGCAAACCTCATCACACAAACAGTGGATAGTCTCATGTTAAATTTGCTGTTCAGTGAATACAGTCTATGAGGATTATGGAGTTGCTTGAGGTTGTTGAATTGGTTACTGGTCTCCAGCCAAACAGAATCGTGATGAGTTAGATCACATCGAAGTGGAGGTGAAGCTGAAGCTGGTTGCAATTCTTGGTGATCAGACATATGTCTCTTGTACAACAGACTGCTGGTCATCCCATTGAAAAGTTTAAATTGGGTGACTGTCCACTGGATGGATAAAGTAGAGAGGAAGTCTGCTTGTCTGGCCTAAATACTGAAGTGTTCTCACTCATTTGACATTTTGCATCAGTTCTTGAAGATATTCACATAGAGTTTGCCATCAGATGAAAATTGTTAGAACAACAGATAATGATTTCAACTTTGTGAAAGCTTTCTCTGTAATTGGACAGCATGACGATGATACCAAAGATGAAGACGCAGATGATAATGACAATGATGAGGATAAAGTATTCATTGCTAAACAGAAGTCAAGTGTTTCAGAGATTCACTTGATGAATACTTGCAGACCCAGTCATATGACATCAGTAATATTGCAGCCTGTGGGGGTCTTTTACTAAAGCTTAGCTCAAGTTATGTGCAGCAGGGCCCATAGGAATAAAATGGGCCCTGCTGCAGATAACTCAAGCTGCTTTAGTAAAAGACCCCGTCTGATATAAAGAAAATTTTATCAGACTGAACAATCCACTTCCTGCTAGTGCAGTGGTTGAACACCTTTTTTTGTACTGGATTAGTGATTTCCAAGTGCACTTGAATGAGTGACATCATTTTCAAAATTTAGTTTTACTAAAAGCAAAGTAGATGGAATTTTAGAGCAATAAAGTTGTTGGGGATAAAACCGTTTAAAAAGTTGAATACATCATAGCTGTGGAACTTTTACTTTTTACTCAAAAAGTATATTATATTAGGCAATACGTTTTTTATTTTCACTTTAGTAAAATTTTTAATATGTTCTTCACTGTATTTTGACTTTTTCTTAAGTATTAAAATATTCATTTATTTTTACTTAAGTACTTTGACCTAGTACTTTGAACAACACTGCATGAACTATAGATTTATTTCAGTGTTCCCTCTTGCCTGAATCAATACACCAACATGATGTGATAATGCAGAACAATAACAGTAATCGCTTGCAATTTCCATTCTACTCTGTAGTACAGTCTCTCTTTTCAATGAAAATCACAAGTCAACCCTACTATGGAAAAGCTATTTGTGTCATCATTAGATTCCCCATTTCTGTTCTCATAGTTTATTAATTTTCATTTAATATTCCAAGACTCCGGTACAGGCTTCAATAGCTTGCAATGAATGAAAGACTTCTATTCTATGATATGCTTTTCTCACAAGCTCTAACTTCATGGCTGTTGCAAAGGTTTCTGGTGCCCTAGCCAAATCTTAAGCCCCACTCCCCAGTAACTTTCAGGTCCCTAGTCTGTTCAAACCTCCCAAAACTTTGATAATTAAAATGAAGTATCATATAATATTTCCCTATGTCTTCTTAAGAATCATCGCCCCATTTATTGTGGTCTGAGATTTCCTTATTATACCGCCATTATATTCTTCCTTGTAAGAATTATTTATTTTTCTTTCTTTTCAGTTGGAAAATTTCTGGTCAAGCTTGTAATGTCCTGTTAATAATTTGTGTAATGCCCTGGTAAGCTGAGTTTGGAAATTTCTCCAGAGGATTACTAGACTGCTGTATAACTCTCCAGAGTCACCAAAGGGAGGGAGAACAGTAACAGATGGGAAGGGCCCAGCCTGTAGGAAGGATTAGTAAAGAGTAACTGACAGTAGATGTTATAGTGGGGTGGAGTTGAAAGGAGAATTAATGAGCACATGGGCTTTGGTTGCCTTCATCCCTGTCAGGATGAGATACATCCCAGTATACTGAGGTCCGGGGGACCTCTTAAAGATTTATTTAATAGATCTTTAGAGATGGGAGAAGTTCCGCGGGATTGGAGATGAGCGGATGTGGTCCCTCTTCACAAAAGTGGAGACAGAGAAGAAGTGGGAAACTACAGAATTGCTAAGTCTCACATCAGCGTAGGAAAAATAATTGAGTTGCTGCTGAAAGAAAGGATAGTTAACTTTCTAGAAGCCAATGGGTTACAGGACCCAAGGCAATATGGCTTTACCAAAGGAAAAATCCTGCCAAAGAAATCTTATTGACTTCTTTGACTGGGTAAGAACTGGATGAAGGATGTATGCTAGATGTAATCTACTTGGATTTCAGCAAAGCCTTTGATATGATCCCCCACAGAAGATCGTGAATAAGCTGAAAGGGTTGAACTTAGGACCACAAGTGTTGAACTGGATAGGAAACTGGTTGACCGACAGGTGGCAGAGGGTGGTGGTAAATGGAATTCGCTCTGAGGAAGGAAGGTAAGCAGTGGAGTTCCTCAGGGGTCGGTGCTGGGGCCTATACTGTTTAATATATTGTGGGAGATATTGATGAAGGGTTAGAAGGAAAGGTTTGCCTTGTTGCGAATGACATGAAAATAGCCAATAGAGTGGATACCCTGGAGGGAGTAGAAACAATGAGAAGGGATCTCCAAATGTCAGAAGAATGGTCAAGTTAAAATTTAATGCCAAGAATTGTAGAGTGATGCACTTGGATGTGCAGAAACCCAAAAGAGAGATATCGGATAGGAAGGGAGAGATTAGTAAGCTTGATTCAGGAGAGACACCTTGGGGTGTTGGTGTCCGAGGATCTAAAGGTGAAGAAACAATGTGACAAGGCGATGGCCGTGGCCAGAAGGATGCTAGGCTGCATAGAGAGGGGTATAACCAGCAAAAGAAAAGGAGGTGTTGATGCCCCTCTACAAGTCGTTGGTGAGGCCCCACTTGGAGTATTGTGTTTCATTTTTGGAGGTCATATCTTGCTAAAGATGTAAAAAGACTGGAAGCGTTGCAAACCGTACGAGGAGAAACTTGCCGACCTGAACATGTATACCTTGGAGGAAAGGAGAAACAGGGGTGACATGATACAGATGTTCAAATATTTGAAAGGTAGTAATCAGCAAACAAACCTTTTCCAGAGATGGGAAGGCAGTAGAACTAGAGGACATGAATTGAGGTTGAAGAAGGGCAGACTCAGGAGTAATGTCAGGAAGTATTTTTTCACAGAGAGGGTGGTGGAGGTGAATACACTAATGGAATTCAATCATACGTGGGATAAACACAAAGGAATCCTGTTTAGAAGGAATGGATCCACGGAATCTTAGCGGAGATTGGGTGGCAACGCCGGTAATTGGGAAACTAAACCAGTGCTGGGCACACTTGTATGGTCTACGCCCTGATCATAACTGAATAGATATGGATGGGCTTGACTGTAAATTTTAAGGGGCTTCGACATTAGCTTAGAACTTTAGTACAAGAAAGAGTGCTGGGGAGACTTCTACAGTCTGTGCCCTGAGAATGGCAGGACAAATCAAACTCGGATATACAGTGCACTCCATTTAAGTGCATGTCAGATAAGCGCATGCTCTGTTTAACTGCATGCCGTACTTCGGTCCCGTTTTTGGGCACCATCAATTTCTATGGGGACAAACTTCGGTTTAGCACACCACTGATAAGTACAAGATTCGCTTATATGTATGGTTTAAGACTGCTCCTCTGCAGGAAGACTCCGCATAAGCGCACGCACGGATATGGAAGCCGATTGGCATGTGACAATCAATGAGATTTCAAATTACCGCCCCTTTAACTGCACAGGCAGAATAAGCGAAGAATGTTGTTAAAGTGTACACTGGGGTCGTCGTCGCTGCGGAACCGTAAGACTTTAACACTGGCTGAACAAATAGAATTTCTTAAAAAATTAAAAAACAAACAAAGTCAAGCATCTATTGCTAAAGAACATGGTGTCAATCCCAGTCAAATTTCACGTGTCTTGAAGCAGAAATCCACAATGGAAACGAAAATGGGCGGGAAAAGCTAAGGAGGTAGAAGGTGCTCTTCTTCGTGGTTTTCTCGAGTCAAAGCAGTTTCCTGTCAGTGGTCCACTGCTTCTACTACTACTACTACTATTTAGCATTTCTATAGCGCTACAAGGCGTAACGCAGCGCTGCACAACATAGAAGAAAGACAGTCCATGCTCAAAGAGCTTACAATCTAATAGACAAAAAAATAAATAAAGTAAGCAAATCAAATCAATTAATGTGAACGGGAAGGATAGAGGGAGGGTAGGTGGAGGCGAGTGGTTACAAGTGGTTACGAGTCAAAAGCAATGTTAAAGAGGTGGGCTTTCAGTCTAGAAAACTAACCCGCTAGCTGGAAAGTCTTGGACTAACTGAATTCAAAGCCACTGTTGGATGGTTGAAAGATAGAAGGAGAGGAACAACATAAAATTCAGAAACAGCATGGTGAGAAACAAGACGCTGATGACTTTGGAGCTGAAAATTGGGTTGTTTCAGTTCTTCCTCGTGACATTTTCAATGCTAATGAAAACGGTCTCTACTGGTGAGTGATTCCTGATGGAACACTTGCATTCAAACATGCCGAAACTACTGGAGGTAAAACGTCGAAGGACCGACTGACGACCCTCCTTTGCTGCAATATGGATGGGAGTGAGAAGTTGGAAACCACTCATCATTGCAAAGAGCAAACAGCCCCGTTGCTTCAAGAAAGTTAAGTGACTTCCTGGGTCATACGAGGCCTAAGGCAAATTCATGGATGACTGGGGGAAATTTGGAAGCAGTGGCTAAAGAAGTTAGACACTAGAATGCGAGCACAAAAGTGTCAGATTTTGTTGCTTTGTGATAGTTGTGCTGCACACAGTGATGATGTCAGGCTGTCTAACGTCAAGGTGGTCTTCCTGCCACCAAACACTACCTCTCTGATCCAACCTATGGATCAGGGCATAATAGCCAATTTCAAACAACATTATCGGGCTCTTGTGCTATGTCGTCTGATGAGCGTTATGGATGACCAGACTGGCAAGGATAAACGTGCTGTTGAACTGGCTCGAAATCTATCACTGTTGGACTCCCTACATATGCAGAAAGAAGCCTGGAATCATGTTACACAGGCAACCATTGTGAACTGCTACAAGCGGGCAAGCTTTGTTAAGGATGTGGAGAGGGATGAAACAGATGCAGCTGTTGCAAACGCTTCAGATGAACAGGTTATTGACATCCCAGCCGGTGTTACTGAAGAGGAGTTCCATCGCTACGTAAGCTGTTGATTACGATCTACACAATAACTAAGACAGCACTGATGTCGAGATAGGTGGCTACACGCAGGCAACAACAGCTGATGATAGAACAGATGGTGACATGAGCAGCGAGGCACATGCTGATGAAATTCAACAACCTCCTCCTGTCACTTTTGCAAGAGCGCGGAGAGTCTCAACACCGTGCGGGCCTATCTGGATGCCACTGGATGTCAGTGCTATGACAGTTTTTACCGTCTGGCAGACGTAGTCTATGGAACTCACAGACCCATATTGTACAGAGGACTATAACTGATTACTTCAAGTAAGCCTAACGTCAGTTAACGGAGACTGTATACTGTACGTATAATAATAAACAGTACTGTACATATGTTTATCAGATGTCAAGCTTTTTTGGGTCACAACGGTTAAGTGCACACTCCGGTTAACTGCATGCATTTCTTTGGTCCCAGACCCTTGCAATTAAGTGGATTGCACTGTACATATAAAGTATCAAATACCATGTAAAATGAGTTTTTCTTGTTGGGCAGACTGAATAAAGAGGAGGTTTTTGCCAACAAAGCATTAACTGGAAAGTGAGGAGTGCTCCGGGTGGGTAGCTTCCGATCAGATACCGCATACAGTTCAAGCTTCTCCTACTAACCTACAAATGCACTCAATCTGCAGCCCCTCCTTAACTCTCTACCCTCATCTCCCCTTACGTCCCTACCCGTAACCTCCGCTCTCAAGACCAATCCCTCCTTTCAGTACCCTTCTCCACCACTGCCAACTCTAGACTCCGCCCTTTCTGCCTCGCCTCACCCCATGCTTGGAACAATCTCCCTGAGCCCATACGCCAGGCCCCCTCCCTACCCATCTTCAAATCATTGCTCAAAGCCCACCTCTTCAATGTCGCTTTCGGCACCTAATCACAACATCTCTATTCAGGAAAACTAGACTACCCCAACTTGACATTTCGTCTTTTAGATTGTAAGCTCTTCTGAGCAGGGACCGTCCTTAGTTATTAATTTGTACAGCGCTGCGTAACCCTAGTAGCGCTCTAGAAATGTTAAGTAGTAGTAGTAGTAGTAGAAAGGGTTAACCCAGCTCTTTGGCACCACAGGCTGCAGCTCGTGGAAGTACCCCTCTGGAGGAGATCTGATCCTGAGTGGATCCAACAGGTGGATAAAGCGCAGTAGGACAGCTTGCTGCAGAAAGCGCTGCATGCCCAGCCTTGGATTGTTCTGCCTCAAAGGATGGGTATTGGTGGACCGGTGATGCTGTAAAAAAGTACATACCCTAGGATTTATAAGGAGACTGTTAATTAAGTAGTTAAGATGTACACCAAGACTCTTGCAGCAAATTAACTATTCAATTTGCTGCAAGAGTCTTGGTGTACATCTTAACTACTTAACTATTTTGATATCAAGTGGTCTGTTTTGTTACAAGAAAGTATGACGTTTGGATACCTGCCTGTTGCAGCATTCCAGTAACGTTTGTTTTGCATAAAAATACAAATCCTGGAGAGCTTCTTTGGAGAGAATTTGCTTTCAGACTGAGAAAGAAATAAAGCAAAAGTGTGGCTTAAAACTCTACAGCCTACCGGGATCAAACCCGGCCCCGGCTTGTGGCCAGCTCAGTAAGAAATAAAACTTTTGCTATGACCCAGGTTCAAGATTGACCCAAAGAGCTAGCTGGTACCCGGAACTTTGTGGTAAGACCAGGGCTACATTTGTAAATGTTATACAAATAATAATAAGAAAAGAACTATTACAATCATTCTACAACAATTCTAAGACAACACATAACTGGACATCATGGGTTAAATATTCAGCTGATGTTATTCAGTAATTATTTGGCCGCCACCAAGTTGTGGTTGGGTATTTAATGCCGAACTATGTCTGGGCACTGGCAGTGTGTGGCTAGATGTCCCTTATCCGATTAAGCCACGGTAAAAAATATTTTTGGCATGCACTGAGCCATTTATTACTGCGGTTGGGAAAAATAGCATTTTTTAATGAGGCAGTAAATTGACGTACACTAATATTAAAGGTAGTGTGCGGCTATTTACTGCCTGAGCCCTTACTACCACCCATTGACCTAGCGGTAAGGGCTCACGTGCTATTCATGATTAAGTGCCACTGAGTGCCAATGGATAGCCCCACACAAGTGATTTAACAGAGCAGGAACCTTCCTGCCAGGTTAAATCAATTTGAATATCGACCTCTAAATTTTTAAATACTGACCGGTCTATATTTATTCTGCAGTGGTCAGTGTTTTTTAAATGATGACTGCAATGGGCAGAATTAACCCTGGATATTTAGTACCGGGTCATGTTTGGGCACTGGCACTGAATATCTGGGAATAATTCACATTATCCAATGGTAAATGGGCAGGAGCAATGTCAATTCCTTCTGCTTCAAAACGGCTGCCTCAACCTCTAAAAACATGCCTTTAGTGCCTAAAAAGATCCAACTGTTTTACTTTCAGGCCGAATTAGTTTTGATCCTGAACTCTATACTTAACTTGCTTCCCTGCTCCAGAGATTGAGATGATTATACTATCCTTCTGAGGAGTTCTGTCCCTTTCTCTTTTCGCTTCCCTCTAATATATCAGTGGACTATATAGTCTGGATCACTTGAAAAAATGTTTTCAGAGACCAAAATAAATTCAAGATTGTTGAAGATATTTACATTTGCTAAGATACATAAGAACATAAGAGTAGCCATATTAGGTCAGACCAATAGTCCATCTAGCCCAGTATCCTGTTTCCAACAGTGGCCAAGCCAGGTCAAGTACCTGGCTGAAACTCAAATCATGGCAACATTCCATGCTACAAATCAAAGGGCAAGCAGTTGCTTCCCCATGTCTGTCTCAATAGCAGACCATGGACTTTTCCTTCAGAAACTTGTCCAAACTTTCTTAAACCCAGATACGCCAGCGGCAGTTACCACATCCTTCGGCAAAGAGTTCTAGAGCTTAACTATTCATTGAGTGAAAAAATATTTCCTCCTATTTGTTTTCAAAAGTATTTCCATGTAACTTCCTTGAGTGTCCCCTAGTCTTTGTACTTTTGGAACAAGTAAAAAATCGATTTGCTTCTACTACCAGTCAGGATTTTGCAGACCTCAACCATATCTCCCCTCATCCATCTTTTTTCCAAGTTGAAGAGCCCTAACCTCTTTCACCTTTCCTCAAATGAGAGGAGTTCCATCCCCTTTATCATTTTGGTTGCTCTTCTTTGGACCTTTTCTAATTCTGCTATATCTTTTTTGAGATATTGCGACCAGAACTGAATGCAGTACTCAAAGGTGAGGTCATACCATGGAGTAATACAGAAACACTATAGTATTTTTGGTCTTATTTATTATCCTTTTCCTAATAATTCCTAGCATTCTGTTTGCTTTTTTGGCAGCCACCGCACACCCAGCAGAGAAGATTTCAGCGTCACCTAGATCTTTTTCTTGCATGTTGACCCCAAGGTGGCTAGCATCAGGTAACTATGATTCGGATTATTCTTTCCAATGTGCATCACCTTGCATTTGTCCACATTAAATTTCATCTGCCATTTGGTTGCCCACTTCCAATTTCCTAAGGTCTTCCTGCAATATTTCACAGTCCGCATTTGTTTTAACAATCTTGAATAGTTTTGTGTCATCTGCTAATTTAATCATCTCACTCATCGTCCTGATTTACATATCATTTATAAATATATTAAATAAAACCAGTCCCAGTACTAATCCCTGTGGCACTCCAGTGTTCACCCTCCTTCATTGAGATAAATTACCATTTAACCCTACCCTGTTTTTTGTTCAATAACCAATTCCTAATCCACACCAGAACACTGCCTCCTATCCCATGACTCTTTTTTTCTCAAAAGTCTGTCATGAGGAACTTTATCAAAAGCTTTCTGAAAATCTAGATATACTACATCAGTGGGCTCACCTTTATCCACATGTTTATTTACGCCTTCAAAGAAATGAAGCAAATTGGTGAGGCAAGTTTCCCTTGGCTGAACCCATTCTGACTCTGTCCCATTAAACCATGTTTGTCTAAGTGTTCCATAATTTTATTCTTTATAATAGTTTCCACTATTTTGCCCAGCACCGACATCAGGCTTACCAGTCTGTAATTTCCATGATCATCCCTGGAACCAATTTTAAAAATCGGCATCACATTGGCCACCCTCCAATGTTCAGGTACTACAGATGATTTTAACCACAGGTTACATATTTCAGCAAATCAGCAATTTCATGAGTTCTTTGAGTATCCTTGGATATATGCCATCCGGTCCAGGTGATTTACTACTCTTTAATTTGTCAATTTGGATCAGTACATCTTCCAGGTTCACTGAAACTTTTCAGTTCCTCCACATCATCACACTTGAAAACCATTTCTGTACAGGCAGATCTCTTACACCTTCTTTCGTAAAGACTGAAGCAAAGAATTCATTCAGTTTCTCCACTATGGCCTTGTCCCTTCTGAGTATCTCTTTAGCTGCATTGTAGTCAGGGTATGCCTGACTAAATTGCATTTGTATATTTAACAGTGCCAGAGGTGACAAACACTGATTAAGAAAAATATATTCTCAGAAGATTAGAATATTTGCAAACTTTACAGCACTCCTAACAGAACATACTTATTCCAAATTCAAATGCAAATCCAATAAGGACAACTACTCTGCTTATCACTATTATTTTTGTAATATATGTTCCCATATACACATGGACCAACATCTCAAAATGATTAGGGGCAACAAATTACCCCTCCCTGGACACACTGTAGGAGCTTGCTGAATATTAGGAGTGCTCAGCACCCACTGGAACCACAGAGCTGACTCCAATGTCCATATTGGACTAAATGCTATATAAGGTGCATAAAATTTGGTGCTGAAAAAAATGACAGCGCTATTCTATAAACTGTGCTTAAAGTTAGGTGCAGTTTATAGAATAGTGCTTATGCCTGGGAACCACAACTACATTTAGATGCAGCCATATAATTATGCACATAACTGAAAGGAACACTCCTAATCCACCCATGACCCTCCTGTTTCCACTCCTCTTTTTTAGACTTGCACGTAAAATTTAGGTGCATGTCCCGAACTAATATGTATGCTCCTACATTTTAATTAGTGCCAATAATTGCTTGTTAAAAAGCCAATTATCAACACTAATTAGCTCATTATTCAATTAAATTGTGTGCACAAATTGTGCACACACCCAAATTTGCGTGCATAATTTCAGCACTTTTCATGGAATTTGGGGGATAATCACCTTTGACCAGAACAAACCATGATCAAAATAAGGTCACAGGATGTTTTCAGCAAAATTATTCTTTGCTGTGTCATGCTCTCTCTCTCTCTCTCTCTTTTTTTTCTACAAGGTGAAATATAAAGCAATAGAGGAAGATAATGGCTTACTGTTTCTGGGTTTTTCCTCATCCATTCCTTCATCTTCATTCTCTGGATCAATATCTTCTGCCTGAGTTATCCAGTCTAAATATCCTTTTAGGTCCTCTTCAAGTTGTTGTTTCTCTCGCAGCTTTTGGAAGTCTCCCCGAGCTTTTGCTTTCTCTCTTTCCTTGGAAAACTCTCTGGCATGGGAGGAGAGGAGGTGAGGGGATCACATCAAGCAGTCATAGAGAGGGAAGGAAGATGAGAGATTGGAAGACAGTGTCATTAGACTGGTCTTATAAATAGACGTAATGCATATATGAAGAAACTAAAAACGCATTTCTTATTTATATTGAAAAGACTATTGTGCAGAATCTTTCAGAGTTGTTTAATGGAGGACACATCAAGAATCTTTTAGATTGTAAGCTCTGTCGAGCAGGGACTGTTTCTTCATGTTCAAGTGTACATCGCTGCGTACGTCTAGTAGCGTTATAGAAATTATAAGTAGTAGTAGTAGTTATCTGTCTTCTGTTTACTCCAAAATCAAACTAAAAAATAAAACATTTTTCTTTTTTTGACAGAAAATCTTCATAAAATTAAGGGCAATTTTTAAATCTATTTAGCCAAATTTCAGTTTCTCTGAAAATCACTCCCCTGTACATGGGCATCCACAGTACAGGGGCCTGCATGTCCATGTGTGTAAACCATTTATTTGCACATGGTGTTAACTTCCTAGAGATGGAAAAGAATAGCGACAGTAAACAACAGGCCCTGACAGTCACACAAACTCAACAGTTATCAACATTTTATATCCCTGGGGTCCATATTTAAAGGCATATATCTGGGTGGGAGCTGCTCCTAATTCTGATAAGAGCCAGTGAGAGGGATATTCAGCAGCACTAACTGGACAGTGGTTTATTTGGTCAGCATTGCTATTCAGACCGTAAACTGGATAACTATGGATAAAGTTAGGACAGCTTTTTTGCCCACTCCAATTCAGGGGAATAGCCAGGTCCATCCTACCATTAAAGTAGAGGGGGCCCAGGTTCCTGAGGCCCCTCTGTGGCTATGCCACTGTTCCTACTGCCTTTTATTACAACAGCCTTTTTGCTGTCCAAATAAACCCTGGCTCCTCCCAAGTTCCACCCACAGACCGACATGACACTGTTCAGTTAGTGCTTCTGAATATCCCTTTCATTGGCACGTATCAGGATTAGAAGCCGCTCCTTCCCAGATAAACGCCTTTGAATACTGACCTCAGTAGCCTCAGTTTTTTTGCTGTCCTAATTTTATCTGGATATCTATCTAGTTAGTGGTCTGAATATCGCCACTAAGTGGATAGCACAATCATTCAGCACTGACTTCAGATATTCAGTGGCAGCTAGAGAATGACACGGGGCCAAAGCTTGTCCCAGTGGGCTCTGTCCCCATCCCTGTCCCATCCTGGCAGGCTTTTCTCTGTCCCAACCCGTCCCTGCAGGCCCTGCCTCCATCCCTGCCCCACCCCACGGATTCTGTCCCCATCCCCGTCCCATCCCTGCGGAATCTGTCCTCATCTGCAGAAGCCTAAAACAATTATTATTTTATATTTAAATCTTTTTATTAAAGTATAAAAAGGAATAATATTCTGTGCAACTGTTGTTTATAAATCACAAATAGAAATTAATATTAACAACAAGCAACTATAATAACCCCCCGACCACCACCTCCTCCACCACCCTCTACCCTTCCAACCCCAAAAACAGCTGATTTCTACCATCCCAAGGAACCCAAAACTACCCTGTTAAAGTGTCCAGGGGTATAAAATACTACCTGCTCTGCATGCCCTAGTGAGGGAGAATGTGAGAGAAAAAATGTGCCTGCTGTCCTCCATCTGCAGCCCCTGTTGCTGCTTCCACGGCTCTTGACTGCTCTGTTTCCACCTCTAAGCCCAACGTTATTTGGTCCTGCCCCCCACTAATGTCATCTGCTGGACTTGGGGAAGCAGCAGCAAATTACCACCAAATGGGTGAACCATAGGGGTTTCCCCCTTGGAATGACTCCTTTGAGAGCCAGCAGGATTTTGCTGCAGGGTATTTTTTATGATTTTATAGTGTATTTTACCATGATGCCTTTCTTAGTGTTAATTTTATTATTAATTTACATTTTATTTGCTTATGATATTTTTGATGATTGTTGATATTTCTTATTTTATGGATACCTTTGAATGACTACGCTACTGTTTGCATTAGAGCCATCATCCAACAGTACATCAAGGAACATTAGGAAATACACTGCAGCTAGGGACACCATTGTGTGAACTCCCTGAAACTGTGCCTGCTTGATATGACTATATTGATATCTGGGAGGTCACGTCTGAGGCTGCATCCCTTCTCCATAACCAATGCATATATAAGTGGTGATGGTGCATTTATTGTACCCTGCTGTGGGCACAAATAGTGAAAATCATGTAAGAACTGAAGACTATTATATTAGATCAGACTCTTTGGTTAGGGCACTGGGGAGAGGGGCAAAGGATGGTCACAAAGGAGGGAGGATGAGAGAACAGAAGGGGCACAAGGAGAAGGCCAGTTGTGGAGCCATTATGGAGGATGAAAAACATGTTTAGGTTTATGTTTATTCCACACTTGATATACTGCCTCTCTGTAAATACAGTCAAAGCGGTTTACATAAGGAAGAAGGGAGAGGAAATTATTTTGAGAAATCTTTTGGCTACTTATGTGTCCTATTCTATTTGTTTTGGCTAGCTGTGACTGAAGGACATATGGCAGGTATTTTTTCTTCTCCTATCCACACTACTCTATTGTAATTCCTGTTCTTGCCTTCCCCTTTTCACTTTTTGGGGCCCTTTTACAGAGCAGTGGTAAGTGCAACATGGGCTTTACCGGTTCGGTATTCCAGGACTACTGTTGGCCCAACTGGCAGTAGTTCTGGGTCAAGCGTGTGTCATTTCATGGGAATCCCCTCCCTGGGAAATGGTTAATGTGGCGGTAACCCGGGTGGTAATTGGCAACCACCGTGCGCTACCAGGTTACTGCTGGTGGTAAGGACCTCCCGCCGCATGGCCACACGGTAAGAATTTTCTTACCATATGGACATTTGTTTTTAGGGCTTTGTTACCCACTGCGGTAAAAAGGGCCTTGGTGTGTTGTGAAAATGGCCACTACCACAGGGCACTTTTTCCCCCAGCTTGGTAAAAGGACCCCTCTGTCTTCTAGACCCTTGTTTATTTTGTAATTGTAAACCGCCTTGATGGGAATATTGATTGGCAACACATCATGACTGTAATAAATTTGGAACTTGGAAAAAACCCAAAGGAACCATAAGGGAGTAAGTGGAATGACAGAAGGGCACTACAGAAGGGAAAATTAACGAATGTTGTACTTCCAGCCTCCATTTAGGAGGAGCCTAAGGGCTCCGTGTTATAGATGCGCTAACCAGTTAGTGTGGTAGTAATGCCAGTATGCTACGTCCATTCTCTGCCCCCAACAAGCCCCCTCCAAAAAAAATCAATAAACACTGTGCAGATGGCAAGATAATGCACAACACTTTAGCATTTCCTGTGTTAGGCCAAGTTTCTGCAATAAGTATGCATTATGCTTAACATAGCTTAGTAAAAGGGCCCCTAAATTAATTATCTATCGATTACATTAAAGATTGAGACTTGGGCAGACAGCTAGTTCTCTGGAATCATCTATAATTTTTAATAAACCTAATTTCAGGCCCCAAAGTCATAGAATAAAAGCTCAGATATGATGGCAATGAAGACTTGCTAATTAAAATACCTTGATCTCTCCTGGAAAATAAGTGGACTCCCAGTATTGTTTATCAATTTTAGTTCTTAAGTTGTTGTTTTTTTTTTTTTTTAGTCTGAGTTTCTTTTTCTTTTTTTTTTTTCCACAATAATGTAGCTAGATATTTTCTACTATGGCCTGCTGATATGAATCACATTCCTTTAGCTTAATGTACAGTTGTTTGGACACTTTTTTCCTACATTGTTTCGGGTGCTGTCTGCAAGGTTTGCATATCAATATTTAATTTTATTTTATTAAGTAAGAGTTCAGTGTCTTGTAGTATACTGTAGAATAGGATAGGGAAATTCCTCTTTGAATCCAAGACATTGAATTCTTGACACATATATATCTATATACACACACACACCTTTCTCATAGACATAGAGTAAGATGATAACAAGAGTAAAAATAGAAACGTTGTCCCTTATACCGCTTACCCGCTACGTACCACCGAGTACCAAGTTAAGTACAAAAATGACCCTGTGATGATAGTGTAACAAAATAGATCCAGGGCCATTGAACTTCCTCTGGCATCATGACCTGGAAGAATGGAATGATAATTAGTGAGATATGCTACAAGGCTCCAAGGATTAAACCAACGTCATCACCACCCCCACCACACAGAATCGCCAAGTTTCTGATCTCATGTTGTACATCTTCACAAGAATAACAGAATTGTGCAATTTGCAGTTTGATTATAACCTAGCTAAAATGTTTGAAAGATTACACCTGCTTGCTATTTAGGAGACTTTCAACACTATCCTTAATATCTCACATGCCATTGGCAATGAGATTCGGCTCAAGATGATTCAATACTTGGATTAGGTTCCTATAGTTGGATTTTTGTGGTTTCTTTTGGAGGAAGAGAGGCAGTGGGTGATGAGGAGAATCTCTGCCATGGAGCCTTGTTCTGAGTCATTAAAAGAAGACACCAAACTGGCAGCTTACCCACTCAGTACACCGAGAACCAGATTTAGAACGAAAAAGGATCCAAAGATGACCAGACTGACAAAATAGACACAGGGTAACTCATAGCCCATAGCATCTTGCACCTGGAAAGATGGAGGAAAGTGAGAAGACAGAGATAGAAAGCAGATAAGATCAAGCAAAGGGGTTAGCATTAAAATGCATTACAGAAGCAGAAAGAAAGGTTTTAATGGTGCTTCAGTTCATTCTAGAATTATATGCAATGTAAGTTTTTATACTGCCCTATACTTGTCTTTCCCATTTAACACACATGTAACAATTCAGTTGCATATATTGTCCTTGTTCTGCTAAATCTAGGGCCAAACGCATCAATGCACTATGTATGAAACATGGCCTGGTGTGTTTGGGACTTGTTTTCCCTTTAAAAGGCTGCCAGTACTATATACTTATGCCGAAAATCATGGAATTTCCCACTGCCTGTATAAGCCAGATATGTGCTTATGTGCTAATCTATATGTACAGCGCTGCGTACATCTACTAGCGCTATAGAAATGATAAGTAGCAGTAGTAATTACATGCATATCTTACATAGTGCATAGATTGCAGGTGGGGATGCACATGAGCAGACTCTAGGCGGAGTATGAGCAGGCAACCATTTACACATATACTGCCAGATTCTATATATTGCACCTAGCATTTTGTGCTGAAATCCAAGTGTATTCTATAACAACACACATAATTTAATTGTATTAATAAGCCAATCAGCATTTTAACACCACTTAACAAGCAATAATGAGCACTAATTAACAATAATTAGAATTTATGCATACAACTTGCTAATCATATTCTGTAACACAGCGCCTAAATTCTAATGCGCGGAGCCAAAAAGGGCCATGGTAATGTGCAGGAAAATGTGCGTTTTGTGGGTATTAATTTATGTGCACTGTTATAGAATATGGCTCTCTGCACCTAAATCTATGCACTGGTATTTACATCACATTTCCTTGGTGTAAATGGATGCGCGAAGTTCTAGGTGCTGAGATATCAACCAAACATATTCTAAAAACTTGAAGGGTAGAGTACTGATTTCATGCTTTAAAACACCTCCTTGGGTACAGTGCATTGAAGCTGAAAGATCTCACATTGTTCTATAATCCTTAAGGGCTTCCCTCTCTTCCCCCTCTTTCGCTTTGCACTTTTATTTACATGGCAAATTATCAAGGAGAGGATTTTCCAACCACTTGGCTGTGGAGGAGTAGCCTAGTGGTTAGTGCAGTGGACTTTGATCCTGCAGAACTGAGTTCAATTCCCACTGCAGCTCCTTGTGACTCTGGGCAAGTCACTTAACCCTCCATTGTCCCTGGTACAAAATAAGTACCTGAATATATGTAAACCACTTTGAATGTAGTTGCAAAACCCTCCCCCTTTTATGTCTCCTGTCATTGCTTCTGCCTTAATATTTTCTCCATTCTGATCAATCAGAGGTTTTTAACAACTAAGAAGCTGCAGTGCACAGAGTTTTACCTCCACATGAATACCAAAATACAGTAGATACAGTTCATTGATTCAGGCTGTAATTCAGGCCCTTGGAATGGAAGACTAATGACAAGCAACTATGCAACTTGCAGATAAAACACTCTTTTAACCATCACTTCCAATGAAAGCGCTGCTTGTTCTTCACTGCTAAAATTCTACTTGGTCACCATTTTCTAACCTTAAGATTTAGATCACATTTTACCCATTCATTAAGTGTAATGTAGCATTCTAGCAGAATAACTGTAACATATAACATAGTAGATAACAGCAGATAAAGACCTATATGGTCCATCCAGTCTGCCCAACATGATATAAGGTATGATGTGATACTACATATATATATACTTGATCTTGATTTTTCCATCACACCAATAGCACCTACTTTCACTCCTTTTGGGTTTGTGCTGTAATCCAGCAGTTTTGAAGGCAGGTCACTGCCTATATGGCTTTTATTCTGGAGTGCAGGATTAAGGGCCCATCAGAACAGTTGATCTTGGACATACCTGGCTCTTTTAGGGAGAAAACTAATGAAGGAACATTACTGTTTTGAAAAATGCGTCTTTTAGCAAGGAAGTGTATTTTACAATTGTGGTCTTTTTTTTTGTTTGTTACATTTGTACCCCGCGCTTTCCCACTCATGGCAGGCTCAATGCAGCAGGCAATGGAGGGTTAAGTGACTTGCCCAGAGTCACCAGGAGCTGCCTGTGCCAGGAATCGAACTCAGTTCCTCAGAACCAAAATCCACCACCATAACCACTAGGCCACTTCTCCATTCATATTGTAAGTGGCGCAACCAACGACATCAACTACTCAGCTGGGAGGCCTAGGAATCCCATGGGTTCTTTAAACGTAAGACCCGCTTCTTGAAGATTTGGACTCCCTACTTATAGTCGCTGCCACAGAAGGGAAGAAGTTTGATCCTGAACACTTTGTTATTGGCTTTCCGTTGTGCTCTGCATCCTGTTTTCAGTTTGTACGGCAGGTTTCTGGGTGCTATAGTGCTTTGTCTCTGTAGAGGTGTTGTTTGTTTTATATCCTGTTTGGGGAAAGGGTATGCAGTCCTGGGGGCCATAAGAATCCAGGCCCCTTGGATAATGGTTCCATCTATTTTGCCACTAGATAAAGGGACTAGGGGTATAGGAGGGTGTAGGTTTGGACATGGTTTGGAGTAGGAGGATTAAGTATTTTGCACCACTGTTTGGGGTTGCTATGACTTATTGTTCTGTTTTTTTTTCTCCCTTTTTGGGGAGGGTATTTGTTTGTTTGAAAACTCATTAAATCCATTTCAAGACAAAATATGCCTCTGTGCTAATCTCCTGTAGTGTGGTAAGAGCAGAAACCTTCTGCCCTTTTACTAAAGTGCAGAAAGGTTTTGCTGTCACTGGTCGGCGTATCTTAAAAAAGATATAGCGGAATTAGAAAAGATTCAAAAAAGAATAACCAAAATGATAAGAGGGGATGGAACTGCTTCTGTATGAGGAAAAGCTAAAGAGGTTAGGGCTCTTCAGCTTGGAGAAGAGATGGCTGAGGGGGGATATGATCGAGGTCTACAAAATCCTGAGTGGAGTAGAACGGGTGGAGGTGAATCGGTTTTTCTGTCATTCAAAAAGTACAAAACCCAGGGGACACTGAATGAAATTGCATGGAAATACTTTAAAAACAAATAGGAGGAAATACTTTTCACTCAAAGAATATTTAAGCTCTGGAACTCGTCGGAAGATGTGGTAACAGCGGTTAGTGTATCTGGGTTTAAAAAGGGTCAAGTTCCTGGAGGAAAATGTCCATAGCCTGCTATTGAGATGGACATGGGGAAGCCCTGCTTGCCCTGGGATTGGTAACCTGGAATGCTGCTAGGAATTGTGTTTCTGCCAGGTACTTGTGACCCAGATGGCCACTGCTGGAAGCAGGATACTGGCTGGATGGACCGATGGTCTGACCCAATATAGCTGTTCTTATGTTCTTATGTACAGTACGTAACTGCAAAAATTAATGTACAGTAAGCATAAAGACTGCAGTAACTGTTGGGGGTGTGCCCAGCAAGTCTCCTGCAGCTACCATACGGAAACATTCTTTAACCTGTTAAATTTTTTTGCATTTAGCACCAATGCACTTAACAGCTCCTCTTCTGTCCCATGTAGTCAACTGTGTTGTACATAAAAAAATACAACAGAATCTTAAATGCAGGGTGATGAACCTGGGTATGACTCCTTATCTACAACCCACAGAAAAGCAATGTTTTACACATTTTCAAAGCTCTTGGTTTTGGTTATTTTTTGACCAATGCTATACTTTCCCTCATGGTAAAGGTTAGAATAATTTCCTAAAAGAAAAGTCCATAAGCCATTATTAAGATGGACTTGGGAAAATCCACTGCATATCCTAAGAAAAGCAACATAAAATCTGTTTTGCTTTTCTGCGATCTTGCCAGGTATTTGTGACCTGGATTGGCCACTATTGGAAACAGGATACTGGGTTGATGGACCTTTGGTCTGTACCAGTATGGCAATGCTTATGTTCTTTTTTATTTATTTATTTATAACTTTTAAATTACATACCAAAGCAAAGCTTTGTCAAGAAATAACACAATAATATCAATGAGAGTAATCATTATTTGGGAAAAGTCCCAAAGGAAACTATTAATCTTCATAGTCCTCTACTTAGGGAGACTGAAATGAAACCTTACAAGAGGATAAGGATATTTAACAAAGAAATATAAAATACTAGTAAAAAAGCCCCGTTTCTGATGCAAATGAAACGGGGGCTAGCAATGTTTTCTTCTGTGTGCATGTGGGAGTGTGTGTGTCCCTGCCCTCTGGCCTCTCTCCCCTCCCCCCTCTGAGTCCTTCACTGTTACAGAGCCAGTGATTTGATTTCGTGCTCTGCTGTTTTCCTTCACTGACTGTATTACAGAGAGGGCGGGGCAGACACTCATAGGGAAACCGGATATCTCGCCCCCTTCACACTTCCGGCTGGAGGCTTCATAGAACGTTGGTGTTGCCTTTTATATAGAGAGATAATACAAGTATGGCATCAGGTTGTCACTAATAAACAAATAAAGTCCGTTCTGTTGGGTCCTTATGGCGGGTTAGATGGCTTTGCATTCAAAAATGAACGAAGTTGCAAGGGCTCAAAGAAATGATAAGTCTTATTTTCATAAAAAACTACACATTTGCAAGGAAATCGACGCTGGAACTTAGCTCCCATCTGTACTGTCTCTTGTTTCATCATCAGGAATTTTTTCCTCCGTTCCTGTGTGGTTCTCGATACGTCTGGAAATAGTTGAAATCGTTCCCCCCAAAAAACCATAGAGGAGGTTTGTCTCAGATATTGCCTCAGGATAGCTTCCTTCTCCGGCAAGAAGACAAAAGATACCACCAAAGTGGATCTACAGTGGGGGAAATAAGTATTTGATCCCTTGCTGATTTGTAAGTTTGCCCACTGACAAAGACATGAGCAGCCCATAATTGAAGGGTAGGTTATTGGTAACAGTGAGAGATAGCACATCACAAATTAAATCCGGAAAATCACATTGTGGAAAGTATATGAATTTATTTGCATTCTGCAGAGGGAAATAAGTATTTAATCCCTCTGGCAAACAAGACCTAATACTTGGTGGCAAAACCCTTGTTGGCAAGCACAGCGGTCAGACGTCTTCTGTAGTTGATGATGAGGTTTGCACACATGTCAGGAGGAATTTTGGTCCACTCCTCTTTGCAGATCATCTCTAAATCATTAAGAGTTCTGGGCTGTCGCTTGGCAACTCGCATCTTCAGCTCCCTCCATAAGTTTTCAATGAGATTAAGGTCTGGTGACTGGCTAGGCCACTCCATGACCCTAATGTGCTTCTTCCTGAGCCACTCCTTTGTTGCCTTGGCTGTATGTTTTGGGTCATTGTCGTGCTGGAAGACCCAGCCACGACCCATTTTTAAGGCCCTGGCGGAGGGAAGGAGGTTGTCACTCAGAATTGTATGGTACATGGCCCCATCCATTCTCCCATTGATGCGGTGAAGTAGTCCTGTGCCCTTAGCAGAGAAACACCCCCAAAACATAACATTTCCACCTCCATGCTTGACAGTGGGGACGGTGTTCTTTGGGTCATAGGCAGCATTCTCTTCCTCCAAACACGGCGAGTTGAGTTCATGCCAAAGAGCTCAATTTTTGTCTCATCTGACCACAGCACCTTCTCCCATCATTCTCGGCATCATCCAGGTGTTCACTGGCAAACTTCAGACGGGCCGTCACATGTGCCTTCCGGAGCAGGGGGACCTTGTGGGCACTGCAGGATTGCAATCCGTTATGTCGTAATGTGTTACCAATGGTTTTCGTGGTGACAGTGGTCCCAGCTGCCTTGAGATCATTGACAAGTTCCCCCCTTGTAGTTGTAGGCTGATTTCTAACCTTCCTCATGATCAAGGATACCCCACGAGGTGAGATTTTGCGTGGAGCCCCAGATCTTTGTCGATTGACAGTCATTTTGTACTTCTTCCATTTTCTTACTATGGCACCAACAGTTGTCTCCTTCTCGCCCAGCGTCTTACTGATGGTTTTGTAGCCCATTCCAGCCTTGTGCAGGTGTATGATCTTGTCCCTGACATCCTTAGACAGCTCCTTGCTCTTGGCCATTTTGTAGAGGTTAGAGTCTGACTGATTCACTGAGTCTGTGGACAGGTGTCTTTCATACAGGTGACCATTGCCGACAGCTGTCTGTCATGCAGGTAACGAGTTGATTTGGAGCATCTACCTGGTCTGTAGGGGCCAGATCTCTTACTGGTTGGTGGGGGATCAAATACTTATTTCCCTCTGCAGAATGCAAATAAATTCATATACTTTCCACAATGTGATTTTTCCGGATTTAATTTGTGATGTGCTATCTCTCACTGTTACCAATAACCTACCCTTCAATTATGGGCTGCTCATGTCTTTGTCAGTGGGCAAACTTACAAAATCAGCAAGGGATCAAATACTTATTTCCCCCACTGTATATTCAACCACCTCTTGTGACTGCTCGAGCAGCACGGATACATCCAAATGTTCCAAAACTTTTTCAGTGAGCTCTTTATCCTTTTCCTTAGGTGCTCGAGCAGGTATCATATAAAGTTTTTGTATTGGGGGAAAGTTCGTCTCAGAATAGTTGAAAATTTCCTTCAACAGTTTATGAAACATGTCTCTTAATGGGGTGTATTTAACAAAGGGAAAGTTCAAAACAATGCTTATGTTCTTATGGTACTTTAATAGTATTGCAAAGTGATAACCACTCAGATTGATGAGGAACAATTGATTTATCTTTGCATTAAGCTTTGGAAGAAAGGAGAGAGAAAGTAAGGACAGACCATAGCTTTTATATTCAGGATGAGATATAGCATCAGCAGAGAAAGCGAGGATGCCAGCTGTGCAAACTAGCAACTGTTAGAGGAATCCATGTGCACAGGCATATGGACAGAGAGACTGTGTATAACTGTCTTTATTAGAAAAGTGACTCGGGCATCATGGAACCCTTTTCTCTTACCCCCAAAGTTACTGGGCCCAATATTCAGAAAATGCTGAGCTCCTAAATTTATGCTCCTAAAATAGCACCCTATTTTCAGCTAAACATAGCAGCATAACTTTTCAGCTGAAATGTCATCTTAATTTAGGAGCTTAAAAGTTATGCTCATAAATTGACGCCTGCCATTCATTTGCCTAGCTTTACGAGCCTAATTTATGAGGCTAGTACAGAATATCAGTGCTAAGCTCCTAATTTATTTTCCCTGTGCTAAATCCGCCCTCTTGCCACCCACTTTTTAAATTCCTAAATTTAAAAGTTCAGCAAAATTTTGAGCAAAAATGTATGTACTCAGCCTTACTAAATTTTCAAAGAAGCCAATTTATGAGCATATCCCTCAGTCAGGAGCACAAATTCTTTGAATATCGGACCCACTAACGTATATACCACATTACTGCTCAGTGGTTAATGTGTGTTATTTTTACCACAGATCCCATTTTATGCACTGGAACCTAGTTACTAATAACAAGTGTTAATGGTGTTAGCACATACTAACCTGGTAGTGCACAAGTAATCTACAGGTTAATATAACTTCTTTCATTTTTTTAACATAGCAGCACCTACGCTCAGTTAAGTCTGTTCTGCCTCCCAAAGGTTCCCCCATAAAGCACTTTTTTTGCCAGGCAGATTGAAGGGCAGCAAAAGAATTCATTCTGTGAAAATCCTCTCATTCCCCTGCATTAAAGAATCCTATAGTTCTAATTCCTGCCTCCCTGTGTGCTGGTAGAAATACACGGTCTCTCAACTATGTGCATACTTTACTCATGAACTGCAGAGGCAATCCTGGGGCCAGAAAAGAAGACAGGGGTTTGAACTACACATGCAGTTTAATATAATTAAAATGACGTGCGTTGGTTCAGCTAAAAAAAAAAAAAATTACAGAGAAAGCTCAGTGGGAAATTGTTCCAGGCTTGTTAATCAAGCAACAGTCTGTTTAGCCTTCTGCTCTGATTACTGGGGCAAGTCCCACTGGTTAAAGTACCCATACAGTTTGCAACAACACAGGCAGTTAAGATTATTGCCCCCTATGTGTTCAAAAACAACTGTACCAGAAAATATAGCAAGACTGTAGAAGAATGCTTGATGATCTGCCTGCTTTCCTCAGCTTTCCCATTGACATGGAATGGGAGACCAAGCCTTAGAGAATCAGGCTCTTCGTATGATTAAAGTGTTCTCACATTTATTATGCTTTTTACCAAATCATCCTGCCTTCATAGCCTGCATAAAATTGAAATCATTTTTGCAAAATATTTCAAGATAGTTACAATCTTTTACAAGATTTCCTTTTCCAACTGGATGTTGAGGGTAATTTAATAAGGAACCGACTATTTTAGGCATGAAGAATGTGAGTAAATGTTGGTATTTTAATCATTTATGAGCGTAAGGGGCAAACAACATGGGTATGTGACTGCTTAGAAAATGCCAAGTATCTTGAAAGTATGTGCACAAGTTTCACTGGGCGTCTTTTACTAAGGTACGCTCATGTTTTTAGCACGTGCTAAAATTGTGGGCGCACTAAATGTCTCTAACGTTTAGCTCGCCCACAATTTTAGCGCACCCAAAACATGAGCGTGCCTTAGTAAAAGACCCTCTTAGTGTGTTATTTCATTGTGGATGTGCACAGGGGTGGATTTTGGGGCACAGTCCACACTTACCCCCGGATTCTATAAAGGTCACCCAAATTTGGGCATGATACTGAGTTGTGTGCACAAATAAATTATATAATGAGCAATTAACACTCAATAATTGGCTGCAAACAATCAATTACTGACATGAGAGGGACATAGGTGGGCTGGGAGCATTCCAGAAACTTAGTGAATTTGGGGGCTGCACGCCCATCTTGCATACCTTGATTTACACTAGGTTTCAATTGGTATAAGTCCTGAGCTGAACTTATGCTTTTAAGTTCAGTGCAGGAATCCGTACAAGCGTTATTCTAAAGAGAGTTCAACATCAAGCATGGATTTTTCCTGGCTCCTATTTTTTGATCTTTTTTGTCCGATACTCCCGGTGTGGAAGTCAGTGTGTTATCCTCTACTTTCCTGTTTGACTATTTTTCAGCGCCATTTACTGAATCCAGCCCTTACTGTGACTAATATAAAATTTGTTAATTTACATGTATACTTGAAGAATGTACATACCGACATTTACACAAACCCTTGTACTAGTACCTACTTGAATGTGTGATCTTTCATGCCTACACCAGTATTTATAAATTGAACATAAGAACTTAAGAGTAGCCATACTGGGCTCATACCAATGGTCCATCTAGCCCAATATCCTGTTTCCAACAGTGGTCAAGCCAGGTAACAAGTACCTGGCAGAAGCCCAAAGCGGGGCAATATTCATGCTACAAATCCCAGGGTAAGCAGTTGCTTCCCCATGTCCGCCTCAATAGCAGACAATGGACCTTTCCTCCAGGAACTTGTCTAAATCTTTTATAAACCCTGATACGCTAACTGCTGTTACCACGTCCTCTGGCAAAGAACTCCAGAGCTTAAGTATTCGTTGTGTGAAAAAATATTTCCTCCTATTTGTTTTAAAAGTATTTCCATGTAACTTCCTCAAGCGTCCCCTAGTCTTTGTGCTTTTGGAATGAGTAAAAAATCGATTTACTTCTACTCGTTCTACTCCACTCAGGATTTTGTAGACCTCAATCATATCTCCCCTCATCCGTCTATTTTCCAAGCTGAAAAGCCCTAACCTCTTTAGCCTTTCCTTATACGAGTGGAGTTCCATCCCCTTTTAATCATTTTGGTTGCTCTTCTTGAACCTTTTCTAATTCCACTATATCTTTTTTGAGATACAGTGACCAGAACTGAGCACAATACTCAAGGTGCAGTCACACCATGGAGTGATACAGAGGCATTAAAGTATTTTTGGTCTTATTCACCATCCCTTCCCTAATAATTCCTAGCATCCTGTTTCCTTTTTTGGCCACTGCCGCACACTGAGCAGAAGATTTCAGCATATTATCTACGACAACACCTAGATCTTTTTCTTGCATGCTGACCCCCAATGTGGACCCCTAGGACCAGGTAACTATGATCAACCCATGGAACCCTTTAAAAAATCGGCACTCACATTGGCACCCTCCAATCTTCAGGTACTATGGACAATTGTAACAACAGGTTACATATTACTAATAGCAGATCAGCAATTTCATGCTTCAGTTCTTTGAGTACCCTTGGAAGTATGCCATCCAGTCCAGATGATTTACTATTCTTTAATTTGTCAATTTTGCTCAGTACATCTTCCAGTTTCACTGAGATTTGTTTCAGTTCTTTTACATCATCACCCTTGAAAACTATTTCCGGTACAGGCACATCTCTTACATCTTCTTCTGTAAAGACAGAAGCAAAGCATTCATTCAGTTTCTCCACTATGGCCTTGTCCAACCTGGTTGCCTCTTTTGCTCCTTCGTGATCTAACAGTCCCATGGATTCCTTCACAGACTTTCTAATTCTGATGTACCTGAAAAAGTTGTCACTGTGGTTTTTCTTTATATTCTCTTTTAGCCTTCTTTAATGCTTTGCATCTGACTTGCCAGTGCTTATGTTGCTTCTTATTTCGGAGCGGAGGAGTAGCCAAGTGGTTAGTCCAGTGGACTTTGATCTGGGGAACTGAATTCAATTCCCACTGCAGCTCCTTGTGACTCTGGACAAGTCACTTAACCCTCCATTGCCCCTGGTACAATAACAAATACCTGAATATATGTAAACCACTTTGAATGTAGTTGCAAAAACCTCAGAAAGGCAGTATATCAAGTCCCATTTCCCTTTCCCTTCATTTGGGTCCTTTTTCCATTCTTTGAAGGACAATCTTTTGGTTGTAATGGCCTCTTTTACTTCACCTTTTAACTATGCTGGCTGTTGTTTTCTCTTCTTTCCACCTTTGCAAATATGTGGAATGCATCTGGTCTTGGCTTCCAAGATGGTATTTTTGAATAATGTTCATGTCTGATTAACCACCTTATAATTGAAAGAGAAAAACGCCTAGATTTCGACCCAAATCGGGAGATAGACGTTTTATCTCACAAAAACGAATAAAATCGGTATAATGGAAAGCCGATTTTGGACATTTTCAACTGCACTCCATCGCGGAAGTGTACAAAGTTGACGGGGGCGTGTCGGAGGCGTGGCGAAGGTGGAACTGGGGCGTGGTTATCGGCCGAGGAGAGATGGGCGCCTTTCGCCGATAATGGAAAATAAGTATGCGTTTGTAGCTAGAATTTAGGGCACTTTTCCTGGACCCTGTTTTTTTCACGAATAAGGCCCCAAAAAATGCCCTAAATGACCAGATTACCCCCAGAGGGAATCGGGGATGACCTCCCTTGACTCCCCCAGTGGTCACTAACCCCCTCCCACCACAAAAAATGATGTTTCACAACTTTTTATTTTCACCCTCAAATGTCATACCCACCTCCCTGGCAGCAGTATGCAGGTCCCTGGAGCAGTTGTTAGGGGGTGCAGTGGACTTCAGGCAGGTGGACCCAGGCCAAATCCCCCCCCTACCTGTTACAATTGTGCTGCTTAATGCTTAGTCGTCCAACCCCCCCCCAAACCACTGTACCCACATGTAGGTGCCCCCCTTCACCCCTTAGGGCTATAGTAATGGTGTAGACTTGTGGGCAGTGGGTTTTGAGGGGGATTTGGGGGGCTCAACACACAAGGAAGGGTGCTATGCACCTGGGAGCTCTTTAACCTTTTTTTTTGTTTTTGTAAAAGTGCCCCCTAGGGTGCCCGGTTGGTGTCCTGGCATGTGAGGGGGACCAGTGCACTACGAATCCTGGCCCCTCCCACGAACAAATGCCTTGGATCTATTCGTTTTTGAGCTGGTCGCTTTCATTTTCCATTATCACTGAAAAACAAAAACGCCCAGCTCACAAATTGTCGAATAAAACATGGATGTCTATTTTTTGCAAAAATACAGTTCGGTCCGCCCCTTCACGGACCCGTTCTCGGAGATAAACGCCCATGGAGATAGACGTTTTCGTTCAATTATGCCCCTAACCTTAGCAGCTGATCCTTTTAGCTCCTGTTTAACTATTTTCCTCATTATATTATAGTCAATTTCCTTTGATGGTTCACCCCAGACAGTAGCTCAAACTTAATCATGTATTGAGCACAGTTTCTCAGGCGACCCATCACTGCCACCTCTTGCACTACACCCTGCATTTCACCAAGGATTAGATCCAAAATGGATCCCGCTCATCAGTTCCTGGACCAGTTGCTCCAAGAGGCAGTCATTCATTACATCTAGAAATGTTATCTCCTTGGTATTCCCTGATGTAACATTTATCTAGTCAGTATGGGATAACTGAAATCATCCATTATTATAGTGTTGCCCTATTTGCCAGCTTTCTTAATCTCTGTAAACATTTCTTCATCCGTCTGTTTGTTCTGTCCCAGTGGACAGTAGTACAGCCCGACAGAAATACCCCTTCCCTTCACACATGGAATTTCTATCCGTAATGATACCACATTGCTGTTTCATGTGGAATGCATAATTTATTTGACTGAATTTCCTCTTTAACATATAGCGCAACCCTCCTCCAATTTTATCCTCTCTATCATTGCGGTACAATTTGTACCCTGTTAACACAGTGTTCCATTGATTATCCTCTTTTCACCAAGACTCTGAGATGCCTATTATAGCTACTTCATCATTTAGTTCTATATACTCTAACTCTCCCATCTTATTTTTTAGGCTCCTAGGATTTGTATACAGGCACTTCAAATTGTGTGTTTTTTTTTTCTTGGATCTACAAGCTGCTTAGAAGTTGAAGGGGATAATGTGCATCTTTTATCCTGCTCTCTCTCTTATTAAGCACATCTGGTTTACTTTCAGCATTGTTGAAACCTCTCTACTGGGATTCCCTAAATGTCCTGTTTCAATAGTATCCTTCAAGGATATTCTACACCGAATTATGCACTCCTGGGCGACTGTTGGCTCCCCCCCCATTCTAGTTTAATATTGCTCTATCTCCTTTTTAAAAGTTAGCACCAGCAGCCTGGTTCCATCCTGGTTAAGGTGGAGCCTATCCTTTAGAACAGTCTCCCCCTTTTCCAGAATGTTGCCCAGTTCCTAACAAATCTAAATCTCTCATCCTTGCACCATTGTCTCAACCACGCATTGAGACTTTGGAGTTCTGCCTACTTTTTGGGTCCTGCATGTGGAATGGGGAGCCTTTCTGAAAATGCTACCCTGGAGGATATGGACTTCAGCTTTCTACCTAAGAGCCTAAATTTTGCTTCCAGAATCTCCCTCCAACATTTTCCTATGTCATTGGTACCCACATGTACCAAGACAGCTAGCTCCTCCCCAGCACAATCTAAGATCCTGAATGGTGATGTGTGATGTCCACTACCATTGCACCAAGCATACAAGTCACCAGGTGATCCTCACATCCACCATCCACCCAGCTATCTACAAGCCTAATGACTGAATGACCAGCTACAACAGCTGTCTTAACCCTTCCCGCCCGGGCAGAAGGTTTTGGAGACATATCCTCGGTGTGAGAGGATATTGCATCCCCTGGTGGGCAGGTCCTGGCTACAGGAGTACTTACTACTTCACCCAGGTGATGCTCTCCTTCTAGGATACCTCCCTCTTCCAAGGCAATACAGGGGGTGCTAGAGGTGGGACTTCTTTACAACGTCCCTGTAGGTTTCCTCTATGTACCTCTCTGTCTCCCTCAGCCCCTCCAAGTCTGCTACTCTAGCCTCAAGAAAACGAACTTATTCTCTGAGAGCTAGGAGCTCCTTGCATCAGGCACACACATATAACCACTCACCAACTAGGAGATAATCATACGTGTGACAGTGCAAAAGACTGGATCGCACTCCTCTCGCTGCTGGACTGCTGTCTCCATCTTAGTATTTTTGAGTTTTTCAATAATTTAAAACTTGCTTAGGCATTAAATATATTAGTCTAGTATAAAACAGTCTTTAGCTCATATGGTATATTGTGTGATTTATTTAGTGTTTTCTTCTTAGAAAGTAATGAAATGTAATTAAAATTCTGTAAGAGCACTCCTTCCTTGTTATCCTAATTAGAATAACTTGACTATAAATTAAGAGCTGTGCTAGGGGTGGGCAGGAGTTGTGAAAGGTGGGCGGGATTGAAGAGTAAACTAGGTCCTGCTGTACCTTTTAGATGATAACTGTTAATGTTCTCGGCAGTGGCAGAAAGTTCAAGCTAACTTGGTAATCAGATTGCTCTTAATAACCTTTGCAAATGTTCTACTTCCTCACATCGTCAGATCAGTAGAAGTGCTACCTCTCCAGCAGCCAAAGAACAGAAACCCAAATCAGTTAAAACTACTTCCGAACAACCAGCTTTCAGAATCTCACTGAAGACCACCTTATTTAGAAAAGCTTATGCTACAGTCCCGCATTGCAATAGTGACTCCTGAACTGTTACTGTTATGCGGCCGTATTGAATTCTTCTGCACCTTTCTCTTTTCTTCCCCTCTGTCATTACTCACCAACTACTTCACCCTTAATGTATCTGATTGTTTGTTACTAGATTGAAGTAAGCCTTTTTACACTGATGTAAGCCTTTTTAAACTAATGTAAGCCACATTGAGCCTGCCCATGGGTCGGAAAGTGTGGGATATTAATGCTATAAATAAATAAATAAATAAATAAATAAATAAATAAATAAATAAATAAATAAAAAAACTCTTTTAGAACAACATTTGAGCCTTGCTACTATCCTTTTTAATGTTCTTTGGCTGTTAAGTTTATACCTCTATAAAACGTTTTCAGTTGAAAACTATGGGGAAAGGGTTGTGCACTATGGAATCTAGTTAATAAAGCTTGCTTCTCTCCTTTTTTCCCCCTAAGATTGAACTAGGCCCTGCTATGCCTGCTAGAAGTTATCTGCTAATTCTGTGGTACAAAGTTCAAGCTTTAAAACTAAGGGGGAAAGGGTATGGAGACTAGTTGATAAAGTTTGCTTTTTTTTTTTTATTCTATCAATTGCCTATCAATAATCTACAATTCCTCCTTTAAACCTCAATCTTTAAGTTCCCAAAACACAGAGCAAAATAAAGTTCACTTAACAGAGAAAAGTCCTCTTCTCTCAGAACTTGTCAGAAAGAAAGTTAAGTGGGACCTTTCCTCTCTATATAGTTTTGAATCTAAGGGGACTGCTTCAAACAGACCCTTTCAAGCTAACTCAGTAATCAGATTGCCCTTAATAACCTTTGCAAATATTCTCAATAATGCATATTTGACTTTATAAAACAGGCGTATAATAGGTATGTGCAAAACCATTATCAAAGTGCTACATTAATGAAATTATCCCCCCACCCCCATATTCAAAAGCATTAACTGGCCAAGATCAGCACCTAGCTGGTTAAATGTACCACAACCGGCTATCTGCGAATTTTCAGCGGCTGGCCATGTCCTGCTGAAAATTCATGGCTAGCGACTAGCCGGTTATATTGCTTGATAAAACCAGCTATCTGCTGATTTTCAGTGTGAGTTTGGTGGCCATATTTGGCAATGTGAATACCAGGCCTATCTTTGGCTGGTTCAAATTAAAACTGGCCAGCACTGAATATCAGCTTAGCCAGTTAAGTTTGAACTGGCCAAAAACAAAACAAGATATTTAATGCTAGCCACTGTAAACGGCCTGGCATTGAATATTCAGGCTTAGTGGCGACCATGAAAGTTAACCGGGCTAACTCCTGTGGTCTGAGTATCAGGCCCATCCTCTTTTATTGTCTTCCCACCTAAACCCACTTCTCCTCTCCCTCCACTCTCTCAGTTGATAACACCCTCATCCTCCCTGTCTCATCTGCCCGCAACCTCAGAGTCATCTTCAACTCCTCCCTCTCCTTCTCTGTGCATATTCAGCAGATAGCCAAGACCTGTCACTTCTTCCTCTATAACATTAGCAAAATTCGTCCTTTCCTCTCTGAGCACACCACCCGAACTCTCATCCACTCTCTTATTACCTCTCGCCTTGACTACTGCAACCTACTCCTCACTGGCCTCCCACTTAGCCATCTATCCCCCCTTCAGTCCATTCAGAACTCTGCTGCACGTCTTATCTTCTGCCTGGACCGATATACTCATATCACCCCTCTCCTCAAGTCACTTCACTGGCTTCCGATTAGGTACCGCATACAGTTCAAGCTTCTCCTACTAACCTACAAATGCACTCGATCTGCAGCCCCTCCCTACCTCTCTACCCTCATCTCCCCCTTTATTCCTACCCATAACCTCCGCTCTCAAGACAAATCCCTCCTTTCAGTACCCTTCTCCACCACCGCCAACTCCAGGCTCCGCCATTTCTGCCTCGCCTCACCCCATGCTTGGAATAAACTCCCTGAGCCCATTCGCCAGGCCCCCTCCCTGCCCATCTTCAAATCCTTGCTCAAAGCTCACCTCTTCAATGCCGCCTTCAGCACCTAACCACCATACCTCTATTCAGGAAATCTAGACTGCCCCAACTTGACATTTCGTCCTTTAGATTGTAAGCTCCTTTGAGCAGGGACTGTCCTTCTTTGTTAAACTGTACAGTGCTGTGTAACCCTAGTAGCACTCTAGAAATGTTAAGTAGTAGTAGTAGTTTAGGGGTAATTGTACCACTGGGCACCTCCATTTAGGCACCTGACGGCCATGTGGTAGGATCCCATTCTATAATGGAAACTAGGCGATTAGGTTCTAGAATAGAATAGAAGCATAACCTGGAATTGGCCCTCCCAACATGAAGGCACCTGCACTTATGTCAGCTTTAAAGGGCTAAATGTGGCAGGGATGCACATAACTTACTGTATTCTTTAAGTATCCTGCTTAAGTGGGAGGTATGCCCATTTCTTGCCCATGCTCCTCCCCTGTGTATACCTCCCTTGCAAATACCTGCATTATTCTGTACATGTGACTGCCTGGTTTATAGAACTGCCCTTTTTATGTGAACAGTTGCAAGTACAAGTTTGCCTTCAGCTCATTCTTTCTGTTCTGGTTTAACTGGAAAATTTAATCAACATGAGCGTTTCACAAGATAGAGACATCCCCATCGTAGCTCTGTTTTCCAGGAGAATTATGCAGTTATTCATGAACTAAAGAATATTAGGTGGAACAACTTCAGAATCGCTGTAAACAGAATTTCATATTTACAAAGCACAAGTTCAGGAGAATGCTTTATCTTGTTATTGAATTTTTGCCTTGCATTAAACCTATTTACAACTGCTAATTTATATCTAATCTTTTATTGTGTTGACACAGTGCTGAGAAAAAGTATTTGAATCCCCTAGGGTGGTCTGCATTTGAGCACAATTTAACCTCATAGAAGAAATAACTCAGCCAGAAAAAACTGAGTTTGATTTTTGTATTCAACAAAAGATTCAACAGTGTACATCTTTCTATGAAAAAGTATGTGAACCTTTCATTCAATAACTGGTGGCACCTTCTTGAACAGCAATAACTTCAGCTAAGTGTACCTGTGATCATTTCTCACATTGCCCTTGAGGGAGTTTTTGGCCCATTGTTCCATTCAGAACTGTTTCAACTCTGCAACATTTGAAGGGCTTCCTTGCACGAAAAGCATGCTTCAGGATTTGCCGCAACATTTCAACAGTGTTAAGTCAGAACTTTAACTACATCAGTCCAAAATGCAAAATCTCTTCTCTTCGGCAATTCTGTTACACATTTACTTGAATCTTTAGTTTATTGTACTGCTGTATGACCCATTTTTAGTTCAATTTCAGCTCATGAATGGATGGCCCGATATTCTTTCTAGAATTTTCTGATATAATGCAAAATCCATGGCTCCATCTGTAAGGGCAAGCTTTTCATGCAGCAAAGCATATCTCCACTAATATACTTGATAGTGAGGATGAGTGTCTTACTCTAGAAGGCAGTGTTTGATTTTTGACAAACAAAGGGCCCTTTTACTAGAAGGCGTTAAATTTTGGACTTAACAATAACACAAGATTTTAATATGCAGCATCAAGAAGGGTCATTCTGTCTACTTTTTATTGCAGGTTGTGCTTTAACATTTGGATTAACATGTGGTACCTGCTCCCGTTACCAGGTAAGTGGTCCCGCATTAACTCTGCATTAGGCAATTAGCACGTAGTAAGAGCAGCACTTTAACTGTCAAAAACCTTCACTGCCCACTCTCCTCCCATGCCATGTACCCTAACAGGGCAATTTAACAAAATTAAGTAATGTAACTACCACAAAACCCCTTAATGCTGTTGTGCAGTAGTCTGTTTCCGCACGCTAACTGTCCATTAAGGGGTAGATTCAGTAAACAATGCCCAAAGTTAGGCAGGATGATGCATGCTAAGAGTAAATTCTATAAAGGCATGGAACTATTTTTATAGAATACTAGCTTAAGTCATTTTCACGTCTAATTTTAGGCACAACTATTTACGCCTGCCAATGGTTGGTGTAAATGCTCACTCCTAACTACTGTAAGTTAGGTATTCTATAACTTTGCATCTAAATCCTGGGAATGCTCATGACTCACCCATGCCCTTCCCTTTGCCACGCCTCTTGGAGTTGCATGAGAGAGAAGTTAGGTGCTCAGTTTACAGAATAGGGTATGTCAGTAATGAGTGCAATTGCTAATTAGTGCCAGTAATGATTGTTAGGGTTAATTACTGGTACTCATCTCCAATTAAGTGCCAATTTAGCACCAAGTAGCTAATAATGGGGCCCTCAGCAAAACCGGAACTACCGCCGGCCCAATGCGGGTGCCAGCAGTAGTTATGCATTCAATGCATGCCATTTCCAGGACAACAAAAAATATCTCCATAATTTCTAGTGCGGCTCTAACCGGCGGTAAACAGGCAGGGCCACGCTCTGCCCAGTTACTGCCAGGTTGCCACAGAAGCCCTTAACGCCACTTCAATGGGTGGCGGTACGAGCTCCCCCCACATGGCCATGCAGTAAGAGTAATCTTACTGCATGGCCTTGTCTTTTTTAGGGTTTCTTTTTACCTGCTGCGGTAAAAAGGGTCCTGGCGCACAGGAAAAATGGCCTCCACTGCTACCATAGTACCCTTTTTACCTCAGCTTGGTAAAAAGACCCCTATGTTACATGTTTAACAGACCCTAGTCTATAACTGGGTGTGCAAATTCAGGCACTGCTTATAGAATTTGGGGGCATGTGCTTAATGCCCTTTAGCAGAAGGGCAACAAAACTGTCTGTTACCAAAAAGTTACATTTTTGACTCTTCTACCCAGAAAACATTATTACAGTAGTCTTGTGGGTCATCCAGCTACTCTTCAGCAAACCTAAGGCTAGCAGCAATGTTATCTTTAGAAGGAGTATTCGTTTCTTCCAGTGATCTTCCTGTTAACTCCTCATTCAGTTTTTTCCCTCATACTAGCCACAGCTAGGGTGACCAGTAGATCATAAGATGTTAGCTTTGGGTTCTTTGTCACTTTGTGGATGATTTTTTAGTTTGTTCTTGGGGTGATCCTGGCATGCAACCGTTCCAGGGTACAGTCACTGCAGTTTTCGACTATTTTTATTTGTAGACTATCTGTCTGACCGTTGAAAGATGGACCCCCAAATGTTCAGAATTGGTCTTCCAACCATGACCAGATAGATAAGCATCAGCTACTCTCTTTAGTAGGCTCTTTGAAAATTTTTTGATCATGGCTGATAAATTCACACTGACTTCTATAGTAAAACCAAAGTCAAAACCCTTCGATCATTACAGTATATAAGACAAGATGCAACAAACTCAGTCATGCAGATTTACTCTGCAGGATGATTTACTTGTACTTGATTATTTTAGAAAGGCATGATTTAACTATGTGATGTTATCCATCTTGTACCCCACTGATCTCAGAAACAAACTAGTATCAATGAGGAAGTAATCTATTCTGGAATAGGAATCATGAACATCTGAGCAGCATTTATACATTTCTCTCAGATGTGTGCTTCAATCTCCAGATATCTATAAGGGAAAAATCCTGCATTAAGGTTGACAGTCTTGATAGCTTGGCCATTGAAGCCCCTCAAACTCTCTGACCTGTCCATATTATCCTCAACAACATGGTTAATATCACCTCCCAGAATAATGGGCAAACTGGTCCACAGTGTCACTGTGTTTGCCTCTTATTAGAAGAATAGACATTAAGCAGACAGGCCAGATCCCTCTGTAGGGTCACTTCTAATGCCAGGGCTCTATCTGCCTTTCCCTTACAAAATGCAGAGTACAACTTAATTGCAATGGAAAACCACGAGTTCATTTACTATTTCACACACTGATATGAATTGTTCCTAATTTGTACAGTATTATCAGGCTTATTTTCGAAAGAGAAGGGCGCCCATCTTTCGACATAAATCGGGAGATGGGCATCCTTCTCTCAGGGTCGCCCAAATCGGCATAACCAAAAGCCGATTTTGGGTATCCCCAACTGCTTCCTGTCGCGGGGGTCGACCAAAGTTCCAGGGGCCGTGTCGGAGGCGTAGCGAAGGCGGGACTGGGGAGTGCTTAACAGATGGGCGTCCTTGAGCGATAATGGAAAAAAGAAGGGCGTCCCTGACGAGCACTTGGGCAACTTTACTTGGCCCACTTTTTGTTACGACCAAGCCTCAAAAAGGTGTGCCAACTGACCAGATGACCACCGGAGGGAATCAGGGATGACCTCCCCTGACTCGCCCAGTGGTCACTAACCCCCTCCCACCCTGAAAAAAACTTTAAAAACTTTTTTTGCCAGTCTGAAATGTCATACTCAGGTCTATCCCCTTTCACCTTCATCCTATACCCCCTCATTCCAGAGCTTCCTTTCAATTGAAAGAGACTTGCTTCCTGTGCATTTATGCCACATTTGTATTTTAAATGTCTCTATCATATCTCCTCTCTCCTTCCTTTCTTCCAAAGTATACCTACTGAGATGTTTAAGTCTGTCCCCATATGCTTTATGATGAAGACCACTAATCATTTTAGTAGCTGCCTTCTGGATCAACTCCATCCTTGATATAATTTTGAAGGTGCAGTCTCCAGAATTGTACACAATATTCTAAATGAAGTCTCACCTGAGTCTTATACAGGGGCATCATCAACTCCTTTTTCCTACTGGCCATTCCTCTCCCTATGCACTCAAGCATCCTTCTAGCTTTTGTCGTCACTATTTCTACCTGTTCGGTCACCTTAAGATCATCACATATGATCACACGTAAGTCCCACTCACCTTTCATGCACAAAAGTTCTTCACCCCCTAAACTGTACCGTTCCCTCAGGTTTTTGCAGCCCAAATGACATCTTAGCTGCCAAATTCCAGACTCATGTTATCCACACCATCAGGGGTGTCTACCCTATTACAGATTTTGGTATCATCAGCAAAGAGGCAAACCTTACCAGACAATCCTTCAGCAATATCGCTTACAAAAACGTTAAAAAGAACCAGCCCAAGAACCGAACCTTGTGGCACACCACTGGTAATATCCTTTTCCTCATAATGATCTCCATTATAGAATTAGCGCTCAGCCTGCAGTATCCGGGTGCCATACTGTGGCGCCCAGTAATTGAATTGCCACCTATATGTTGTGAAAAGGGTCCACACTGCTTCCCAGCAAAGTGGAGCTGTCCATCCGCCAAACTTCCAGATCTCACCACACTTGCAGACAGTGGCTAGGTCAAACAATTTTTATTATCAGGCCATCAACAGCTGTCTCAAACTTCAGTACATACGTTATCCCCAAATAAACAGGTTCCACCCAAAATAGGTTTTCAACCCCCAGAGTTTTCCCAGAATAAGGCAGGTTTTCAAAGTCAGGCTTTCTATGAGCAGGTAAGTAAAGCAGGCTTCCAAATAAATCAGGCTTCCAGTAAAGCAGGTAAATGAAGCAGGCTTCCAAATAAATCGGGCTTCCAATAAAGCAGGTTACTCTCACCTCTTAACACCATTTCCAAACCCTCGGGAGCTGGCCATGCCTGCCTTGGAACTCTCCCACTCCATAGAGGCTTCTCCCCTCTGGGATTCCTCCCCCATGTGATCTACCCCCCTTCCATATAATTCATTCAATTATCTCCTTCCCTCTCCCTGGGCCCCTCTCTATCCCAGCTGGGCCGCATAATATATTGATTGCGTATCCAGGGGAACTGAGCTTCTTCCCTCTGCCTCCCCCTAGTGGGTGACGAAATTATAGGCTAAGCCTGGCTATCCCCCTGGCTCCCTCTGCTGGAGCTGGGAATCCATTCCCTTGTCTCCAGACTACTCTCTGCCTCCCTCCTTGCAATGGCTTCTGGTACTTGTATTTCAGGGTCTAACCGCTTCATCCTAGCTGCCCTGGCAGTAGCCTTGTCACAATGTTTTTATAACATAAGCTTATAATAGGTGCCAACTTGGCTTTCACACATACCCCTCTCTAAGATCAGTTCTATAAAGGGGCAACCAATGCCTATTTGGAACCTATTCTATATAGGAAAGCAGGTGTCTATATATATAGGTGGCATATATGCGCCTATGTACTTAGGTGCAAGCACTTAATGCCAGTCAGAGGACATATACATGTTTGCACCTAGATTTGAGACACGATTGTAACTTATTCAATCCCCTGATATTCAAAATCATTTAACTGGGCATGAACAGTTCCTGACCGGTTAAATTTTACTTAGCTGGCTATCTGGCGATATTTGGTGGGAGACAGCCAGCTATCTCCTGCTTATCGGCGGTTAGCAACTAGCTGGTTATATCACGTGATACAACCAGCTATCTGCCGATTTTCAGTGTGAGTTTAGCAGCCATGTTTGGCCATGTATATACCTGGAATATGTTTGACCGGTTTGAACCAGCCAATGCTGAATATCGGCTTGGTTGGTTAAGTTCAAACTGGTTAAAAATAAACACCAGTCACCAGAAATAGACTGAAATTGAATATCCAGCATCACCGATGACCACGGGAGTTAGCCAGGCTAACCTCTGTAGTCTGAATATCGGCCCTTATATGTTAGTTGTGTAAGTGTGCACTCTGCCCATGCTCTGATCAGACTCCACCTATGTGAATACCACCTTCAAAGTAGACGCTATCAAAGATATGCGTAACTTACAGATTATTATTTGTCTGGGTATGTGTTCACATATGTGTGCAAATGACTAAAATACCAGCATTTACGCAAGAACTTGCTGCCTAGCTTTAGGTGGCTCCTTGGAGAATTACTTTCATGATGTATAAAACAGCCAAATTTATCCAGAGAATCGTCAAGGATATTTACAGATATTTAAAAACAAGGTATGTACGGGCCTACTTTATATTTGAACATTTACTCCTCCCAAGGAGTTATGACTGTCCATGACTTCAGTCCAGGGACGATTTGTACCAATTTACCACTAGAGTTTTATGCAGATGCACAGACCCCTGTTCATCTGTAGGTATAAAAAGGTCAAACTTATCCATTAAACCATCATGGATATTTTTTGTTTTCAAAAAAGCATTTCTGTGGTCACTGTCGCTGCTGACCACATAAGTGTTTAAAATATTCACCTGATTGTGTTTCAGAGTGTTCCAGATTTTATTGTACTGTAAACCTTAGTCAGGACTGTTACATTTTAAGACATCCTGATATTTAAAAGTTCACATCTAAGTTTAAAAACTGTTTCACTCATCCCAAAATAAGCTGGCCAATCCCATGTTTTCTGTCTCTGGAAATCAGAACCTGTATTTACTTCCTACTGCTCATGACCTGTGACACGATAAAAGTGAAAGCTCACATTAACAGTGGCGTTCCTAGGTGAGCTGACACCCAGGGCGGATATGCGCCTCCCCCCAGTGCAGCGCTCCCCCCTGGTGTAGCACTCCCTCCCCCCGGAGAAAGGACACCCCCCACCCCGGCAAAAGACCTCCCCTGGGTGCACGCCGCTGGAGGGGTGCCGCGTGCCAGTCAGCTTCGTTCGTTTCCATGCTCCCTCTGCCCCGGAACAGGTTACTTCATGGAAACGAACGAAGCTGACCGGCGCGCGGCACCCCCCCCCAGCGGCATGCACCCGGGGCAGACCGCCCCCACCTTGGTACGCCACTGCACATTAACAGTCCCAGTGAGCTCTGTTATATGGGTATGATACACTAAGGAATATTTTACTGATTGTGTACTTTGTATAGATGGGTAGTTCTTTCCTATTGAATATGGCATTCTTTTATTTCTTTGTTTATTTTATATATTTTATTGTAATCTGCTTTGGTCTTTCAAAGTTAAGAGGTATATTAACTTTTAATAAACAGAAACATACTTTTGATACGTACCCAGTAAAGTACATCGGTCCAGCCTTCCATAGTGATACACTGAAACACAGTTAACATGGCAAAGGCAAAATTGTCAAAATTGGTTATGCCATGCTTTGGCCCATCCCAGCCTGCTCTGCATATTGTGCCATTTTGGCAATGCCTCCCATGCCCCGATTCAGGAGCACAAGGTGAAGGGTCCTCTTCCGCAGGGATATCTTAAAAGGAAACAGAATGAAAATGACAAAGGTGAGCATTTGAGCAAGCAAGATAAACAGCAGGATTTTAATTCTAAGAAAATGGAGCTAGATAACAGCAAATGCAAATTGATAAAAAAAATACGCTTGGCAATGATAAACTACAAAGACATATGGAGAGTCTCACCATGAATTAACTATAAACTTTGGAAGGCAGAAAACATTTGTCAGAGATAAAATGATTTCATTCGGATTAAGATTGTGTGGTTACATTCAGCTGTATTTTTCCAGTCAATGGGGGCAATTCTATAAGTAGGTTCCAGGTACCCCAGAAAAGTGCAGTGAGAGTCTAAGCAGGTTACATAAAATATAAAACATAAACTGGAGAGTTAAGGAAGCTTACAAAAATTAATCATTCAAGTATTTATCAAAGCGATAAGTTTTCAATCCCTTGCAGAATTGTAAATAACTCAAGATCATAGGAACTTGTACAGTTCCACAACTTACTAGCTTGAAAAGAAAAAGAATTAACATAGATTCTTTTATAATTAATTTTCCTAACAGATGGAAACCCCAGCAGTAAAATAGAATAGAAACAAGAGCTTCTTTGCAATGCTGGATAAGCTATCAACTGCGGAAGCAAAGAGGAACAATTTCCCTGCAATATGTTAAACACAATACAGGCAATCTTAAAAACTATCCGAGCAGAAACCGGTAACCAATGCAATCGTCTAAGCAGCGGTGTCACATGGTCGTATCGTGAGTAACTATAAGTCAATTTAGCTGCGGCATTTAGCAATAATTTCAACTTACTAATTAGTCATGAATTTATTAAACCATATAAAGCGCTACAATAATCTAACTGTGGCAATATTATAGCCTGAACCAGTATACAAAAATGTTCTGTAAAGAAAGCATATTGTAGATAATATACACAGTTATGCACCCTGGAGTAGAGTCAAAGGGCAAAGGCCATAAACCGTGAGGCCAAGGAACTTATGATCTGATATGATATCCTTACGGGCAAACAGGCCTGGGAAAGGAGGAAGTATAAACATGAGAATGTGGTTTAGCAGGTGAGGGAAACCAGATAGATTTGAAAGAAGACCAGATGATCCCGAGTAAGATAACTTGCTGAAGCATTGTAAATCATTGTTAAAAACAAGTGTATAAAAATAGTTGTTTCAGTTCAGTATGTTGGAGTAATAGATACAGAAAGCATATATATGCAGTAGTTCTATCCATCCATGAGAAAATATTAATTGTATCAATACTTGGTAAGTAAACAAATTACTTTTCTCATAAGCGGCAGCCTTGGTCTTTTATCTCTACAAATTGTGGGTAACTGGTATATGAAGATTTGTAGAGGTGGTAAAAAGACCTAAACGTTTACAGTGAATTAATTCATTCAATATCTTATTGCTCTTAATTGACATAGTTTAAAAAAATAACTTCTTGCTCAGATAATTTACCTGTAGATCCATTGTCATTGTCAATTCAGAATAATCCCCAAAATCTTGGAAGATATTTCAAACTTCAACTACTCTCTAGAAGCTATAGTTACACTACTAGGAACTAAGGATAAATCATTACAAAAATATAGCAACTGGGCACCCAGATTTTGTTGTAGAATACTTGCACAACCCAGCATCGATGCACCAGGGGCGTAGCCAGACAACAGATTTTGGGTGGGCCCTGGCAAGAAGTGGGTGGGCACCAAGTGTTCTCCCTCCCCCACCACCACAAAAAAAATATCTCAGCTGGTGGGAAAACACTTCTTTCCACCTTGGCCGTCTGCAGCAGGCTTACGCTGAAAACTGAGCATGTCCAGGTGCCAGTATCATAGAGAGTAGCGTTTTCATTACCATCAGGGGGAAGTCTTCAGCTGGCGGAGCTTGGGATCCCCACCAGCTACTGCTAAACATGTGCTACTGATGGGTGGGCCTGAGCCCTAAATGGGTGGGCCCCGGCCCACCCAGGCCCACCTGTGGCTACGCCACTGCGATGCACCTAACATTTAAGCAGCAACAGTCACACCACCATAGACCTGGTGAAACTGTGGGTGCATAAATGTGGCAAGTGAGCATGTTAATTACTATATTCTATGTTGCATGCATAAATGACAGCCCCAACCAACAAAGTAGGGAAGGGATGTAGGTCAACCAGGAGCAAGTGGGATTTCAGAAGTCAATCAAAGTCTTAAAAAAACAGAGGTAAGATACAGTACAAACAAAATCTTTATTTCCAAAGAAACAGATATAGAGGACTCGACATGGTCCCATGTTTCGGCAAAACAATTGCCTGCTTCAGGAGTCTAAGAGGCATATTTTCAAACCACTTTGGGAGGCTAAGTTCCATAGGTTTCTATGGAACTTTGGGAGGCTAAGTGCTTTGAAAATGAGCCTCTAAGTATCTACATAAAAAAAAACATAAAACATAATATAAATACAATACAAAGCATAAAAATATATGTACTAGATAGATGATGTATAAAAAACACATTCAATGATATGAAAAGTGCATGCAAGACCCAATGAAAAGGAATGTACCTCAAAAAAGTCATAAAACCATCATCAATCCATAATTGTGAGAGAAACAGGATTACAAGAAATGTAAAAACATTTTTACAATTGAGATCATTAAAAAAAAATAAAGATTTTGTTTGTACATCATCTTACCTCTGGTTTTTAAAGACTTTGATTGACTTCTGAAATCTTACTAGCTCCTGGTTGACCTATGTCCCTTCCCTACTTTGTTGCTTGGCATTTATTTTCATACGGAATCCTACCTGGTGTGTTGGTAAATGGCAGCCCCGGCCATGCCCCTTTTATGGTCTACCCATATGAACTCTCACCTCACAGTTATGCACTAACCTCCTAATTCTGTAAAAGTCACCAAAAATTACACACACATAGGTGCCTATCCTGATTATTTTCGAAGGAGAAGGGCGCCCATCTTCCGACACAAATCGGGAGATGGGCGTCCTTCTCCTAAGATCGCCCAGATCGGCATAATTGAAAGCCGATTTTAGGCGTCCTCAACTGCTTTCCGTCGCGGGGACGACCAAAGTTCAAGGGGGCATGTCGGCAGTGTACCGAAGGCGGGATGGGGTGTGGTTAACAGATGGGTGTCCTCGGCTGATAATGGAAAAAAAAAAGGGCGTCCCTGACGAGCACTTGGTCGACTTTACTTGGTCCATTTTTTCTTGCGACCAAGCCTCAAAAAGGTGCCCGAACTGACCAGATGACCACCGGAGGGAATCAGGGATGACCTCCTCTTACTCCCCCAGTGGTCACTAACCCCCTCCCACCATAAAAAACAAGATTAAAAATACTTTTTGCCAGCCTCTATGCCAGCCTCAAATGCCATATTCAGGTCCATCGCAGCAGTATACAGGACCCTGGAGCAGTTGTAGTGGGTGCAGTGCACTTTAGGCAAGCGGACCTGGGGGGGGGGGGGGTGTTGGGGGGCTCAGTACACAAGGTAAGGGAGCTATGCACCTGGGAGCAATTTGTGAAGTCCACTGCAGTGGCCCCTAGGGTGCCTGGTTGGTGTCCTGGCATGTCAGGGGGACCAGTGCACTATGAATGCTGGCTCCTCCCACGACCAAATGGCTTGGATTTGTTCATTTCTGAGATGGCCGTCCTCGGTTTCCATTATCGCCAAAAAACGGGGACGACCATCTCTAAGGATGCTCATCTCTAAGGTCAACCTAAATTTCATGATTTGGGCGTCCCACACCGTATTATCGAAACGAAAGATGGATGTCCATCTAAATAGGAGGCGATAACTGTGCTCCCGTCAATTTTTTGAGGTTACGTGTGCTACCGCCAACGTTAGCACACGACCTGAAAGAGAAATACTGAAAAATGACCTATTTTCTGGGTGCACTAGGAATGGGATTAGCACATGGGAAAGTCCAATGTTAGCACCTGCTATGCCCATTTACTAGCACACTTCAGTAGACATATCCCATGGTTATCCTACAAGACCAGTTTTCATATAGAAAACTAAGGGGCCCTTTTACAATGCTGTGGTAGAGCTAATGCAGCATTGTCGTGTTCCAAATCGGGACTATCAGCGGGCTACTACAGAAGCCGGGCGGTAGTTCCCACCTCCAGCACGTGCCATTTCCAGCTCAACAAAAATTTTTAACTCTTTGTAGTACCGAGGCTTACTTGGGTGTAATTGAGCAGTGCCGTGTGCTGCCTGGTTACTACTGGAGTAATGTGGGAGCCCTTACCGTCACCTAAATAGGTGACGGTAAGGGGTTCCCCCGGAAATGGCTGTGCACCAATCTCTGTGATTAGCGCAGGGCCATTTCTATTTTTATCCAAAAACAATCTTTTACCTGCTGCGGTAAAAGGGGGCCTTGGCATGCAGCAAATCCATGTGCTGACACCAGTGGCATACCAAGGGGGGAGGGCGGTGGGGGCGGTCCGCCCCGGGTGCACGCCGCTGGGGGGAGGGCTGCCGCGCGCCTGTTGGCTCTGAGTCCACTCGTTCCCTCCCTGCTGCTCCCTCTGTGCGGAACAGGTTACTTCCTGTTCCGAGGCAGAGGGAGCAGCAGGGAACGAGAGAGTAGTGGATGCTTGGAATACCCTCCCGCGGGAGGTGGTGGAAATGAAAACGGTAACGGAATTCAAACACGCGTGGGATAAACATAAAGGAATCCTGTTCAGAAGGAATGGATCCTAAGGAGCTTAGCCGAGATTGGGTGGCAGAGCCGATGGCGGGAGGCAGGGATAGTGCTGGGCAGATTTACACGGTCTGTCCTGTAAAGGACAGGTACAAATCAAGGTAAGGTATACACAAAAAGTAGCACATATGAGTTTATCTTGTTGGGCAGACTGGATGGACCGTGCAGGTCTTTTTCTGCCATCATTTACTATGTTACTATGACTCGGAGCCAACAGGCGCGCGGCACCCCCCCCCCCCCCCAGCAGGTAAAAATGCACCCGGGGGGGGGTCGCGCTGCACCCGGGGGGAGGGGTGTAATTTCGCCGGGGGGGGGGGCGCGCTGCACCCGGGGGGGGGGCACATTGGCGATCCGCCCCGGGTGTCAGCCAGCTTAGGAACGCCACTGGCTGACACCACTGCAGGCTCCCTTTTACAATACCTTGGTAAAAGGGGTCCTAAGCTAAAAATGCAGTGGGCCAAATATCTCCAGATACTCAGCCAATTCTGTGGTAATGGAATTTTGCACAATTAAGTCACTCATTAATAGCATGTATATTTTAGTAAATGATTTTTCTCTTCCTTGTTTTAACTAATCGTTTTAACTAATCATTGTATTGTATTATGTAGTGCATTTGAATAATTTCTAAACTGCAACAGAACTCAAAAACAAAAGAGAACCAGATCACTATAATTCATGGCAGTGTTCTAATTTAATTGTACTTAAGTTATTAACAGATGATCTATTTGAACTTATGACTAGCAACATTAGCATAAATTAAATCAGGTACCTACCAAAGTATGTTTAATTCAATTTTCATTAATTCAGTTAAAATAATGAATAAATGCATTTGCATTTATGCATATATGAAATTACTAGAAACAAGTTTATGGCACAAATGCTTCTTACTGAGACACACAAAGGAAAGCCATTGGGCTCTTGAATTAGGGAATAGCGAAGCTCTTACAATCAGCTTTGAATACCATTTCTGGCACAAGTCTCTCTCCCAAAGCTTCCTCGGTGGAGATCGAAGCAAAGAATTCATTTAATCTCTCCGCTATGGTTTTGTCTTGCCTGAGTGCCCCTTTTACCCCTCAGTCATAAGTACATAAGTACATAAGTAGTGCCACACTGGGAAAGACCAAAGGTCCATCCAGCCCAGCATCCTGTCACCGACAGTGGCCAATCCAGGTCAAGGGCACCTGGCACGCTCCCCAAACGTAAAAACATTCCAGACAAGTTATACCTAAAAATGAGGAATTTTTCCAGTCCATTTAATAGCGGTCTATGGACTTGTCCTTTAGGAATCTATCTAACCCCTTTTTAAACTCCGTCAAGCTAACCGCCCGTACCACGTTCTCCGGCAATGAATTCCAGAGTCTAATTACACGTTGGGTGAAGAAAAATTTTCTCCGATTCGTTCTAAATTTACCACACTGTAGCATCTTGCGGTCCAACTGATTCTTTCACCGGCTTCTTGCTTTTAATATACCTAAAAAAGTCCCTCTTTGCCTTCCTTATCAGTGCTTTGCATTTGACTTGCCATTCCTTATGCTGTTTCTTATTATTTTTAGTCAAACCCTTCTTCCATTTTCTGAAGGATTTTCTTTTAGCTCTAATAGCTTCCTTCACCTCACTTTTTAATCATGCCGGCAGTTGCTTGGCCTTCTTTCCTCCTTTTTAAATAAATGGAATATTACTGGCTTAGGCTTCCAGAATGGTATTTTTGAACAGCACCCACACCTGATGTAAATTTTTGACCTTCGCAGCTGCTCCTTTAAGTTTTTTCTTCACCGTTCGTCTCATTTTATCATAGTCTCCTTTTTGAAAGTTGAAAACTAACATATTGGATTTCCTGTGTGTACTTACTCCAGAGCTGATATCAAATCTGATCATATTATGATCACTGCTATCAAGCAGCCCCAGCACCATTAACTCCTGCACCAGATCATGCGCTCCACTAAGGACTAGGTCTAGAATTTTTCTTCTTCTTGTTGGCTTCTGTACCAGCTGCTCGATAAAACAGTCCTTAATATCATCAAGGAATTTTACCTCCCTCGCATGCCCTGATGTTACATTTACCCAGTCAATTTTGGGGTAATTGAAATTATCCATTATTATTGTGTTCACCAATTTGTTAGCCCCCCAAATTTCTGACAACATTTCTACATCCGTCTGTTCATCCTGGCCAGGCAGACGGTAGTACACTCCTATCACTATCCTTTCCCCCTTTACACATGGAATTTTATTCCATAGGGATTCCAAGATGTGTTTTGTGTCCTCCAGAATTTTCAATCCTCCTTAACATACAATGCTACCCATCCACCAATTCGATCCACCCTATTACTACAATATAATTTGTACCCTGATACGAGTGTCCCACTGGTTATCCACCTTCCATCAGGTCTCAGAGATGTCTATCATATCTAATTTTTAATTTAGTGCAATGTATTCTAACTCTCCCATCTTATTTCTTAGGCTTCTGGCATTTGCATATAGACATTTCAAACTATGTTTGTTGTTTATATTTACATCTTGCTCATTAGCTGACAGTGAAAATTTACAATCTTTTCTTTGCTTTTTATTTAAAGACACCTGGTCCACTATGGTGTCTATTGCAACCTTGCTATCGGGATTATTTTCTGTGTTTTGGTAGATAGGGAAGGGAAAGGGAAATGGGACTTGATATACCACCTTTCTGAGGTTTTTGCAACTACATTCAAAGCGGTTTACATATATTCAGGTACTTATTTTGTACCAGGGGCAATGGAGGGTTAAGTGACTGAAGAGATATCTATTGAGACCTGACCATGCAAAAGCTTAAATAGGAAAGTTAATAGTAAGTTGAATCCATGCTTTGATGAGTAACCAGTGAAGAGATAGGAAGCAAGGAGTTGCCCTATCGTATTTTGATTTACAAAAATCAATTTTGTGACTACATTTTGGAAAGTTGATAATCTGTTAATCACCACTGCCTGAACAACTGATCATAGCTGTTGTTCATCTAAGTAGGCTCTAATTTGTCTTATTTGCCATAACTGACCATAAACCTTTTTACTTGAAAAGTTTAGATGAGATTCCATTGATAAATGTACATCATTAAATATTCCCAGCAACTTTTATGTCAATATTTAATGAGATTGTAATGCCCACAATCAAATGAAATTCAGACGGACATGTATCCAGTTTATCCCCCACTCACAGTATCTTGGTTTTCTCTGGATTTATCTTTAAACCATGATTCTGTATCCAGAGATGCGTATCAGAGAAAACCAATTTCATAAACATGTAAGTTTCAACAGAATTTACCATGGTAAATATCAAAATGATATCATTAACATAAGAAAAATATACAATATCTTACTGTTGAATAAATTTCCCCGATGAGCAGAGACAAACATTAAACAAAATGGGAGAGAGCGAAGATCCTAGCAAGATGCCACAAAACGGCCTCCAATCTCTTGAAAGCTTATGTTTACTTTTTACCCATGGTCTGGCTGTGTTTTGTGAAGACCCGTGTCTGCTGCCACGGTTACACTATCACAGGGTTAATTACATATATGCATGCATAAGTTTAATGTTTGCAGATATTTTCACCTGTGGGCTTCACACCGGTTCTCACAGGTAAGGTACAGGTATCCTTCCCTTTTGAAAACTCTCCTAGCACAATGTGTCTGCATTCTGTGGGCACTTTTTTCCTTCAAAGTGATGTGCATAGATTTGACCGTCTATCTGTGTGTGTTGTTTCCCTCCCCTGACTTGAGCCTGCTTACATTTTACCCATGTAAATGTATGTGTATTGTCGATTTTCTTTTACCCAGGAAAGGGGTTCAACATACCATGAATGGAAGTAACGTTGTACAGCATTTTCCATATATAAAACATGTTTAACATGCAGAAAATAGCTAGTATGAAGTTGTGGAGCAGCAAAAACATGCAAGAAGCAGGGGCACTTACATATGGCACCTATATTTATGCAATCTGTATGTAGGTGTTCCTGAAGGCATAGTTGCATTGGAACGTATATTTCAATAAAGTATGGGCACATGGGCATAGAACACATTCGAACACTTACATTTTCTTCTAAACAAGTATAAAAGGAATCCTGTTCAGAAAGAATGTATCCTTGGGAACTTAGCCGAGTTTAGGTGGGAATAGTGCTGGGCAGACTTATACGGTCTGTGCCAGAGCTGGTGGTGGGAGGCGGGGATAGTGCTGGCCAGACTTATACGTCTGTGCCCTGAAGAGGACAGGTACAAATAAAAAGTAGCACATATGAATTTATCTTGTTGGGCAGACTGGATGGACCGTGTGGGTCTTTTTCTGCCGTCATCTACTATGTTACTTACTATATAAGTTCATGCAATGGAATTTGTGTGCTGATGGAGCTAATTCTGAGCATATATTTATAAATATATGCCGATGATGAAGCAGCCCTGCTCCCGAGGCATATAGCTGGGAGCTTCTTGAGACTTTTTCCTCCAAAATTTTGGAATACAATATACTTTATTTATTATTCACCAGCCACAAGGCACTAGAGAGAGAATCTTGTGGATTTGTGATTTCATATATTAATAAAGTCAGCAAGGTGCCTATCCAGCTCATTTTCTAAAGAGATCCCCGGCCATCTTCCGAAACAAATCGGGAGATGGCCGGTGATCTCCTGAACCCAGCCAAATCGGTATAATTGAAAGCCGATTTTGGCCAGCGCCAACTGCTTTCCGTCGTGGAGCTGGCGAAACTTCAAGGGGGCATGTCAGTAGGGTAGTGAAGGCAGGACGGAGGCGGGACAGGGGTGTGCTCACGAGATGGCCGGCTTCGCCCGATAATGGAAAAAAAAAGCCAGGCTTGACGAGCATTTCGCCCGCTTTACTTGGTCCCTTTTTTTTTTCAGGACCAAGTATCAAAAAGGAGCCCCAACTGACCAAAAAACCACCGGAGGGAATCGGGGATGACCTCCCCTTACTCCCCCAGTGGTTCCAACCCCCCAAAAAACTTTTTGCCTGCCTCTATGTGAGTCTCAAATGTCATACCGAGCTCCCTGATAGCAGTATGCAAGTCCCTTGAGCAGTTTTTAGTGGGTGCAGTGCACCTCAGACAGGTGGACCCAGGCCCATCCCCTCCCCACCTGTTACACTTGTGGTAGTAAATGGGAGCCCTCCAAAACCCACCCGAAACCCACTGTACCCACATGTAGGTGCCCCCCTTCACCCCTTAGGGCTATGGTAATGGTGTAGAGTTGTGGGGAGTGGGTTTTGGGGGGGATTTAGGGGGGCTAAACAACCAAGGGAAGGGAGCTATGCACCTGGGAGCTATTTTTATTTTATTTTTTAATTTTTAGAAGTGCTCCCTAGGGTGCCTGGTTGGTGTCCTGGCATGTGAGGGGGGCCAGTGCACTACAAATGCTGGCTCCTCCCATGACCAAATGCCTTGGATTTGGTCGGGTTTGAGATCGCTGGCATTATTTTCCATTATGGCCAAAAAACGATGCCGGCCATCTCAAACCCAGCGAGTTCTGACATTTGGCCGGGCCCAACCATATTAGCAAAGAAAAAGATGGCCGGCCATCTTTTTCAAAAATACGGTTGGCTCCGCCCACTTATGGCGCCGGCCCTGGAGATGGCTGCCCATAGAGATGGCCGGCGCCGTTTGATTATGCCCCTCCATGTTTACTTGATAAAAAGGAATAATGTATGTCCTTTTTTGACATTTCGCACAGGTGCCCTGTTATGAAATTACCTCTCAATATCTCAAAATTGTTATCAAAATAATTTCACATGAATTCTCTTTGTTTATATTAGACTGTCCAGAGATGATTTTATTGTTTGGATATAGGCTAAAAACCTAAGATGTAATGTTGATGAAGTCTGCCTGAGGCCTTTATTTAAAAACTACATTATATTTGGAGACTTATACAATGGTATTATATTTTGTTCTTTGGAATTGTATTTTGTAAGCATAGATAATAGTTCTGCAATTAAAATGCTTTGAGTTTGTTTAAACAAGTGTATTTATTACATACAAATCAATATTGACTTACATGATAGGACCCAGTTATGCTTTCTAATTACTGGTTAATCACTGCTCTGATTTCTATTGGCAAGGTTCATCATTAATATCACTTTATGATATTAATATATTAATCTGTCACAATACAATAATTGCCTTGTGGCTTGAAGCATAAGTGATTTTAACTGTTCACAGACACTATGTTAATAGCATAGTGATTTAATTTAGGCTTGTAGAAAAAAAGAAGGAATCTTAAATGAAACTGCTTAGTTATACATGTAGCAGCTGAATATTGACACTATACATGTAGCCTTTGGTGGTAACTTCATTTTACATATGTTCAGTGCTGCAGTCTTGGAAGTAAGTCTATAGGAAAGGCATTAACATTTATGGGCTAATTACATGCATAAATATTTAGAATAATGGCATTTATGCACACGTGTTTACATATGCACACAACTGTCAAGATTCCATCTAAGAATTATTCTATAAATGACTGTTTAACTTATATAGTATTTATTTGCAAGGGGGGAGGGGGCATACACATCAGTGGGAGCAATGCAGGACTCAGAAGTACCTGCAGAACTGAAATTACGCTTGTACCTCTGGCATTTAGGCACTAATATTTACACCAGCTCTATGGCTGATTTAAGTGCCCAAACCTAAATGTTAGCCCCGTGCAGGACGTAAGGCGTCAGAAACAGCTGATCACACCAGGAACTTAGTTGAATGAAGGCGCTACTCCGGCGCTGAAGAAGACTCTCTTCAGCTGGCGGAGTTCGGGGACCCCTGCCAGCAAACAAAGTATCTGATGCGGCGGCGGGGCGGGTGGTGACAGCGGGGGAGGGTTGGTGGCGGGAGGGGGGGTTCAAGGAGATCGTTGGCAGGCCGGCAGGGGGATCCAATGTGGCGGCGGAGGCGGCTTGGGGGGGCGGCTAAACAGTGCCCCCCACCTCGGGCTCTGGACCCCCCCTCCGAGCGATGTCTGGCTACGCCCCTGCCCTCTGGTGGTCATCTGGTCAGTTGGAGCACCTTTTCGAGGTTTGGTCGTGGAAAAAAAGGGACCAAGTAAAGTCGGCCAAATGCTTGTCAGGGCCGGCTTTCTTTCTTCCATTATCGGGCGAAGCCGGCCATCTCTTAAGCACGCCCCCATCCTGCCTTCTGCACCCTGTCGACACGCCCCCCTTGAAGTTTGGACGGCTCCGCGACGGACTGCAGTTGAGGCCGGCCAAAATTGGCTTTCGATTATGCCGATTTCGCCAGACTTGAGAGATGGCCGGCCATCTCCCGATTTGTGTTGGAAGATGGCCGGCCTTCTCTTTCGAAAATAAGCTGGATAGGTGCCTATGTATACCCAACGCTAGTCAATTTGGAGTTACCACCCGGCTACTGCGTGGCTCTTGTGGTAATTTCATTTTTTATGTGTATCCGCTACGTGCACTGGAAAATAATTTTTATTTTCTGGTGTACGGCCGAAACCAGGTGGTAATCGTCATTCTACGTGCGTAGATGATTACCACATGGTTAATGCATGAGACCTTACCGCTTACCGCTAAGTCAATGGCTGGCGGTAAGGTTTCAGACTCAAAATGGATGCGAGGCAATTTTTATTTTGCCGCACGTCCATTTTTGGCAAAAATTTTAAAAAGGCCTTTTTTACAGATGCGCTGAAAAATGGATCTGCGGCCCCCAAAACAAGCACCTACACTAGCACAGCCCATTTTTCGGCGCACCTTAGTAAAAGGACCCCTCTCATTGTTGTAAAAACAAATTTTAAGTGATGTATTTAGTGATGTACACGAGGAGTTTCTGGGCAGAGGATTATAAATTTGGAAGGCAATAGAGGTAGTCTCTCTATATTGGGAGCTTAGCCTTTTGTCTCATATATGATCATCCCAGAACCTAAGATACTTCTCCCCATTGATTAAAGAACCTCTTAAAATGATATGGAAATCTGTGTGATATTTATTGGAAGTATTTTTTGAAGAATATTGTTTACAGTATTTCTTCCTTTTGCATGTTTAGTATGGATTATACAAACCTAAATGTTAAGCACGTATTTAAGCAATTACACTAGTCTTCTATTTAAAAAAAAAACAACAAAAAAAAACATGAGTGCCTGCATTCCTTTACAGAACAGACTCCTACCAGGTGCCCTCCAGGTGCTAATTATAGGCACTCAGTTATAGAGTTGTCCTGCACTTGGCACGGAATATACCTGATCTTTTAAAGGATCTCTGCCAGCTTTGAATACCGATCCTTTTCTTTTCTTTGTAATATCCTACGCTCTTTCTTCTGCGTATGTGTGTGATTTTTCTCTGTTTTGTCAGAAAAATGGCAGAGGCAGTTGACACGTTATGGACTAACTAATTTATTAAGACATGAGCTTTCAAGGACCAGAGTCCACCTTGTCAGATGTTTAAGAATATTAAGGAGCCCTTTACTAAAGTGCAATATGTTCCTGCATTTACTGCAGCTTAATAACAAAAATTAACATGCAGCAATTGCAAAAGGCCGTGCGGTAATTGTTAGGGATGTGCCCAGCATGTCCTCCACACTGAAATGTTCTTTACTGAAGACTGTTTGCAATTAACACAAATGCACTTAAAGGGGCTGATATTCAGACCGCAAGACGGAGCCCAGCTAACTCCAATGGTCAGCGGTCAGCTCGGATATTCAATGCCGGACTGTTTTCTAGCCGGATTAAAATTGACTGGCCAAGCCGATATTCAGCGCTGGCCAGTTAAGGGGTACTTCTACTAAGCTGTGATAAAAAGTGGCCTGCGGTAGTGTAGGCACATTTGTTTTGGCATGCACCGGTCCAGTTTTTACTGCGTCTGCAAAAAAGGGCTTTTTTTTTAATTAGACGGGAAAAGGGCATACGGAAAAACTGAAACTAGCACGTGCCTAAAAATGGCATGAGCCCTTAATGCCACCCATTGACCTAGTGGTAAGGGCTCACGTGCTACACATGTGGTGACTGGTCAGCACACGCTAAAGGAGTAGCCTAGTGGTTAGAGCACTGGTCTTGCAATCCAGAGGTGGCTGGTTCAAATCCCACTGCTGCTTCTTGTGATCTTGGGCAAGTCACTTAACCCTCCATTGCCTCAGGTACAAACTTAGATTGTGAGCTCTCCTGGGACAGAGAAATATCCAGTGTACCTGAATGTAACTCACCTTGAGCAACTACTGAAAAAGGTGTGAGCAAAATCCAAATAAATAAATGGCAATTACCACCGGAAATGATGCTCATGGGAGGAAATAAATAAATAAATCATCCAGGCATTATGGGAGCACAGCAAATCAGAAATTACTGCCAGGGGGCCCAGTAGCCTGGTGGTAGTCTTTTTTGGTGCATGCTGCATGTGCATAGAGCCTAAAATCGCCTTTGTAAACGGGCCTCTAAGTGTATACTGGCCAAAGATATTCCTGCTATGTATGTGGCTCGATTTGTCTGCTGCACTTAGCTGGTGATATGCAGAATAACAGCAGATAGCTGGTTATACTGCATGTTATAAATGGCTATCTGGGTAGACATGAATCACTTGTTTACTCTTTTCAATACTAGGACTAGGGGGCACACAATAAAACTACAAAGTAGTACATTTAAAACAAATCAGAGAAAATATTTCTTCACTCAATGTGTAATTAAACTCTGGAATTTGTTGCCAGAGAATATGGTAAAAGCAGTTAGCTTAGTAGGGTTCCTAAAAAAAACTTCCATAAGCCATTATTAAGTGGGACTTGGGGAAAATCCACTGCTTATTTCTAGGATAAGCAGCATAAAATATATGGTACTGTTCTGGGATGTTGCCAGGTACTTGTGACCTGGCTTGGCCACTGTTGGAAGCAGGATACTGGGCTTAATGGACCTTCAGTCTGTCCCAGTGTGACAACGCTTATATTCTTATGGCCTATCCAGTCGGTCCATCTATATCATCTATCGCTTAGATCCACCAGTCTGGTATATGCGGTATATCAAATTCTAATAAACTATAAACTATAACCATCTGCTAGCCCTTCCTCTCCCTTAGAGATCCTTGTGTTTGTCCTTTGTGTTTCTTGAATTCAGATAGTCTTTATCTTCTCCACTTTTACTGGGAGGCCCTTCCACTTCATATCTACTAACAGAAAATTCCAATTTTTTCCACTTTGTTTTAGAAATTCAACCTATTGGCTTCATGCTGTGTCCCCAGTTCTAGTACTACTGAAAAAAAGGTAAACAACCGTTCCCTATTTACTCGTTCTACTCCGCTCTTGATTTTATAGATCTCTATTGTGTCTCCTGTCGGCCATCTCTTCATAGGAGAGCCATTTCATCCCCTTTATCATTTTGGTTGCTCTTCTCTGTACCTTTTCTAGTTTTCCTTCATCTTTCTTGAGATGAGGCAACTGCAGTTGTACACAGTACTGAATATTTTAGCTGTTTTGTCTGCTTTTGCTTCATCCCAAACAACTCCACTTTCTAAAACATATATCCTTCACCATTTCCCAGATAAAATGGCTGAAGTTATATGCAGATCTGACTCTGATATTTTAATAAAACACACTGCTCCTGCCACCAACCACTTAGGTGCTTTTGAATAGTGACATGCATACTTTTATATATTAAATTGCTTTTCATCCATCTATCTATTTACACATAGGGAGGTTAATTCTCAAAAGCATTTCTTCAGGTAAGGCAGTGCTCCAGGTGTAGAAATAGGATTTTATAAGTGTCCACACTCAGTGGCGTACCAAAGGGGGGGCGGTGGGGGCGGTCCGCCCCGGGTGCACGCCGCTGGGGGGGGGGTGCCGTGGCGCGCGCCTGCTCTGAGTTTGCTGACTTCGCGCATTTGCTGCAGCTCCCCCTGCCCTGGAACAGGTTACTTCCTGTTCCGGGTCAGAGGGAGCTCCAGCGAACGCGCGAAGTCAGGGAACTCTGAGCAGGCGTGCGCTGCGGCACCCCCCCAGTGGCGTGCACCCGGGGGGGGGGGGGGGTTCCACGCTGCATCGGGGGGGGGGGTGCTGCAACCGGGGGGGGGGGGTCTGCGCTGCATCATGGGGGGTGCTGCAACTGGGGGGGCAGGGTGCCGCCCCAGGTGTCCGCCCCCCTAGGAACGCCACTGTCCACACTATATATGCATAACCTTAAGCATGTACAGCCCACACATGTAACTTTACTCAGGCTGAGCAGAGACATTATCAAGGATGCAGTTGGGAAGGGGTTTGCATTTATGCCCAGACTTTAGAAAATTTGCTAATATGTGTGTAAATTAACCCACAAAATTTGTGCATGGTAAATAGAAGTGTAAATGTAGCTGTATAAATTCCCTGGGGTAATATTTAAGTGAAAGTACCCACATACTTTCGTTTGTAAAGTGTACTAAAGCTTGTGTAGTGGAAGGTAGGCATGCACAGCTATAAAATAGCTTCTGAAATGGGCAATTTGAGAATTGCATGTACATGAAAATAAGCTATGAGCTGATGGTTCTTTAAGTTTCTGTGGCTGTCAAGACTTATTGCTTTGCTTTGACTGCAGGTGCTGTATGATGCCTCGAGAAGTTAATACCCTGGACTAATGCCTAGTCTGCTTAATGATTATGCCAGCCCTGACCTAAGTCAATGAGTCATTATATCTATGAAAGAATCCATGAGGAAAACTATTTTATTTTCACCAAATGGCCAGAGCAAAAGGCTAAACTGTTCTTGCACCTAACAAGGAGGATACATAACATGAAATAGTTTTATAAGCTGTGCATACGAACAAGATATACCATAAAAATGTGAAGGTAGAATAAAAAAGGAAAAATTACAATAGCACAATTGCTACACTGTTGATGTTAAAATTAATTCATTAATATTTATAAAATTTCATTTTCATTTCAAATGCTTGGTTATATTCACTGTTCTTTAATTAAAGATTGTCAGTGGAATATAGACTTTAGTTGATAGTCATTCAACATACTGGCGGCATTCAGAAACAACTGTGGTTTGTGTTTTACTTGACAGAAGAAGAAAGAAAAGAATATATTTAATGTCACTAGAAAATCTTTTCAGTGTTTAAAACTGACTGCATGTTTTTATATTAGGAAACTGATTAAATAGAGTAAAATGTCTTTCTCAGTCTGGGTTCAATTCTCAAAAGGATTTATTTCATTCTATGCCAACAGTAGAGGCATGGGCTTATATTTATCATATTATATTAAATGCGGAAAAGACCAAGAAAATGTGGATGGATATTAACTCCATCACTTAAAAATAATGTCTTATCTTTGAAAAATGTTGATTTGAGGAATGAGTCAGGGCTAAAGGTGCTTGGAGTGTTACTTGACCCGATATTATCATTTGTTACTCAGGTTAATTCTATAACAAAAAACATTTTCTGGAAATTAAGGGGCCCTATTATGAAGGCATGGTACACAGCACTATAGTGGAGCGCTCAAAGGTGCCCGGCGGTAGTTTTGATTTTGGTGTGTGCCATTTCCCATGGTAGAAAATAACTTTCTATTTTCTACTGCGTGGGGCATTCCTGGTGGTAATCGGCAGTGCGGCCACATTGCGCACCGGGTTAGTGAGTGAGCCCTTACCGCCTTCTAAATAGGAGGCAGTAAGGGCTCATGTGGTAAATGGCCAGGCATTAATTTTGAACTTAGCGCCTGGCCATTATGGCCATAAATATAAATTTGGCTTTTTGGCAGCTGCAGTAAGAGGTGGCTGGAGCATGTGGGAAAACCACACGCTACAGCGAGTCAAGATCTGATTCTGGTCTCGCTTTACTCTTTGCTTTCTCTTCTTTTTGTTTTCTTTTCCCTGCCTGCTGCTTATTTGTTTGTTTAACATACATACATACATAGTAGATGACGGCAGAAAAAGACCTGCATGGTCCATCCAGTCTGCCCAACAAGATAAACTCACATGTGCTACTTTTTGTGTATACCTTACCTTGATTTGTATCTGTCATTTTCAGGGCACAGACCGTATAAGTCTGCCCAGCACTATCCCTGCCTCCCAACCACCGGCTCTGGGACAGACCGTATAAGTCTGCCCAGCAATATCCTCGCCTCCCAACCACCAGCCCCGCCTCAATATTGTATTTATATACCCTTCCCTTCTGCCCTCTCAACTGTCATTGTAATTGTTTTTATTAGTTCATTGTAAGCCGCTCTGGGGCTGCTTTACGTGGCAAAAAGCGGGGTATAAATGATCTAAAATAAATAAATAAATACAGCTACTGCCGGCCACATTTTAGCATACTTCATAAAAGGGCCTCCAAGACAATTAAGAAGGATACAAAAGTGTTTTTCATTTGATCAGTATAGGTTGATTGTTCAGTCTTTAGTAATAAGTCAGCTTGATTATTTAACTTGCTTTATGTAGGCTGTTCAACGGTTATGTTGACATCTTCAGACACTTCAAAATACATCAGCAAAGGTTGATTTCTTAAGTTGCTAAATAGGACCGTGCAACTTCTTTGCTAAGACAGTTGAATTGGCTCACCATAGAGGCAAGGGCGTTGTTTAAGCTATGTATGATGATATTTAATAACATTCATGGCTTGGCTCCTACTCCATTGATGTTCCTTTTATCGTTTCCTTCTTTAAGAAAAGGTCTTCGTGTTGAAAGTTAGTTAATGCTTAATTTTCCTTCAGTGTCTCAGATGAAATATAAACAGGTATATAATTTAATACTCTCTTATCAGTCAGCTGGACTATGGAATTCCTTGCAAAATGGGGGAGACGAGAAATGAATTATCTGAGATTTGGGAAGAAGATGAAAGCATTTTTATTTACCCAGTATTCGAACAGTTAAACAACAAGTTAAGACTTTAAATCAATTGGTTGTGTTTGATGTAATCTGCAGTGAGCCTTATAGATAATTACGGAATATAAGTGTAATGTAATGTAATGAAACCTTTTAGAAAGTGAAGTATTTTAGGATCTATTTACTAAAAAGGCTAACATTTTGGGGTACTCTGCATATGGATGGTCAAATGTGAGAAGACTAGAAAATAAGATTGACGTATGGTACTAAATGAAGATGTAGACATATCAGATATATAACAGGATATGCAGGCACAACTTATACTGAAATGATGATGGATCAAATTAGTGGAGGACTGGTTCTATATGTTAAGCATGGCATAGAGTCAAACATGATAAAAAATGTGCAGGAAGCAAAAAGCAACATGGAATTTTTATAGCTAGAAATTCCACATGATGGGAAAGGATACAGCAGTGGGAGTATATTACCATCCAACTGGAAAGGAAGAAGACAAACATGGTGAAATGCTAGCAGAAATCAGAAATGTTAACAAATTTAGTAAACACAGTAATAATGGGAAATTCCAATTAACCCAAAATTGATTGGTTAAATGACTCAGCAGGACTTTCGAAGGAGGTAAAGCATTTAGATGTCACAAATTACTGCTTCATGGAGCAGCTGGTCTTGGAATCTTGCTACCTTATGAGATTATGATCAGATTTGGCCACTATGGGCTAGATGGACCTTTGGTCTGACCAAGTTTGGCAATTCTTTTTTCTTATTTCCAATAATAGAGGGAACTACCACCTCAGGAGAGAGAAGAGTGACAATGAGGGGCATAATCGAATGGAGCGCCAATGTTTTCATGGGGCTATCCTCGCAGGACGGCTCTGTGAAGGGGCAGGGAAACCCGTATTATCGAAACAAGATGGGCGTCCATCTTTCATTTCGATAATACGGTCGGGGACGCCCAAATCTCCACATTTAGGTCAACCTTAGAGATGGTCGTCCTTAGGTCGTCCTTAGAGATGGTCGTCCCCAGTTTTCGGCGATAATGGAAACCGAGGATGCCCATCTCAGAAACGACCAAATCCAAGCCATTTGGTCGTGGGATGACCCAGCATTCGTAGTGCACTGGTCCCCCTCACATGCCAGGACACCAATTGGACACCCTAGGGGGCACTGTAGTGGACTTTATAAATTGCTCTCAGGTGCATAGCCCTTCTTTTTTCCATTATCAGCCAAGGACGACCATCTCTTAAGCATGCCCCAGTCCTGCCTTCGCTACGCCTCCGACACGCCCCCATGAACTTTGGTCGTCCCCGTGATGGACTGCAGTTGAGGACGCCCAAAATCGGCTTTCGATTATGTCGATTTGGGTGACCCTGAGAGAAGGACTCCCATCTCCCGATTTGTGTCGGAAGATGGGCACCCTTCTCTTTCGAAAATGCCCCTGAATGTGAAAGTAGAAAGCTGAAATCCAGATCCTCCAGGGTAGCATTTTCAGAAATGCTTCCCATTCCATGCACAGGACCCAAGGGACAAGCAGAGCTCCGAAGTCTCAATGCATGGTTGAGACAATGGTACAGGGATGAGGGATTTGGATTGTTAGGAACTGGGCAACATTCTGGGGAAGGGGGTGCCTGTTCCCACCTTAACTGGGATGGAACCAGAGTGCTAACGCTAACATTTAAAAAGGAGATAGAGCAGCTTTTAAACTACAATGAGGGGGAGAGTCGACAGTCGCCCTGGAGCGCATTGTTCGGTGTGCAGTATCCTTGAAAGATACTATTGAAACAGGATCTTTAGGGAATCCCGATAGAGAGGTTTCAATAATGGTGAAAGAAAGCCAAGATTGTTCAATAGAAGAACAGGGTAAAGGATGCAAATTATCTCCATTAAAGCAGCATGTAGATGCAAAGAAAAACGACAATTTGATGTGTCTATATACAAACGCTAGAAGCCTTAAAAGTAAGATAGGAGAACTGGAGCATATAGCACTAAATTTCAGAGACCTGGTTGAAGGAGGACAATCAAGAGGACACTGTGTTAGCAGGGTACAAATTATATCACAATGATCGAGAGAATCATATTGGAGGGGAGTTGAGCTATATGTTAAAGAGGGAATTGAATTAAACAAAATAAACATTCTACTTGAAACAGATTGCAGCATGGAATCTTTATGATTAGAAATTCCATGTGTGAAGGGAAGGAGTATACTGATAGGGCTGTACTACCATCCACCAGGACAGAACGGACAGAAGAAAATATGTTTACAGAAATTAGGAAAGCTGGCAAATTGGGCAACATTATAATAATTGATTCGCGGGCTTTTTAACAACAAGAACTTACCAGGTCTCAGTGAACTCGGTTACTTCTGATCCGTGGAAGGCCTCCTGTGGGGTTCCGCAGGGCTCCCCACTTTCACCAGCCTTATTCAATATTATGTTGATGCCTTTAGCTGCTGCTCTCGCAAAACTGGACCTTAACCCTTTCATCTATGCTGACGATATTACAGTCTACATTCCCTTTCGCACCACTGTGTCAGAAATTGTTCACCTCATTGATGCCTGCTTCTCCACCTTAGAACATTGGGCTCAGGTCTTCCGTTTCAAATTAAACAAGGACAAAACACAGTGTCTCATCCTCTCGTCCATCCACACTCCAGTAACTGACACGGTGCTCCCAGTACAAGCCTGTGGCTTTTAGGAGTGCAACTGGACACACACCTCCAACTGGACAATCATGTGCAGTTGGTCACCAAAAAAATGTTTCACGCCATGTGGAGGCTTCGGCGTATCAGATACTTCCTTCCTAGAAATTTGTTCCGCACACTTGTCCACTGGCTTGTCCTCTCCCACTTGGACTATTGCAGCGGAATTTACGCGGGCTGCCAGGCCTCTCTGTTGAAAAAGTTCCAAACAGTTCAGAACACTGCTGCGAGACTCATCCTGAGAGAGCAACGCTTTGCACATGCTGAACCCTTACGGTTCAAATTACACTGGCTGCCTGTTCAGGAGCGCATTGCCTTTAAACTCTGCTCCTTGACCCATAAAATTATCTATGGGTTTGCCCCGGAGTATATGCACCCCTTGATCGACCTCCCGCCCAGGAATGCCAACCCTGCTGCTCGTTCCTTTCTCCACCTTCACTTCCCAAACTGTAAGGGTGTCAAGTACAAGAGGATCTTCGCCTCATCTTTCCGCTATTGGAGTCCTAAGCACTGGAATTCTCTCCCGCAACACCTTAAAACTCAAGCGGACCACGCCCTCTTCAAGAAGTTGTTGAAGACCTACTTCTTTGCCAAGACCTACTCCTCACTTTATACCGCTGCTTGATGCACCCTCCCTGGCTCCTACCCTGCTAGTTCACCCTGTTAGATGCTTCTCCCCCTGCATACTCCTTGTATATTCTTCTAAGTTTTCCTATTCTGTATTTTATTTAATGTTTGTAAGCTACATTGTGCCTGCATGAATGGGAAAATGTGGGATATAAGTGAACAATAAATAAATAAATAAATGTTACATCAGGGAGTGTTAGGGAGGTAAAATTTCTAGATGTAAAAAATGACTGCTTCTTGGAGCAACTGGTCCAGGAACCAACAACAGGTGGAGCTATTTTGGATCTAAATCCTTAGTGGAATGCGAGGCATAGTAAGAGAGGTAATGATGTTGGATCCTCTGGGAAACTGATCATAATATGATCAAATTTGTGCTGCTATGTGGAGTGAAGTCACTAAGGAAATGTTCTGTAGTAGCTTTTAATTTTCGAAAGGGTAACTATGATAAAATGAGGAAATGGTTAAAAGAAGCTGAAAGAATCAGACACAAAGGTTGGGGCTTTAAATCAGGCGTGGAAGTTGTAGCCCCCAGATGTTAACAAAATGTGGAAAAAAGAGCAAACGGCCAGCATGGTTAGAAGGTGAGGTGAAAGAGGCTATTAGAGCCAAAAGAACATCCTTCAAAAGTGCGTAGTGATGCATTTGGGAAAGAGGAACCTAAACTATAGTTATGCGATGCATGGTTCCACATTAGGAGTCACCGACCAGGGGAATGGGATCTAGGTGTCATTGTTGATGATACGTTGAAGCCCTCTGCTCAGTATGTGGCAGCAGCTAAGAAAGCAGAATGTTAGATATTATTAGGAAAGGAATGGAAAACAAAAATGAGGTCATTATAATGCTTTTGTATTGTTATATGGTGCAACCACACCTGAGTGGTGTGGAGCGGGTAGAGTTTCACTCATTCAAAAGGTACAAAGACCAGGGAATAAGCAATGAAATTGCATGGAAATACTTTTAAAACAAATAGGAGGAAATATTTTTTCACTCAATGAATAGTTAAGCTCTGGAACTCGCTGCTGGAGGATGTGGTAATGGTAGTTAGCTTACCTGGGTTTAAAAAAGGGTTGGACAAGTTCCTGGAGGAAAAGACCATAGTCTGTTATTGAGATGGACATGAGGGAAGCCACTGCTTGCCCTGGGATCAGTAGCATGGAATGGAGATGCTAATTGGGTTTCTGCCAGGTACTTGTGTCCTGGATTGGCTACTGCTAGATGCAGGATACTGGAATCGATGGATCATTGGTCTGACCAAGTATGGCTATTCTTATGTAAATAAGTGGCTGATTGCATACAAGTCATCTCCAGAGATGGCATGGTTCTCTTTTTGGGGAGATGGTAGGGGTACCAGATTAGCCCACATGGACTCTTCACTGTGCAACCTAATCCTCCTGCAGGCAGGCAGTAGGAGCAGTGTTTTGGTGCCACAGTACTAATTTCAAGATAAACTGCAAACTGGCTCCATGGCAGCAGGAGAGGACTTATGCTGCTGCCAGCCCAGAGGAGGGCAGAATGCCTGATAGCAGACGGTCATAATACTGTGGGGCAAGGGAAAGTACAGTGCAAAGTGGGGGAGAATGTGATTGGCAGAAAAACAACATTTACATTGGTTGATTTTCTGTACTGGTGACTGCTGGCCTTCCTTTGAGAACACCAGGCAGAATGGCCAATAATTAGCATACTGACATCTCTATATGTAGCTTAAAGGCCAAATGCTGAATGTCTATGCTTTGCTGCTCCTGCAGTCTGAAAAATCAAGACATTGCTGCCAGTGCTCCTGATTACCCAAGGAAGTTGTGATAGAGAAAGGCACACTTACCCCCAACCCACCAGCTCTTTCTGGCACCACCAAAAATATTCTTGTGTCTAGTGGCACTCACCACGACTTGGTACCACCTTGTTCTCTCCCTTGATAAATATATTACAAACAAATTCTCAGATGATCTAATCGCTCCCCTCCCTCCCTACTATACAAATCCCTAATAATCTAGGGTCTTCACCCTCTGCACCCAGTCCCATAAAAAAATTCTGGCAGTCTAGTAGCCCCCCCAACTCGCGACCCTAATCCCAGGCCCCCAGACCCTGTACCTGGAAGGAGACAGGAGCAATGCCCACTCCATCTACAAAATAGTGGCAATCTGCCAAGCCTAGTGCATCTTGAGAAGCAATGAGTGGGGGCCTGCCTACCATATAGAAACTTCATGCAAGAACTGAGCATACTGCATTCTTGAGGAGTGTCAGTGTCAGCAGCTGGAAACACGCTGCCAACTTCTTCTTTCTTACAGCAATGTGAGGAGGAGGGGCAGCTTGGGCAGGGAATCTCTTTGTCAGGAGGGGCTTTGACATCCCTGCTAGCCATTGAATGAGTGCTGCAGTTTTGGAGGGGGGCGTGAGCCCAAACTCAAGTTCCCCCTCCCTCTGGCTATGCCACTACTTGTGCCTCTTCCATTTACTGCAAACTATCACCAAATCTCCCCTTCAACAGTTTTTAATGTTACTATGTGTGATACCGCTCAGGACAGTCAATACAGTGTCAATAAAGAGACAGAGAGTGCAGAAGCAGCTGAGGAAAGGGACATAGGAGGTGAAAAAAAAGATGAGGTGGTTGAAAAGAAGGAAGTTGGTATTTGTAGTTCAAAGCAAAGAAAACCACAAATTAGATCCATAAGACTCCAGCTTGAGGCTACATGGACACAGCTGACACGGTTCCAAAATGAACGGCTAGCTTGCAGCAATTAGCTACATGAACCAGAAGAAATTGTGAGGAACATGGGAACTGCTAAAATAAAAAACAAAATGTTAGAAGACCCATTACATCCATTATCTTGCTGACTGAACAGAAGTAAGCACTGCCATTCTTCACAGGCCCATAAACACGTGTCAAGGCCAGCAGTATTTAACTTTTATCACTCACTGAGTCATTTTATTTGTAAGCAAAGTCACTTTCAAGATATTTTTTTGTTATACTGTGTTCCCATTTTGCTTTTTGCATGTGGCAGTGTAAAAGGACCACGCAGAGACCCCTACAGAACACCACGGGATTCCCAAGTGACAGAGTAAGTGGGGAATACCTTGATTTCACACAAAGGGGAAAGTTTTATGAAACATCTTTCCCGGATTCTATATATGGTGCCCAAATTTGGATGCGCTACTGAGATGCACACGCAACTTAACTGATTAATGAGCTGTTAACCAACGATAATTGGATGCTAACAACCAATTATTGAGATTAATTGGCATCAATTAGGATTTGCATGCACATCTGGCTGTGTACTATTCTATCACGCTGGGTGCCTACATCCCATAACACATTGCCATGGGAGTGGTATGGGCAGGTCAGGGGTGTTCTGATAGGTTGGAAATAATGTTATAGAATAATGGGTCTCTGCGTCCGACTTGGGCGCAGGGATTTACACCAGATTTTAGCAGGCATAACTCTGGTGCTCTGAGTTGGGCGCAGGAATCAACACAAGCACTAATCTATAAAGAATGTGCACCCTTTATAGAACAGGGCTTAGCATTGATCTTTCCAGAGCTGAATTTTGAGCATCATTAATAGAATTCTCCCCTTTCTGCATGTAAAGCATATTTTGCATGTGGAAAATGGCTTTTATGAAATTGCAGAATTTAAATATCTACCTATATTTAAACACATCACAATTCTACCCTAGCTCTACCCATACTACATCCTCGTGAATGCCAAGAGTGGGAATGACCAGACAGATGAACGGATGGTCCAAGGTTAAAAAGTCAAAAAAGTCTCAAAAGATGAAATAGTCATGGACTCAACACAGGTCGTATTTTGGCGAAAGTGCCTTCCTCGGGAGTCCATAAACACTAGGAAGGGAAACATAAACAAAAGCAACTTGAACACTCAAATGACACCGAAAGAGGTTACATCTTAAAAATAATAACAACACAGTAAAACAACACATTTTTTTACAAATATACATCATTCAAACCATAAGAAAAAATCTAAACTGGGGATAGTGCTGGGAAGACTTATACGGTCTGTGCCCTGAAAAAGACAGGTACAAATCAAGGTAAGGTATACACAAAAAATGACACATGTGAGTTTATCTTGTTGGGCAGACTGGGTGGACCGTGCAGGTCTTTTCAGCTGTCATCATCTACTATGTATTGGTCTCCTTTCTTCATGATCTCCTTATCTATTATTTCCATCCCCCCTCTTTTTTGATTTGTGGTCTAACAAACAGAAAATAGATTTATGCTTTGTATTATTCTTATAATTATTATTCCTGTCTCTGAGTTGCTTTAACAAGTGTATACTTGTGAATGTTTTTACTAAATTGAATAAATAATAATAAATAAATAATAATAATAATAATAATAATAATAATAATAAATAAATAATAAAAAAGAAAAAATCTGAACAAAAATTCTAAACAGAGACCTATAAGAACATGCATGAATGATACTTTACTTTGTTATTCTTTTTGTGATGTAACCTCTTCTACTGTCATTTTATACCTTTGAGTGTGTTCAACTGCCCGAGTTAGACCAGCCATAGACCTGGCATAAGTTGGGCGCCTAAAAGTAGAAAAGGTGAGTGTAACTTATGGTATTTGTAAGTTGCATATATAAGTGGCCGCACTGCCCATGCCCCCACCAATGATCCACCAATGTGAATCTCCTTTGCCTTTATGTTCTACGTTACTTACACTCTTATAACAAGGTGCTTAATCGCATTGTTGCTACTAACACACATTGCACTTACCCGTGAAATTGCTGGCATTCTGTACATTTATGTGTACACGTGGCATGCAAATGCGGGTGCTGAGTTACAGACTTGCCCTTATGACACCTAATTTTATGTGATAAACATGTCAGCATTCCTGGAGAATAAGCAGACTGGTGGCGGGCTGGGCACTTATACTGTATGTGAACTTTATAAAGACACCTGCCTATTCTTTCCAGTAACTGCATGAACACAATTACACCTGTCTCAAATCTGGTGTAAATGTGCGCACCTGTTTTTCCTATGCAACTTTATAAAGGCACATAAGTACATATATTGCCTTTATAAAATACGTCCAGCCTAGAGTGTGTGCCTTTGTGCCTTTCCTGTCTAGGAGTCCGTTATACAATTATCCTTTTATTATCTCTTCAACTGTTTATTATCCATAAGTATAAAGTCTCTTGCCACAAGGTCACCTTGCCCTTTATCCCGGTGCCAGACTTTAATGCTTTCTTCCTTTCTCTCCCCTGACGTAGGTGGCTTTGATGTCAGAGGCAGGAGATATGAAGTGGAATGACAGCCTGAGGGAGAGTCTGCCCAACAGCAGCAAGGACAGTGAAGACCGGAACACTTGTCCAAAGTGAAGATTAAAGCTGTCCCAGACTTTACACTAATCCATTAGAAACAGAAAGGGCAACTGTGCTAGTCAAACGAAAATGAGTGATCTCTATAACACATCGGAGCCGATATCTATGTAACAGCTCATCATAAGTGATGGCTCATGCTCTTTTAGCCTGCGATGTTATCTTCCCCACTGGTTAGTTCTGTTCCTTAGAACAGGAGTTCCCAAAGTTTTGATGAGAAGGGTCACATTGAATATTTCAAACTACCAAGACGGCCCAGAAAGGGAGAAGATATCTTCATTGTAGTTTGTTAAATAGTGGTGGAGGGGAACCCTGTCTTGCCCTTGTGATCTTGGTAAGTCAATTAACCCTCTATTGCCTCAGGTACAAACTTAGGGGTTGGAGCAGAAAAGTGTATTCGTTTCCATGTTCTGCATAGCTCAGCTTTAGCGAACAATTTTGTGGGCACACAATGCAAACATGAGTTTTCTGCACGAGCTATATGCAAAGCCCTGTGCAAACATCAGTGCAAAGCACATTTAAATTCATGCTAATGAAGCAATTAGCTATTCAGTGCAGATGCAGAGAAATGTGCAGAAGACCAAAAGGCTGAGCTCAATATCAGGGCTTAAAGTCTGGTCTGAGAAGAAGTAAAACATCTGCTCATTCTTCTGAGGTCAGCATTAGTGATGATTTCATGCCTTTTTCTTCATGTAAGACCCACACCTATTTACTGGTTTCTGTAAGGTGGATGGGCTAAAAAAAAAAAAAACTCAGGGTGAGGTGTGCTGAAACAAAGAGCACAGTACTGGACTGCGGAGAACTGAACGCATGCAAGAGTCTGAGCACAAAATATTGTATTGACATCTGGAGTTGTATGCGCAAATGTTTGCACATTACAGGATGTGATACTCCCACACTCTGGAATGTACTGCCTGAAAGGCTTCGTTTAACACAAGACTATCTGTACTTCAGGAAGCAGGTGAAAGCTTGGCTCTTCAACCAGGCTTTTAATGGAAGAAGTAACTAACTTGTTAGTTTCTCACACACACACATGGAGTGACACGGGCTGCGCATACTGCAGCAGGACATGTTTTATCCACTCCTACCCTAACTGATATAATATTTAACCATCTCTCTGACTTCATGTGCAACTTTCTTTAAATTAGTCACCTTACTTTCTAACTCCTCTTACTCTCTTACTTATCTACATGTTCCATCTTTGCTTATACTCTACACTGTCAATTAAAATGTTCTATTATGTATTGTGTTGACATTGTAAGTAGTATACTATGCCAAACTTTGTATTGTTATTTGAATATTGTTACTGCTGTAACTGCCTATTGTTCATGTTTGATTTATTCTTACTGTACACCACCTTGAGTGAATTCCTTCAAAACGGCGGTAAATAAATCCTAAGAAATAAAATGTGTTAGAAAGCTATTCTGCACATAAATATTGGTATTCCAAAAATTGAATGCACAGAATAGCATTCCAGCACTTGTGCAGATGTGAGTCCATGCGACTCTAGGTGCCGATTTGTGTGCAAGATATAGCTGCCACCACCACAGGTCTATGTGTACATGCATCTGGTGCACTCTCCCATGTTAGCACATAGTTGTTTTCCACCAGGGGCGTAGCTAGACACCCAATTTCGGGTGGGCCTGGGCCCAAGATGGGTGGGCAGAAGAACTCTGCCTTGTCCCACAAGTGATTTGCTCTCTTTCTCTCTCACCTGCATGCCTCATGGTCTCTCAAATATCCCCCTCCTCCACATACCTTTTAAATAGCAGATTTTCACCGGCAGCAAGCAGCAGCTAATAATAGACACTGCTCATGTTGGCCCCACAGCCTTCTGTCTGATGCAAATTCTTGTTTCCACATAGGCGGGAATACATCAGAAGGAAAGCTGTGGGGCCGGTGAAAGCGGTATCAGTCGCTGCTCACTGCAGGTGAAGATCTGCTATTTAAAAGATATGCAGGAGGGACAGTTGTTGGGAGTTTTCGGCTGGTGGGGCTTGGGGAGCCCTGTCAGCCACATCATAGGTGTGCTGCTATTGGGTTGACCTGAGCTCAAAGTGGATGGGCCGAGGCCCACCCAGGCCCACCCTTGGCTACGCCTCTGTTTTCCACTGGGCCTATTTGCATACCGTTTGGTTACAGCAATGGGGAGCAAAACATTGGTGTTACTTTTGCTTTAGGAAGTTGTGCGCTAAGGGTTAGTGCATGGCTTTAATGCAAGGTTTCTTCATCAATCCCTTAGGCTGTAAACCCTTCAGCAACAGGGAAATATCCACAGACTTGAATATGTAACCTGCTGAGAAAAAGGTACCAAAAGTGGAGTATGTGACTTATTTAACACCACAAGACAGAGGTAAAATTTCAGCCTCAGGTATGGACTAATTATATCTTTAAAAAATGAGAAATGTTTATCAATTAAAAAAAGCCCACTTTAGGTAACTTTTAGGCACTTGGGGGCCCTTTTACAAAGGTGATGAAAAATGGCCTGCGGTAGTGTAGACGCGTGTTTTGGGCACACACAGAATCATTTTTCAGTGCACCTGTAAAAAAATGCCTTTTTAAAAATTTTGCCAAAAATGGACGTGCGGCAAAATGAAAATTGTTGTGTGCCCATTTTGGGTCTGGGACTTACCGCCAGCCATTGACCTAGCGGTAAAGTCTCATGCGGTAACTAGGTGGTAATGACCTATGTGTATCAAATGCCACTTGGCGTGTGCCCAATACGCACGTTTGAAAATAAAAACTATTTTTCGGACGCGTATATCAGATGTGCACCAAAAATGAAATTACCGCAAGAGCCACGTGGTAGTCAGGCGGTAACTCCATTGTGGCGCAGGTTGGGCACGAATAGACACGCAGCTTAGTAAAAGGGCCCCTTGCAGTTTTTAGGCAGTAGAACATGAAAAACATCAAAAAATGTGAAAAAACATTGCATGAACCCTTTCTACTGACCCTATAATGCACAAAATTTACAGAAATGAAAGCTGTCCAAATTCACCCCTCCAAACCTTTATAGCCTTTATCTCTGTTATTTGTAGTCCCACTTTTCATACTCTTTTGCTCAGTGGGTCATGTATAACTTGCTTGGACAACTGCTCAAATCATATGAGCTAAGTCTAAATCCAGATACTAGGTAAACAGGAAGGCAGATTCCTGGGCTGTGGCACATAAACCATCAGTAATAATATTTCTATATTTCTCAGAATTTGGAAACCCTGCTACACCACCAGGAACCCTACCTCTGCCGTTCCCTGACACTGTCCTTTGCCTACTCTCCTCCTGATCTGACCCCGCCTCCCATCTCTCCCGGGCTCTGACCTTGCAGTGGTGACATTAATAGTAGCAGGTAATCATTCCACAGATGCCACCTGTTCTGACACAGACTACCAAGAACGTGTTCAAAAATCATGGGATGACACTTATTTTCCTTGCTCCTTGTACATCAAAAGATCATCAGGGAGCAAGTGTCAGCACGTGAGTTTTGAACATGTTTGCTGTAAACTGCTAGTCAATGTCATAGAGGGCAGCAAAAGTGGAAAACATTCCTGTTACTTTTTCAATCACTGCCACAGGCAAAACGCAGCTCAGGCCTTCAGATTATTTTGAGTCTGTTGAATCATTTCTTAATGATGCCCATGTCAATTTTTCTACAGAAAACTCCAGCTCACCAGGGCACCCGAGTTCCTAGTTAGCATGCTTTCAAAAAAATAATGTTACTAAAATATTGGTATCTGAATGCCTTTTTTCCCCTGCAATTTCCTTTCAATAAAAAAATATCTAATTAGGAAGATCATATAATACCTAACACCAAGAAACTCAGTAAAGACTATTTACTGTACTGAAACAGTAATAAGAAAGTATGTTAATAATCAAGGATAAATGAGTGTTCCTAGTGTCAGCCTTTTGATTACACACAGTATGTGATAAACTAATGAACTTAAAAAATGAAAAAAAAAAAAAAAAACCCAAAAACTGGGATCCCCCCACCTGGTAAATAAATAAATAAAACATCATGAGAATTCCCTGTTGCTTAAGAGGCCCTTTTACTAAGCCATGGTAAAAAGTGGCCTGTGGCAGTGTAGGCGTGTGTATTGGGCCAGTTTTTACCGCGCCTAAAAGAAAGGTTTTCTTTTTTTTAATGTGATGGGAAAAGGGCATGTGGTAAAACTGCAACCAGCGCCATGTCTACAACTGGCCTGAGCCCTTAACGCCACCCACTGATCTAGTGGTAAGGGCTCACGCTCGGTGACCGGTCAGTGTACGCCAACCGCCAATTACCTCCAGAAATGGTGAGCATGGGAGGAAATAAATAAATAATTCATCCAGGCATTATGAAATTGCCACTAGGGGAGCGAGCTGGCCTTGCGGTAGCCTCATTTGGGTGCACGCTGCAAGCGCAGCTTAACAAAAGGGCCCCATCGTGCCTAAGGCAGCAAACATGTCCTAGTTTGTTAGCACAGTGGCTCCCAAACCTGGTCCTGGAGGAACCCAGCGAGTCAGGTTTTCAGGATATCTGCAATGAATATTCATGAATAGATCTGCATGCAGTGGAGGCAGGGCGTGTAAATCTCTCTCATGAATATTCATTGTGGGTATCCTGAAAACCTGACTGGCTGGGGTGCCTGGAAACCACTGCCTTAGTGCCTCCTAAATAGGAGGTGGAAAGTGCTCTTGCATTATTTTTTTCAAATTCAGGAAATAGAAAAAACGCCTTTTTTTCATGGCTGCGCTAGAAATGTGCTTAACACATGGAAAAGCCCCACATAAAAAGCCCCGTTTCTTAGCACAGTTTAGTAAAAGGGTCCCAAAGTTGGTGCCAGTGATGAGCAGTACGTTATAAAATCTCAGGGAAAACGGAATTTTATAACGACACTGCTGTCTAGTCATTGCCAGCCACCTTTCCTAGAAGTAAAGATTCCAAAATTCAGAATGTAAGAAATTAACACAGCAAAAAGAAGGGACAGATTGCAGAGAGCCATAGTAATTAGGAAGCGCTAAAATGTATGCTAGGGACCAAGATTCATCAGGAGGGAGGCGGAGCATAAGGAACGGTTCAAAAAGATGGCCAGACCAAATCCCAGTGCTTGTTTGATGGAATACCCTTCATAGAACAAACCAAAAGTCTCTTGCAATGTCAGTTCAGCTAAATGAGCAAACAGGGACTGCCAGTCCTGAGGCTGATCTGGTTCTTAAGAGTATGTTCAATGAACATTCATCAGATATATTTCTTCTGTGAATCAAATTAATTTGCACAGTTTGGTTATCCTGAATATCAACCCTATCCCCTTGGAAGAGATCAAAGTAAGGCTTTGTTGCTCAGATTACAACATGCAGTCTCTTTAATTTTGGTTTCACAGACTTGTGAGGTTAGAAATGACACTGACCTGCAGAGTGCTGCCAGGAGAACTGTATATTTATATGTTAAAATGTAGAACTTTCCGGTATGAGATATTATAAGTGATGCAGCAGCCTATTCTAAACAGTGGGGGCAGAAATATAAGGTGACTCCATTTGTCAAAGTGTGTATACAAGGAGCTAAGAGCTGGAAGGAACTGGGGGAGACACTATTTCTTGTTTATAAACAATGTACTATACCGCCTAGTTTGAGTGTCAAGTCTAGACAGTATACAGTACTCAAAATAACAAATAGTAAGCAAGAAAAAGATAAGTGGATAAGAGAGATATGGTCATCCAAGTTCAGATGGTTATGGCTTTCAGTTAGGGCCAGTGTTAGACATATGGGAGGAGTGGCCTAGTGGTTAGGGTGGTGGACTTTGGTCCTGGGGAACTGAGGAAGTGAGTTCGATTCCCACATCAGGCACAGGCAGCTCCTTGTGACTCTGGGCAAGTCACTTAACCCTCCATTGCCCCAGTACAAATAAGTACCTGTATACAATATGTAAGCTGCATTGAGCCTGCCATGAGTGGGAAAAAGCGCGGGGTACAAATGTAACAAAAAGTTAAAAAATGTTGGGGCCAAGCAGTGATATAGTCATGGAGGAGGGGCTGGCCCCCTACTTTAGGCTCAGGCTCCCTCCAAAACTGCAGCACCCATTCAATGGCTGGCGGGGATGCCAAAACCCTGCCAGCCAAATAGATTCACTGTCTGAGCTGCCCTATCCTCCTCATGTTGCCACAGGAAAGAGGAATTTGGCAGCATGCCTCCTGTTACCGACCCTGGGACTCCTTATACATGCTCAGTTCTTGTGCGAACTGAGTGCACATGAGAAGTCCCAGTGTCGGCAGTGGACTTCCTCTTTCTTGCTGCAACACAAGGAGGAGAGGGGCCATTTGGGCAGTACATTTCTTTGGCTGGTGGGGCTTTGGCATCCCCACCAGCAAAGGTATTATTTTTAACATGGAGGGGGGAGGGGAATGCGTGGGCCACCCCAGTCCATCCCTGGCCTCTCCAAAACAGATGCTGCCTATGACCCTGGGTCCAGGGCTGGTGGTAAACATTCAGGGAACTAAGGCAGAAACTGGAGAGGGGGCCCTAAAGCTGGCCTTCAGCCTATGCCTCCTTCAGTATGAGGCAGGCTTGGGAGCTCCTTGTAGTATGGGGGCCTAGGGCAATTGCCCTGTTTTCCACCCCCTAACGCCAGTCCTACCTGGGACTAAAGGCAGCAAAATGGAACGGGTACCCAAAGCCTGCTAGCAGACTGTGTCTTTTTCAGCTGAGGGCAGGCCTGGGGCCCCCCGGTAGCATGGAGACCCAGGGCTATTGTCCTGTTTGCATGCTCACTACAGTGGCCCTGTTTCCAATCCTGCTGAGGAGGTGAGATGATTATTTCCAAAATGTGAAGAGAAGGCTGGAAGAGTACCAGGAGGGAAGCAAAAGTTTGGAATGGTCTGGAAAGCTTTTGTTTTAAGTCACTAGGATCAAGTGCTCTGTCTGAAGACAAGGGACACAAACCAGATGTTTTGCTAATAACATCTATGGGAGAAGATCTAGGATGTTTCAAGAAGGGCTCTAGAGGGATAAATGTCTGAATGAGAAGCCTGGCAAGCTCTTGCATTCTTGCACTTTATTCAAGAAGCTTGAGAAGCAGATACTGTGATATTTTTCTGCTCTACTGTGAAGACTAGACTATGCAAAGTTACAGTCTGTTTTTTATGATTTTTCTGTCTGTTACATTGCTTTTCCTGATTTTGCATGCCAGTAAAATGTACTTTCTGATTCAGAACAAAACTCAGTGTATGAAGTATTTTGGTGGAGAGACTGAGGACCTCATGTACTATAGTTTATTTCATTTGCTATACCGCTCAGCTTAAATACATAAGATCACAGCAGTTTAAAATTTAAAAAATAAAAACAAAAACACATAGAAAATAGGATAGAATCACACATACTTTAAAAGAACACAAATTTAACAGCAGTCAAGCAGATCCCTACCTGCCCTCTCTCTAATCAACTGGAAGAATCACTTTAAATGCAGACTGAAAAAAGGAAGTGTTAAAAAACGTACAAAGTTCCCCTCAGTGTCAATGGAAGGGAATTCCATAATGATAGTGCTAAATAAAAGAAAGCTTTCCATCTTGTGGACATTAGCTGTGTATCTTCACTGCAGGAACAGCTAACAAAAGACAGTCTGCCTAGGATAATCTTTGTGGATTAGGATCTGATTTTGCAAAATTTAGCGGGGATTTACAAATGAGCTCTTAGCTCAAGTTTGTGTGAAATTTCTTGCACGTTTCTGGCTGTGCCAACACATGAAAAATTTACAAAAAAAATCTTCCCCTTCACATGATAGTGGAAAGGTTTATAGGGCCCGCTGGACTGAATCAGAACCCCCCCCCCCCCCAGGCCCTTTGGAGCCATAGAGCAATTGTAAGTGCTCAGGTCTAAATGCTGTAGATACTTACAGTATTCTATAAGATGCACGCATAAGAGTCCTGCTGCCCCTGCTTCACTGAGACCCTGCCTACATGTTCACCTTTTATTTATTTAAAAATTTCAATTCTACTTACAACTAAGAGGATTACAGTAAAACATACACATAAAAAACACAATTAAAACTCAACTTACAACAAGCAAAACTGGAATATCATATCAACCCCATGTCTGAACAAAACATATGTGTCTTCAATAATTTGCAAAAGGATGCCATACAGTCTTAAAACCTCAGGTAAAGCATTTCAAATCTGTGGACCAGCAAAGGAAAATGTTGTTTTCCCAAGTACAAGCATATTTCACAGAGTGCAATTCCCTAGTGGCCAACAACATCGCATGCTCTGACCTCAAGGCCCTTATACAGGCTATTGTGGTGTATCAGCCTTTAATACACACTATGTAAGATATAAGAATATTTACACAAAAGTGCTTACATGGATTTTTATCATTTACACATGCACATGCACTCATACCTGCATATATTTCATTATTCTCATCATTTATGTAAGTAATCAGTGCATAAATGTTAGCACCCATGTTTACAGGGCTTTTGATTGCTGAGCTCCAGAAGCAGCTGAGGACTGGTGCTGTGATGACTAGGCTCTGTGAGTTAGGAGGGGACATAAGATATGGGAAAAAAAAACCTTGCATAGTTGGAAATGAAGGCTTGCAACCAGGGGCATAGCCAGACTTCGGCGGGAGGGGGGTCCAGAGCCTGAGGTGAGGGGGCACATTTTAGCCCCCCCCCCCAGTGCCGCCACCCCCCCTGCCGCCGCTGCCACCAACAACTTTGACCCCTCCCTGTCGACGACCCTCTCGACCCCCCCTCCCGCCGCCAACCCTCCCCTGCCGTCGCCTTCCTTTGATGGCGGGGGACCCCAACCCCCACCAACCGAGGTCCTCTTCTTCCGGTGCAAGGCTTCCTTCTGTTTCTGTGAGTCTGATGTCCTGCACATGTACGTGCAGAATGTCAGACTCACAGAAACAGAAGGAAGCCTTGCAGATCAACCAACAATGCGGCTGCTGGCTGATCTGCAAGGCTTCGTTCTGTTTCTGTGAGTCTGACGTCCTACACATTGTACATGCAGGACGTCAGACTCATAGAAACAGAACGAAGCCTTGCGCCGGAAGAAGAGGACCTCGGCTGGCGCGGGTTGGGGGCCCCCGCCAGCAAAGGTAGGCGATGGCGGGGGAGGGTTGGCAGCAGGAGGGGAGGTCGAGAGGGTTGTCGGCAGGGGGGTCCAGGGCCAAATCTACGGGGGCCCAGGCCCCCATGTAGCTACACCACTGCTTGCAACACTAGGGGGTCCTTTTATTAAGGTTCGCAGAAAAATGTCCTGCACTGTTGTAGACGTTTGTATTGGACGTGCGCAGGTCCATTTTCCAGCATGACTGCAAAACAGGCAGTTTTTTTGGACCAAAAATGGACGTGCGGCAAAATAAAAATTGGCGTGCTTCCATTTTAGGGCCTTAGACCTTACCGACATCCATTAACTTAGTGGTAAGATCGCACACATTAACTGAGTGGTCATCGTCGGTGCACATACAATGCCTATTACCACCCAGTTAGTGCCATGCAAGGAAATAAAATATATTTTCCGGCGCATAGTGGACGCGCATAAAAAAATGAAATTACCGCTCGAGCCATGCAGTAGACGGGTGGGAGTTCTAAATTGGTGTACGTTACGTATATGTAGGCGCCTCTGGTTTCAACCGAGTTAGAAGCTCAAAGGAGCTAGAGAAAACCTCTACCCCAACCCCGCCAAAAGAGAAGAATGTTGGGTTAGATTCCAAATAATGTGCTTTGTTCAAACACAAAATGGTTACTGTTCAAAAGCCCTTATGCAGTCAGTGACAGTGCTGATCACATACAGTGGTGGAAATAAGTATTTGATCCCTTGCTGATTTTGTAAGTTTGCCCACTGACAAAGACATGAGCAGCCCATAATTGAAGGGTAGGTTATTGGTAACAGTGAGAGATAGCACATCACAAATTAAATCCGGAAAATCACATTGTGGAAAGTATATGAATTTATTTGCATTCTGCAGAGGGAAATAAGTATTTGATCCCCCACCAACCAGTAAGAGATCTGGCCCCTACAGACCAGGTAGATGCTCCAAATCAACTCGTTACCTGCATGACAGACAGCTGTCGGCAATGGTCACCTGTATGAAAGACACCTGTCCACAGACTCAGTGAATCAGTCAGACTCTAACCTCTACAAAATGGCCAAGAGCAAGGAGCTGTCTAAGGATGTCAGGGACAAGATCATACACCTGCACAAGGCTGGAATGGGCTACAAAACCATCAGTAAGACGCTGGGCGAGAAGGAGACAACTGTTGGTGCCATAGTAAGAAAATGGAAGAAGTACAAAATGACTGTCAATCGACAAAGATCTGGGGCTCCACGCAAAATCTCACCTCGTGTGGTATCCTTGATCATGAGGAAGGTTAGAAATCAGCCTACAACTACAAGGGGGGAACTTGTCAATGATCTCAAGGCAGCTGGGACCACTGTCACCACGAAAACCATTGGTAACACATTACGACATAACGGATTGCAATCCTGCAGTGCCCGCAAGGTCCCCCTGCTCCGGAAGGCACATGTGACGGCCCGTCTGAAGTTTGCCAGTGAACACCTGGATGATGCCGAGAGTGATTGGGAGAAGGTGCTGTGGTCAGATGAGACAAAAATTGAGCTCTTTGGCATGAACTCAACTCGCCGTGTTTGGAGGAAGAGAAATGCTGCCTATGACCCAAAGAACACCGTCCCCACTGTCAAGCATGGAGGTGGAAATGTTATGTTTTGGGGGTGTTTCTCTGCTAAGGGCACAGGACTACTTCACCGCATCAATGGGAGAATGGATGGGGCCATGTACCGTACAATTCTGAGTGACAACCTCCTTCCCTCCGCCAGGGCCTTAAAAATGGGTCGTGGCTGGGTCTTCCAGCACGACAATGACCCAAAACATACAGCCAAGGCAACAAAGGAGTGGCTCAGGAAGAAGCACATTAGGGTCATGGAGTGGCCTAGCCAGTCACCAGACCTTAATCCCATTGAAAACTTATGGAGGGAGCTGAAGCTGCGAGTTGCCAAGCGACAGCCCAGAACTCTTAATGATTTAGAGATGATCTGCAAAGAGGAGTGGACCAAAATTCCTCCTGACATGTTTGCAAACCTCATCATCAACTACAGAAGACGTCTGACCGCTGTGCTTGCCAACAAGGGTTTTGCCACCAAGTATTAGGTCTTGTTTGCCAGAGGGATTAAATACTTATTTCCCTCTGCAGAATGCAAATAAATTCATATACTTTCCACAATGTGATTTTCCGGATTTAATTTGTGATGTGCTATCTCTCACTGTTACCAATAACCTACCCTTCAATTATGGGCTGCTCATGTCTTTGTCAGTGGGCAAACTTACAAAATCAGCAAGGGATCAAATACTTATTTCCACCACTGTAAATGTTTTTTCCCCACCCAAGAAATCCAGGTAACGTGAGGGTAGGTGACCAGGTTTTATGTTCAGCCATGGAATTCAGACACTGAACATACATTGTGGAAATTCATTTAAAGTTATCTATGGATTTTCAGTGGTTGCACTTGCTCATTTTCTGCTGCTGAAAATCTGCATAACTTAAATCAGGGGTTATTAACCAGTGGTGACTGCACCCCTAAGGGATGTGGTAAGAGGTCAAATTGGTTGGGGAGAAGTGTCTTGAAATCTGAGGCAATTTTTTTTTTAACTTTCTAGATGGAGTGAAAGTAGTTATTAGAACAGTTTTCAAAGAAACTCACCATAGCAGAAACAAACTGAATGCATGAGATGATGTGCATGTTGAGCTGTTGAAAACTGAACCGCAGTCAGTATCAGTCAAGGTTAAACAATATTAACGCTCTCACTACTGCTGATGGAACTCAAGTTTATTTTATTTTTTTTACTTCATTTGCACACTGAAATTACTGAATTGTTGTTTTAATGCTTATGAACAAAATATTTCCTAGTAGGTGTCATTTGTAAACAGTTATTTTATTCAATAACATTAAGTTTAATTTATATAGCACTGTAGCTTTAAGTGTGACTTCTTTGTTAGTATAACTGTGTGCTACTGTAATTTTGGCAACATATTACGGCTAATAGTAATATATGTAGTTGTCAGTAGTCACTAGTGGACAAGTGGTTTAGGAAGGGGGTGCAAGGGTTTCAATGATCAGGAAAAGGGACGTGGGAACTAAAAAAGGTTAAGAACCCCTGCTTTAAACAGACTTCTTATACATTTAAAGTTTGCAGCGGCCCCACCACTGAAAGTTTACTTCAGGGTTTTTATCTTTCTTGCTTAATTGTTTGGAAAGCTTCATTCAGCTGCTTGATTGTCTTCTGATTTGACTCAAACTCAAATAATTGGTAGATAGTGTGACTACAGAATAACATGGGGACGGGGACCCGCAGTAACTGCGGGGATGAGGATGGGGACAGAGCTTGCGGGGACGGGGCGGGGACAGATCCCATGGGGACAGGGATGGGGACAGAGCCCACGGGGACGGGGACAAACTTTGTCCCCATGTCATTTTCTACTTTGACTCCTGTTAATGAACTGGACTGGTATTTATGTTTGAGTGATGCAGACAACGATATTTTGATTTTTTGGAAAAACAAGCAAACATGCTGGCCACAACTGGCAAAATTTGCATGGGGGATCCTGTACATCCTACTACCAGCACATCTAAGAAGACATCTTTTATTGCAGGAAGGACTGTGGAAGACAGGAGAGATAGACTGAATCCTGAGATTATTGATGAATTCTTATTCATCCACAGAATTAAAAATCACAACAGTGCTTCATAGGGCATATATCTCCCCTCTAGGGCATACAGAACGGGTTGTATTTTGTACCCCTGTACATTTTAACAGGGTGGATTAGGATTCCTTGTGGTAGTACAAATCAGCTATTGTTGGGTTGGAAGGGTAGAGAGTGGTGGTGAGGAAGGTTAGTATAGCTGCTCGTTGTTATTATTGCTTTCTATTTCTAATTTATACACAATTATTGCACAGCATATTGCTCCTTTTTATACTTTAATAAAAAGATTTAAATATAAAATCAATTGTTCGAGGCTTCTGCAGATCAGGACAGAGCCCATGGGGATGGGACGGGGACAGAGACAGAACCTGCGGGGATGGGGTGGGGACGGAGACAGAACCCACGGGGATGAGGTGGGGACGGGGACAAACTTTGTCCCTGTGTCATTCTCTAAGTGTGACGAGAATCTAGAGACACCCCAGAAAGAGCTGAGTAGAGACAGTATTGAAGGCCTGGATTTTCAAGCAAACCTACTCTGCGTGTTCAGTCTGACAGCACTGCCTTTGAGGCGCAAATTTAAAAAACTTCGGTTTAACTATCTTGGCATGTATGTGTTCTTTCCTATTGCATTTGCAGTTCCAATTCTCGCTTTGAATTAGTATGGAAACCGCTTTGCCCTGCTTGTCAGTTAAAGCTGTATAGAAAGTTTGGAATTAATCAATAAATAAAGCCTAGAAAAGTACTACTATTACTTATCATTTCTATAGCGCTACTAGACGTAGGCAGTGCTGTACACTTGAACATGAAGAGACAGTCCCTGCTCCACAGAGCTTACAATCTAATTAGGACAGACAAACTAGACAAACAAGAGATAAGGGAATATTAAAGTGAAGATGATAAAATAAGGGTTCTGAAGCAGCAGGGCAAACGTAAAATGTATTTCTCCCATTTTCAAAGACACCTTGACCCTGTAGGAGTGGAGGAGTGGCCTAGTGGTTAGGGTGGTAGACTTTGGTCCTGGGGAACTGAGGAGCTGAGTTCGAGTCCCACTTTAGGCACAGGCAGCTCCTTGTGACTCTGGGCAAGTCACTTAACCCTCCATTGCCCCATGTAAGCCGCATTGAGCCTGCCATGAGTGGGAAAGCACGGGGTACAAATGTAACAAAAAAAAATTTTCACAGTGGGAGGCAGGGCTGGTGGTTGGGAGGCGGGGATAGTGCTGGGCAGACTTGTACAGTCTGTGCCCTGAAAAAGACAGGTACAAATCAAGGTAAGGTATACACAAAAAAGTGGCACATTTCTTGGGCAGACTGGATGGACCGCGCAGGTCTTTTTCTGCCATCATCTACTATGTTACTATCCAGCTTATAATCGAAAGTGATCACCGGCCATCTTCCGACACAAATCGGAAGATGGCTGGCGATTTTTTAAAAGCGGTGAAATCGGTATAATCGAAACCGGCATTTTTGACAGCCTCGCCGCTTTCCCATCGCTTCGCCAGCGAAAGTTCAAGGTGGCGTGTCGGTAGATTAGCAAAGGCGGGACATGGGCGGGCATGGGCGTGGCTACCAGATGGCCGGCTTTCGCCAATAATGGAAAAAAAAAAGCGGCGTTAAGCAGTATTTCGCCAGCTTTACTTGGTCCTTTCATTTTCACGTCTAAGCCTCAAAAAGGTGCCCCAACTGACCAGATAACCACTGGAGGGAATGGGGGATAACCTCCCCATACTCCCCCAGTGGTCACCAATCCCCTTCCAAACTAAAAAAATAAAACTAAAAACCTTTTTTGCCAGCCTGTATGCCAGCCTCAAATGCCGTACCCACCTCCATGACAGCAGAATGTGTTGTATCCTCCGACAGCCTTTCCCTGGTTGCGATGTGGCTCTCGGGTGAGTGTGACACCTTTTCTGTTAGGTGCCCTGCAGAGTCACATTAGCAATGCATTGTGGTGGGTGTAAGGTACTGGGCTCTACTCCCATGATGCTTTCCCCCCCGCTAACTGGGTCAGAGTGTGCCCTGTTTTGTTTCCTGTTGTAGTCCATGCGGTAGTGGCCATTTTTGTAAGCCACTTTTAGATCCCTTTCCTGTGTTACCCACGTCAGAGAACGTAGTTCTTACCTTGAATGGTGCTGAAAGAGGGCATTGTACACCATTGTGCCAGCTCTGACCTACTGCTAATCTTAGTACCAGGGGACTCTTTGCCAGTGGGGCACAACCTCTGATCTGCAGTTAACTGTGAGTAAACGTGCTTATTTCAAGAAAGGACTTTTTCAGAGAGATTAGTCTTCAGGTGTGAACTGGTATGCCAAAGTTATAAAGCAGCAATAAGTCCTAGAGGCTGTATGCAGGTCCCTGGAACAATTTTAGTGGGTGCAGTATATTTGTGGGTAGTGGGTTTGGGGGGCTCAGCTCCCAAAGTAAGGGAGCTATGCACGTGGGAGCTTTTCTGAAGTCCAGCGCAGTGACCCCTAGGGTGGTTGGTTGGTGTCCTGGCATGTCAGGGGGGCCAGTGCACTAAAAATGCTGGGTCCTCCCACGGCCAAATGCCTTGAATTTGGCCGGGGTTTGAGATGGCCGACATAACTTTCCATTATCACTGAAAAACAAACCCGGCCATCTCAACCTCGGTGAACTCTGCCATTTGGCCGGGCTAAACCGTATTATCGAAAAAAAAGATGGCCGGCCATCTTTTTCAATAATACGGTTCCGGCCAGCTGTAGCGCCGCCGCCAAAATAGATCGCCGGCGATCTATTTGGCCAGCGACGTTCGATTATGCCCCTCTCTGTTACCTAGATTGAATTCCTTTACGAGGTGGCAGAGGTGTGGGGGGGGGGGGGGGGATAGAGTAGTGTCAGGTAGCCCTACAGATTATGTCATCTTAATTTAGCCAGGCTGCTGAGAGGGAAGGAAGAGGAGTGAAGATGGTTCCCTTGGAAGGAACCTCCTAGGAACAGGGAGAGGCTCATGCCTGGAAGGATGCTAAGCAAGCCTGTGGAGTCTGAAACTGCTGTAGAACAATGGAGACAAAGGAAGAATTACCCAGATTCTGAGCCTATGGAATAGGAGCCCCAAAAGGGAAAGTTTTGTTTTACCACCTCCTTTTAGACCTTTGTTAGCCTGTAAAACTTTTGAGTTTGTTTTGATGTTGATTGGAAGTGGGAATGTCTGCTAGAATTGGTTGTCTCTGGCTTGAAAAAAAAAGTGCAATTCTATATCAGGGCGCTTACGTGCCACTTCATGCATAAATGTATAGAAAATTGTCATGTGCATAAGTGGCAGCACATTGACTGAGAACTATGGCAGATTATCAAAAGACCCACACTGTTCCAAACAGCGCTGTAAAATAACGCTGGAACAGCACTGGGCTTTACCGCACCGATGATCAGAGATAATGCATGCAAATTTAAGCAGTGCAATTATCTCTGATCATGGGGTAGAAGTGTGGGCAAATTGTGGCTGAGCATGCGCTCAGCACAATCCTCCCGCACTTGTTTGACAGGTCTGGGCTGTCAAAAGCCCAAACCTGTCAAACACAGGGCTGGAGGTCCATGGGACCACCAGGCCCTGACTACCCCTGCCCCGAGCAACGGGGGCTGGAGGTCCGGCGGACCTCCAATCCCCCCCCCGACGATCCCACCCCCCAGGTTCAGGGAGGACTGGAGATCCGGTGGGTCTCCAGCCCCCCCAAACCCCCAGAAAATGGTCCCTGGTGGTCTAGTGTTTCTCTGTAACAGCTTTACAGCAAATAAATACCACCGGCTGGCCAAATAGGAGAAATATACTTCAGGACATAATTATTGCAGGAAAATATCCAACACATTTTATAGGCTTAACACACATTGTTTCTTCACAATAGCTTTTTGTTTGTTTGTTTTATTTTGTTTTTAAGCTGTGAAAGACTGAACTGCATTGAGAAAAGGAGAAGGGAAGCAATAAATTGTGATACATGGAAGACCTTGAGAGGCAGTAGCTTAGCTGCTGTGAACTAACTTGCAAGTTATTTAAGAGGAGATGAGCAGATAGTGAGATGTGATAGTGGTCCCCTTAATGTGAACTACTCAAACTTGTTTTATTAAAGTCTGAATTTCATTAAAATCAACTCCTAGGTAGATGGGGGCTTTAAACTGACTCTAGAGTTAGGGAGAACTGAATTCAAAACCCTTGCTTTCTGTAATGAAAGATTTTGGTATAGGTTCAGAGTACACGAGGTGAACCCTCCAAGGAGAAATCAGAAGCAGGGGCAGATGCTCCTCTAATTTGCAAAAGGAACACCACTAGATCTTCAGCAGTGGATCAGGCAGGAACAGTGTGGCAGATACTGCAGCATTATGAATAAGAAATCTAAAACTGATGTCAGAATCTTGAAAAGTCTGCCATATGCAAATGAGCCTGGAAAACAGACGTCCGAATGCCACTTCCTTAAATGCAGGTTTTTGAACTACGTATATTCCATGATGCTTAGGAACTCAGCAAAAAGAAAGTGTTCCTGTTACACATGAAGCCAACAAGGTTCTGTCTTTCCTTCTTATTCCTGTAAACTATATTTATCATAAGACAGGCCATTCGCTGCATGGAATCACTCAAAACCCCCAGACATAAGGAGTTTGGATTTTTAAAAAGTCATACCAATCACAGACAGAAACTGTTCAGTGTAGTCAAAAGACTGTCAAGTCCCTTGGCACCAGTGTAACTACTGTACATCTTGCTAATAATTACATATAACTGATGTGTACTTACATAGGTAATTGCACAGTACTTAAATTCTTATTATAGCACAATTAGGTATACTTCAGGGTCGATTTTGAAGCACATAATTGCTTGGCACCATTGGTACTGCACAACTAGGTGCTGTCTGAAAATTTACATAGCAGATAAGATTTATTGTGCCATCAGCAGGGTAGAATTGCAAAGATGCCTCCCCCATGTGCCCTGCAGGAGTAACATATTTAGTGAAGGTAACACCTAGATGACCATTCCAGAGGCTATTTTGTCTTCCCAAATTTCTTTCTATTCATGAAATCCACAATTCCAGGAATAACATGTATAGAATGTTTGTACGTTTGGGAAGCTTGCCAGGTGCCCTTGGCTTGGATTGGCCGCTGTCATGGATAGGATGCTGGGCTCGATGGACCCTTGGTCTTTTCCCAGTGTGGCATTATTTATGTACTTTTGAGATGCATAAACAAATGAATGTACTCACACTGGACATTCTTCATCTGACTGTATCATGATTAATATTATTATTATTCCCACTTCAATAGTGCTTCCAGTGTACACAGCACTTTAGAGACACATGCAGTAGTGATGAATTCAACTTAAAGACTTTTAAATCCCTGTTGAAGACATAGTTTTTTTTCAACAGGCATTTACGAGCAATTGAGGAGCCACATTGGGCCTGAGGTGCCTGGGACAGAAAGTAAAAAGAAATTAACTCCACTGCTGTGTTTTGATATAATATGTCTGTTTTATGAATGTTTGTATTATCTTTCCTGTCAAATTTATTCTTGTTAGAACATAAGAGTAGCCATACTGGGTCAGACCAATGGTCAATCTAGTCCAGTATCCTGTTTTCCAAACAGTGGCCAAGCCAGGTCACAAGTACCTGGTAGAAACTCAAATTACGGCAACACTCCATACTACAAATCCCAGGGCAGCAGTTCCTTCCCATGTCTGTCTCAATAGCAGACTATGGACTTTCCCCCCAGGAATATGTCCAAACCTTTTTTAAACCCAGATATGCTAACCACTGTTACCACATCCTCCTGCAAAGAGTTCCAGAGCTTAGCTATTCGTTGAGTGAAAAAATATTTCCTCCTATTTGTTCTTTTCTTTTAATTTCAAAATTATTATAAGCAGGGCTTTTTTTGACGGGGTACTGAGTACCGGCACCTTTTCCATTGTCTGCTAAAATGGACCCATAATCCCCAAGTTTTAATGAAAGAGCTCAGGCTCTACACACCAATTCTGCCTTGTCATAGATTCTGTAACTGGTTGCAAGAGGCCTGGCTATTGTGGGGTGGATCCCTCAGTGATCACCCCACCCCTAAAGGGTGGCCTGGCATTTGAGTACCGGCACCTTTTTCGCTAGAAAAAATACACTGATTATAAGTAATGTAAACCACTTTGCTCTGCTTGTCAGTAAAAGAAGGTATATCAAGTCATAAATAAATAAAATAAAAAGTTACGAAGTAGTTCTATCCATGTTTCTTCATGACTCTCTCCCCCTTTCCGGCTTGTTTCTGATGCTCTCTTTTGCCACTTCCATTCATATAGGCCCTGCAACTCCTGGCTGCTAACCTGAGGTGCTTCAGCAGGAGGCTCAGATACCATACAGACCAATAGGTGGGACACAATCTAGATATCTGATTTATGCTGTGTCTAGGTAATCTGAGCCTTCCTATAGCAGTCTGATGATATTAGCAGAATTCTATAATAATACCAAAGCAGTGTGGTTATGGATGGCATTCTATCCATGGTGATATCGCAAAACAAGCTTCAAAATATCTGACTGAAAGGAAACAGCAATCACTGAGATAATCAGAATGTTCTACAGAGGAAAGGCCTCGAGGCCTTTCCTCTGTAGAACATCCTGATTATCTCAGTGATTGCTGTTTCCTTTCAGCCAGATATTTTGATGCTTGTTTTGCGATATCTCCTTATTTTCTAGATGAATTTCAATTGATTAGGGAGATTACCTCTTCGTGATATTCATAGTTTTATTCTATCCATGGTCTCAGTTAATCATTTTTATGTAGCACCCCCATCCCCCACCAGAGTCTCTCTAGATAAATGGACCTGGGGACCACCCCTTTAGACTTCAGAACTATGCTCTTGCCACTCAGACCTCTCTGGAGACAATAAACACACATTAAGGGGTGAATTCTATACATGGCACTGAAAAACTCAGCACCAAAAAAAGCTGCACTTAAAGTTAGGTGCAGGTTTATTTATTTAGATTTTGCTCACACCTTTTTCAGTAGTAGCTCAAGGTGAGCTACATTCAGGTACTCTGGATATTTCTCTGTCCCAGGAGGGCTCACAATCTAAGTTTGTACCTGAGGCAATAGAGGGTTAAGTGACTTGTCCAAGATCACAAGGAGCAGCAGTGGGATTTGAACTAGCCACCTCTGGATTGCAAGACCAGTGCTCTAACCACTAGGCCACTCCTCCACAGGCTATAGAATAGAACTTACATCTGGGGATTGTACCTAACCTTAGGCATGGTCATTTGCACCAACTGAAATGTGGTGCAAATGTATGTGTGTAAATTAGGTGTGTATCCCTCCTCATTTATAACAATGCGCATAAATATACGGAATGCCCCCATTCTGCCCATGACCTTCCGATTCCGCACTTAAGTTACGCATGTATATTCCAATTAAATCTAATTAGTGCCAATAATGGGTTGTTAAAAAGCCAATTATTGACGCTAATTAGCACATGCCCAAATTTGTGTGTGCAATTTTTGGTGACTTTCATAGAATTAGGGGGTAATACTTCAAAACTAAGCTTACTTGTGGCAACTATAAAAGGCAAAGGTTATTAGTAAAAGCATACATACATCATAACTACTGGGGAAACAAATATAAGTTTGGCGGGAATGTAGCAGCGTGAAAGAGGGTGGGGCCTGATGCCTTGAAAACACAGCCACACAGAGGCTTTGAAAGTGAAAGAACAAAAATCAATGTATGTATGTGCCAGGAAAGGGTGACCTGTTCTCTTCACAGGTCGGGAGAAAATAAACACAAAAAACCTCAGTCCTTATATATATCTCTAAAGTTCTCTCCCATGGTGTACTCTGGCAAGACCATGGCATGCACTAGTCTAGCTCTCGAAAGGCAGCACAACCAGCTTGTCTCTGAACTAGAGTCCCAGAGTTAAACAGTATTCAGCATAGTCGGGCCCAGGCTTGGCCCTTAGTTCTGATGATACAGTTTCAGCAGGGTTCCAAAATAAACTTGGCCTACTTGAATAGAGTTTCTGCAGCTTACACTTCAGTGGTGGAACCATAGGTTGTAAGGGTTCTCCTCTATCCTCTGGGCCTCCTTGACTAATCTGTGCTGAGGGTTTTTATACTGCCTTTACCTCTCTGCTCTGTTCCTGCTGAATCATCTCTTCTTTGCCCTGTAGCCCTCCTTTTAAGGTGGCTCTGTGACTGTAAGGGAGTGCTGCTAAGGGGATATGGTAATTTCCTATAGGCTTCCACACAGGGAGAAAGAGGGTTAAGAGGGCATAACAACAGAACAAATAATTCACCACAACAGAATACCCAAGGAAAAGGTTTCAGGGTGATCGGTAAACAAACTTCCTGGCACCTCCTTTCACAAGTTATTAAACTCCTTCTGGGTATAAGGAACTCGGCACCTATTTAGGGACCCCCCCCCCAACAAAGTCCAACCCCCAATATTTAAAGCTTTTAACCATCCAGAAACAGCCATTGACTGGCTAAATAGCATTCTGGCACCTAACCATGAATATTCAGAGTGAGATAACCGGTTTTTTTCTGCTGAATATTCGTAGTCAGTGCCGAAAAGCTAACTGGCTATATCGCTAAGTTTAGCAGGCAAATCGGACCGCATATATAGCAGGCCTATCTTTCCCTGCTATTAATTTAACTGGCCAGTGCTTAAAGTTCTGTTATTGGGAGGTTTTAGAGACCCTTCATTCTCTAGAAATAGTGGATAATAGTGGGCGTGTTAATGTAAATGTACTGATGATGCTAGTGCCATTTTGAAGCCTGATTTGGATTATTCTTCTAAGTTTTTCTTGTAGAGCAGCTGGAACATGGCTGGATAAACTATACTCCAAAAAGATGAGTCCTATGGCCAAATTGGTCTACGGACAAACAAACAAACTCTCTCCCTGTTGATTGGGATTTGGGAGTTGTATCACTACAGATCCTCAACAATTTCTGTCAACTTAAGGAGTTAAAGGAGTTGAAGGAGTTACAGAATTTTTGTGAACTCAACATGAAGAAGAAAGATATTGTATTACTTAAGATCTCTAAAAATTTCCATGAAGCAGAGGATTCAGAAGGGGATCAGTGAACCCATAGAGTGAAAAGAGGGGAAACTCATTTAAACACCAGGAGAAGACTGAATGGTCCAGTGGAGATGCAAGGGAATGAAATAAACTGAAGGTCCATTCTGCATTATACTCAGGGCTTTTTTTGAAGGGGTACTGAGTACCGGCACCTTTTTCTTTATGTACTAAAATTGACCCATGGTCCTCATATTTTAATGAAAGAGCTCAGGCTCTACATACAAATTCTGCCTTGTCATAGATTCTGTGCCTGGTTGCAGGGGGCCTGACTATTGTAGGGTGGGTCCCTCGGTGATCACCCCACCCCTGAAGGGTAGCCTGGCATTTGAGTACTGGCACCTTTTTTGCTAGAAAAAACACACTGATTATACTTGAATTACTACTAGCACTAATTCTACTACTACTACTATTTATCATTTCTATAGTGCTATTAGACATATGCAGTACTGTACTCAAACACGAAGACATAGCTCCTTCTCAACAGAGTTTACAATCTATTAAAGGCAAGAAAACAGGACAAATAAAGAGATTATGTTTTGTGTATTATGGGAATGATTAAAACAACATCGGTAATGAACAGATGAATAAGGGGTTAAGAGTTAAAGGGTTACTGATTGATTATGTATTTTTTTTTGCTTATCTTTCTGTTTTGTTTTTTTGGACAGTTATTTTGAGTATATACTGCCTTTGTTGAATGACTGAAGGAATTGTAGGCTGAATGTCCAAATGGGACCTCTACATTTGGGGGCTGATGGAAACTGTTTATCTGCGGCCAAAATTTGACACCAATACTGAAATCAAAACTGGTTATGCCACCAAACTATAGCAGCCTCCTCCTTCTCCCTCCTCCTCCTCCTCCTCCTCCCCCAAACAAAGGTAGTGAAACTGCCCCATTCCTCCATCTCTCTGAACAAAGGTACCACCACTGCTGTCACCCCCCACCTGAACAACAATAGTGCTGCTGTTGACCACCTTCCTCTCCCCTGAACAAATTTAGTCCCCCCTGAGCCTACCTTTGAGCACCTGATGTTCTAGTAGCTAGTTGGGGCAGGAACAATCTCTAGCTGCTCCTGCCCATGCCAGCTCCAATCTCAAAATAGCTGTCATGACCTCCAGCGGCAGCTTCACAAGACTGCCACCAAGTTTTTCAGCATCCATTTTGATACTGGAGACAGCTGGGACAGGAGTGACTAGGGATTATTTCCCTTGTTAATGATTGTGGAGTCTTCTGAAATGTTTTGGCATTTTTTGCAGCTGGATATATTGCAAGGATGTGTGCCATTCACTTCTTTATGGGTCTCTGCTGAGAGCTTGCTTCTCACTAGCTTGTGTTTTAAATTGGGTGGCTGACGGAAGGATGGAAATTTCAGTAATTTATCCTCCTGGAGTTGTGGCTGCAGAGCTTTTATGATTTTTCGCTGTTTTTCCAGCTCTTGGTTGTATGTCACTACAAGAGGGGTTCTGTCCGTGGCTTTCTTTTCCTTTACTGTAGCAGAATTTCCCTGTCTTTTGAAATGGTGATGCTAGCATTAGTTGTTGTTTCAGTCTGTTAGACTGGACCAGATATAGCATAGTGGTTTTAGTCAGCAGTTCAGAGGTGAAGCCCTGTAAGATTTGAAAAACTAAACAAGCAGCTTTGAACCCGAGTCTTTCTGCTATGGGAAGCAAGTGCAGTTTGTTAAGATTTGAAACACTAGTATATTTACTCAAACTGTATATTAATCTTGCAGCTGTATTCTGTATGATTTGCAGTTTTTTCTGATACTTAATACTAAGAAATAGAACATTACAGTAGTCCAAGTGAGGTAGGACTAACATTTGGACTAGTAGTGAAAAGGCTTTTTGGTCGAAGAATGGTCTGAGTAGTCATTGCTGTCTCATTTTTAATAGTGTTTTCTTCCATAGCTGATTAACATGCGAAGAGAAGGTGAGTGAAGAATCAAGCAAGACCCCTAATACTCTGGTTTCAGATTCGACTGTAAAACTTTGACCATTGGACAAAGGTATTGATGAGAGGACCTCAACTCCCTGAATTTGAAACCACAGGACCTTGTTTTTTTGTGCATTCAGTTTAAGTTTATTGGTCAGGGCTCAAGTGCTAACAGCAGTCACACCAAATCACTACAGACTGAGTTGGATCTTTGTTTGATGCTGTTATTGGTAAGAGAAGCAAGATATCATCCACATAGGATAATAGTAGTTCATTAAGTCCCAGGTGTATTGAGGCAAGGGATTGCATAAAGAGGTTGAACAAGATCGGTGAGAGGAGAGATCCCTGTAGGACCCCAAAGTTTGTAGACCAGTAGTTGGAAAGTTGGTTGTTTTGCTTGACAGAATAACTTTGATTTGAAAGGAATTCACTGAACCATTTGAGCACAGTCCCTGTCATTCCTATCTGATCCAGGCATTCGAGTAGCAATGTGTGGTCAACTGCATCGAATGCTGCTGATATATCAAATTTGAGAAGAATTACTTGGTCGCCTTTGCATAGGTGCTGTTTGACATATGTAGTTAGAACAAGCAGTAATGTTTCCATACTATGTGACGATCTGAAGCCAAACTGTGACCAGTGTAAAATAGAAACTTTTTCCAGATAAAAAGAGAGTTTTTTACTAATGTAGGTTTCTAATGCTTTAGTAAAAAGGGGTATGCTTGCCACTGGACGATAGTTTGCATGCGATGTTACATCTAGCCCAGATCCCTTCAGTAGTGGAGTGAGAACAATTTTGCCCATATCAAGAGGAAGAAAGCCAGTTTTTAATAGATCATTGAGATCACCAAGTAACCAGTTTACTGCTTCCATGGGGATGGAATTGCGAAGGTGTTGGGCATTGATCCATGGAGAAGTTGGCTCAGGAGCATTTCAACAGTATCCCAGTTTTGGTCAGTTTTGAGTCCTTGGGTTGTAGGATCTACGATGATTAAGGCTGAACTATGGGTTGAGCTATTTTCCTCTGTTGGAGTAGTCTTAGATAGTTCAGACCTAATTTGGAGGATCTTATTGGTGAAATGATCAGCGAGGTCTTGGATGGTGGTACATGTTTTCTGTGAATGTTCATCCTTATTAATGGAAGCTAGTGTTTTAACTAAGGAGAAAGGTTTTTTGTTGTCAAGATCATCTTGACTTATTAGGCTGCTATAGTATTGGCGTTTTGAGTCAGCTACCTTCTTTTTGTAGCATCTGAAGGCTGACTTCCATTTGGATTTATCAGTAGTACCTTTGTTCTTTCTCCATTGCTTTTCAAGGCATCAACATTCCTTTTTTAGGATGGATAGTTCCTCTGTAAACCATGGCAAATTTCTGGATGTCTTGACCTTTTTAGTGGCAAATGGAGCAATTTTGTCTATTATGGCTTTCACCTTGCTGTTCCACCAGGATTTGATCAAACCATGTGTAGAAGATGCGGTAGTGAGGGAATTTGTTAGCTACAAACCAGAAAGTAGCCTTGTTGATTTTACCTCTGGTGGAGATGAGTTTGGATGACTTGTTTCTAGTTAAGCTTGACATACAGATATCAATGGTGAAATCCAGATGGAAATGGTCAGACCATGGTACTGGCTTCCATTTGAATGAACTAATCAAGCTATTAGGATAGGACATCATGAAGTCTAACATATGTCCTTTTCTATGAGTTGCATCCTTGTAAAATGTAGTTAGTTTGCAGTCCTTCAGGAATAATTTGAATTTGTGGACATTGGTTTCATTTTCCAAGTGTAGGTTTAAGTCTCCCAGGAAGATAATCCTTGAGAATTGTGACGTGGCAGAGGAAGTAATCTCCACAAGTAGTGGTTCTGTCTTGGACCAAGCTCCTGGAGGACGATAAATGAGGAGTAGGGTGATTTGATTTGCCTCTTTTGAATCATTGCAGAATTTGCATAGCATTTATTTCAGTTCAGGGAAAACCCCAGAACTAACTAAAGACATGTGGGGAAAAAACTCTTAGATAAGAGCAAGTCCACCTCCTTTTTTACTCTGTGTTGGAGAATGAAGAATACCATAACTGAGTGGATAGATGTGGGGCAGTATTGGACTATCAACTTCTGTGAGTCACGTTTCTGAGATAAACAGAAAGCCCAGATCTGAAGATTCTAGCAGATCCCTGAGTAAGAGAGCCTCGTTCCCCACAGATCTAGTGTTGATAGAGATGGCTGGGACAGGAGTGAGTTGAGACTTGTGTTCCAAAGGAGAGAGTCGTTTGGTTAATTGCAAAAGGTAGTGAGGTTTTTTAGGCCATCGAATGTTAGCCATTTTGTTCTGGTCCGTAACCATAGTAGTATTCTGATGGTATATATTGGCATTGACTAGCAGGTATCTGACATTACAATTAGGGTGTTTCTTAGTACAGGGTTTTCTAGACTGATTATAGGTTATGGGGATAGGATTAGCCACTAAGTTATCTGGTAGGTTACCACCCAACGTGCTCAAGAGGGCTCAGCAAATCCATGTGAGCCACTTCATGGTGACAGCTTTTTGAGCTAGTTTAAGTCAGTTCGGTTTAATGCTCTTTATCAGTTTTAAATGTGCACTGTTAAAGATTTCAGAACTGAGTTCTCCTTGAACGTAGAAGCTACCGATGTTGAGGAGAGGTCATGGTGTCTCAGGAACTCATAAGGTGGGGAGGTGTGGATGTGCTGGTGTGGCAGACTTCAAAATGACACCATGACTCGCTGTAATTAGGTAGGGTTCCTCATTTAAGCTGCCATTCTTCCAAAGTCAGTCATGCAGCAGTAGGGAGAGTTTATATTGGGTGAGAGGCCACAGTGTTGTAGCTCTAATGTTATAGAGTTGTTGATTTCCTTTGTTTGCTGTTTGAAGTATGGTTATAATTACAGAGATGAGCAGGTCAAGTATTTGGACAGAATTGACCTTAAGCATTCCTCGGGTTCCTCTAACAGGCTGCCATTCTTCTATAGTCAGTCATGCAGTTTTGAAGAGAGAGTTTATGGTGAATGCAGGGCCACAGTATGGCTCTCATGGTTACAAATCCAGATAGTTCTCTTATTCACTCAGGAAAAATGTCAGTATGTAATATTTCACGGAGAGGGTGGTAGATACTTGAAATTCCCTCCCGTGGAAGGTGGTGGAGATGAAAATGGTAACAGAATTCAAAAATGCATGGGATAAGCACAAAGGAATCCTTTCAGAAGGAATGGATCCACAGAAGCTTAGAGGAGATTGGGTGGCAACATCGGTAATTGGGAAGCAAAGCTAGTGATGGGCAGAATTCTACAGTCTGTGCCCTGAAAATGGCAAGTATGCATATAAAGTATCACATATAGAGGGGCATAATTGAACGGAAATGCCTATCTCCATGGGCGTTTATCTCCGAGAACGGGTCCGTGAAGGGGCGGGCCGAACTGTATTTTCGAAAAAAATAGACGTCCATGTTTTATTCGCCAAGTTGTGAGCTGGGCGTTTTTGCTTTTCAGCGATAATGGAAAATGAAATCACCCAGCTCAAAAACGAATAAATCCAAGGCATTTGTTCGTGGGAGGGGCCAGGAGTCGTAGTGCACTGGTCCCCCTAACATGCCAGGACACCAACCGGGCACCCTAGGGGGCACTTTTACAAAAACAAACAAAAAAGGTAAAAGAGCTCCCAGGTGCATAGCACCCTTCCCTTGTGTGTTGAGCCCCCCAAATCCCCCTCAAAACCCACTGCCCACAAGTCTACACCATTACTATAGCCTTAAGGGGTGAAGGGGGGCACCTACATGTGGGTACAGTGGGTTTGGGGGGGGGGTTGGACGACTAAGCATTAAGCAGCACAATTGTAACAGGTAGGGGGGGATGGGCCTGGGTCCACCTGCCTGAAGTCCACTGCACCCCCTAATAACTGCTCCAGTGACCTGCATACTGCTGCCAGGGAGGTGGGTATGACATTTGAGGGTGAAAATAAAAAGTTGTGAAACATCATTTTTTCTGGTGGGAGGGGGTTTGTGACCACTGGGGGAGTCAGGGGAGGTCATCCCCGATTCCCTCCAGTGGTCATCTGGTCATTTAGGGCACTTTATGGGGCCTTATTCGTGGAAAAACAGGGTCCAGGAAAAGTGCCCTAAATTCTCGCTATTTTTTTACCATTATCGGCGAAAGGCGCCCATCTCTGATCGCCCGATAACCACGCCCCAGTTCCGCCTTCACCACGCCTTCGACACGCCCCCATCAACTTTGTCCGCATCCGCGACGGAGTGCAGTTGAAATCGTCCAAGGTCGGCTTTCGATTATACCGCGTTATTCGTTTTTGTGAGATAAACGTCCATCTCCCGATTTAGGTCGGAACTTGGGCGTTTTTCTCGTTCGATTATAAGCAGGATAATGAGTTTATCTTGTTGGATAGACTGGATGGACCATACAGGTCTTTATCTGCCATCATCTACTATGTTACTATACATTCAAGATGCAGGCTTGGAATTACTGCAGGTAATGGAGAGAGGAGGAAGAGATGATCTAAGCAGTTCAGGTATTTGTAAGACAAAGAGGCGTCATTGAACTAAACCATACCTTGGAATGTAGCCAGGGGAAATGTTTGGTAATTTGGTTTTTAAATACCAGTATCTAATATTTAACAGGCACTTCTGTTCATTAAAGACATGTATCAGATGGATGTGTTTCACTCATGTGAAATTATTAGGAAGTTTTATTGCTGAGGAAGCTTAAGCAAGATAACAGAGCTTTAACGACAGTATAAGTTATAGATATGAACATTAACTCCCAAGTTATAGTGGTGGCTTCAGTTAGCAGTTTCTGATCCTGGTGTTCTTTGTTCCAACTGATATGGAGTTAAGCGTATGCACATAAATTTATCTGGACTAAGCAGAGCTGTTCCCAGGAGTGAGGAAGAGGTTAGTATTTACATTCAGACTATACGCATTTGCATGTAAAATAAGATAGGCAATGGTATAAATAGACGTGCATAAATTCCCTGGGTAATTTTCAAAAGGGATGCCTGCACATACTTTTGTTTTGAAAAGGGAAAAGTATGCGTGCGTTGTTTACACCACTTTTGTGTATTAGAATATTCCTGAAAATGTGTTATCTGCTTTAAAGTGGTGGCTTCTAGCCACAAATTTATTAATAAAGCACATGGAAAACTGAATGACTTACTTTATGTAAACAATAACCCCGCCCCCTCATCCCCTCATTTAGCTTACAGTAACACTTACACTAGAGAATAGCACAGGGACATAGTTTGTCCCCCGTCCCCACAGGCTCTGTCCCCATTCCCTCTCTGTCCCCTCGAGATATGTTTCCGTCCCCACTCTGTCCCCTCAGGCTCTGTCCCTGCCCCGTTCCCGCAGGCTCTTTCCCCAACCCCGTCCCCATGGTTACCATGAGTCCCCATCCCCATGTCATTCTATAACTTGCACCATGGTCTCTGACACAGATACCAAGGGCCTGATGAATACTGAGGTACTGAACATCAGCAGTTAGAACACTCTGAATGCCGCTCTAACTGCTGATGTTCAGTACCTCTAAACCAGGCAGTGAGGCTGAATATCATCTCTGCTCACCAAAAGAGTGGGCAGGTCAGGGGTAGTACAAGGGGCAACACTAGGATGGAGCCCATGGTTATACAGGTGCCGATAGTATTCAGTGCCGGCACCTGAATCATTCAGCAGCCTAATTTAGGAGAGCTCAATAGTCATACTAAATTAAGCCACTGAGCAATGTTGGTGCCAGCACTGAATATTAGGCCAGCACCCATATAACTTTAAAAAAAAATCTGGTCCCATGAGTGTCCTCCTGTCCCCCGACAAAGCCCCCCTTTCCCTGCTCCTACCCCTACCCCCAGCCCAAGGCAAAAAACTAGTCCCCATCCCCATCCCCCTGCTCCTTCCCCCAACCCAACCCCCCTACCATCCAGGTAGACCCCCCCCCCTGGGCCTACCTGTATCCCTGGTGGTCCAATGGTGGTTGTTGCTCTTGCCCCTTATGAAGCCCTTCCTAAATGGCTGCTGCAACCTGTGCAGATTGTGTACCACGATCTGCTGTGAGAGGCCAGAACAGCCATTTTGGAAGGGTGCCACAAGGGTCAGGAGCGATTGGGCTGTGTTCTTGCCCCCAATGACCACTGCTGGACCACCAGGGATACAAGTAGGCCTTCCTGGATGGCTGGGAAGTTGTGGGCACGGGGTGTTCTGGGGCGGATGGGGTCTAGTTTGTTGCCATGGGCTGGGGAGAGGGGGGCAAGGAAGGAGGGAGATTTGTTGGGGGAGCATGAAGGGGTTCATGGAACATTATTTTTTAAAAACGTTATGCAGGTGTAGGCCCGATATTCAATTGGGGCCCACATAACTGTCATGCAGCCCTGGCTGAATATTGACAGGGTCCACATATGCTCTGGGTGGCCAGCCTGCACGAAATTAGCTCCCGATATTCAGTGCTGGTGCCCAGACATGGCCCAGTACTGAATATTGGGGGCTCATTTAGCCTGTGACGATCAGCGTTTAAAAAAGCACTGTTCACTGCCAGCTAAATATCAGTGGGCAAGGAGGAGTAGCCTAACGGTTAATGCAGTAGACTTTGATCCTGCAGAACTGGGTTCAATTCCCACTATAGCTCCTTGTGACTCTGGGCAAGTCACTTAAGCCTCCATTGCCCCAGGTACAAATAAGTACCTGTATATACTATGTAAACTGCTTTGAATGTAGTTACAAAAAACAGTGAAAGGCAGTATATCAAGTCCCTTTCCCAATTGCCCCTGTGCATTTCATTTAATGAAGGTAAGAAATAAACCTGCTGATATCTGATAACCAGCATGAATACGACTCTGTTAAACATCCATAATGAAAATATACAGATGGTGACAAATCATTTTCTTGCCTCATTCATTTTGATAAACAGCCAGACTCTGGGGTCCTTTGACTCAGCTGCAGTAAGCACCACCACGCACTTACCACAGCTTAAAATGGTGTACTGTGGGAAGCTCTCATGCATCCTGCGATATATGCCTAATCCAAGTGCTAATAATTTTTTGTATTTTGGAGGGAGGGAGCATGTCAGGGGGGTAGAGATTGGGTATCTTTGCGCTAAACAGTTAGCGTAGCTACATTACTGCTCGCTAAGTGGTTAGCGCAGGATTACCACATGAACCATTACCATCTTCAAAATAGGTGTTGGTAAGTGCTCACGCTGTCATTTTTTATAATGGCCGCATGCTAATAGCAACATTAGTGCATGGTTATTAATAGAAAAAATTGAATATCTGCCAATTTACCGCTGTAAAAATGGCCTTAGAGGGGGAGGGTTTGGGGTTTATATTGGAAGGTGGTTTCTTTTCCAGTTTTTGTAACTTTAAAAATGTTTTTCAATAGAGTTCAAATTTTTTAAAAATGACCTTAGTGTGTGTGGGAATAATCCATACGAGGGCGTGCTAACGCCACGTTTTACCACAGCTTTGTAAAAAGACGCCATTGTCTCCAGTCCTTTACTGCAGAGCCCTAACCACAAAAGCTAAGGACTCAGAAAGACATGAGTTTTGGTCAGGGCCAGATTAAGCCCAACTGATGCCCTAAGCACAGCCCAACAATGGTGCCCTTCGGCCCTTCCATTGCTTAACTGAAAAAGCCATTAAGACTCAATAAGTGCTGAGAAATAACATTATTATATGAAACTAAACATCATAGATATTTATAATGATTAGGAAAACACTGAAATTTATGTTGGATAATGGGTGTAGCAGATGGCAGTGAAAGAGTTAAGGTCATGATAGCTAGGAGAAAAAACTCTGTGGTAAGCCCCCCCCCCCCCCCCAATCACCTTCCTTTGGTGCCCTAAGTACGTGCTTACTTTGCTTAATGGTTAATCCATGGCTGGTTCACATTCTTCTACAAATCTGAAGTTTCTCTAATGCATCATCTCACCTGATGATCTACAACTCAAGAATATCTACACATTTGTACAGCTTTCAGGAAACGAGGATATTTAAAATGGACTTAGCTGAGCTATGCGTAGGGGAGTCCCAAATTCAACTTGTTAGAATGCACACTGCGCTGTGGAGGACATACAGGAAGTACATTTCAGCAAGTTCTACAATCCTGCTGATAGACCCCTCAGAACGAAGAAAATAGGGGCGGACAATGTACTTCCACACATCAAAAATGTATTGTGAAATCAGTGTTCTGGCATGCAAGGATTTCGCTTGATGTGTCTGAGCGTGGCAATATTGTGCAAGCTAAGATTTTTTTTTCTTCCATGCATCACTGCTCTAACCTAAATTTTTAGATAACACCTTACAGATTGTGTGACCCCTGAGGCACGCGGGTCTTTACTGCTGAAAAATGGTCCCGTGTCGGGTCTCACATATGTGGTGCCTTACAATAATTGATTTCAGAATACATTTTTGAAGTGTGGAAGTACATTGTCTGCTCCTATTTTCTTCTTTTGAGACTCATTGTGTGGGGGACTTTTGTCCTGGTTTCCTTTGTATTTTGGATAGATCCCCTGGAGCCATTACTGTTGGCAGGATGAGACTTCAGTGGATGGCAGAGAATAGTGATGAAGCAAGACATTGATGCATCGTTTCCTTCTTCCTGTTATGATATCCACCTCCTACTCATGTAACCCTTTCTTTACCTGAAGAACCATCCTGCGCATAACAGGTTTTATGCATCTTTCCCATGAAAAGCTCCAACCCAACGATGGCATAGATGATTATGACAAAAAGCACCAGCAGAGCAATGTGTAGCAGGGGAACCATCGCTTTGATAATGGAATTTAAAACCACTTGAAGACCTGCAAGAAAAGATAAACAGACAAACAAAAATGAAATATACTTATTATGAAAAAAACAAAGGCACAAGTGAGCACATGCCTTTTGGTTTTAATCCTGCCAACCTGGAAAGAAGATTGGAGGGATCACATATGGACATTGCGCAAGACAGATGACCCTTCCTGAGAGAAAGAAAATGATATTTTTCGGACTAGCTGTGGATTATTCTACACATTTTTAGACTCATTATTATAACTTAACTCCTGAAAACTCATGAGCCTACAGCAATTTAATATCTCTAGCACTTTCCAATTTAACACCAGCTTCTTATTTCACTTTTTGTTCTGGGAAGTCCTCTCTGAAGTGTTCACCATGCAAACAGGACAGTTTCACCCCATCCTAGCACTAACCAGGCCAGACCCAACTTACAGGGTCATTTACTAGCAGGTTGCTTATTTAGAGGCCCTTTTACAAAGGCACGGTAGTGCTACCGCATGGATATGGCGTGCCGCATCGGCCCTACAACCGGGGTAGCGCAGGAGCCTAGCGGCAGTTCCGGTTGGCACAAGCAGTTTCCCACGGTAGAAAATAATTATCTATTTTCTACCATAGGGGCTGTTCGCAGCGGTAATCAGCAGCACGGCCACATCACTGCACACTGCCCAATTACCATGAGGTTAGCATGTGAGCCCTTACCACCAAATAAATAGGAGGCAGTAAGGGCTCATGCAGTAGATGGCCAGATGCTAATTTTGAACTTAGTGCATGTCCATTGATGCCTGAAATGGAATTTCACTTCAATCCAAATGCTGGAGTTAACCCAATATATATATAAATAGACTCAAAATGACTTCTCAAAGACCTCAGCAGTGCCGCTCGATGAGTACAAGTAATCCATCAAGATTTAGGCACCATCATTGTCGTTAGTCTTTTGGAAATGTGTTTCTTATCTATATGTTTCTCAAGAATATTCTTTCGATTTTATACAAACTTTTACATCTAAATAAATGCACTTATGTCAGCTCAGGGGAAAACTATCCTTTGACATGAATCATGTTTCGCCATTTGCTGTATCAAGGATATACCCCCTAATATTAAGCCAGGTCCAACTTGTTGACATATGTTCTTATGGTCAAGATGTTTAGATGTAAAATTTGTATAAAATCAAAAGAATATTCTTGAAAAATATATAGATAAAAGACAAATTTCAAAAAGACCAATGGCAATGATGGTGCCTAAGTCTTGATGGATTACTTGTACTCATCGAGTGGCACTGCTGAGGTCTTTGAGAAGTCATTTTGAGTCTATTTATATATGCTGAGTTAACTCCAGCATTTGGATAGGCTGGGGTTTGGAATTCAGCCATTAGCTGCAAGTTTTAAAAGAATTTTGGCATTTATGCAGATGCGCTGAGGTGGCTTGAGCACGTGGGAAAATCCTGCGCTAAAAGTATTGCAGGCCACTTTTTAGTGCGTCCTTGTAAAAGGACCCCTTAATGTAGAGGGCACTGTGGCAATTAATGCTCTGATTGTGGAAAATGCTGATTACTGGTAAATATCAAAGAGTAACTACTGACTAAGTTAGGTGCAAGGTTGCAGGGTGGGAGTCCTGCCCTTCCTGATGGAAAAAAAATGCTATTTTACATTATTAGTAATGCATTCTTGTACATTTTGACAACTATTGGTATAGTTTTGTTTTCTGTAAGTATTTACATCACTTTGGAGGTTTTCAATAGATAGATTTTTGGTTATTTCACTAAAGTGTGGTGTAGAAACATAGTGACGGAAAATTGTCATCACTGACACAAAAGAAAAGTATATCATTTATATAATACTATTCTGCATATCAAAAACTAAAGAAGTCAGCGTTAAAAATTGTTTATGTGGTTGACTGTGGAGTTAATCCTATAAATCTTTTTTTTTAATTTGGGCCTGGTAAATGCAGAACTTTTGACTAGACCTCTTAATGTCTTGTCAAATGTAATCAATATATCAATATATTTATCCGTTTAAATAGGATCACATAAATAGCACTCTAATCTTAAATGGACAACTTATTCTAAGTTTAGAACTACATTTTCAGTGGTCTTGTTTAAACAAAGAATGAGGCAGAAAATCTGCTTAAAGATATCTTGTATCATCTGCCCCACTAAATATTGCCTTCAAAGTACTTTAAACTTTATTCCCTGTTTCACTGCTGGATTCTCTGCCTCAGTGAACGTCTTTTTTTTTACACTTTTCTGCTTCTTTTTTTTTTTTGTCTTATTTCTTTCTTAGACTTATGAAGTGTATTCTGCACCTTTTACTGCCTTCAAAATTATATTCCAGTTACAGTGCCCAAATCACATATATTACATGCAGCGGGAGGTAAAACATTGAATATGTAAAAAAGTACCCAGCACTGGCCAATCTTCTGAAACAATTTTATATGTACGTATGTGGGACCTCAGCAACAGCGATTCCTTTTAACAAAAGTCAACTTATTCTTGCATCGCTCAGTTCTTCATAGGTCCAATAATTCTTTAATGAAACACCACTATTTTAAATTATTAAGGGACCCTTTACTAAGGCATGCCTAAAAGTGGGCTGCGCTGGTGTAGGTGCATGTTTTGGATGTGCGCAGGTCCATTTGCACAGCGTGCCTGGAAAAAAGGACGTGCGGCAAAATTAAACCCAGCACGCGCCCATTTTCAGGCTGAGACCATACTGCCACCCATTGAGTTAGCAGTAAGGTCTCACGCAGTAACCAAGCAGTAAGTGGCCAGCTCATGTAAACTGCCGATTTTCACCGGGTAAGTGATGAAAGAGTTAATTGACTCTTGTTAAACGGAATCACTATTGCTGAAGTCCCACATAAATACATACAAAATTGTTTAAGAAGATTGGCCAGTGCTGGATAATTTTTTACATATTCAAAATTATATTGATAGCCCTGCAAAACTGGGAGAAATCATGCGGGCTACAATGACACAATGTCATTAGCTATCCAATATAAAGGCAATTCTGTAATCTACGTACCGCAAGTACGTGCCCCTTGCATGAGTACATGTCCAGAATATTAGCACTTATGTACATATGTGTGTATACACCTGCTCAACATAGCCGGTTAGGCGCTAAATATCCATGCTTAACCAGCTATGTCACAGAGCTAACCGCTAATTGGGATATTCAGCAGGAGGATAACCGGTTATTTCCCACTGAATATCAGTGGTTAGGCGCTTAAACCTTATTTAACTGGCCAGGAGCTGCTCCTGACTGTTAAATAGTTTTGATATCGGGGGAGAGGGGCCTGTGTTTTATCCCTTACTTTAATTTCATCGCCATTTTGTCTCTACCACCTCCCCTGGAAGAGCATTCCAAGCATTCATCATGCTTTCCTTGAAAAAATATATTCTGATGCTCTTGAGTCTTCCCCTTTGCAGCTTTATATCATGATCTCAAGTTCTACAACTTATCATCCATTGAAAAATGGTGTCTTTTATGCAGTTAGCTTAGCGGGGTTTAAAAAAGGTTTGACTGGCTTCCTAAAGGAAAAGTCCTTAGACCATTATTAAAATGGACTTGGGGGAAAATCCAATCCTTATTTCTAGGATAAGCAGCATAAAATGTATTGTACTGTTTGGGGATCTTGCCAGGTACTTGTGGCATGGATTGGCCACTGTTGGAAACGGGATGCTGGGCTTGATGGACCTTCACTCTGTCCCAGTATGGCAATATTTATGTACTTATGTAATATCTTTTGGCTATTTATATATCTTTATCATTTCTCCCTGTTTATTTTCTCCTGTAAGGTATAATTACTTAAGGGTATGTTTACTAAGGTGTGTTAGCATTTTTAACACACCTTTAAAGTCAAGGCGCATTAAACGCTAATGCGCCTATACATTTCTATGGGCGTGTTAGCATTTAATGCACATTAACCATTAACGTGCGTTAACAATGCTAACGTGCCTATAGCACACCTTAGTAAACATAGGGGTCCTTTTACTAAGGTGCGCTGAAAAATGTCCTGCGGTAGTGTAGACGCGTATTTTGGGTGCATGCAGAATTATTTTTCAGCACACCTACAAAAAGTGCCTTTTTAAAATTTTTGACGAAAATGGACATGCGGCAAAATGAAAATTGCCACGCGTCCATTTTGGGTCTGAGACCTTACTGCAAGCCATTGACCTAGCAGTATGGTCTCAGACAGTAACTGGGAGGTAATGGTCTACGCGTGTCAAATGCCACTTGATGCATGTAGCTGATGAGCGTGAGAAAAAAAATATTTTTCAGGATGCACGTAGTGGACACACGCCAAAATTGAAATTACTGCAAGGCCAAATGGTAACCAGGCAGTAACTCCAATTTGGCACATGTTGGGTGCGTATAGGCACTTAAGTGGCTTAGTAAAAAGACCCCACAGGCGTTAGTTCCCTCAGTCTCATCTCATACGGCTTTTGATTACTACTACTACTTATCATTTCTATAGCGCTACTAGACGTACGCAGCGCTGTAAACGAACAGAATGTTGAGTATTATTAGGAAAGGGATGGAAAACAAACACGAGGATGTTATAATGCCATTGTATCGCTCCATGGTGTGACCGCACCTCGAGTATTGTGTCCAATTCTGGTCGCCGCATCTCAAAAAAAGATATAAAGGAATTAGAAAAGGTGCAGAGAAGGGCGATAAAAATGATAAAGGGAATGGAACGACTTCCCTATGAGGAAAGGCTGAGAAGGTTAGGGTTCTTCAGCTTGGAGAAAAAGGCGGTTGAGGGGTGATATGATAGAAGTCTATAAGATAATGAGCGGAGTAGAGCGGACAGATGTGAAGCGATTGTTTACACTTTCAAAACAACAACAAAACCAGTGGACACAAGATGAAGCTAGAATATGGTAGATTTAAAACAAATAGGAGAAAGTTTTTCTTTACTCAGCGTGTAGTTAGACTCTGGAACTTGTTGCCGGAGAATGTAGTGACAGCAGCTGGCCTTACGGAATTTAAAGGGGATTTGGACAGATTCCTGAGGGAAAAGTCCATTGAACATTATTCATTTTTCTTTTGGGGGGGGGGGGGGGGGGGGGGGGGGTTGCCGGGTTTTTGAAGCCTGGATTGGTCGCTTGATGGATCCTTGGTCTTTCTAGTATGGCGGTGCTTATGTACTTATGAACATGAAGAGACAGTCCCTGCTTGACACAGGGGCGTAGCTACGGGTGACCCAATTTCAGCTCTGGCCCGCCCACTCCCATTGCTCCCATTGCCGGCCACTGCTGCTTTTCCTGTTGAGCAGCAGGGCCGGCGCTACAAAAAGAGAAGCGCTCAGCTGATTGAGCTGAGCGCCGCCGCCACAGTTAACAACGAGAAAAAAAAATGTAAAAAAAAAAAAAAAAGCGCGGCACTGTATGGCAGCCTCGAAGCATTGGCTGCTGGCTCTGCAAGGCTCCTCCCATCTCTTATGTCACTGCCCCTGGAGCGAAACAGGGGCCAGTGACGTAAGAGACGGGAGGAGCCTGCAGAGCCAGCAGCCAATGCTTCGAGGCTGCTTGCGGTGCCGCGCTTTTTTTTGTAACATTTTTTCCTCGTCTTTAGCGTTGGTGGCGGCGCTCAGCTCATCAGCGTGAGCACTTCTGCTTTTTGTAGCTGGGGCTGGCGGGCCTGAATCGGGTGGGGCCTGAATCGGATGGCAGGGATGGGGACTGGGGAGAAAGAGGGGAAAACGGAAGGGATGGGGAGAGAAAGAGGGAAAACGGATGGCAGGCTGGGGACTGGGGAGAAAGAGGGAAAACGGAAGGATCGGTGAGAGAAAGAGGGAAAACAGACGGAAGGATGGCAGAGAAAGAGGGAAAAACGGAAGGATCGGGAGAGAAAGAGGGAAAACAGACGGAAGGATGGCAGAGAAAGAGGGAAAACGGAAGGATGGGGAGAGAAAGAGGGAATACAGATGGAAGGATGGCAGAGAAAGAGGGAAAATGGAGGATGGGGAGAGAAAGAGGGAAACAGATAAGAGGATGGCAGAGAAAGAGGAAAAACGGAAGGATGAGGAGAGAAAGAGGGAAAACAGATGGGAGGATGGCAGAGAAAGAGGGAAAACGGAAGGATGGGGAGAGAAAGAGGGAAAACAGATGGAGGATGGCAGAGAAAGAGGGAAAACGGAAGGATGGGAGAGAAAGAGGGAAAACAGACTGGAGGATGGCAGAGAAAGAGGGAAAACGGATGGAAGGATGGCAGAGAAAGGGAAAACGGATGGATAGGAAGAGAGACACTGGATGGAAGGATGGGGAGAGAAAGAGGGGAGATGGATGAAAGGATGCAGAGAGAAAGTGGCGAGACTGGAAGGATGTGGAGAGAGAAGGGACACTGAACAGAAAAGGGTAGAGAGATAGACACTGGTTAGAAGGAGGGAGAGAGAGACATTAGATGGAAGGATCAGGAGAGAGGGTAGATGGGTGGAAGGATGGGGAGAGAAAGAGGGAAGATGCTGGATGGAAGGGTAAGGAGAAAGAGGTGACACTGGATGGAAGGATGCAGAAAGAAAGAGGGGAGACTACTGGAAGGATGGGGAGAGAGAGGGGAGACACTGGAAGGATGGGGAGAGAAAGAAGAGAGCTGCTGGATGGAAAAGGAGAGTAGTGAAAGACTGGAGAATAAGAGGAAGGGGCATGGGGAGAACAAGGGTGAGAAAAAGATGAAAGCCATAAGTAGATGAAGGAAATTAAAGAATGGATAGTAAGAATGAATTAAATCTGGACAGAGAGAGAGAGGCAGAAAATATTGAAGAAAGCAAAGAAAAAGGAGAGAAAAATGACAAATGGCCAGGAAACCCTGGCAGAAGAGTTAAGCGAAAACGAAGGAAAGCAGAATCTAGAGACTGGGAGCAACACAATGAGAAAAAGTAAATGGCCATACAACAAAGGTAAAGAAAATAATTGTATTTTAATTTAGGATAAAGTAATATGGTGTTAATAAAGTTTCAGAGACCAATACTTCCTTCCTTAGGTCAGGAGAGGATACCGTAACAGCATTATACTGACCTGAGGCAGGAGGTTTTGGCCTCTGAAAGCTCACTGAAAAGGATTAGGCTATTAATAAATTGTCTGAAATCTGATGCACTGAAAAGCAGCACTTTACCCTGTGTGACAAATGTATCTGAGTGTGACTACATTTTGCTGGGGGAGGGGGGTAGAGAGAAAATTTTGTGCCCACCCGCTTTGGGTTCAGGCCCACCCAAAATTGGCAGTCTGGCTACGCCACTGGCTTGACAGCGCTTACAATCTAATTAAGACAGACAAACAGGACAAATAAGAGATAAGGGAATTACTAAGGTGGGGATGATAAAAAAAGGGTACTGAACAAGTGAGTAAGGGTTAATAGTGAAAAGTAGCATCAAAAAGGTGAGCTTTTAGCTTAGATTTGAAGACGGCCAAAGATGGATCTTGAAGTACCGGCTCAGGAAGTCTATTCCAGGTATATGGTGCAGCAAGATAAAATTTAAGGAGTCTGGAGTTAGCAGTGGAGGAGAAGGGTGCAGATAAGAGAGATATACCCAGTCAATGAGGAATGTAGGGAGAGATGAGAATGGAGACGTACTGAGGAGCTGCAGAGTGAATGCACTTATAGGTCAATAAGAGGAGTTTGAACTGTATGCGGAAACAGATAGGAAGCCAGTGAAGTGACTTCCTATCCGAAGGAGAGGGCTAATATGAGCATAATGACACTGGCGGAATATTAGTCGTGCAGCAAAATTTTGAACAGATTGAAGAGGAGAGAGATGGCTAAGTGGGAGACCTGTGAGAAGCAAGTTGCAATAGTCTAAGCGAGAGGTGATAAGAGTGTGGATGAGGGTTCTGGTAGTGTGCTCAGAAAGGAAAGGGTGAATTTTGGTGATATTATAGAAAAAGAAACGACAGGTTTTAGCAGTCTGCTGAATATGTGCAGAGAAGGAGAGGGAGGAGTCGAAGATTAACCTACAGATTAACATGTGTTAAGTCAATTAGAGCACATTAAAATGTTCTAATGCTTGTTACAATTTTTTTTTATTGAAACGAATGTATGAAACAAGCTTAAGAAAACATTCAAACTTAGGAAAAAAGCCAAAACAGAGTGAACATTTTCCCCTCAAGCAGATCCAAAATAACCAACTCATTTTACTAGGCTGTTCAAAAAGGGAGCCTATTGGGAAACCAGATTTAGGCATATATAGGGAATTTTCTAATGTATGTGCAGTGTTCCTGGGTAACTACAGCAATAGACACAGCAAAATGCACACATGTACTTTTGTAGCCATGTAGCTTTATTGAATTTTCAAAGAGTAAAAATTTCCTCAAGTTTATACAAATTCAAAAGGACCCAAACATCCTGCTGCTAGTTGGTACAATGAATGTTGCTCCCTTTTACTTTACTTATGCAATAAAAAGTAGGTGTTATGTTATGTTATAATGGACTTATAACCTGCCAACTCCCTCAGTTGAGGTTCTAAGCAGGATACAAAAAGAGAAATGATACAGTTTATCAGGATTGACTAAAGGCCCTGTTCAAAAAGGTACGCCAGCGTTTTTAGCATGCGCTAACTGTGTAGACACCCATAGGAATATTATGGGCATCTACACAGTTAACGCACGCTAAAAACGCTAGTGTGCCTTTGTAAACAGGGCCCTAAAACTGATCATAAACTATACTTGTGCTGGCTGGCTCAAAAGGGGGTTGATTGTTCCCTCCCCTGTCCCTTTTATACTTCTCAGGCCCCTCCTCTTCGTCTCTGCCCTTCAGCTTCTTACCCTTTCCTTACTTTCTACCTGAACCTCTTCCCTGACCCTATCTCCTTCTATCCCTTCTTTCCTCTGCCCCTCCCTTCCTTCCCTTTGTTCCCCTGGCCTTCCGCCCATTTGTGTGTGGCATTCCCTTAAGGGGGTCTGCCTTCTTCTTTTCTTTAAAAAGAGGACAAATATGCCTTCACCATTTTGCAAAAAGAAAAATAGCTTCTTTAAGAACGGATCTTAATAAGGATATCATTCCATAATTGTGTGGCAGAATATATAAAAGAATGAGAAAAATTTGCTTTAAATCTCACATTCTGACCGTTGAAAAAACCAAAAGCAAGTGATTCCAGCTCTTGGGTGAACTCCTTAGTTCCACCAGTTGAGATACTCCCTCTGGGCAGTAGCCTTCTAAGGGACCCTTTTACTAAGGCGTGCTTAAAAATGGCCTGCACTGGTGTAGATGCCTGTTTTGGATGTGCGCAGTTCCATTTTTCAGTGCACCAGCAAAAAAGGCCTTTTGGGGGGGGGGGGGGGGGGGGGGGGGAGGGGGTGGGGGGGGGGGGGGGGGGGGGGGGAGGGGGGGGGGGGGGAATGTACGTGCAGAAATATTAAAACCAGCACGTGTCCATTTTCGTCATGAGACCTTACCACCACCCATTGACTTAATAGTAAGGTCTCATGCGTTAACCTGGCGGTAATTGGATAGGGAGCCAGTGAAGTGACTTGAGGAGAGGGCTAATATCACATAGCGACACTGGCGAATATAAGTCATGCAGCAGAATTCTGAACAGATTGAAGAGGAGAGAGATGGCTAAGTGTGATACCTGTGAGAAGCAAGTTGCAATAGTCTAAGCGAGAGGTGATAAGAGTGTGGATAAGGGTTCTGGTAGTGTGCTCAGAAAGGAGAGGGCAAATTTTGGTGATATTATAGAGAAAGAAAGGACATGTTTAGCAGTCTGCTGAATATGTGCAGAGAAGGAGAGAGAGAGGAGTCGAACATGACCCAAATGTTACGAGCTGATGAGACAGTAAGCATGAGAGCGTTATCCACAGAAATAGAGAATGGGGGAAGAGGAGATGCAGACTCTATATGAAACGGTATGGTATCTTAACTAAAAGCTGTATAAGATGAGACTAAAGGAAACAAAAATGTATATCCTGTAGTAGAAGGCAGACACTGGCTCTGAATATCCGGGAATAACACTGTCGGCAGTCAGCAAAACGCTCAGTGCCACCGGCTGACCGGCTGAATATCAACCCCGCAAATTTCACTTAACTCTTAAATTCACTGATTTCCAGCATGAGACTCATAAATCTGGGCAAATGATCGGCAGGCCTACAATTATAAGCAAAACTTTGAAGCTCCACGAATTTTCAGCTGACAATAGGGCACAAATTTAGGGGGTTAACTTATGAGCATAAATTTAGGAGCTCAGAAATTTCTGAATATTGATTGGGTCCTTAACTTTCAGATCAGAATGTCATTCTGTGCCATCCCCTTCCATTATTTTCACCTCAATATAAGAAGAGAACGAGCGACATATTATTTCAGCTGGTGGAGTAATACTTGTTACATCACCCTGCCGACAACTCCAAAGTTGCTACATTGTTAGCAGTTTAGCTTTTACGCTTGTCCGGAATACTTTAACATTAATTTATGTACAAACCTCTAATTAACTGGATCATTTGGATTTTAAAACAGGCTGCGCTAATGAGATAATGCAAACCACTTGCATTAATTCAGGGATACAATTATTTAGCTGCTTATTTTCAGATGATGTTTATTATCCTGGAAGAGCTTTCTTAATTAACCTAATAGAAACCCCTGCTCCTACTAATTTCTATTTGCTACCAGTTTTGTCAGATTGTACAGAGACACTTGCCATGTGCTGTTTATGAGGTCAATTTTTATAAACCATTGCTTGTTTTCAATGGCACAACTTGACAATATCTGACATATCTTTAGTAGTCATGAGCACTTTACAGGACAGTGACCAGTAATACTAATAATTCACATTTACAAGAAAGATCCTTCTTTCTTGCACTGGCTTGCTTGTCGGAATGGCATCGTGTATGGTACGACTCACTTTTTCTGATCTAAATAATCACGTTCCAGTTATTTTTAAAAACTTTAAATCAAGGGTAGGAACCTCAAGGGACCAAAAATGGGTCAAGGTTTATGGTTTATTTAAGATTTTATATACCACCCTTCCTGTGGGCATGTATTTTGGTTGGTGCATACTTGCACTACTGGGAGTGTGTACTCTTTGTATGTAGTGCACACTCTTTAATAAGAGTGCACAGATTTAATGACATTCGTTCTGGAACAACAACACACAAAAAAAAGCCAGACAAAAATAGCATGAAAATGTTCTGGCTGCTTATCCCTACAATGCACACTGCCCCAGTTGTGTGGATAGCCATATTCACTAAGGATATCTTGAAAACCCAACTAATTTGTAGTCTTCGAAGGATGCATAGCTGTTAAGTCTGATACTCAGCACTTAACCAGCTATGGGACACCGCATAAAGATAGAACTGACTTTTATGGGGCCCCATTTGTGCAGTTTACCTGACCAGTTAAGTACAGAATATTGGCACTTAACCAAAATGGCCACTTTGGCGCTAACTAGTTATTTTCAGTGGCCACTAACTGGTTAAATGCTGCTGAAAATGATTGGTTAGCCCCGAACAGGACTAGAAGACTGAGGAGAATAGTCACAGCTCTTCAGGACCCTTCACCTCTAGGTCACCTCTTCAAATCGCTACTCAGGTAGCCCATATGTGGGGCCTTTATGCTTAGATGTTTTTAAATTGTTTAATTTAGGGATAGATATTCAGCCCATGGTGGTCACAAGTTTTAAGCTGCTTACAGCTGTGGGCTGAATTAACCCTGAATATTCAATGCTGGACCATGTCCATGATCTGGCACTGAATATCCAGGTATGTGTGGTCACTAGAAAGTTAACCAGGCTTTGGCCCACATTCAGACCAATGCCTGGTTAGCTCAGCAGATAAAATTAGGACAGCCTTTTTGCTGTCCTTATTCATTTATTTAGCTGGATAGCAGACTTAATATAGCTGCTATCTGTTTAAATTCTGGCTCCACCCAGGCTCCGCCCCTGGACCGCCCTGGCACTACCTGGAGAGTACCTGGATGGTTGCAAGCGATATTGCTGGATGATCAAATAAGTAGAGTTTAAGTGGGTTAAACTGCCCGGTTAAATCCTTTTGAATATTGGTCCCCTAAGTGTTTTTGTTCTATCTAATTAGGGGTTCTTTGAGGGTATAAGGAGTGGAGGAGGGGCCTAATGGTTAGTGCGGTGGGCTGAGAACAGGGGAATCAGATTTGATTCCCATTGCAGCTCCTTGTGACTCTGGGCAAGTTACTTAACTCTCCACTGCCCCAGGTACAAAATAAGTACTTGTATATAATATGCAAATGCTTTGATTGTAACCACAGAAAGGCGATGTATCAAAACCCTTTCTCTTATGTTAAGGTGCTGGGCACCTTTTCTGGTGGAATAAAATATGCACATTTGTGTTACTTGGAAGCTGTTGGTGCCAAAAAGGCACAAACACTGAGTGGAGGGTACAAGATATGCCAGGGGAGGGATAAGAGTACTAGGAGAAGTGGTGTTTTTCCAGTATTTGTCAGACAAACACCTGATTTAGGGTTTTTTTTTTACTAAGCTGTGGGAAAAATGGCCCTGCAGTAGCGGCAGGGGCTATTTTTCCCATGTGCCAGGACCCTTTTTACTGCAGCGAGTTAAAAGACCCCCCCCCCCCCCAAAAAAATGGCCATGCGGTAAGATAACTCTTACCGCATAGCCATGTGCTGGGGAGCACTTACCGCCACCCATTGAGGTGGCGGTAAGGGCTCCCAAGGTAACCCGGTGGTAACCAGGCAGCACGCGGCGATGCCTCATTACCGCCAGGTTAACGCTGTGCTAGACAAAAGAAAAATTCTGGGGAGCGCTGGAAATGGAGCACACTCAACCTGGAACTACCGCCGGCAGCTGTGTTGCCCCAGTGGTACTTCAGTTTTAACGTGCGGTAAGTCGCATTGGGCTTACTGCCACTTTATAAAAAGGCCCCTTACAGGCATATTTTCAAAACACTTAGCCTTCCAAAGTTCCATAGGTTTCTATGTAACTTTGGAAGGCTAAGTGCTTTGAAAATATGAATCTATTAGTCTCTTTGCATTGGGGTGTTTTATTGGTGGTTTACCTGTTGAAAAATAGTATCATGAGCTCTAGTCATATGAAATGATAAATGGGATTTGTACAGCGCTGCGTAACCCTAGTAGCGCTCTAGAAATGTTAAGTAGTAGTAGTAGTAAATGGGATGGGATAACTTCCCTATGAGGAAAGGCTAAAGAACCTAGGGCTCTTAAGCTTGGAGAAGAGATGGCTGAGGGGAGATATGATACAGGTCTATAAAATACTGAGTGGAGTGGAACGGGAACACATGAATCACTTACTTGTTCTTTCAAAAAATACTAGGACTAGGGGGCATGCAATGAAGCTACTAAGAAGTACATTTAAAACAAATCGGAGAAAATATTTCTTCACTCAATGTGTAATTAAATTTGTTTTTTTGTACCCCGCGCTTTCCCACTCATGGCAGGCTCAATGTGGCTTAGGTACTTATTTGTACCTGGGGCAATGGAGGGTTAAGTGATTTGACCAGAGTCACAAGGAGCTGCCTGTGCCTGCAGTGGGAATTGAACCCAGTTCTTCAGGACCAAAGTCCACCACTCTAACCACCAGGCCACTCCTCCACTACCCAATTTGTTGCCAGAGAACGTGATAAAAGCAGTTAACTTAGCACGGTTTAAGAAAGGTTTGAATAATATCCCAAAAGAAAAGTCCTTAAGCCATTATTAAGATGGACTTGGGAAAATCCGCTGCTCATAGGCGCCCCGTATAAGAGGCTTGGGGAGGCTAAGCCTCCCCAGCTCGCCACTGCCCCGCCCCCCTGCCACTCGCCGTACCTTTAAATATTATATTTTTGCTGGAGTCGCGGGCAGCGCCGGCATTGAAGGCATCAGCAGGCTCATCGCGCTTCCAGCAGCCTTCCCTCGCAAGTCGGATGATGGCTCCGCCCTCGTAGAAACAGGAAATACGTCAGAAGAGGGCGGAGCCATCATCTGACTTGCGAGGAAAGGCTGCTGGAAGCGCGATGAGCCTGCTGATGTCTTCAATGCCGGCACTGCCTGCAACTCCAGCAAAAATATAATATTTAAAGGTATGGCGGGGAGGGCAGGAAGGAAACGAGGGCAGACGGGAGAGGAGAGGAGGGTTGCTGCACATGATGGATGAAGGGGAGAGGAGAGGGCAGGGGAGAGGAGGGTTGCTGGACATGGGTGGATGGAGGGGAGGGGAGAGGAGGGTTGCTGCACATGGTGGATGAAGGGGAAAGGAGAGGGCAGGGGAGAGGAGGGTTGCTGGACATGGGTGGATGTAGGGAAGGGGAGAGGAGGGTTGCTGCACATGGTGGAAGAAGGGGAGAGGAGAGGGCAGGGGAGAGGAGGGTTGCTGGACATGGGGAGAGGAGGGTTGGTGGACATGAGTGGATGGATGGGAGGGGAGAGGAGGGTTGCTGCACATGGTGGATGAAGGGGAGAGGAGAGGGCAGGGGAGAAGAGGGTTGCTGGACATGGGTGGATGGAGGGCAGGGGAGAGGAGGGTTGCTGCACATGGTGGATGAAGGGGAGAGGAGAGGGCAGGGGAGAGGAGAGTTGCTGGACATGGGTGGATGGAGGGGAGGGTGGAGTGAGGAAGGAGATGAGATGACGGAAAAGGAAGAGAGTAGAAAAACTGCACATGGATGAAGAAAATAGGCAAAAGCTGGATCCACTGGACAGTCAAGTTTGCGGAGGACCCAGCTTTTACTTACGGATGTAGGACAAGAAATGAAGAAGAAAGGCGGAAAGTAAACAAATAAATGGAAAGGAAGCCCTGGAAACAGAGTTAAGAGGACAGATAGCAGCAGAATCGGATACTGGGCCAGCACAATCAGAAAAACAAAGTCACCAGACAACAAAGGTAGAAAAGATCATTTTATTTTCATTATAGTGTTTGGAATATGTCCACTTTGAGAATTAGGTGTTCAACATTAAAAGTTTATTTACTTATTTATGACATTTTATCCCACATTAAACATGAATTAGGATGTTTTGTGGCTCTACATGAGAATTGTGATATTATGATCCCTTGTTTCAATATTGTTGATGGTCTGCATTTTCTGTATGGGTGGTATATTGGTGTATTAGGTTCTGCCCAGTGTAATATTTATGGTACAGTAAGGTTCAGAGTGTGTTTTTGCACAAAGTTGTGCATAGTGTTTTGCAGTTGAGCGATTGTGGTTAGTATATGCTTTGAGCAACCACTTTATTCTTTGACATATGATACATAACTAATATTTAAATTTAATAAAAGGTATTAATTGTGACATTTATTTATTTTTTTTCTGTGTGTGATCAGACAATTATGGATTTAAGCTCCACCCCTGGCCCCAACTGTTTGGGGAGGCTAAAGGGGGTGGGGTTAGGGGTTGGGGCCAGGGGTGGAGCTTAAATCCATAATTGTCTGATCACACACAGACCACCGACCGCCTATGCCGCTGCTTATTTCTAGGATATGCAGCATAAAATCAGTTCTACTGTTCTGGGATCTTGCCAGGTACTTGTGACCTGTATTGACCACTGTTGGAAACAAGATACTGGGCTAGATGGACCATTGGTCTGACCCAGTATGGCTATTCTTCTGTTCTTACATCAACTGAAACCTAAGCAGAGATAGCATAAAAAGTGCTTGCTTTGTCCAAAGCTTTACACAAGGGATTAAGGACGTCATTCTCCTTAACCTCCCAGAGTTTATTTCTGTGTCCACAATGAAACCAAATTGAAATTCCAGCCTCAGTTCTTAACTGGTAGCACTTACTATTATTATTATTATTATTATTTGCTACATTTGTATCCCACATTTTTCCACCTTTTTGCAGGCTCAATGTGGTTTACATATAACCGTTAACGGCGTTAGCTGATTCCGGTCTGAACAAATACATGGTATGAATGAATACAAAGTGATATTGTGGTATAATGAGGTATATGTATGGTAGGTACAATTGGGGGGAACTTAGGGAGGGAAAGGGGGACGAAGAGTCAGGTAATGTCTGTTACCGTCTTTGGTTACATTGTGTTGCAAGTCTCCAGGTATTTTTAAGTTGGGTCAGTGGGGTATGTTCTTCTGAACAGGTCTGTCTTTAGTGCTTTCCGATAATTTAGGTGGTCTAGCGTAGTTTTTACTGCTTTTGGTAATGCGTTCCATAGTTGTGCGCTTAGGTAGGAAAAGCTGGATGCATAGGTGGATTTGTATTTAAGTCCTTTGCTGCTTGGGTAGTGGAGGTTTAGGTATGATCGTGTAGATTTTGTGGTGTTTCTGGTTGGCAGGTCGATAAGGTCTGTCATGTATCTCGCTGCCTCGCCGTAGATAATTTTATGGACAGTTGTGCAGATTTTGAAAGTGATACGTTCTTTGATTGGTAGCCAGTGCAGTTTTTCTTGAAGTGGTTTGGCGCTGTCAAAACATGTTTTTCCAAATACAAGTCTGGCTGCTGTGTTTTGGGCGATCTGAAGTTTCTTTATGATTTGATCCTTGCATCCCACATAGATTCCATTACAGTAATCTGCGTGGCTTAGTACCATTGACTGTACCGGGTTTGTAAGATAAGGCAGCTACACGTGGAAGTTGAGAAATTGCTACTTCCACATGGAAGCTGATGGGTTTGTATGGTTCATTTCATATACATGTATATTCCTAAAATGATAGTTTCTGCTCAGGGCCACCGAGAGACTTAGCCGACCCCTGGGCAGTGCCGCCGCTACTAGGCCATCCCTAGGCCCGCCGCTGCTGCCCCTCTATGACTGCCACTGCCACCCCCACCCCAGACTGCCATATAGCCAGACCACAAAAATTGGGGGGGGGGACAAAAAAGTTTGCCCCTCCCCACACCTCCCTGCTCCCTGCTGCAACTCCACATACCTTGGCTGGTGGGGGGTCCCCAAGCTCCACCAGCAGAAGCCTTCCTCCAGCAATGTTCTCCGCTGCACTGCCTGCCCTGCAGCTGCTTTTCCCCTCATGTAACGCAATGTGTGCGATGTGAGGGGAGAAGCAGCTGAAGGGCAGGCAATGCGACAGAGAACATTGCTGGAGGAAGGTTTCTGCTGGCGGGGCATGGGGACCCCCCACAAGCTAAACCAGAGGCCCCAAAGTCCTGTGTCTGATCCTCCCCAGCCTCTAAGGGGGGCACGACGCTGGAGTTCTCTCTCCTGCTCTTGTCAGGACGTGATCACCCGGGTCAGGAGACAGACCCTGGTGCCGTGGTACCATTGGAGGTTAGGCCCAAGGGAATCTTGTCTCCCCTGCTACCCCTCTCGGCGGCCTTGCTTCCACTGTACATGCCAGCAAATGCACATGCTCTGTGTTGGTAGAGCCTTTTCTAAAATACTGCTAATCAATAGAAATAAAACGAAATAAAACATGGAAAAGAAAATAAGATGATACCTTTTTTATTGGACATAACTTAACACATTTCTTGATTAGCTTTCGAAGGTTGCCCTTCTTCGTCAGATCGGAAATAAGCAAATGTTGGTAGATGACAGTATATATGAGTGAAACATCAAAGCATTTCAGTGACAGTCTATATGCATGGAGACAGGGGATGAGTGAAACATCCAAACATTTCAGTGACAGTCTAACAGGATGGAGGTAGATAGGTGAAACTCAGGGAGACAGGAGAGGAATACAATTTACAAGGCAATACAATTTTATGCTTTGTAATGGGCTAGAAAACCCAGATCTTTGTTAAGTCCTGTCTGGTGGATGTCAAAGTATTTAGTCATTTTGACTTCAAAATGATTATATCCAAGTGTAACAAGTAACAAGTGTAACAACTAGGGGGAGGTAGAAGCCTGGGTCCACCTGTCTGCAGTGCAGTGCACCACTACTAGACTACTCCAGGGACCTGCATGCTATTCTAATTGACATGAGTCAAAATGAAAATTGCCACACGTCCATTTTGGGTCTGAGACCTTACCACCAGCCATTGACCTAGCGGTAAAGTCTCACACGGTAACCGGGTGGTAATGACCTATGCGTGTCAAATGCCACTTGGCGTGCACCCAATACGTGCGCCCAAAAATAAAAATTATTTTTTCGGATGCGTGTATCGGACACGTGCCAAAAATGAAATTACCACACGAGCCACATGGTAGCCAGGCAGTAATTCCATTTTGGCTCATGGTGGGCGCTCGTAGACACTTACATGGCTTAGTAAAAGGGCTCCAAAATAGTCCTATTTTTGTGTACTTTCTCAACGAACATTTATACTTGCTTCCATACAGGCATACGGCTTCATTTTAGTCACATCGACAGGATTTGTCTTGATATTTCAGAAAGTCACATATATGCCTATCTGTCTTTAAAAAATAATCTACAAATTTGTGCCTTTTTGCCCTCCATCTGTCTGAATAGTCATTTATCATCCCCTAAGGGGCACAGATAGGGCAGGAAAGCAGAATGTCCATATTGGTTTCATTTTCAAATCTGACCATGGATTTTAAAGCATGAAACTGAGCCACAGAAATAGACAGGATTTAAGTTTATTCATAAAAACCTAAGAGTAGCCATACTGGGTCAGACCAATGGTCCATCTAGCCCAGTATTCTGTTTCCAAACAGTGGCCAAGCCAGGTCACAAGTACCTGGCAGAAACCCAATTAGTAGCAACATTCCATGCTACCAATCCAGGCGATTTGCTACTCTTCAATTTGTCAAATTGTGCCATTACATCTTCCAGGTTTAGAGAGATTTCATTCAGTTTCTCTGACTCATCAGCTTTGAATACCATTTCTGGCACCAGCGTCTCTCCCAAATTTTCTTCAGTAAAGACCGAAGCAAAGAATTCATTTAATCTCTCCACTATGGCTTTGTCTTCCGTGAGTGCCCCTTTTACCCCTCGGTCATCTAGTGGTCCAACTGATTCTTTTGCCGGCTTCTTGCTTTTAATATACCTAAAAAAACTGTTACTGTTTTTGCCTCCGATGCAATCTTTTTTTAAAAGTCCCTCTTCGTTTATATTATTTCACTGCAAATCAAAGAAGTACACAATCAATAATAAAAAATGTGAAAAGACAGGAACGCCAATAAACAAGAGGCCAGAGGTAAAATGAGTTATGTTTGAAAGAGAAAACCAGGAGGAAGGGACAACTAGGGGAGAAGTTATCAACGTGGGCTACCGTTAAGACTATTAACCCAGATTATCAGTAACTAGGTCTCATTGAATAAAATTGGATCTGCGCTAAAACAGCATGAGTTGTGTTCAAATAACCCATCTTAATGGTAGCCCATATTAATAACTTCCACCCTATGTCAGTATAATTTCTCTTTGAAGATTAAGTACAAGGTTTTACAGTTCAAAAGCACCCAGGGACTTAGCATCTGTGCAGACTCGCAGAGTGCTCAGAAGTACCCCCCAAACTGGCAAGCATGTTACTTCTGAAGATCTGAAATAATTAGCAGTTGATATGTAATGAATATAATAATCCACTGAAAAGGGGAATTGGAATCAGTGTACCAGAAATTCATAGTTTTCACCCCGTATGGAATATACCATGATCTATCTTGCCTCACTATGCTATATTATAAAAACAGAAAGTGTCTGTATCATCTACTATACCAGTTCCAACTTTAAATTCTGTAACATAGTTTAGTTTGGAAGCAATATGATTATGATTCTCTACCCTCTAACTGTTGGAGGTAGGGGAGGAGGCCTAGATATTAGGCTATGTTTATGTTAGAAATTTTTCCCCTTATAGGTTTCTTTTTTCTGTTTGTCCCCTTTATCAGAAATTTCTGTAACAAGTGGATTCTTGTCATGTATTTCAAATTAATAAATATAAAGTTTTAAAACCCTCCTCTCACTGCATTTAGCAGATATACAGGCTGAGTTTCATCCCATGCTGCATCCATGATTTATATATGCTATAAAAATAGGCCTCACGACAGAATTTTTAAAATTCTTCCTCCTAAAACATCATCCCAGGCTCCTCTCTCAATCATCCTAAATAACACTCCTCAATAGGGGTGTGTACTTTCAACTGTAGTTTATTTTGTTTCACTTTTTTTTTAACTTCTATTTTTGAGCAAAGAGAGACAATAGTTAAAGGAAGACATCATTCCAATCATTACAGTTACTGGATCTGTACTGTGTAACGAGCATCTTAGGAGATATCACCCCTCCAGGAACAATAAGCACTCTGGATAGCCTGGTTTATATCTGGATTATCCTTCAGGGCAAATGTTACCTACACCAAGATAGCAATTTCAGCAATCACATTTTTCCAGTGACCTATTTGAGGGGAGTGCTTCCAAAATAAAAGGACAATACGCCTTTGTGCATGAAAGCAGAGCACGGCGAAAATTTGGGGGGCTGACACTCAAAGGCATTTATGGGGTTTAGCAGATAGTGCTAACCAGGAAAATGCTGGTGAGAAAGACAGTAAGAGTCAGGGGTGATAATTACTTCTGCCAGCCTGGCCACTATGGGGCTGATATTCACGGGAGGTAGCCAGACTGCCTCCCGCTGTTGGCGCTGATCCTGGATATTCAATGCCGTTTCTGGTGACTGGCATTGAATATCTGGTTTAGTTTTGGCTGGTTTCAACTTAACCGGCCAAGTCAATATTCAGCGCTGGCAGGTTAAGTTGAATCCGGCCAAAGATAGGCCTGCTATATTGGCAGCCTAATTGGATCACCTAACGTAGCCAGCAATGCGCTGAATATTAGTGGATAGCCGGTTATATTGCGTGCCCGAATTTGTGTGCAGAATTTTGAGCACCATTTAGAGAATTTGGGGTAAATGGATAATAGTCAGTGAGAGACAGCCAGTTATCTCTGCTTAATATTCATAGGTAACTTATACCCTCCAGATTCTGTACAGCGCACCTAGAGATTCGCACTGAAATCCAAGTATATTCTATACACGTAACTTAATTGACTTCACAAGCTAATCAGCATTTTTAACAGCACTTAACTGGCAATAATGAGCACTAATTGGCAATAATTAGAATTTATGCGCACAACTTGCTAAGCATATTCTATAGCGCAGTGCGTCTAAGTTCTAATGCATGCAGGCAAAAAGAGGTGTAAATCTGCATATAAATCTGTGTGCAAGGATTTAAGTCACGTTTTCGTTAGTGTAAATGGAAGTGCGTAGTTTTCAGCTCTGGGATGTCAACTAAGTGTATTCTATATACCACACCTAAATTTAGGCACTGCTTACAGAATACACTTAGCTGGAAATGTTTTCCAAGCAGATCTTTTAGGCACTTTATATAGAATGTCACCCATAGTGGCTAATCGGCTATATCGCGTGATATAGCCAATTAGCCCTGCTATTCATCACTAGGTTTAGTGGTTAAATAGGACCACATAAATGGAATCCTATTTTAACCATTAGGAACTTAACCATTTAGCACTGAATATCAGCTTAACCGGTTAAGTTCCGGCACCCAAAAATGGATTTACAATGTCAGTCACCGGGAATGGCTTGGCATTGAATATCCGGGGTCAGAGCCAACCACGGCACTTAACAGGCTGCCTCTCTCCTGCTAAATATCAGCCCTCCCGGTCTTTGAAGGCTCTCCATATATTCTCAAAGCTGTATGGGGGCCACATTCTCCAACAACTTTGCCAAAAATGGCTTATTAGCCACAAACTTATATGTCTCAGTGAGGGTACATAAGAACATAAGCATTGCCATACTGGGACAGACCGAAGGTCCATCAAGCCCAATATCCTGTTTCCAACAGTGACAAATCCAGGACACAAGTACTTGGCAGAAACCCAAATCGTAGCAACATTCCATGCTACAAATCCCAGGGCAAGCGATTGCTTCCCCATGTCCATCTCAGTAAGAACATAAGAATAGCCATACTGGGTCAGACCAATGGTCCATCTAGCCCAGTATCCTGTTTCCAACAGTGGCCAATCCAGGCTACAAGTACTGGCAAGATCCCGGAACAATAAAACAGATTTTATGCTGCTTATCCTAGAATATGCAGTGGATTTTCCCAAACCCAATTTTATAATGACTTATGGACTTTTCTTTTAGGAAATTAACCAAACTTTTTAAAAACCCTGCTAAGCTAACTGCTTTTACCACATTCTCTGGCAACGAATTCCAAAGCTGAATTACTCATTGAGTGAAGAAATATTTTGTACAATTTATTTTAAATGTACTGCTTAATAGCTTCATTGCATGGCCGCTAATTCTAGTATTTTTGGAAAGAGTAAACAAGCGATTCACATCTACCCGTTCCACTCCACTCAGTATTTTATAAACCTCTATCATATCTCCCCTCAGCCGTCTCTTCTCCAAGCTGAAGAGCCCAATACAGATTTACAGATATAAATAAAGATAATGAGAATGATCTGGAAAAGTAACTGCATTTTCAAACCCACGTGTAACCTGTATTTATTAGGAGGTGAAGGAGTCTCACATTGTAAAGACAATGTCAATGGGGTCTTGAAAGTTCATAGTGTACAATGCCATTTTATCAGTCATTTAAAGACCTACAAAACCCCCAGTCAAAACTAGTATCTCCAAGTGCAACAGGACCAGCTAAGATCAACAACCATGCATCTTCAACAATAAAGGGGCTTTGATGATGCCTTACAAAATTATTGTTATTCCATTGTACTGTAACTGAGAAGTATGTGTATCAGAACAGTGCAGCCTGTATTGCCAACAGCTTAAAACTCCATACAGCTCTATGAGGAGTACAAGAGATACAGTTACATTATTGCAATAGATAGGACGATGCCATTCAAATTATCCAGGGTTGAACTTACTCAAATTATCTTTGGCCTCTAGTAAATGAATAATGGAAAAATGTTTATTTTCTGATAACTAGCAACTGCTTCTCAAGGAGATATTCACAACATATTTGGCAGAAAAAGAAAACATTCATCACATCCTAAAGGAAGAGACAAAACTACCACAGATGTTTCTTTCCAAGTAACAACTCCGTGCTACCCTCACAAACACATAGGGGTCCTTTTATCAAGCTACGGGAAAAAGGTTCCTGCCATAGGCGTAGTTTGACTGTTTCATTTGGGGGGGCAAAGAATGGGCGAGCATATTAGCATATTCATTTGCATATATACATATGCAAATGAATATGCTAATATGGAGGAAGGAATTGAAATTTACAGGCAAAATATCACAGATGCACATTTCAAAAAGCTGACATATTTCAATTAATAAATTCTGAATAAAATACTTTTATCTACCTTTGTTGTCTGATCATTAGTTTTTCTACTCGCTTGGTCCCAGTGTCTTCTGTTTTATGCAGTGTCTTCTTTCCAGTAGGCTTCCCTCTGCTCCCCACCCTCCCAGTCCCATCCATCTCTTGCTCCTTCCCTCTGCTCCCCACCCCTCCCAGTCACATCCATCTTCTGTTCCTTCCCTCTGCTCACCATCCCTCCGTCCCATCCATCTTCTGCTCCTTCCCTCTGCTGTGCCTGACCTCTCCCAATCCCATCAATCTCCTGGTCCATCCCTCTGCTCCCCACCCCTCCCAGTCCCATCCATCTCTTGCTCCTTCCCTCTGCTCCCTACCCCTCCCAGTCCCATCCATCTCTTGCTCCTTCCCTCTGTTCCCCACCCCTCCTAGTCCCATCCATCTTCCATCCGCTCCCCCCCCCCCCGCGAGGTCCAAGATTGTGACTCCGTCTACCCCCTCTCTTCCTCCCTCCCTCCCTCCGGTGCAGGCAGCAGTCTTTTTCAGCATTCCTGACAGCAGTAGCGATGTACACGCTGCCTTCGGTCTGCCCCGGAAGCCTTCTCTTCAAGTTCCTGTTCCCACCTATGCGGGAACAGGAACTTGAAGAGAAGGCTTCGGGGCAGAGCCGAAGGCAGCGTGTACATCGCTACCGCTACCAGGAACGCTGAAAAAGACTGCTGCCTGCGCCGGAGGGAGGGAGGAAGAGAGGGGGGTAGACGGACACGCTCCTCTCTGTCCGCTTGGCTTCCCTGCCCTCTCTGTCTGCGTCCCGCCCGAAAGGAAATGACGTCAGAGGAAGGCGGGACGCAGACAGAGAGGGCAGGGAAGCCAAGCGGACAGAGGAGCGCGTGCCTGCTTGTGTTTTTTTTTTAACTACTGGCGCGGCGGTGCCTCGTCGTCATTTGGGAGGGCATTGCCCCCTCCCCCCCCAGTCTACGCCCATGGTTCCTGCGCTAGTGGCAGAGGCTGCTTTTCCCATGCGCCAGGGCCCTTTTTAGCGCAGTGGTTAAAGACACACACGGCCATGCGGTAAGAGAACTCTTGGCCAAGCAAGGGGGAGCCCTTACCGCCACCCACTGAGGTGGCGATAAGGGCTCACGCACTAGCCTGGTGGTAATCGGGCAGTGTGTGCCGATGCCGGATTACAGCTGGGTTAGCGCCAGGCAAGACATTTCCAGGGTTTTTCTTTTCCCCCTGGAAATGGCGAGTGCTCGGCACAGGACTACTGCTAGTGGCCGCGTTGGGCCAGCGGTAGTCCCGGAAGAGCGAGCGGTAAGCCCACACTGGCCTTACCGTTGCTCTGTAAAAGGGCCCCATAGGTAATGAATTGTCCAATTACATATATATGCATCTTATTCACCTCCACAACACAATAAATCAACTTTAAAAATGGACCCACTCAAAGATTCTTCTCCTTCAAAAGACGGGGGCCAATAAATGTCCAACAATCAAAAGAACGGCCCAGCGTCTTATAATTGTTAAGAAATTCTTTATTTTCCAATTACTTGAAAACTTTTATATATAAAACAAGTTTTTTTTTCTTTCTTTTTTCTATTCCATTAACTTTATAAAGTCAACTTGATTACTCTGTATAAGGACTGTTGACCGACATGCGGCATGTTTCGCTATTGCTGCATCAGGGTTCGGTCCACTACAAATATAAACAAACAATACCAAATTTCAGATATTTCTTTACAAACTTTTGTTAAAACCAGACCTATCATAAAAAGATATACATCACTTACCTCATTGAACGTCATCCCCCTAAAAGTTCTTAACATGGCGACAACGGCAAGTTTATAATATGATCCCCCAATGAGAAAAAGGAGTGCTCTGGCCAATCACTGTCTGATACATCACAACAGAGAACTCCAATCTAATTGGTTTTTTAGACCCTTAGGATATAATGTATCAAGGGTAAATATCCAAAGTTGTTCCTTGTAGTTCAACAATTTATGACGATCACCACCCTCCCTACCCATAGTTACAGTATCAATAATTCTCCAATGTATATCAGTTATATCATGCGTTAATGGAATAGAAAAAAGACAAAAACTTCTTTTATATATAAAAATTGTCAAGTAATTGGAGAATAAAGAATTCCTTAACAATTGTAAGAGGCGGAGCCATTCTTATTCACCTCCTGCAGACCTTGGGCTCATATTCCATTTATTCCTGCTTTAAGTTTACTAAGACAGGCTAGTAGATGGACTTTGTGCATCCTTATGTGGGCTTTTCCAGCATGAAAAGCCCATTTCTAGTGCAGCTGTCTAAAGGAGCTCTTTTCTGATTGTTTTATTTCTGGCCTTGCACTAATGTTAGTATTAGTGTGTGGCCATTAAAAAAACAAATTAACACAGGTGCACTTAATTGCCTCCAATTTAGGAAGTGCTAAGGGATCTCAGGTTATGGACGCACTAACCAGTTAGCATGGTGGTAGTGTCAGTACACTAACTGATAAGCACATCCATGCCTATTCTACATCCCTGATATGCCCCCTCCAAAATAAAATGAAAAGAGAAATACCGTCCCCCTGATTTTAAACCGATGGTGGCAAGTGTTTTTTAAATGTTAACCATTGCTGGCTGAATGAGCCTTCAGTGTTCAGTGTTGGGCCATGTCCTGACACTGAATACTGGGGGATAAATGTGGACGGGCAGGCTGCCAGAGCTTATGTGGGCCTGGCGATATTCAGCCAGGGCCTGCAAGAGAGCGTTATGTGGGTCCCAGCTGAATACTGGCCAGGACCTTCATAATCTTTTGTTTTAAAACAAAACAAAACCTCTAAACCCCTTCCAAACTCCCTCCTTCCCTCTTCCCAGCACACTCTAACAACCGACCTCCCTCTCTTGCACCCTTTAGAGGTCCCACCCCTGTGGGAGGTCCAACCTCCCCTTCACAGTATAGGTAGCCCCCCCTCCCCCCAGTCTACCTCATGTCCCTGATGGTCCGTGGGTTAGATGGGGGCAGGAATGAATGCCACTTGCTCCTTCTCCTTGCAACCGTTAGAAAAAAAAATGGCTGCCATGACTTCTCACTGTAGCCTTGTGATACTACACAAAGTACTATGACCTGCCATGAGAGGTCATGACAGCCATTTCCATCTAGCAACCACAATAGGCAGGAGCGAGTGGCCTTTGCTCCTGCCCCCAACTCCATGAACCAATAGGGATATAAAGTGGGCCTGGGGGGGGGGGGCTGCCTATACAGTGGGGGTGGGTGGGTCGGACCTCCTAGTGTGGTAGGACTTCACAGGGGGTGCAAGTGAGGGAGAGAGTTCATTGTAGTGGGGTGGGGGAGGGAAGGAAGGGGCTTTGTAACGTGCTCAGGGAAGGGGGGTTTAAAACAAAAAAAACTATGGGGTGTCTGCTGATATTCATTGCCAGCACCCCATAATTAAGCAGCCTAATTTAGGACCACTTAGCTATGCAGGTGTTGGCACTGAATACTGCCGGTATCTGCATAACCCCAGGCTCTTCCCTTACACTGTCTCCTGTCCCACCCCTGACCTGCCCACTTTTTTTGTGAGCGGTCAGAGGTGATATTCAGTGGCACTGCCTTTCCTGCTCGCTTAAATCCCTTTGAATATCGGTCAGTGTGTGCTTATTGTGTGCAAATGGCAAAACTGACACAGAACACTTTAGCGTGTCTTCCGTTAGGCCATTTCCCTTGCATTAGGGGCAAGTTAGTGCCTGATGCAGCTTGGTAAAAGGGTCCCAAAATCCAGGTTAGAGCTCTGCATGGCTCCTATTAGCTTAGTATGGGAGTGACTTTCACACTTTCAAAACTTTGTGACTCTTGGGCAAAAATATGAATGTTGTTAGCTGGAACAAACCCTTTTCATTCTCTTTCACCAAATATCTCACCAAATAAAAAAGGTAAGACCTTTCCCCTATTTTAAAACAGCGTTTGACGTTTTTTACTACAAAGTCATTTTTAAAGCACCAGTGCTACATTTCCAACTGCAAATCACAGCACTAGCCACTTAAAAATACTTTCAGCTATCAATACACCTACATTAGCCTATACAACATTAATGGAATGAACTCTTAGAAACATTAGGGATAAGCAAAGGACAGATATGGTCACTCCACAGTAAAATTATTGTAGAACTCATTTAACAAAATAAATATGACTATAGGGGATAGCAATAATCTTCAAACACTAGTTCATGCCTTCTGATTCGCTGTATGCCATTTCAATCAAAAAATATGCATTTGGCTCCTGAGAATTTTACATTATGTAATATTTTTCTTTTTTTTCCCCCCCTCCTATTTCTGAATATCTCACAAGGGAACTTGTCCTGAAAGAATTTCTATTTGATTACTGCCAGGGACCTTGGAAACTGCTGCACCAAGTTTTAGAGGTCTTAACTTTTAGAAGGTCTGAAATAATCTTCAAGAACTTTCAACTATGTCCGAAACAAATATGCACTATGTTGGCATTCAATTTGTACAGTACTCTTGCTCAAAAGAACAAAATAAATAAAACAAAAAACATGTAAGCCGCACTGAACCTGCTATCGAGCGGGAAAGAGCGGGATATAAATGCTATAAATAATAATAATAATGCCACTTTCAGCTCAGTATTATGTGGGAAATATTTAATCCCATAGAGAAGGGATCAGTTTGAGTTTAATATTTAATCTTGCTCACAAGAAGGCCTTTGCTTCCTCAGAAGGGGCTGCGTGTTGCTGATTGTCTCTTAAGGCCAGGGATGCAGTATGACCACTGAAATGAATCCCAGCTTAACACCTGAAATTGCAATATTGGCTAAATTAAATGAACAAGATCCTTTTTTTCTTCACTTTTTGTTTCTGCTGATCAACAGCACCACCAGGGGTGAGATTGAGGCAAGTTCCAAGTGACCAGGGCAAACAAAGGGGGTCATTTAGTAAAGATTAGCTTGAGTTATCTGCAGCAGGGCCCATTTTATTCCTATGGGCCCTGCTGCAAATAACTGAAGCTAATCTTTAGTAAAAGACAGCAAAACAGTAAAAGCATAAAAAAGTTTATTTGCCAAAATGCTGACTCCAAAACTCCTTTATCTGTCTATCCCATTGGGAGATCTGCCCTTTTCTTGGTGTATCTGTGCACGTACTATAACTTCATTTTTACTATTAACTACTGCCTGTTTTTTGTTACTGAGTTTCTTATCTATGGATCAAGTTCTTTTTTTTTTATATGTCCCATGTAATCCTATGTGTGATTGTAATCTGTGTTTTTTTGACTGATATTTAAACCTAGCGATAGCCCAAGGGTAGATGGGACCGCTTCTATAGCCACCTATGTCTCGTTTGAACTTACGCATCTTCCCTTTTTTTAACTCCTGTTTGAAATTGTTACTGCATATTTTCACATCTTGAATCATAGTATTGGTGATCAACAGCCAACCAGAAGGCTGCTCAGGACTGTCAGTATATTTCTTGTTCATAATTTCAGCTTTCTGGTTTCTGCTTCCCAAGACTTGGTTAACCTGGGCTACTGCTTTATTACTTGCAATCACACATTAGATGTGACCAACCAGCCAAGTTTCCATTGTTGCACAGATGAGGAAAACTGTTTCATGATTTTTGTTCTGATAAAAATAAATTGAAAAATCACTTACTAGGAACTCCAGATACCAGTCGCAAAGGTCGCAACACTCGGAAGGCTCGTAGCGCTTTAACATCAAACCCAGCACCTTTTCCTCCTATCGAGTTCACCCCATCTGCTTTGGTTGCTTGTTCTAAAATTGCACTAAAAAGCCTGAATGAGAAGCAGAAAACAAGATATTGTGAGCTGAATCAATAGTCTTTACTGGGGCGAGACAGTGCATGGGGATTTTTTTTACAGGTTTACAGCAACAAATACATGCAACATGCAGTTCTTCTACGCTAGCTAAAAAGTGCATTTTTTGTAGTCACTTACATTCTGCACTAGGATCCAAAGATGTGGAAAGTAGGCTGGGTTTTGCCCTGCTACAGGATGTAAATAGCTTTTACAGATTTCTACAAGTTTTAACTAGCACATGAGGCAGGCATGCCGGCTATATTTGCTCATCACTGTTGTTATTATAAAATGGTACTACTCCCAACCTCCAGCCCCGCCTCCGAGCTTAACCGAGATTGGGTAGCAGAGCCGGTAATGGGAGGCGGGGCTGGAGGTTGGGAGGCGGGGATAGTGCTGGGCAGACTTATACGGTCTGTGCCAGAGCCGGTGGTTGGGAGGCAGGGCTGGTGGTTGGGAGGCGGGGATAGTGCTGGGCAGATTTATACGGTCTGTGCCAGAGCCAGTGGTGGGAGGCGGGACTGGAGGTTGGGAGGCAGGGATCGTGCTGGGCAGACTTATACGGTCTGTGCCAGAGCCGGTGGTTGGGGGGCGGGGCTGGTGGTTGGGAGGCGGGGATAGTGCTGGGCAGACTTATACAGTCTGTGCCAGAGCCGGTGGTTCGGAGGCGGGGCTGGTGGTTGGAAGGCGGGGATAGTGTTGGGCAGACTTATACGGTCTGTGCCCTGAAGAGCACAGGTACAAATCAAAGTAGGGTATACACAAAAAGTAGCACACATGAGTTGTCTTGTTGGGCAGACTGGATGGACCGTGCAGGTCTTTTTTCTGCCATCATCTACTATGTTACTATGTTACTATGTTCTTACCAAAGAGTTCTAGGCAGCAGAGACTGCAACCAGAAGATCTGTTCATGAGAAAGTGAATGCAGAAGAATATAGACATAGAAGAAAAGAAAATAATCTCCAAGTCACAGCACAGATGAGATGGGATGTTAACACTTACTCCCCTTCTTCTTCCCCATTTTATCACTAGTGCTGAGTAAAGCAAGGCTGAGGATCCATTTTCTTTTCGGTTGTGTCATTATTCCATACTTTCTGTTTTTCTATCAAGTGTGTCCATCGCTGCTTACCATCCAAACCTGATTAGCTTTCGATATCTGCGCGTTCGGTATTCACGGATTCGCTTATTCATGCAAAATAAAGTGTAACCTATTTTCACTGTTCATGGACATTTTTTCTTATTCACAGCCATGCACAGTGTAGTGCAAGTGCAAATGAAAGTGCGTTCTCATGAGAATGAAGATATTCATAGAGCTGTGCGTGAGTATTGTTACACCAAAAGACTGTATATACTGTACTTTTACAAAAAAAAACCAGGGTATAAAATACATTTCTAAAATGCACAATACATTTTATAAATGTACTAGCCGTTAAGTCCGTTAAAACGGGCGAGTATTGGTATGGGGGTTTTCCAGGGCACCCTCCCCCCCACCTCGCCGCTGCAAGGCCCCCTGCCCTCCCTCCCAGTTTCAAGGCCCCATTCCCTCCCAGCTCCAAAGGCCCCCCTCCGTTCCTTCCCCCCATCCCAGCTCCAAGGGCCCCCTCCGTCCCTCCCCCCCTCCCAGCTCCAAGGCCCCCTGCCTGCCCTCCCAGTTCCAAGGCCCCATGCCGTCCCAGCTCCAAGGGCCCCCCCCCGGCCCTCCCTCCCAGCCAGCTCGAAGGCCCCCTTGTCCCTCCCTCCCAGCTCCGAGGCCCCCCTCCTTCCCTGCCAGCTGCAAGGCCCTCTGTCCCTCCCTCCCAGCTCCAAGGCCCCCCTCCGTCCGTCCCTCCCTCCCTCCCAACTCCAAGGCCCCCCTCCTTCTGATACCTCCCATGTCCAGCATTTCTCCTGCCCTCCCCTCCCTCCCGAGGTCACCGCCACCCCTCCCCCCCGAGGTCACCGCTACCGGTCCCCCCCGCCCCCCTCCACCCGGCACAGGCCCTCTCTTCGCTATTGAACTTACATCGCCGAAAACACAGCAAGGCAGATCAGCTGAGCTGCCGTCGGCCTTCCTTTTCTGCCTGTGTCCCGCTCTCGTGTGACGTAACGTCGGCGAGGGCGGGACACAGGCAGGGAAGGAAGGCCGACGGGAGCTCAGCTGATCTGCCCTGCTGCGTTTTCGGCGATGTAAGTTCAATAGCGAAGAGAGGGCCCGGGCCGGGTGGAGGGGGGGCGGCGGCGACTCTGGATGGGGGGACTGGTAGCGACGACCTCGGGGGGGGGGAGCGGTTCCCTCCCTCTCCTTTGCACAGTTTCCCTCTCTGTCCCGCCCTCGTCATCACGTATTGACGCGGGGGCGGGACAGAGAGGGAAGTCTCTACTGCGCATTTGCTGGTGAGTATGGTCACTCGTATTTTATATGTTTGATTTTATACCCTGTAATAAGTAAACTGTTCTTTACGAGAAGGGCAGACAAAATGATGAGTTTATAGTGTTAGACAGCAAAAGTGTACAGTGAACAGGGTCGCACAGGGACCTAATCCCCTTTTTCCCATAGGATCAATGGTTCCATATTTGTATTTTCGGTATTCATGGGGTTTTCTAGGAACCTAACCCCAGTGAATAGCAAGAATGGACTGTATGTTCCAATTTTATACCCCATTTTAACATATTTGTTGCACTAAAGGGACTTCTCTCTTCCACTGAAAGACAGAGATGTGCAAAAAAGGTTTATACTTCCTTTAATTCTAGTAATGAGTTTGTTCAATACTTGCTATTGGTAGAATGATGCACAGCACAGGGAATGACCCTGGATTACGCAAAGTGGTGGTTCTCAACCCATTTCTCAAGACACACATAGCCAGTGCCATTTCAGGACATCCACAATGAATATGCAGGAGACAGATTTGCATACACAGTTTTCATTGTAAGTAAACCTATCCCATACATATTTATTGAAACCAAGATTGACTAGGTATGTTCCAAAGACTGAGTTGAGAACCATTAATAGCAATTTTTTGCTTTCCTTAGGAGACAATAACTCCTCACTACACTGAGGCATTCTCATCAATATAATCACAAAGGGTAGGAGCGAGGGGGCTCTACTCCTGTCACCAGCAAAAGGTACTGGACCACCAGGGATTAAGATAGGCCCAGTGGGGGGTGGGGTCTACCTGAACTATGGAGAGGTGAGGGGTTGGGGGTGTCTTTTGGGGGGGAGGGGGAGTGGTTTGTGGCCGCAGGTTGGGAGGGGAAAGGGATATGACACTTCGTGGACTAGGGGGGCTTCAATTTTAAAAAATGATTATGTGGGTCCAGAACCGGCCTGATATTCAGTCGGGACCTGCATAAACTTAAGTGAGTGAATTTAGGACAGCTTTTGAATTGTCCTAAATCACCCACTTAAGCTTATGCATGCATCAGCTGAATATCACCGGCACCCACATAAGCCCCGGCTCCTCCCCAACACCCCCCCCCCCCCCCCCCGGCCTGCCCTTGACTGGCCCACATTTTTGGAGGCCGGTCAGAGGCAATATTCGGTGGCACTGCCAGGTTTAGTGCTGCTGAGTATTGGTGGTTGGGCGGGGACAAGTGATTTTAAAAGGGCCAGAGTCTCTCCAGCCCACTTAAATCACTTTGAATGTCGTCGGCCTCTTTGTAAACATTGCAATATTATTGGAAAAACACTAGAATCCTGAACCTGAAGAGAATTATGAAAATTGGTTATGATCACTTGGGACATTCCCATTCCAACTGATAAAAAGCTCGGTACAAGAAAACCGGACATAGTGGTAAAGAAGGAAAACACAACAGCATTGATAATAGAGGTATCAGTGCCAAGTGATCACTCTGTGAATCATATATAGAGAGATAATATCCTGAAGTACCAAGAAATGCAGTCAGAGACCAAGAATATGTGGCAGAAAGATACAGAAATACTTCCTGTTGTATTTGGTGCTACTAGTTTGATTAATAAGGAATTTTCAAGCACACCTTGTTTGGTTGCTTATACATGATACATCTTAAGAACTCCAAAAAGAAGTTCTGTTTGGCAAGATGCAAGTAATATGGTGAGTGTTAGCAGTAAATTTGAAAGACTGAGATCATGTTTCACATACCCTGGCTTAGGAATGAGGTTCATTACTGTCATGGTATGTGTAAAACTAAAAAAAAAAAAACAACTGAAACCATGCATGCAGTGACGCTCTGAATGCTGACAGCATTTTAAAGAAGTGGAGAAAAAGATTTCAGAGTCAAGGCCCAAGCTTACGTAACTAAGCAAAAAGCTGAAGCACAACAAACCAACATAGGTCAGAAAAAAAATCCATTCTCATCAAAAGTGCAAATTCAACAATCCAACGGAATGAAAACTGTATGCAAAGAGACACAATAAGAGCAAGACAAGTGCTCAGTTCAAATGGTCACAGTTCCAATAGATCAAAGCACTTATCTTTATAATATCGCCACTCTTCAAATGTCTACATGAGACTTGTTCCTGATACTTGACAGGGAATCCCTGTTTTGCAAAAGCTGCTTCAGGGGTGGAAAACTCCTGAGTCATAGCCACTGCAATTTCCAAACTGGTGAATTTGGGGAATCAATGAATGTTTTACATCAAGATAGTCTGGATTTTGGACTGGTCAGAGCAATGAGACCTTATTGGTTAAGTTGATTGATGAGGTTTTGACATATAGAGAGAGCTATATGGATGCTATCATTATCTAGCTCGACTTGAAAGCAGCTTTTGATGTGATTGACCATTCATTTCTTTTGGCCAGATCGGCTGAAACAGGGTTTGACAGGAGTTGCCTTAAATTAGTTTTGGTCTTATTTTTCGCTTCATTCTTTTAGGTTTGTCATTTGTCAGGTTCTTTTCCTTTTGCATTTGGAGATCCTTAGGGATCAGTTGTAGTCCCGATTTTATTTAACGTGTTTCTTGCTCCCTTGGCTTTTTTGATTCAAGATCTGGGTCTGAGTGCTTATTGTTATGCCGACAATATTCAGCTGGTGATTGATAGTGATTTGTAGAGTTCTCAATTTCAAGTTGAACTTGAGTCAAAACTCGATGAGATATCCACTTGGCTTGTGGTTGATAAACTTTTTTGAATCCAAAGAAATGCGAGGCTCTATGGATCTCTAAAAATCAATCTTTGCCTTTTGTTCCACTTACTCAAAGTCACACAATTTTAGTTAAAGATAGTATTTTGTCATTAGGGGTTATTTTGGATGTGAAGTTATCTTTTTCCCCTTACATTTCAAAGATTGTGAAGACGTCTTTTTTATTATTTCAGACAAACTAGATCATTGAGAGACTTTTTGGATAGGAGGGCAAAGAATATTATTTGGTATGCTTCAATGATGTCACAAATTATTGTGATTTCTTGTTGGTGGGGTGTCCTTCAGTTCAATGAATTGGTTGCAGTTAGATGAAAATACAGCAATTAAGCTTTTATTTGATGCTAAGATTAGGGACCATGCGACGTCTTTGCCTAGGGAGGAACATTGGTTGCCAGTGATGGCAAGAATTAAATATACACTTTTGGTTTTGGCTCATTTGATGTTTGTTACAGGGTTACCTCATTATTTGCATTTCCTCTTATCTCCTTATCAATCCTCTAAATTATTACAATCTTCTCAGGCTAATTTTTTGGCTGTGCTGTCATCCTCGAGGTCTTAAATTTGTTCTGCTAGTAAAACAGCTATTAGTACAGCTGTCTTGGAGCTTTGGAGCGCCTTGTCTTTGGACTAAAGATTGAAAATGTCATCTGTGAGGTTTAAAAAAGTCTTTAAAACATGGATTTTTAGGCAATTTTTTTGAGTAGGTTCTTTCTTATGACACCTAAGAATCTGGTTATTGTAGCGAATTTGGGGATTTTTTGTGCGGTCCCGGTTTGTTTTTAATTGTATTCGAATATAGAGATGATATATCAGGTTTTTGGCAATATCATGGTCTGATGGATTTAATTGCTGTGCTAACCTTATGCTCTTCCTTTTGTGTCTTGTCTAGTGTGAGTCTTACATTTTTTTTGTAGTGTTTTATGTTCCACATTATATTTTTATTGTATACTGTTTTGAGGTACAGTAGGACTCAGATTATCCAGACTAACCTTGACAGAGGGCAATCCGAGTAATGGAAAATCTGGATGATTAGACAAACTGTTGTCACGGCCAAGCCTGTAAGGATCAATGAGCCATTGCCAATCCCACAATGAAGATAGGCAGTCTACAAGCCCTAGGTTCTTCACCTGTGATGACCGCCATTCCCTGAAGGTTAAGCCCCAGGTTATGGTGGCCTATAGGACTTTGGAGTAGAGGAGGAAATTAAATAGACACAGGTAGACAGTGGGAAGTGACTGGGTTGGCGTCAGTTTCCAGGCAGGTCAGAGGCAGGCAGCGAGACAAGACAGCGTCAGTATCCAGGCAGGTCAAAGGCAGGCAGTGAGACAAGACAGCATCAGGGTCCAGGCAGGCCAGAGGCCGACAGTGAGACAAGGCAGAGTCGATCTTCAGACGTCAGAGGTAGTGGAAGAAAACAGGGAACAATGCACCAGGAGTAAAGGTGGAGCATGGGAACCCCCGGATCAAGCACGAGGGGAGGAGCAAAGCCGTGAACGCCGCCCAGGATGCAGAAGCTAAGCCACTGTCAGTGGCAGAATACTGCTGTAGCTTGCGCCAATCTGAAAGGCACCACCCAGGTCACTGAAGCAAAACTGCCATTCCTGTCATTGGCGGAGAGGTGCCGTCGCAGGCACTGCTGGGTAAAGTGCTGCTGTGACAACCCTTTAGAAAAGATTGGATATACCTTTTTGAAAAGAGCACATATTCCAAGCATTGCATGTTGAACATTATTTTTTATTTTCAACAATAAAGGGAAAAAATACCAAACTACAGTACTGTACTGTATTTGTAGTACATTACTGTATTTCTGTTTAAAAAATAAAGTAATTACTTCAGTGCTGATTTTTGCTTCTCTGCTGCAAGATCACATGGAGGGGCATAATTGAAAGGAGCGCCCAAGTTTTTTTAAAATTTTTATTTGTACCCCGCGCTTTTCCCACTCCTGGCAGGCTCAATGTGGCTTAGGTACTTATTTGTACCTGGGGAAATGGAAGGTTAAGTGACTTGCCCAGAGTCACAAGGAGCTGCCTGTACCTGCAGTGGGAATCAAACCCAGTTCCTCAGGACCAAAGTCCACCACTCTAACCACTAGGCCACTCTTCCACTTTTCCTCCACTTTTCCTGAGGACGTCCTCGAAGGATGTCCTGGTGAAGGGGTGGGGAAACCCGTATTATCGAAACAAGATGGGTGTCCATCTTTCATTTCGATAATACGGTCGGGGACACCCAAATCGCGAAATTGAGGTCGACCTTAGAGATGGTCGTCCTTAGAGATGGTTGTCCCCGATTTTCGGCGACAATGGAAACCGAGGATGCCCATCTCAGAAACGACCAAATCCAAGACATTTGGTCATGGGAGGAGCCAGCGGTCGTAGTGCACTGGTCCCCCTGACATGCCAAGACACCAACCGGGCACCCTAGGGGGCACTGCAGTGGACTTCAGAAATTGCTACCAGGTGCATAGCTCCCTTACCTTGTGTGCTGAGCCCCCCCCCCCCCCAAAACCTACTCCCCACAACTGTACACCACTACCATAGCCCTAAGGGGTGAAGGGGGCACCTACATGTGGGTACAGTGGGTTTCTGGTGGGTTTTGAAGGGCTCACATTTACCACCACAAGTGTAACAGGTAGAGGGGGGTGGGGCTGGGTCCACCTGCCTGAAGTGCACTGCATGCACTAAAACTGCTCCAGGGACCTGCATACTGCTGTGATGGAGCTGGGTATGACATTTGAGGCTGGCATAGAGGCTGGAAAAAATATTTTTAAAAGGTTTTTTTTGAGGGTGGGAGGGGGTTAGTTACCACTGGGGGAGTAAGGGGAGGCGATCCCCAATTCCCTCCGGTGGTCATCTGGTCAGTTCGGGCACCTTTTTAAGGCTTGGTCGTAACAAAAAAAGGACCAAGTAAAGTCGCCCAAGTGCTCGTCAGGGACGCCCTTCTTTTTTCCATTATGGGTCGAGGACGCCCATGTGTTAGGCACACCCCAGTCCCGCCTTCGCTGCGCTTCTGATACGCCCCCATGAACTTTGGTCATCCCCAGGGCGGAAAGCAGTTGAGGATGCCCAAAATCGGCTTTCGATTATGCCGATTTGGACGGCCCTGGGAGAAGGATGCCCATCTCCCGATTTGTGTCGAAGATGGGCGCCCTTCTCTTTCAAAAATAAGCCTGATAGTCTCTTCAGACAAAGGAGCTGGTTCACACTGCTTTCTTCCTACTTTTCCAGCCAAGTCATTCCTGTATTTAAACATTCAAAAGCTTTTGAATGTGTGGATTCTACATCAGCATTAACCTGGTGATCATCATCAGTTTCTGATTCCTCATGTTCCTTGTCTTGAACTGATTCCATGGGGTTATCATCTGTTATGATCTGATACCTGGATCATTAGCATCACAATATATCCATTCGCTGACATTCTCTACATCACACGGAGCAGCCAGGAACCTATGGAACAAACTTAGCGATGCTTTTAAGGACATCATCTTCTTCTTCTTCTCCTTGTTCTTCTGATTTGTTTAGAATAATGTTCCAAGCTTTTTTAGGATTTTGTTTTTAACTAAATTCAAAGCATCAGCAGCCATGTATGAGCAATCTTTAATAAACTGGATTATGCCACACATTCATCATCGATATCAGCCAATAGAAGTTTTTGTAACAATTGTTTCCTGTAAAGTCATTTCAAGGAAACAATAACTCGATCCACTGCCTGAATTACAGATGTGACATTTGGAGGCAGAAAAAAGCACTTTGAATCTACCTTCCTCTCGCTCTAAGCATTCAGCCATAGGATGTGATTTATTTATTTATTTGCTGCATTTGTACCCCACATTATCCCACCTATTTGCAGGCTCAATTTAGCTTACATTGTATTGCAAAAGATATAATTATGAACAGAATAAGAGGTTTGTTCTAATTTAACATATTACTATACAAGAATTGGCACATTGTTCAACAATAAAATGATATTTTCATCTTGTCCTGTACAAAGCTGAAATCTTTTCACTTCTGGTATGAAGCAGTTGTCATAGCAATCAAGGTAAACTTTGAAATTCATCCAGGCTTTTTTGGCCTTCTATATAACAGTGGTAGCTTATGCAAGATTTTGAAGGCATGACCAATTTACTTCAATTCTTTGAAGGAGTAAACAAACATGCGGACAAAGGGGAGCCGGTTGATATTGTGTATCTGGATTTTCAAAAGGCGTTTGACAAGGTACCTCATGAAAGGCTACAGAGGAAATTGGAGGGTCATGGGATAGGAGGAAATGTCCTATTGTGGATTAAAAACTGGTTGAAGGATAGGAAACAGAGAGTGGGGTTAAATGGGCAGTATTCACAATGGAGAAGGGTAGTTAGTGGGGTTCCTCAGGGGTCTGTGCTAGGACCGCTGCTTTTTAATATATTTATAAATGATTTAGAGATGGGAGTAACTAGCGAGGTAATTAAATTTGCTGATGACACAAAGTTATTCAAAGTCGTTAACTCGCGACAGGATTGTGAAAAATTACAAGAGGACCTTACGAGACTGGGAGACTGGGTGGCTAAATGGCAGATGACGTTTAATGTGAGCAAGCGCAAGGTGATGCATGTGGGAAAAAAGAACCCGAATTATAGCTACGTCATGCAAGGTTCCACTTTAGGAGTTACGGACCAAGAAAGGGATCTGGGTGTCGTCGTCGATAATACACTGAAACCTTCTGCTCAGTGTGCTGCTGCGGCTCGGAAAGCGAATAGAATTTTGGGTATTATTAGGAAAGGTATGGAAAACAGGTGTGAGGATGTTATAATGTTGTTGTATCGCCTTGTGTTCAATTCTGGTCGCCGCATCTCAAGAAAGATATAGTGGAATTGGAAAAGGTGCAGCGAAGGGCGATTAAAATGATAGCGGGGATGGGACGACTTCCCTAAGAAGAAAGACTAAGGGGGCTACGGCTTTTCAGCTTAGAGAAGAGACGACTAAGGGGAGACATGATAGAGGTATATAAAATATTGAGTGGAGTGGAACAGGTGGATGTGAAGCGTCTGTTCACGCTTTCAAAAAATACTAGGACTAGGGGGCATGCGATGAAACTACAGTGTAGTAAGTTTAAAACAAATCAGAGGAAATTTTTCTTCACCCAACACATAATTAAACTCTGGAATTCGTTGCCGGAGAACGTGGTGAAGGCGGTTAGCTTGGCAGAGTTTAAAAAGGGGTTAGACGGTTTCCTAAAGGACAAGTCCATAAACCGCTACTAAATGGACTTGGGAAAAATCCACAATTCCAGGAATAACATGTATAGAATGTTTGTACGTTTGGGAAGCTTGCCAGGCACCCTTGGCCTGGATTGGCCGCTGTCGTGGACAGGATGCTGAGCTCGATGGACCCTTGGTCTTTTCCCAGTGTGGCATTACGTATGTACTTATGTACCTATGAGGGTTTTTTGATCTACCAATTAGCAATAACTTCAACTTATGACTTCCGGTTGTATTCCTCTTCACCAACAGTGTGACACATTCTTTGGATGACTTGAACCCAGGAGCCAATTGCTCCTTATGACTAACCAGAGATTTACTGGGAAGTGATTTCCAGTTCAGACGCGTTTTGTCTGCATTATAAACACAATCAGGATCACAGTTTTTGATAAGGTCATTAAATTGTACAAGAAAGTCATTAGGCACCAGTAAAGTTGCAGAAAGGTTTTCACCATGAATTTCAATCTGCCTAATTCTGTGGCAGTGTTTATCCAGTGCTGGCTTTGAATTCGGAATCGCCATGAAGTCGCCAACTGAAAAACATTGCCTTTTCGGCTAATATCAGGCCAGGAACTGGATGGCCCAATGATCTTTTTTTTGCAAAAGATATAGAGCTTTATCTATCTGCTCATTAGTTGACCTTTTCATGGTTTTTCTGGAACTACTCCCGTCTTCTTTTTCAAGAACCGAAATGTAGTTGACAATAGTATCACTTTGTCTTTTTATATCGGATATGGTTGATGTTCTGACACCATATTCTTCTGCAAATTTTTTCCCAACACTCCCTTTTTAAACTGCTCCACAACGTCTGTCTTGTCTTAATGACAGAACAAACCTTTTTAATGGCATTTTATTTTTTGTTATTAGAAAGAAACACAGCACTGTACTGTAGAAACCTTTCCCAATGGTAGTTGGGAGGAAAAGGAAAAGGACAGGGATTTCCTCTGCTGCATACCTGCTCTCGTTAACATCATTTCCTAGGGGAAGCCTGTAGAAGTTAGCACAGACCATGAGGAAGAATTGCTAGGAGCCTCCTCAGGGAGGATTTGGAGGGGGGTGGATGCTGGGCCACTGGTGAAACAGAGGGAGACAGGGAAGTGAGGCACTGGTGCAGTACCAGTCTGGATAATTGGACATCTGGATAATTTGAGTTCGGATAATCGGCGCTCCACTATACTTCTGTTTGAAAGCTAATAAATTAAATACTAGAAATAAATAAATGATGATTTTTATTTATCACTAACGCCATGGCATCATTCATATATATATATATATATATTTATCTTATATTGTTTCATTTCTTAATCTGTATACGCACCACATGTTATCAGTTTTGTGTTGAGTATACCAATCTCTTTGTTCTTTTTCATTAATCTTGATGTCAATTTTAATACTCAGTATCATTTATGATGGAGTTTTTTTTAATGTAATCATTTTACTTTAATGCGGTAGATAATGTCCTTTATTTATATAGATATATCTTGCTTATTATTTTTTGTATGATATTCTTCATGATATAAATCTTTAATGATACCGTTTCTCTTTTTGACTATTGTCACTCTTATTTTTAATTTATCTATGTTTTAAGTTTGTTTTATTTACAAATTGTTCGATGTTTTTATCTATAGACTCCTGATGCAGGCTGCCAGGCTGAAACACAACATTGTGTCGAGTCATTTCTAAGGAAACATTAATAAACTGTGTTGATTTTATTATTATTTGTTTGGTCCCAGTTCTTTGGACAAGCCTGGTTTACTTTTCCCACTTCTTTTATCTCTGGTACTCATTCACAGCCAACCTTAGGAAAGAGGAACCCAAATTATAGCTATGTATTGGAAGGTTGCACGTTAGAAGTCACAGACCAAGAAAGGGATCTAGGCGTCGTTGTTGATGATACGTTGAAACCTTCTGCTCAGTGTGCTGTGGCAGCTTGGAAAGCAAATAGAATGTTAGGTATTATTAGGAAAGGAATGGAAAACAAAAATGAAGATGTTATAATGCTTTTGTATTGCTCCATGGTGTGACCGCACCTCGAATATTGTGTTCAATTCTGGTCGCCGCAACTCAAAAAAGATATAGTGGAATTAGAAAAGGTACAGAGAAGGGCGACGAAACTGATAAAGGGGATGGGACAACTTCCCTATGAGGAAAGGCTGAAACTGCTAGGGCTCTTGAGCTTGGAGAAAAGACGGCTGAGGGGAAATATGATAGAGGTCTATAAAATAATGAGTGGAATGGGTAGACGTGAATTGTTTGTTTACTCTTTCCAAAAATATTAGGACTAGGGGGCATGGAATGAAGCTACAAAGTAGTAAATTAAAACGAATCGGAGAAAATATTTCTTCACTCAACATTGCCAGAGAATATGGTAAAGGCGGTTAGCTTAGCAGGGTTTAAAAAAGGTATGGATGGCTTCCTAAAGGAAAAGAGCATAGACCATTATTAAATTGGACTTGGGGAAAATCCACTGCTTATTTCTGGGACAAGCAAAATGTATTGTACTTTTTGGGGGTCTTGCCAGGTATTTCTGACCTGGATTGGCCACTTTTGGAAACAGGATGCAGGGCTTGATGGACCTTTGGTCTGTCCCAGTATGGCAATACCTATGAGACGGGGTAACTAGGGCTTTTTTCCAGTCAGTATGGTGTATGTAAGCATGTGACCCAGAATAACTCCACCTGGAAGGTGGCTGCCTCTGAATCTATATATATGGGTTGGCTAGAATATATATATATGTATGTGTGTGTGTGTGTGTGTGAGAAGGAGGGTGTGTGGATGTGTGAGAGTTAAAACTAGGTGTGTTTTGGGGGGGGGGGGGTAGGGGTGGGAGGTGTAAGGGCATACTCCTTTCCCCCTTCCTTTCCTCTATCCTTCATTAGTTTAGTTTAGTAATTAATATAGTTCCCCTCAAAGCAAGCTCACAGGGCTTACAATAAAATATTGTCATAAAATACAATGAAATATAACACAGCAGCTAATAGTCAACAACAAACATAATCATTCATACATTAACAAAATACATATAAAAGTAGTATAGTCACAACATTAAAAGGAAGAAATTAACATCAATACAAAACAACAGAATATGTGACAAACTGATTCAGTCCTGCAGTACTGGGTTTTCAACCCAGTCTTAGAAATATCAACCTAACAATAAATGAGCAGAAAATTCCAGAGAATGGGGGCCTGATAGGAAAAAGCCTATTGGCATGTTATATCCAAGTGGATGGCAGCAGGGGGAGGGACAGTCAGAAAGTTCTTGAAAGAAGATCAAACAAAATGAAGTGGCTCATTGGGCAAAAAGCAACTGAATAGGCAAGCTGAAGAACTCTGTGTGTAATAGTTAATTATTTAAACTAGATCTGGAATGACAACCATAGGAGGTAACTTTTCAAAATTATTGGAGGTGCTAAACCTTTCGGAAATTACCTCTCCTGGAGAGTTTCCTGAATACTGGGGGTGCTCAAGCATTCACAGCACTCACAGAGTTGGCTCCTATGATGACAACAGAAGTTATGAAGATACCAGTTTTAGGACCCAAGTCCTCTTCTGAATATTCAAAAATAGGTCCAATCTCCGGATCATAGCCAGGGAGTTCTCAGGTATGCTTCTAACTTTTGGTATATAGCTGCTAAGTGTCCCAGCCTCTAGGGGTTGGTTTTGGCCTTTTCATGTGTTAGTATTTATATTAATTTTAGAAGTAACTAAAAAACATTTGGTCAATATTCAAAAGTGACTTAACCAGGCAGTAGAGCCTCCTGCCTAGTTAAATCGCATGTGGCTGCCTAACTGCTGATTCTCTGCAGCACTTAACTGAACTGTGATGTTGAATATCATTACTAGGATAACAAAAAGGCTGTCCTAGCCATCCAGACACCACTCTGAATATTGGTAGGTAACCAGTTAATTTCTGGGTAGTGGCATCAGGGGTTTCTAGTGCCTTTCCTTCCCCCATCATGATCCAGATTCCCTTTCCCTCCACCCCCAAATGGGAAGCTCCCAATGAGACCGCCCATGTCCTCCACCCCTGTAGGCTCCCTGGGTCTACCTTAGAGTGGTCTAGGGGATCCTACGGGCAGGAGCAATGCCCACTTATTCCTGTCTGTTGTACATCTGGTCTCAAAATGGCCACTGCGACCTCTAGCAACAGCTTTGTAGTACTAGTGAGTACCATCAGACTGCCGGTAGAGGTCATAACAGCCATTTTGAGGTCAGAACCATGACAGCACAAGTGACTTGGCATCGCTTCTACCTGGGGACACCCTAAACCACCAGAGATATCAAAAATATGTCTGAGGGGTGGGGAGAATGGGGGGGATTCTCATCAAGGGCTTTCTTTTGGTGATGGGAGAGAGGGAGGGGGGATATGAATCGTGGGAGATGGAGGGGGACTCAGGTGGTAAGGAAACCTGTTTTTCCTTATGCGGGCCCAGCTGAATATTGTCCATGACCTGCCTAAGACTCGGCAGCCAACACATACCGGCATGGCCCCGGATGTTTATGCCTGCACATGGTCCGATACTGAATATCTGGGCCTAGTTTTGCCCAAGGTAACCGGCATTTTAAAAATGCTGACCACCGGCGGCTGAATATTACTGGTTTGTTTTTAGTTTTATTGTTGACATTGTTAGGGAATTTTGATTGTTTTCAAAGGGCATCTGGTTGGTGGGTTAAACTGGAAATTATATGGGGTTGGGATGTACTGTGTAAAGTAATTTATGAAAATTGCATCTATTTTACACCTATTTTACTACTAATACTACTACTTATCATTTCTATAGCGCTACTAGATGTACGCAGCGCTGTACACTTGAACATGAAGAGACAGTCCCTGCTCGACAGAGCTTACAATCTAATTAGGACAGACAAACAGGACAAACAAGAGATAAGGGAATATTAAGGTGAGGATGATAAAATAAGGGTTCTGAACAAGTGAATAAGGGTTAGGAGTTAAAAGCAGCATCAAAAAGGTGGGCTTTTAGCTTAGATTTGAAGACAGCCAGAGATGGAGCTTGACTAGTCAAACATATAAATGGCAAGAGGCGTACTCACTCGCAAATGCGCAGTAGAGACCCTCTCTGTCCCACCCCCGCGTCAATACGTGATGACGGGAGCGTGACAGAGAGGGAACCTGCGCACCTGCGAGTGAGAGAACCGCCATCGCCACCGCTCCCCCCACCCACCCGGAGTCGCCGCCGCCGAAACCCACCCTCCACCCGGCCCGGGTACCTGGCTTCACTATTCAAACCGCCGGAATGCAGCACACAGCTCATCTGAGCTGCCGTTGGCCTTCCTTACCTGCCTGTGTCCCGCCCTCACCGACGTTACGTCACACGAGGGCGGAACACACTCAGAGAAGAAGGAAGGCCGACGGCAGCTCAGATGAGCTGTGTGCTGCGTTCCGGTGGTTTGAATAGTGAAGCCAGGTACCCGGCCCGGGTGGCGGGGTGGCGGAGGGGACTCCGAGGGGGGGGGGCGGCAGCGGCGACTCCGGGGGGGGGAGGGGCGGCGACCTATCCGGGGGGGCCTTTCAAACCCCCCCTTCCTTTACTAGCCCGTTTTTACGGGCTCAACGGCTAGTATTTTATAAAATACTAGTGTAAGCATGAAAAAAACATATGTACATATAGGCACAAGTCCCTGTGCACACCCTCAGTGAAAGTATGCATCATAAGCTTAAATTCTGACATTTTATAAAAGAGCATTTACAGGTAGGTAAATGACTAAAATACAGCATTTATGCGTGTCCTTACCACCTAAAACTATGCAGCTTCTTCTAAAATTACCCCATAGGGTGGGTTCTATAAATCATGCTCAAAAATGGGCACCAGAAAAGATTGGTATTAAATGTGATTCTATAATGGGTGCATACCCTTCACAGAGTCCCCATGCTGGACTGGAGGAGAGGCCTAGGGGTTAGAGCACCAGCCTTGACATCCAGTGGTACCCAGTTCAAATCCCACTGGTGCTCCTTGTGATCTTGGGCAATTCACTTAGGGTCCCTTTTACCAAGCTATGCCAAAAGGGGGCCTGGGCTGGTGTCAGCACAGTTTTCGACGTGCGCCGAGGCCTCCTTTTACCGTAGTGGGAAAATGGTAGGACTTTCTTTTCTTCAGGAAATGGCCGTGCAGCAAGTGAAGCCTTCACCTCCACCCACTGAGGTGGCGGTAAGGGTTCCTGCACTAACCAGATGGTAACCTGGCAGCGTGTGGCACTGCCTGATTATCGCCAGGTATACACCGGCGCTACAAAAATAAAATACCTTTGTAGCGCTGGATATGACGGCGTGCAGCCCAGCGGTACTTCAATTTTAGTGACCGGTAAGCTCGCATTGGACTTTGTAAAAGGGCCCCTTAACCTTCCATTACCTCAGGTACAAACTTAGATTGTGAGTCCTCTGGGGACAGAAAAATGCCCAGTGTAGCTGAATATAACTCACCTTGAGCTACCACTGAAAAAGGTGTGAGTAAAATCCAAATAAATAAATAGAATCAGACTTAGTGCCAATCTGTTCTGTGCCCTAACTTTGGGCACCAGATTTATGCCTGCTGAAACCTGGTGTAAACACTGGTCTCTGAGATGGGTGCAGAGACCATGTATTCTGCAACAACTTTTTGGAATGCCCTGATACACTCCTATCCCTCCCATGGTCATGCCCCCTTTTGAGTTGCATGCAATGGGATTTGGGCACCATTCATTACAGCACCACGCAAATCCTTATTGGAGCCAATTAACATCAATATTTGGTTAAGAGCAGCTAATTAAGCTGCACACGCATCTGGGCACCATACACAGAATCTGGGGGTTAATGTGTTTTTTCCATAGCTGCCTAGATTTCATGTACTGTAAGTGGTTATAATGCAGGGTATAAATAATAAACTAAATTAAATAATTACACAATAGTGCACTGTGCTATTCACATAGGGCCAAATTCTATAAACAGTGCCTTAAAAATTGGTGCTGAAAAACCACGCGCTTAGTGTGATTCTATAAACTATGCCTAAAGTTAGATGTAGTTTATTGAATATGAGGCGCACCCATTTAGGCCACCTAAAGCCAGGCCTAAAATCCTGTGCCTAACTTAGATACAGATCTGGTATAGTCCATAATAGTGTGCATAGTTTTTTGAAATGCCCATGACCTGCCCATTCCACGCCTATGGCCGACCGTGCCCCCTTTTTGGCTGCACGCAAAGGAATTTATGCATACCACATTATAGAACATGCCTAGACAGTTGTGCGTGTAAATTCTAATTAAAGCCAATTAGTGCTGCTAATTGGTTGTTAAATATCTATTATCGGCACTGACTGGCTTGTTAGTCAATTAAGTTGTGCACACAATTTGGCCACGCAGCCAAATTAGCATGCACAACTTAAGGTGCCATTTATAAAATTTGGGGGATAGGGTAATTTGATATGGGGCAAGTCAGGTGTCAACCGGGCGTCCGTTGGCACGCAAACAGGAGATAACAGTATTTGAGCACTAAAACAGGGGTAAAATGACAGGTACACATGCAAGTGCATTTAGATACTATTCTATAACTGGGTGCCTAAGTTCAGGGCCACCGAGAAACAGTCAGACCCGGGGCAGAGCTGCTGCAGCCACCACCACCCCTCCAGTCGGGCCCCTGATGCTCCTGCCCCTTGCCCCTCCACTTGGGCCACTGTCGCCTCTGCTCCTGCTCCCCACTCGGGCTGCCACTACCCCTGCCCCCCCCCCCCCCACTCAGGCAGGTGCTGCCCCCACCCTCTTACCTTCCTGCATCTGCTCCTCCTTCGGTCTGTCACTGTCTTGCTTCTGTGTGCCTGGATCAGGGTAATCGCGTTAATGCCATCACCCAGATCCCAACACACAGGAGCAGGAGAGAGACAGACCTCAGTGCCAGGCCCCCCCTTGAAGGCCAGGCCTCGGGAATCTTACCCCCCTCTGTCCCTCCTCTCGGTGTCCCTGCCTAGGTATTCTCACGCCTAAATTCAATGGGGACGTTCTCGTAGAAAGGGTAAGCTTTACAGAAAACTCCCATTTGTGTGCACTACTACAACATTTAGGGATGCCCATCTGAGCCATAGACGTGGCATAAGTGATCACACATAAAGTTGAATACCTAGACATCAACTTACACTAATATTCTATACCAGATAAGGGGTTCCTTTTGCTAAGCTGTGGTAATCACTAATGTATGCTTACCACCACTGAAAAGGGCTTACCATGGGGCAGGCTGAGGTGTCTTGCAGTTTCAAATGTGCACATTCTACCCATACGCTAAAAATAGGGTTTTTTGGCCAAGAGCATGTGTCAGGGGACGGAGAGTGGGTATTTCCGCGTTAATCAGTTAATGCTTCAGCACTGCCATGTGCTAACTAATTAGTTCAGGATTAGCATGTGAGCCTTTACCACCTACAAAATAGGTGGCGAGAAGGGCTCCCTCGCTAATTTTTGTTAATGGCCGCAGGCTAATTGAGACATTAGCTAATTTTTGTCATCATTTTTATCATTGGTTACCAATTAAGATTTAAAGAATCCTTTTTGTATTTTTATGGTTAAACACTAGCGCTTGACCATTAATTCAGAAAGTGGAAAATTGGCCATTTTATGGCTGTGGTAGAAATGACCGTAGCACTCAGGAAAGACCCGTGCAAGGTCGTGCTAAGGCCACTTTCTACTGCAGCTTTGTGAAAGGACCCCAAGGTGGGCTTATGTGTCATTTACACAATACTGGCTGACAGTTTGAGCGTCTCTTACTGAATGAACCCCACGCTGCCTCTTTCTTATGGAATTGTGACCACAGGTACTATATGTACACTGAGGAGAATGTTAAAAAAAAACTGAGTCCTGAAAACGCTGTTCATGTTCACACATAAAATCCAGTTCATGGTATTGCCATACAGTTAGTAACGCTATAGAAATGATTAGTCGTAGTACTGGTAGGTGACACTTTTTGCTTAGTTTTTTGCTGTTAAAAAAAATCAATTCAGCTCCTGTGACTTTTTCAAATTCCATCGCATCCTTGCCAAGGATCCCAGCAGGTACCTGAGACGCCCCATCATTTTTGACAGTGTCACATAAAGGTTTCTGCAGAACATACATCCATGAGTGCTCACAATACAGACAGCATTTTATATCAAGAGGTCACCCTGTCATCTAACAGAAGTGCTGTCAGAATTAATTTGCTGGAGCACATACTGCATGAGATTCAGAACAGGACATTTCTGGAAGAGAATCCACGGGTCATTTGACAGCTTTGCAGGTTTGGATTCATTGCTAATTCCTCTTTTTAATCCTAGAGATCCTCTGCTGCATTATACCACCCTTTCCTCCACCCACCTCCACTCCTTCATTGGCATTTGTAACTTACTGTCTAGCTAGGGGTTCACAATTCCAGTCCTAGCGGGGCGATAGGCAAGGTCTGTTATTCTCATGGTAATCAAGCTAAGCAAATTAAATTTGTTCTTAGACAATATGCACGCAAATGCTTCAAATAAGTATTCATTGTGGATACCCTGATAAGTAGATCCATTTGCAACCTTGCTGAGAACCCCTTTTCCAGCTTTTGGATCATGCACTCATCCCTAGGGACTCTTTCTTCATCAGTTCAGGTAGTACAGGGTTCCAGAAGGGAAGAACATGTCATGCTCTGATATGCTCACTGGAATTCTCCCTGGGCTTTTTAATCATGGCATTGCCTTCCTCCCCTCCCCATGTTCAAATCTCTCTTTCTTCAATATTCCTCATTGTTGGGAGTAGTTTGATTGTTGCTATGGATATGTGCTCCATCTTTCTTTTAGAGACACAGCACTGCTTAAAAGAGCAAAATTAAATGACTGTATGGTCGATTGGTTGGAGGTTTCAAGCAAATATAATCCTAAACATTTTCCTTTCTCATTCTAATTGCTAGTTAATTCCTAATGACTGGAGTTTTTGGATGTTTCTCCTAGCAGTGGCGTTCCTAGCCTGGATGACACCCGGGGCAGATCGCCGATGCGCCCCCCCCCCCCCCCCCCGGGTGCAGCGTGCCCCGCCCTGTGAAATGACACCTCCCCCCCCCCGGCGAAATGACACCCCCCCTCCGAGTGCATGCCGCTGGGGAGGCGGGGGGGCGGCGGTGCGCCCCTGTCGGCTCCGAGTTCGCTAACTTCGCTCGTTCGCTTGCAGCTCCCTCTGCCCCGGAACAGAAAGTAACCTGTTCCAGGGCAGAGGGAGCTGCAGCGAACGAGCGAAGTTAGCAAACTCGGAGACGACAGGCGCGCACCGCGGCACTCCCCAGCGGCGTGCACCCGGGGCGGACCGCCCCCATCGCCCCCCCTTGGTACGCCACTGCCTCCTAGTTAGACATGCTCACCCTTATAAGGGGGGAAGATGTCAATATGGGCTACTGCTAAAATGGATTATTTTACCATTAACTCATGCTATTTTAGCACAGGTGTCATTTTATGTAATGACTCCTAGTTATACTAACTCAGGTTAACAGTGAAATAACCCATCTAAAAAGTAGTACACATTGATAACTCCCCCCCCCCCCCCCCCCCCACACACTTAATCTACTTAAATCAGAATATTTATCATAACCTGTTGATGATACTTGTATAGCATCAGTAACAACTCATGGATGAACTTAGGGAAGGGGATTGAAAAAAAAAGCAGGGGATGTAGCCATTAAAGATACACACTCTTCATTCTAAAACATTAAAAAATATTTTTAAAAATAGGGTCTCAGTGGCAGTGCTGCACACTACCATGTGAAAAACTTAGATCTGGTTTCCGGGTCAGGACTCTACTGCCTCAGGTCAACCAGGACGGGAGATAAGTACATAAGTATATAAGTATTGCCACACTGGGACAGACCAAAGGTCCATCAAGCCCAGCATAGCTGGTTCCAACAGTGGTCAATCCAGGTCACAAATACCTGGCAAGATCCCCAAAAATTTCAATACATTTTATGCTGCTTATCCCAGAAATAGCAGTGGATTTCCCCCGAACTCAATTTAATAATGGTCTAGGGCCTTTTCCTTTAGGAAGCCAGCCAAACCTTTTTTAAAACCCCGCTATGCTAACCGCCTGTACCACATTCTCTGGCAATGAATTCCACAGTTTAATTACACGTTGAATGAAGAAATATTTTCTCCAATTTGTTTTAAATTTACTACTTTGTAGCTTCATCGCATGCCCCCTAGTCCTACTATTTTTGGAAAGAGTAAACAAATGATTCACGTCTACCCATTCCACTCCACTCCACTCATTATTTTATAGACCTCTATCATATCTCCCCTCAGCCATCTTTTCTCCAAGCTGAAGAGCCCTAGCTCCTCCAGCCTTTCCTCATGAGGAAATTGTCCCATCCCCTTTATCATTTTCGTCGCCCTTCTCTGTACCTTTTCCAATTCCACTATATCTTTTTTGAGATGCGGTGACCAGAATTTAACACAATATTCATGGTGCAGTCACACCATGGACCAATACAAAGGCATTATAACGTCCTCATCTTTGTTTTTTACATTCCTTTCCTAACAATACCTAACATTCTATTTGCTTTCTTTGCCACTATAGCACACTGAGCAGAGTTTCAACGTGTCATCAATGACGACACCAAGATCCCTTTCTTGGTCGGTGACTCCTAATGTTGAACCTTGCATTACGTAGCTATAATTTGGGTTCCTCTTTTCCTACGTGCATCACTTTGCACCTGCCATTTAGATGCTCAGTCTCCCAGTCTCGTAAGATCCTCTTGTAATTTTTCACAATCCTCTTGCGATTTAACAACTCTGAATAACTTTCAGGCTTATTTTCGAAAGAGAAGGGCGCCCATCTCAAAAGCCGATTTTGTGCGTCCCCAACTGCTTCCCGTCGCGGGGACGACCAAAGGTCCCGGGGGCGTGTCAGAGGCATAGCAAAGGTGGGAGTGGGGCGTGCCTAACAGATGGGCGTCCTCAAGCGATAATGGAAAAAAGAAGGGAGTCCTTGATGAACACTTGGCCGACTTTACTTGGTTCTTTTTTTTTTACGACCAAGCCACAAAAAATGTGCCCTAAATAACCAGATGACCACCGGAGGGAATCGGGGATGACCTCCCCTGACTCCCCCGGTGGTCAATAACCACCTCCCACCCCGAAAAAAACAACTTTAAAAACTTTTGTCTTTTTTTTAGAGTATGGGTGAAGGACCTCCTTCGCTATGCCTCTGTCCCTGCGACGGCAGTTGAGGACATCCTTTGCTATTTATTTATTTAGATTTTGCTCACACCTTTTTCAGTAGTAGCTCAAGGTGAGTTACATTCAGGTACACTGGAAATTTTGCCCGGCACCGACGTCAGGCTCATCGGTCTATAATTTCCCAGATCCCCTCTGGAACCTTTTTTAAATATCGGTGTTACATTGGCCACCCTCCAATCATCTGGTACCACACTCGATTTTAAAGATAAATTACATATTACTAACAATAGTTCCGAAAGTTCATTTTTCAACTCTATCAGTACTCTGGAATAAATACCATCTGGTCCAGGAGATTTGCTACTCTTCAATTTGTCAAATTGCCCCATTACATCCTCTAGGTTTTTAGAGATTTCATTCAGTTTCTCAAACTGTTTCAGCTTTGAATACCATTTCTGGCACTGGTATCTCTCCCAAATCTTCCTCGGTGAAGACCAAAGTAAAGAATTCATTTAATCTCTCTGTTATGGCTTTGTCTTCCCTGAGTGCCCCTTTTACCCCTCAGTCATCTAGTGGTCCAACTGATTCTTTTGCTGGCTTCTTGCTTTTAATATATCTAAAAAAAAATTTTACTATGTGTTTTTGCCTCCAACACAATCTTTTTTTTCAAAGTCCCTCTTTGCCTTCCTTATCAGTGCTTTGCATTTGATTTGACATTCCTTATGCTGTTTCTTATTATTTTCAGTCGGTTTCTTCTTCCATTTTGATGTGGTGGTAGTTTTTGGATAGAAAGAACCCCAACCATTGCTCAATGGCAAGACCTATTGGTCAAGGGCAGAGTCCATGTTACTGTATTCCAGAGGGAGCCAGAGCCTAGGCTATGGCTCCTGTTCAAAGACCCTTGCTGCACTGGTTAGGTTACAGTGGCAGGAGATATAAAACATAAGACCTCCCCCTCCCAGGTATTTATGAATAAATGATCATGGATACACAGCCCATAAAAAAGCCAGTTCTAACTGAGCTGGTGGTATACATGGCTTAACAAGATTTTAAAAAAAAAAATCAGGTGCTTAGCTCCACAGTTGAATTTGACTCAAAATGCCCTCCTTAGGCATGGTTTCACCAGCACTAAACTTGCATTGGTGAGTGCCTGAAAGAACGAGGATGTTCACTTACAACACAAATGGTTTATCAAACTGTGGTATATTTCCGATATGGAAAAGATACTGGCAGAGCAGTGTAAGGCTTCAGAAGAGAGCCAAAGTTTGGAGAGCTTTGATTAAAATGTGTGTTTACCTGAATTTGAGTCTTGAATATTCCCTGGAGGAATAGTGCCTGCTTTAACTTCTGGTATATGAGCCATGCTCTGTGGTTTCATAAGGGGATGGGGGGGGGGGGGGGGGTAGGGTGTAGGCTAAGGTAAAAATTGAAAAATGTGGTGTTACAATGCTTGGATATCATTGCTGATTAGTTACATTTAATAGTTAGGCCTCATATTGTATGTCACTCTTAATTACATTATATTGGAAGAATTATGTAAAGGACTCTAGACATTATCTTTCCCTCCAATTTCCTTCACTTCTGGGTGCTATTTATAAATCAGAGTTCTCTACTTTGTTTTCTTACCAAGCAGCCGAATGGTAGAATGCATTGCCATCGTATGTATACCATGAAACTATTTGAGCTTTTGCAAACTGTTAAAGACCTGGCTCTATCACAAATTTGTCCTCTTATGAATTGTTCTGCAAATTTCCTCAGTAATAACTGGTTGTTTGTTATGATCTATGGTTTGTACTATTCTTGTTATATAAGCCACACTGATCTGATGTGTGGCCTAGAAGTACTAAATGTAATGTAATGTTATTGGCAGCCATATGATTGCTGTAACCAAGGGTTTATAGTACACCTGTTTTTATTATTATTATTATTGGTTTAATAAAGGACTTCTTAAATTTTTTTTTAAAGAACAGAACTATGTAATAGGCAAGTTGATATTTTAAGAGCTGCACTGCAGCTTTAATGCCTACCAAACACTGTTCTCTCCTAGAAGAGTCCAGTATCCTCCCTCTTGGAAGGATAGTGAAAGATGTTCAGGATAGCGAGCGACTATTCGCAAGAAACCCTTGGTCACGAGTCATACAATTTGTAAACTTTTTTGATACTTTCAAACATGAATTGTGTTTTTTTCTTTCATAGTTCAGATAACATTTTGACACAAAAAGGAGTGAAAACATGAAAGGTACTTACCCTACTACGACAATTATAAAATCTAGTAAATTCCAGCCATTGCGGAGGTATGCATTGGGATGAAAGAGAAGTCCATATGCTATTACTTTTAAAAATGCTTCCACTGTAAAAATTATGAGAAAGAGATATTCCACGCGTTCCTAGAAAAAGAGAGGGAAAGATAATGAATCATGTGTTGAGAGGCTTTTGGAAAGAGAATTTTACTTTTTACATTATGATCTCTATGCTTCTTTTCCAGACATTTCATTAGACATATCATATTTGCAGTAGTTTTTGAAATAATAATATTACATTTATGCACTACTTTGATCAATATATGAGTCTGAAGTACTTTGATCAGTATATGAGCTTGAGGTTATAAAAGAGAAAACACCTCTGAATAGAATAGCCAGTCAGCATCCTGTGAAAAGGGATGGGTTAACCCTGTCTTGGTTTTACTCCCAGGATATGTGCACGCAGTGTCCTCAACTGGGTGCTAGAGGAACCTCTGGCATGTTTGATCTTCAGGATCTCCACAATATTCAATTCATGAGACATAGGGGTCCTTTTACTAAGGTGCGCTTAAAAATGGCCTGTGGTGGTGTAGAAGTGTGTTTTGGGCGCGCGCAAAACCATTTTTCAGCGCACCTGCAAAAAATGCCTTTTTAAAATCTTTTCCGAAAATGGACATGCGTCAAAATGAAAATTGTCACACGCCCATTTTGGGCTGAGACCTTACCACTAGCCATTGACCTAGCGGAAAAGTCTCACGTGGTAACCGGGCGGTAATGACCTATGCGTGCCAAATGCCACTTGACGCGCATAGCTGACGTGCGCCAGAAAATTTAAAAATATTTTTCGGGCGCGCGTAGCAGTCGTGTGCCAAAAATGAAATCACCGCAAGGGCCACGAGGTAGCTGTGCAGTAACTCCATTTTGGCGCACGTTGGGTGTATGTAGACGCTTATGCGGCTTAGTAAAAGGGCCCCCATATTTTCATGCACTGCCTCTGTGATATGCAAATCTATCTCAAGCATATTCACTGTGAATATCGTAAACACCAGAGAGCTCTTTTAGCATTGGGCTGAGGACCACTAACTTAGATCTTGTAGTTCCATCCCCTCCCTCTTGATGTGGAGCTAAAAGGTCATCTTAAGTCTGTAACAGGACAAGAGACTCTGTAGCAAGTGTTCTTTATGAAAAGCAATAAAGTGAACATTTATCCATTATGCTTTGCTGGAGGAACTTTTGCTTCTATAGATCAGAGAGATCTTCAGTTTCACCTATCGTTAAAGCATCACTGCGCTATGTCCTGTATCAACTGCACACCACACAAGATCATCAATCAAGCTTAATGAGATCTGTTTGGAAGGAACAGCTGTCTTGCAGCTATTATTATAAATATCTGCAGAAGAATAGGGATATTTCATTTTATCTTCTATTGGAAATATAATGTTTTCTATGCTGTTCTTCTCCACAGCTTCTTAAATGATCTGCATTTTCACCTGTATCTGGAAGAACTGCATGTAACTGTCTCTAGTGCTGGTTTCTAGTCCCACTGCATGAAAAGTACTTAGCTCAAGCCTCTTTTCATTGGGCTGTGAAAGGTACTGAGTATCATTCTCAGCCCTCATCACCCAAGAAGTCTGATGTGAAACTGAACTCAGGCCTCTCAGTGAAGCATGTCCGATAGCGTGATTCTTTCAAGTACTCATAAACAGCTCTCCTCTTACATAACCACTAAATAATACACTGGCCAAGTTGGGAGTATGGACTGTTTTGCGGTATTAATTTGGTGCTAAACTGAATCGATTCCAATTGCAGTGGTCGTGTTTGTGAGCTTCAAGATGGACATTCAGTCACCAGTTGTATATATTTTTGAAACTAACTTTGATGTTTTATGAAGGAATAAGAGCATAGAGTCCACACTCACTGATCATCAATGCATCATACATCCACTTCTAACCCTCATCCCCCGTAATTCCACATCACTCATACATTTACTCACAGGAATATGTACACCATATGTCTCTGTGTCTTAATACTGCCCTTTAAGCTTCCCATTGTCTCTTTCCAACGTTTCAATGTTGATGTCCCATTGTTATATTCTTAATGATACTTCGATGGTATCACATAACTTGTACAATGTAACCCATAACCAAGTTGTAACAAATGCATTTCCATTATTCATATCTTATTGTAAGCCACACTGAGCCCGCAAAGAGGTGGGAAAATGTGGGATACAAATGCAATAAATAAATAAATAAATAAGCCCCCCCCCTCCCAATTTTATAACCTTAGGGATAAAGTCAATAAATGGCGTTGAAATTGAGGTGGACGCTGAGCTCAAATTCTATACTGTTATAGAATACTAGCGGAAGTTTTTATTTATTTATTTATTGCATTTGTATCCCACATTTTCCCACCTATTTGCAGGCTCAATGTGGCTTACAGAGTTTTGTTATGACATTGTAAGTTCAGGTTCATGCGTAACCTTAGGCGCAGATACTATTTAACTAGGCCAAATAGCTTAATAAAGGTGGAGGGATAAATGTCACAACTCAGGAAAATCCCACACCGGATGCAATTTAAATGCACTCATAACCTATTTTTGTTAACTTAAGGACCACCAAAAGCGGCTCCAAATTCAGTAGATGCCTAATTGGCATGTCAAGCTGCTCAGCTTCCTCATCGGTCATTTTTAAAAAAAAATTTATCACACTCTTCATACTCTGCATATAACTTTGATTGCAGAAGATTTAAGAGACTTTTTTTTGGAAGATTAATTAAGAAATCCATACTTATCTGGAAGAGTTTTATAGAAATTAACTTCAACACTCTGGAGAACCATGTCCTGACACTCATCAACGATCACTGCTCCTTTTAATTATATATCACTAGTAAAAAAAGCCCGTTTCTCATTGAAATGAAACGGGTGCTAGCAAGGTAATGACCTTCTGCCATTAATGTTTTTAAGGGAAGTGTTAGGAGAAATGTGCTCTGATGGTAATCAATAATTTTCAGTGGTGTATTATCCTGCTTATAATCGAAATAGAAAAACGCCTATATTGTGACCCAAATCGGGAGACAGACGTTTATCTCACAAAAACGAATAAAGCGGTATAATCGAAAGCCGAATTTGGACGTTTTCAACTGCACTCCGTCGCGGATGCGGACAACGTTGATGGGGGTGTGTCGAAGGCATGGTGAAGGAGGAACTGGAGTGTGGTTATCGGGCGATCAGAGATGGGCGCCTTTCACCGATAATGGGAAAAAAACATGCGTTTTTAGCGAGAATTTAGGGCACTTTTCCTGGACCCTGTTTTTCCACGAATAAGGCCCCAAAAAGTGCCCTAAATGACCAGATGACCACTGGAGGGAATCGGGGATGACCTCCCCTGACTCCCCCAGTGGTCACAAACCCCCTCCCACCACAAAATATGCCGTTTCACAACTTTTTATTTTCACCCTCAAATGTCATACCCACCTCCCTGGCAGCAGTATGCAGGTCACTGGAGCAGTTATTAGGGGTTGCAGTGGACTTCAGGCAGGTGGACCCAGACCCATCCCCCCCTCCCACCTGTTACACTTGTGCTGGTAAATGGGAGCCCTCCAAACCGCCCCCAAAACCCACTGTACCCACATGTAGGTGCCCCCCTTCACCCCTTAGGGCTATAGTAATGGTGTAGACTTGTGGGCAGTGGGTTTTGAGGGGGATTTGGGGGGCTCAACACCCAAGGGAAGGGTGCTATGCACCTGGGAGCTGTTTTACCTTGTTGTTTTGTTTTGTAAAAGTGCCCCCTAGGGTGCCCGGTTGGTGTCCTGGCATGTGAGGGGGACCAGTGCACTACGAATCCTGGCCCCTCCCACGAACAAATGCCTTGGATTTATTCGTTTTTGAGCTGGGCGCTTTCGGTTTCCATTATCGCTGAAAAACAAAAATGCCCAGCTCAAAAAAAGATAAACGTCCATGTTTTTCGAAAATACGCTTCGGTCCGCCCCTTCACGGAACCGTTCTCGGAGATAAACGCCCATGGAGATAGACGTTTCCGTTCAATTATGCCCCTTTATGAGTACTATCATGCTGCAGAATGAGATGTATATTGTTTTATGTACTTGCATTCTTTTGCTTCTGTCTGTTTGTTAGTGAAGTTTATTGTGTGTGTCTGTATGAGTGAGAGACAGATCCAATGGGGAGGGGGGTGTACTATGTGTGAGACAGAGAGAGAGAGAATCAGAGTGTTTGACAGACTGAGTGTGTGTCAGAGAGTGGAAGACAGAGATACAAAGTGTCTGTGTGTGTATCAGTGAGAGACAGATCCAATGGGGGGGGGGGGGGGGTGTCTGTCAGAGAGAGAAAGAGAGAGTGATGAAACATTGCTCTCCCCTTCCGTTCTGTCCACTTGCCTCCTCCTTTGATGTGTGTACCTTGGAGTTCAGTGTGTTTTTCGTGGAGCATTTTTCTCCCCTTCCGTTCTCTGCACTTGCCTCCTCCAGTGGCGTTCTGAGGGATGCTGACACCCGGGGTGGACCGCCGATGCGCCCCACCCCCCCGGGTGCAGCGCCCCCCCCCCCCCCCAGCGAAGGGACACCCCCCCACCCTGGTGAAAGAACTCCCCCGGGTGCACGCCTCTGGGGGGGGGGTGCCGCGCACCAGTCAGCATCGTTCATTTCCATGCTCCCTCTGCCCCGGAACAGGTTACTTCCTGTTCCGGGGCAGAGGGAGCATGGAAACGAACGATGCTGACCGGCGCATGGCACCCCCCCAGCGGCGTGCATCCAGGGCAGACCACCCCCACTGCCCCCCTTGGTACGCCACTGGCCTCCTCCTTTGATGTCCGTAACTTGGAGTTCAACTTTCTTGAAAGTGAGAGTCCTGTCAGGCGGTTTGTGTGCTTCCCGCCACTGTGGTCCTCTGGTCGTGGTGTTACTATGCAGCCTTCCCTTCCCTCCGAGGGTGGGGCAGTGAGAGCGAGTGCGATTGCCTGTGGTTGGTTCCTTCTCCTTCTGATGTCGCGTTTCTTTCCCTGGCAACTATACAGAGTTCCCTCGAGGGCGGGGCAGTGATCGGGAGTGCGATTACGAACCCTACGAACACTACATGGCTTCACTGCCACACTGCCATGGAGTCAGCTTCAGAATGTTGGAGGTGCAAATTATTATATTAGATTTTGTCCTTTAAGAGACCATTTTGCCCTGAAGCAGCTTACGAAACATAGCTATGTCAGCATATGGTTCTCCTGAGCTTAGAGTCAAATACAGCAGATAGATCGAGAAGGCTGAGACCTTTGGATCTGGCCAGGATCAGGTCACTAGAGATATTAGCAAGGGCTGTTTCACAATAGTACTTAGTGCCAATGTTTTTCTGACACCTAGGGCCCTGTTTACTAAGCCGCACTAGAAGCATGTTAGTGCTTTTAGCGTGCGCTAACCATTAGCGTACACTAACTGTGTAGGCGCCCACAATATTCCTATTGGCGCCTACACGGTTAGCACGTGCTAATTTTGTGCATGCGCTAAAAACGCTAGCGCACCTTAGTAAACAGGGCCCCTAATTTTAAGTGCCATTTATAGAATCTGGTCCTTAATGCACAGTTAACGTGCAGAATCAAGCTACCGTTCAACCGCGTTAAAAGGTTTTACAGTAGTTTGCCAGTTTCCGTGTGTTAAACCATATGTTACAGCGTTTTTCTGAATTTTTCTGACAGGGGCATGGCATGGGTGGGGAGTGGGCATGGAAGTGTTACTGACTAGCACATCATATTTATCACTTGCTAACTGGCTAGGGTAGAATTAACCCAGGACCACTTACTGCCTCCTAAATAGAAGGTACTAAGGGGTCCTTTTACTAAGGTGCGCTAATGGATTTAGCGTTCATTAATGACTAGCGTGCTCTAAATGATAGATGTCCATTATACTCCTATTAGGACATGCTAATGATTAGTGCACGCTAAATGTGTTAGAGCACCTTAGTAAAAGGATCCCAAAGTGCACACCCCTTCTTGGTGCAGCGTTAGTTTTGGCCTTCTCACACATTAAAATTTTTCACTACAGGGGTCCTTTTACTAAGGTGCACTGAACAGTGGCCTACGCTGGTGTAGATGTGTGTATTGGAGCACGCAGGTCCATTTTTTAGTGCACCTGCCAAAAAGGCCTTTTTTGGCAGCAAATAGCCGTGTGGCAAAATAAAAATTGGCGCGTGTCCATTTTTGGGCCTGAGACCTTACCGCCACCCATTGACTTAACGGTAAGGTCTCACACATTAACTGGGTGGTAATCGTCAGTGCGTGTACACTGCTGATTACCGCCCAGTTAGCGCCATGCGGCAGAAAATAAAAAATATTATCTGCCATGCGTATCAGATGAAAACGGTAATGGAACTCAAATGTGCGTGGGATAAACACAAAGGAATCCTGTTTAGAAGGAATGGTTCCGTGGAATCTTAGCAGAGATTGGGTGGCGACACCGGTAATTGGAAACAAAACGGGAGCTGGGCAGACTTCTACGGTCTACGCCCTGATCGTGACTGAATAGATAGTGATGGGCTGGTGTGTAAATTTTAAGGGGCTTCGATGTTAGCTTCAGAACTTAGTACAAGAACAGTACTGGGGGCAGACTTCTACTGTCTGTGCCCTGAGAAAGGCAAGGACAAATCAAACTCGGGTACACATATAAAGTATCACATACCATGTAAAATGAGTTTATCTTGTTGGGCAGACTGGATGGACCGTACAGGTCTTAATCTGCCGTCATTTACTATGTTACTACGTTACTAGATGCCTTGTAGCGCTATAGAAATGCTAAATATTAGTAGTAGTAGTAGATTGTGAGAAATCAGGTGCTATTGGGGGGGAGGGGGGGTTGCAAAGGGTCAGATATCATTTAGCAGGCCTAATGTTAAACTCCTGATCTGTTTAGTAGTTATACTAACTGTGTAAGGGCCAGCTCTGCCTTTGCCCCTCCCCATGCCAGTCCATTCTTCTACATATAAAATTTGGCAGTTTAGAAAATTAAGGGCGCCTTTTACTAAGCTGCAGTAGGTGCTATGCGCGTGCAGTGCGCACCCAAATGAGATTACCGCTAGGCCAGCGCGCCCTCCTGACAGTCATTTCAGATTTGGCGCGTGCCCATAATGTGTGGATGAATTATTTATTTCCTCCCATGTGCGCCAGTTCTGGTGGTAATTGGCATTTGGCACATGCTGAACGGTCACCACAAGTGTAGTGCATGAGCCTTTACCACTGGTTTCATTTTTACTACAGGTCCTTTTCCCGTCCCATGAAAAAAAGCAGTTTTTTGTAGATGCGTTAAAAACTGGCCTGGCATGCTCCCATACACGCATCTACACTACCGCAGGCCACGTTTTACCGCTGCTTAGTAAAAGCGCCCCTAAATGGCCCGATTTTATCTGTTTGCATGCAAGATCAAGCTATACATTCTCCATCTTCCTGCTTTGCATGCTTTGAATATCAGGCCAAATGATGATGATAATGATGAAATAATAATAATAACAACAACATTTGCTGCTAGCAAGGCAGAACTAAGTCTTGAGGAAAAAAAGGAGTACATATAAAAAATAGGGACACAGCTGAATTTTCAAAGTGAAAATATGTGCATACTTCTCCTTTGAAAGTTTCTTTTGAAAAATTGTGCATATATATTTATATCTGTTCTTTGGCACATATACATTTTCTGAAATAATTTATGCATGCACGTGCTTATTTTGAAAACTATGCATTTTAATGCTAGCACTTCCCAGGCTTTCCCTGGTGAACAGAACATAATCATTGCCATTCTGGGATAGATCAAAGGTCCATCAAGCCCAGTATCCTCTTTCCAAATGAGGCCAATGCAGATCACAAGTACCTGGCAAGATCCCAGAAAAGTAAAACAGATTTTATGCTGCTTTTCCTAGAAATAAGAAGTGGATTTTCCCAAGTTCATCTTAATAATGACTTACTGACTTTTCTTTCAGGAAATTATCCAAACCTTTTTTAATCTGTGCTAAGCTAACTGCTTTTACCACATTCTCTGGCAACAAATTCCAGAGTTTAATTACATATTGAGTGAAAAAATATTTTCTCCGTTTTTTTTAATTTACTACTTAGCTTCATTGCGTGTCCCCTAGTCGTAATATGTTTGTAAAGAGTAAACAAGTGATTCACCTCTATTGTATCTGCCCTTAGCCATCTCTTCTCCAAGCTGAACAGCCCTAGCCACTTTAGCTTTTCCTCAATCCAAATAAGCTTATACGAGCATTCAAGACAAGTAATTATATAAAAGCACATTTCTGTGCATAAAGCACTGATTTACACATAGAAGTGCTTTTTACTACCCTCAGTGTGATTTGTTCAGTCATACAGATTTTGTAGAAAAATGGGGGCCAGAGCCCAGATCAAATCTGATCTGAAATCAAGGAAAAAGCATGCAACAAAATCAGAAGACCCACTAAAATCAAGGTTCTTCAATCGCATTACTTTTAACTTTTCTATAATTTTCTACTAAAAAGGCATACTCTTCACTCCAATATGTGTGAAAATATACATAATAAAACACTTGCAGTGTTTAAAGGACACAGATTTAGTGGTCCTAGAAAAAGCATCAGCACACCCTGGTCTAGAAAGCCTCAATTTTACTCTCTGTGAGGGAGCAAGTAATGTAGGGGCAGGAAACACTACCTCACTGATGCAGTTCAGCCCCCTTTTGGCAGATGGGGTTAGTCTGCTGAGGCTGACTCAGTTCAGACACCTGGCAGCAGGTAGCGCTAGGCTGCAGAGGCTTAGCCTGAGTAAGGGGAGCAGGGCTCAGGCCAGGAGGGAGCTAAAAGCCTTCAGGCAGTACAGATCAGGGATGCCCCAATACAGAGGTCCTGAGGAGAAAGAGATAGCAGGAAGCCCCGATACAGAGGTCTCAGAAGGAGACAGGCCCTGATACAGAGGCCCAGGGAAGAAAGGACTGAAGCCTTGCCTGTGAAGCAACAAGCCGAGGTTTAAGGAAATAAAACATTTATTTGATGTTTATATACCTTGTCTGGCTGATTTAATTCTGGGGACACCCCACGCCCCTCGGCCGGGGTCTCACACTGTCACTACTTCTTGTGATCTACTGGCAGACCCAAATTCCAATATGAAGACTGACCCCCCCCCCCCCCCCCCCCCAGTTAAATGGTACTTAGCCAGCTAAGCACTAATATTCAGCATGAGATAGCCAGCCGTCTCAGCTGAATATTAGCGCTCAGCAGCTAGCGAGATGACCGGCTATCAGTGCCGATATTCAGCATCTGGCCAGCTGTGTTTAGCTGGTTCCAACTTAACTAGCCAGCACTGAATATCGGCTTGTCCGGTTAAGTTCAAACTGGCCAAAAACAGGATATTCAGTGCCAGTCACCAGAAATGGCCCAGCATTGAATATCCGGGCTCAGCACCAACCGCAAGCGTTAGCCGGGCTAACTCCCATGGTTTGAATATCAGGTCCTGAAAGCATAACTGCTGTAACCCTTGGACTACCACTTTTCTATTAAAAAGGCCTCATAGCACGTCTTTATTTCACTTTGCATTAAGCAAATGATTATTAAGGTCTACAAAATTCTGAGTGGTGTAGAACGAGTAGAAGTAAATCGATTTTTTTACTTGTTCCAAAAGTACAAAGACTAGGGGGACACTTGAGGAAGTTACATGGACATACTTTTAAAAGAAATATTTTTTCACTTAACAAATAGTTAAGCTCTGGAATTCTTTGCTGGAGGATGTGGTAACAGCAGTTAATGTATGTGGGTTTTAAAAGGGTTTGGACAAATTCCTGGAGGAAAAGTCCATAATCTGCTATTGAGACAAACATGGGAAGCAACTGCTTGCCCTGGAATTTGTAGTATGGAGTGTTGCCACGATTGGGGTTTCTACTTGTGATCTGGCTTGGCCACTGTTTGGATAGATGGTCCATCTATCCACTGTTTGGGATAGATGGACCATTGGTCTGACCCAGTATGGCTACTCGTTTGTTCTTATGTAATTAGGGCTCAGCCTAGACTCAGGCTCATATGGCAATTCTATGAAGGGAAGCCTAGAAATAGTTGGAGGAAGCCCTTATTCTATAATGGCATCTGGGCACTCAGATTCTGTTATAGAATAATAGCGTAATCTCGCATTGGTATGCTTAAATGTAGACGCACTCATGTACGCCACGGTGTAAATGAGCATGCTTAAGTGCAGCAAGCAAGCCCAAGTCCCCACCCATGCTCCACCTATGTGTACTCCCGCTTACACTTATTTGCAATAGCAGTTACGCAAACTGAAGATTAGCGTCTAGGGCACATAAGTGTGCAGGTGCCATTAACCCTGCATTTATGTGTGCAAAGAGTATGCAAGTGCAAGCACATGCTTATAGAACAGCACTGTCAGTAGTGGTGCTATTATGCAGGAGATTTTAGATTAATTCCTGAGGCAGACTTCTTTTCCTCAGCTGCAGTCAGCCTCCTCAAAGAGCAATAGATGAGGGATTGGTCTTTGTGGAGGCTGGTCTCAGCCATTGTACAACAGTGACACCTACTGGCCAGATTGAGAATGCATATGTACCAAGTTTTAGAGGGAGCCTCAGTCTGGGACCCTTGCTAAGGACTGTCACAAAAGTAACTGGGTAGAAGAAAGAGAGGGGGGTGGAAAAATAGAGAGTATCTCCAGGCAGTTGCAAAGGACAATTTATGGTGCAAATGCCCAATAGATGTCAGTTTCAAGTGAGCTGCAGGCCAAAAACGTAGGTGGCAACTACAAGTCAAAAATAAAAAAACCAAGGCAAAACCAAGGAGCATGTGCCTACAGAATTAACAAGCAGCAAGCTTAACAGTAGGTATTTTTTAGACCATTCATAAACCCTTCAGGGGCAGAGAGGTTATTTTAGTAAATTGACAAGGTATTTGAGGTGTGCAATGAAAAAGAATGAGCATTTACCACATTGCACTATTATAGAGAGATTTTTCTACAAAAAAACGGCGTTGTATCAGTCATGTTCTAGTAATTATATGATATTTCCTGTTGGAAACTGTCTACAGTATAATATCTCTTCCCTCCTTTCCTCCAGTATCTTTTCAAATTTATGGAGACATTTCCTCGTACATTCATTATATGCTATTGTCTTGCCACAGCAGAGTACATGTTATAGCAGTGGGCTGGTAAGGGAGTGCATACTGGTGCCTGGCTTTGGGCCATTCCAAGGGAGCAGCACAGCAGTACAGAGAAAAGCTGTAATCAGAAGCCAGCACATGGAGTTTTCCTTTCACGTGCATTTTACACATTGGGTAATATATCTGACCCAGTTTGGCAAATCCTGTGTTCTTCTGTAAAAGTCATGGAGGAATTGTAAAGTCATGTCTGATTTAAGTATGGGAATTTCAGTGACACCAAGGGTGAAACAAATGAAAGAGCCTCAGTGAAGGCTAAAGGGTGAGATTTTCCAGATGCTGTGTTTGAGATATAGATCTAGAAAGATTTAAGTGTTGTATGGCTTTGTTTGATGCCTCTGAAAAGACAGAGTGGAGGTACTATGAGGTCAGATTTTTTTTAATATCAAGAATTCATCTAGGTAGCAAAGTGCTTATCAAGCAAACTCCCCCAGGCTGAAAACTGCCCCCTACTCAGAGACAGTGTTAGACTTGCTGGGGCCTCAAAGCCATCAGCAAGCTACGCTGCCTTCAGCTTCAGGCAGCTTTACGGGCTTCTTTGGCAAGGGAACCCAGGGCAACTCCTCTGGCTGCATCCCCTACCAACACCATCCCTGATTCAGTGGTTAAAAGTATGACTTTCATAACGTGTAAACTTAGCTGCAGGGGAAACAGGTTGTTAACTTCTCCTTAACTAACTTATTTGAGTGCGGATCTTAGGATTGCGTGTAATTTTGGGTGCCCAAATTTGGGCACCATTTAGAGAATCCGTGGGTTTGTGGGTACTTGCAGAAGAGCGTGTAGCCAGATAACTATCATTTATGCCCATATGTATTCACATATGCACATAAATGTCTAGAATACCAGCATTTAGCCACGTACATGCTACATAAAGTTGGGCGATTCCTTATAGAATTACCGTCATCGTGGTTACCTTCTATGTCTTTTCAGGAGCTAAAGGCTCCTTTTACTAAGTGGTGGTAAGCGCAGTGCGGGCTTACCAATCGCTGTATTCTGGGCTTCCACAGCAGCCCGGCGGTACTTCCCACCTCTAGTGCGCTGTCATTTCTGGTGCTGGAGTGTACCCGGCGGTAACTGGGCGGTGCTTGGTTACCGCCAGGTTAATGCGGCAGCCCTTACTGCCACCTCAATGGGTGGCGGTAAGGGCTTCCCCCGAAATGGTTGCGTGGCAAGTGCTTTACTTGCCGCCCAGCCATTTCCTGTAGGAAGACGACACTTCCCCTTTACCAGCTGCAGAAAAAGGGGGCCTTGGTGCGTTTGTAAAACACATGCCAACGCCATCGTCGGCCCCCTTTTGCTGCAGCTTGGTAAACGGGGCCCTAAGTGACTCTATCAGGAGGGAGTGTTCAGATTTCTTCCTACGGTGAGGCCCCCTCACTTTTCTCCTTCTAGTCTGGCCTCTCATGAATGCAGTGATCATTATCAGTGCACTGGTAGTGAGGCTCTGATGAGTGAGAAAGGGTCTCACAGAGTAAGAAGATCAGGGAGCCTTCATCTGAGTGTGACACAGATAAGTGAGAGGTGTTCAAAGAGCGTGAGAGAGCCTTCAGTGGAGTGTGACACACTCTTAATGAGTGAGAGAAAGGGTTCATAGAGTGTGAGAGCGAGAGAGCCTTCAACTAAATGAGGCTTAGCATCTCTGGAATTTATATGAGAGGAGGAAGCAGTGGCGTTCCTAGGGGGGCTGACACCCGGGGCGGATCACTGATGCGCCCCCCCCCCGGCGAAAGAACCTCCCGGGTGCATGCCGCTGGGGGGGGGGTGCCGCACGCCTGCCGGCTCTTTGTTTTCATGCTCCCTCTGCCCCGGAACAGGAAGTAACATGTTCCGGGGCAAAGGGAGCATGAAAACGAAGAGCCGAAAGGCGCGTGGCACCCCCCCAGCGGCGTGCACCCGGGGCAGACCGCCCCCACCGCCCCCCCCCCCCTTGGTACGCCACTGGGAGGAAGATAACTGGGCAGACTGGGTGAACCAATTGATCCTTACTTGCCTTCATCCACTATGTCAGGGATCCTCAAATCCAGTACTTGAAGTCCACAGCCCAGCCTGGTTTTCAGGATTTCTATAATGAATAATCTCTGTTTGCATGTAATGGAAGTAGTGAATACAAACAGATCTCATACATATTTATTGTGGAAATCCTGAAAACCAGGCTGAGTTACGGACCTCAAGGATTGGATTTGAGGACCCCTGCACTATGGAGATAATTTTAATAAAGGTCCCACATAGGTGAAAAATCTGCATATTTTTCACTCCCTGTATTTTGCTGAAGTTGAAAGTATCTGCATACCTTTGAAATTATCCCAGGGAAAATACTCAAACATATTTATACTGATTAACTGTGGGGATACTTTTTATGAGTTAAAATACACACATAAAAATTCATAAGTATGCAGATTAGTGCAACAACTGCATCCCCAGGAATCTACTTCAGAGTGTGGGTAACCTTACATACATACAGCAGCACAGGTTAATGTCATAATTGAAAATATACATACATAAGAAGAACAGACCTTTTTGTGCGTAGGTAAAGGCACATTTTCAAAACAAGAGTATGCACGTAAGTGGAAACTGCCTTCAAACACTTTCACTCAATTCGGGTAAAGTTACACATATACAAGTGTGTAGATGGCAGGTACACAGTTTTATAAGTGCCTGTTTCTGTGAACAAAACTTTGGGGCGGGCAGACTACAGAGTGGACTAGACCATTTTCTAAGGCCACCCTCATAACAATGGCATAAGTGGTTCAGTTAATGTTTAACCATGGTAATATGGCAACTAAATGATGGCACCTTGTTATAAAATTGCCCCTTATATGTATATTACAAAAAGCTCCAGGTCCACTGAGCTTTTCTAAAATACAGGGAGGTTTTGAACACACAGACTTAAACATCCCTTTTCTGACCTAGACATCTTCTTCAAGCTAGCCTCTATAGGGGTAATTTTATTGAAAAAATGAGAAACGTCCAAAAAGGGTGCTTCTGTTTTTTCTTTGTGTGGAGGGATTACATGAAAACTTCAAGAAATCCCTCAAAACGTATCCATTCCAACAAGCGTTTAGATAAAGACCCCTAAGATTTGATACATGATGATGATTTCGGTTGAAGCATAAACTGAAGATGTCAGCTACTGTTCGCATCCTGTTCAAACTTCTTCTACTAACCTATAAATGTATTCACTCTGCTGCTCCCCAGTATCTCTCCACACTCGTCCTTCCCTACACCCCTTCCCGTGCACTCCGCTCCATGGATAAATCCTTCTTATCTGTTCCCTTCTCCACTACTGCCAACTCCAGACTTCGTGCCTTCTGTCTCGCTGCACCCTATGCCTGGAATAAACTTCCTGAGCCCCTACGTCTTGCCCCATCCTTGGCCACCTTTAAATCCAGACTGAAAGCCCACCTCTTTAACATTGTTTTTGACTCGTAACCACTTGTAACCACTTGCCTCCACCTACCCTCCTCTCTTCCTTCCCGTTCACATTAATTGATTTGATTTGCTTACTTTATTTATTTTTTGTCTATTAGATTGTAAGCTCTTTGAGCAGGGACTGTCTTTCTTCTATGTTTGTGCAGCGCTGCGTATGCCTTGTAGCGCTTTAGAAATGCTAAATAGTAGTAGTAGTAGTAGTAGTACTGTGGATGCAGTAATAATGTAGTCTTTCTATTCTCTTCTCTTATACTTTCCTCTATAAAATTGTAGTTCCTTTTCAACCTGCTTGCATTTTATATTATGAATTGTAAACTCCCTTGATGGCACGTCTCTATGGTGATATATCAAATAACGATGGAACTTGAACATGAATTATTTTAAGCTTATTTTATAAAAGAAACATAGGTGCCAATGGCGCTTATTTTTGAAGCATAGGGCCAACTCAAAAAACTGAAATAGATGTCCATGTGCTTGAGACGTCCAAAGGCAAAAAGGGACGTCCAACACTGCAGCATGTCCAAATAGCATGTTGTGGGTGTATTTTAGGCATGATTGGGGAGGGCCTGAAATCTGGATGTCCAAGAGAAACAGGGGTGATATGATACAGACGTTCAAATATTTGAAAAGTATTAATCCGCAAACGAACCTTTTCCGGAGATGCGAAGGAGGTAGAACGAGAGGACATGAAATGAGATTGAAGGGGGGCAGACTCAAGAAAAATGTCAGGAAGTATTTTTTCACGGAGAGAGTAGTGGATGCTTGGAATGCCCTCCCGCGGGAGGTGGTGGAAATGAAAACGGTAACAGAATTCAAGCACGCGTGGGATAAACATAAAGGAATCCTGTTCAGAAGGAATGGATCCTAAGGAGCTTAGCCAAGATTGGGTGGCAGAGCTGGTGGCGGGAGGCGGGGATAGTGCTGGGCAGACTTATACGGTCTGTGCCAGAGCCGGTGGTGGGAGGCGGGGCTGGTGGTTGGGAGGCAGGGATAGTGCTGGGCAGACTTACACGGTCTGTGCCCTGAAAAGGACAGGTACAAATCAAGGTAAGGTATACACAAAAAGTACCACATATGAGTTTATCTTGTTGGGCAGACTGGATGGACCATGCAGGTCTTTTTCTGCCATCATCTACTATGTATGTTACTATGTAAGAGTGATTTCCGATGGGGAAGGAAAATCCCTGTCTAAAAAGAAGGACATCTTTATTTACACCTGTTTCAGGCATATTCAGGGTACAAAAAGGTGCCCTGATTGAGCAGCTGTCCACAGGAGGGATTAAGTCATGACACAATCTCCCAGTAGCTGCTGTCCCCCTTCCTCCCACCTGAAAATCAAACCAAAAGGGGATACCAGGATCTATGACAGCTACAGGAATTATACGAACTTTTAACAAAGTCTCAGGAGCAGCCTAGAGGATAGTGTAATAAGTAGACTGTAAACCAAGGGATCCAGGTTTGATTCCCACTTTAGCTCTTTTTTTTTTCATTTTTATATATTTTTTGTAATTGTGACCCTTCCAGAAAATCTACTGTATCTAAAAATAAAGCCACCTGCAAGCCTAAAGTCTATAGAAGTGGTGCACATCCAGGTACAGCAGGTATGTTGCTGTTCCTGGAGGATTCACAATGACAAAATAAAAGAATTCAAGTGAACTTGAACCTGAGCCCCTTGGTTCACAGTCCACTGTACTAACCACTAGGCTGCCTCTCTGCTCTGCATGGGTATAGTGTGGCCATTTTCAAAGAATGCTGCTATACAGACATCCACAACTCTTGTTTTTTTCCCAGTCATAATTTGGACATTTCAGTTAGTAAAATGGTTGTTCATGCTTGATGTTTCCAGCATATGGACATCCATCTCACATATTTTCAAACAGGAAATCTTGACCTATTTCCTGTTAGAAAAAAAACATGTGAGATTTATTTATTTGTATTCAGCACTTTCCCACTAAAAGCAGGCTCAATGCGGCTTACATAGTAATAGGTAACACAGAATTTTGTTATGTAAAGTATGAAATTAAGTATAACATAATAGAAGGATGGATGGGTAGTAAATGGATGGGTAGGTAGGTAGAGATGGGTAGGTAGGTAGAGATGCGCATTCGTTAGGGACGCTCTGACTTGGACATTATTATTCTAACTTGAATGTCCTTTTGAAAATGCTCCTTCATGTGTCTTTATAAAAAAGACTCCCAAATCCAGTCCTAATAGCACACAATTTCACATGCACAAATTTATATCTGCTCTGAAGACAGTGTAAATTTGTGCAAGTGTTCTATGCATGTACTTGCATATTTGATTAAGTACCCCCATGTTCATAAATACATAAGGATTGCCACACTGGGACAGATCAAAGGTCAATCAAGCCAAGTGTCCTGTTTCCAACAGTGGCCAATCCAGATACCAGGCAAGATCCCAAAAAAGTTCAATACATTTTATACTGTTTATCCCAGAAATAAGCAGTGGATTTCCCCCAAGTCATTTTAATAATGGTCTATGGACTTTTCCTTTAGGAAGCTGTCCAAACCTTTTTTAAACCCTGCTAAGCTAACTGCCTTTACCACATTTTCTGGCAACAAATTGCAGAGTTTAATTACACATTGAGTGAAGAAATATTTTCTCCGATTCATTTTAAATTTACTACTTTGTAGCTTCATTGCATGCCCCCAAGTCCTAGTATTTTTTGGAAAGGGTAAACAAGTGATTCATGTCTACCCATTCCACTCCACTCATTATTTTATAGACCTCTATCTCCCCTCAGATGTCTTTTCTCCAAGCTGAAGAGCCCTAGACGCTTCAGCCTTTCCTCATAAGGAAGTCATCCCATCCCCCTTATCATTTTTGTCGCCCTTCTCTGTACTTTTTCTAATTCCACTATATCTTTTTGATATGCAGTGACCAGACTTGAACACAGTATTCAAGGTGTGGTTGCACCATGGACGGATACAAAGGCATTATAATGTCCTCATTTTTGTTTTCCATTTCTTTCCTTTTCTGTTCTTACTTCACCCAAACTAAATCTCCTAAGAATGCCTGTGTGCAGATCCATGCACCAAACTTTTAAGGCTGAACACCCCTGCACAATTTTATAAAAGGTCCCATCTGCATATAAAAACATGCTTTACACATGGAAAAGGCTTTATAAAAATACTCTCTCTTTGTTTACCTACTTTTTATGTGCTTATCTCCCTGCATGATTTTAATAACATCCACTCGGGCATGTAAAATGCTTTTCCACACATTTAAGTCACTTATAAAATTATCTCTGGAAGGTAAACTATATAAGCGAAGATCTTCCAATCGTGTAATTTATCCTGTGCAGTGTTCTGAGCAGTGATTAAAGTATAAACATTCTTCTTCCAAGATTCACAAACAGCATGTTTCATTTCAAAAAGTAAGGTTCATGAAGATGTACCATCTAGAAGAGAAACTTGTCATTGATTCTGACAAGTACAGGACAGACATTGAAACTAGCACGGAAAAGGAAACCTAGGAAACTGTGAACTATTTTTAAATTACAGATTATCATGCAATATTGCTGTGTGAATGCACTGACCCAAGCCTGCAGTTAGCACTAATAAGTCTGACCTCTGGTACTATCCAGCCACATGTGTGCACTTATAGGATCAGTGTATTAGCCCAGATGTTCACAGACTGATTATTTACTTTGGGTTCCTTCCAAAGAGCTCCAAGTTGCTAAGGAGACATTTTCAGATAATAATGCAACATAGCAGAAGGAAACCGTATGAGCCTGAGAATGAAAAGAAATCAATAAATTATTGAACTTCTTTTCAGAACCTAGAGAATAATATGGAGGTTTTGTTTTTTTGCTTCCGTGATTGCACATTAAAATTAAGTGTAGTTTTAACTTCTGTGAGTAATAACTTCTCTGGGCATAGACTTGCTGTGCCCTTTAAGGCTTCTAAGCAAGATAGGATTTCCAAGTAACCTGATTATGGGGCCGTTTTACTAAGGCGCATAGACGTCTCTGCGTGTATAATGCACATCAAATTAGAATAACTGCCCGGCTACCATGTGCCCCAGGCAGTAATTCAAATTTTTACGCTGGTCCGATACGCACGACAGACAATATTTGTTATTTTCTACCATGTGGTCTAACCAAGTGGTAATCAGCAGTGTGCGCACGCTAATGATTACCGCCCGGTTAACGCGTGACACCTTACTGCTAAGTCAATGGGTTGCGGTAAGGTTTCAGGCCCAAAATGGACATGCGCCAGTTTTTATTTTGCCGCACGTCCATTTTCAGCAAAAAATGGCCTCTTTTGCAGGTACACTGAGAAATGAACCCACGCGCATCCAATACACGCGCCTATACCAGCACAGGCCATCTTTCGGCGCGCCTTAGTAAAAGGGCCCCTAGGTGCATTACCCTAACTGATCAATAGTATAAAAATTAAGGGCCTCTTTTGTCAAGCTGTGCTAGTAGGTCACATGCGGCAATGCCGACGAAGCCACATCAGGGACCGCTAGCGCAGTTTGATAAAAGAAGCCCTAAGGGGTCCTTTTACCAAGCTATGGTAAAAGGGGCCCTGTGTTAGCGGCGGAGGCTGCTTTTGCTACGCACCAAGTCCCTTTTTACTGCATCAGGTAAAAAGGCCAAAAAAAAGAAATGGCCATGTGGTAAGTTCCCACTTGCCGCATGGCCATTTCTGGGGAAGCACTTACCACTACCCATTGAGGTGGAAGTAATGGCTCTTACGCTAACCCAGTGGTAACCGGGTAGCACGCAGAACTGCCTGATTACTGCTATGAAACCCCTGCGCTAGAAAATCAGACCTGATTTTCTGTAGAATCAGAAATGGCGTGCACTGGGGGTGGAACTACTGCCGCACTGGCGTTGGGCCGGCGGTAGTTCCGGGTTATCGTGCAGCAACCCTTTAGCAAAAGGGCCCCTAAGGTTGTTAACTAGATGTAGGTTTCACAATTGCGTTGGCATTGCTCATGTGAAGATGACTGCCGATTCTGGATCCTTGGCGCAGGCACATCTTGCTAAAACAAGGTTGTGTCAGGTCATTATTGCAATGAACTGTTGTGATTCTACACCCTCTTCTTGGCTGGCTCTGCTCTTTGCATCAGTGCCACTGCTCTGCAGAACTCATTCCTTCTTTTTTTGTTTCTCCTACCACCCTGCCTGAAAAGAAGGCAAGCAATGGAGTCACCTATTTGGTGGCCTACTAGATTTTCAAGAGATCTGAGATGGAGTCCACTTAGGTTCTTCTGGTCAGAACCAGATAGGCGTTAACTGATAGTGCCCTGGACATAGCATACAGCCTAAATAACAGCACTTCCCAATGTTGGGGTACCACTGAAAAGAATGTTAATGGGCATAGTAGGTACTCTGGAGAAATTGCCAAGGGTTATTAGTATATCCTAATTATCCTGGACTGTTCCACACACTACCCAGTGGAAATATCCATGTACAACCCCAGCACCAGATCTTTAAAGAATTTGTCCAAATATTCTCTAAGATTGGGCATCCTTCACGGATTAGCAATCACTTGAACTATCTAGCCTAAATTACTGTATTTTACCTACATGGGTCTGCCCGTTACTATGCTAACTGCCTTGCCAGTACTGCAAAATACTGCAGTCATTTTAACTGGGGCTCACTGCACCAAGCACATCTCATCAGTTATGAAGTGGCTTCCAATTTTATGTTGATTATATTTAAGATCTTGATAATAGTTAACCAAGTCTTGAGTACTTTACCAGGCCTTACCATCCTGAAAACATACTGACCTTCATGTATACTTTGCTCTGCCAGCTAGAAGTTATTAGATATTCCATTGATTTGAGTATTATGATTAACTGAGACTGGTGCATGTGTCTATGATGTCATAGGCCCCATTCTCTGGAACTTGCTACCAATGGAACCAAGAAATGAGACTCCTCCCTTCTTTAGAAAGAATCTCAAAGCATTAATGATTAAGTAAGCTTTCCAATGGTCTACTGTTACCTTTCTATTCCAGGTAATGTCATTATAGATTAATTTTAGAGAAATGTATGCTTTCTGAGTTATGACCACTGGTTCCTACCCAGTTAAATGGCACTGAACTGCCTATCTGGGGATATTTAGTGGCACTTTACCCAGATACTGCCACTGAATATCCCCCTCTAAACATAAGTGCACAAGTATTGCCATACTGGGGCAGACCGAAGGTCCATCAAGTCCTGCATCCTGTTTCCAACAGTGGCCAATCCAGGTCACAAGTACCTGGCAAGATCTCAAAACAGTATCATACATTTTATGCTGCTTATCCTAGAAATAAGCAGTGGATTTTCCCCAAGTCCATTTTAATAATGGTCTATGGACTTTTCCTTTAGGAAGCCATCCAAATCTTTTTTATACCCCACTAGGCTAACTGCTTTTACTACATTCTCTGGCAATGAATTCTAGGGTTTAATTACACATTGAGTGAAGAAATATTTTCTCCAATTTGTTTTAAATTTACTACTTTGTAGCTTCATTACATGCCCCCTAGTCCTAGTATTTTTGGAAACAGTAAACAAGTGATTCATGTCTACCCGTTCCACTCCACTCATTATTTTATAGACCTTTATCATATCTTCATTCAGCTGTCTTTTCTCCGAGCTGAAGAGCCCTAGTCGCTTTAGCCTCTCCTCATAGAGAAGTGGTCCCATCCCCCTTATCATTTTCGTCGCCCTCTCTATACCTTTTCTAATTCCACTATATCTTTTTTGAGATGCGGTGACCAGAATCAAACACAGTATTCGAGGTGCAGTCGCACCATGAAGCAATACAAAGGCATTATATTGTCCTCATTTTTGTTTTATATTTCTTTCCTAATAATACCTAACATTCTATTTGATGTTTTAGCCAGCACCACACTCTAAGGAGAGGGTTTCAACCTATCATCAACGATGACACCTAGATTCCTTTCCTGGTCAGTGACTCCTAGTGTGGAACCTTGCATTATGTAGCTATAATTCAGGTTCCTCTTTCTCATGTGCATCACTTTGCACTTGATCACATTAAACATCATCTGCCATTAGATGCCCAGTCTTATAAGGTCCTCTTGTAATTTTTCACAATCCTCTTGCGATTTAATACGTTTGAATAACTTTGTCTTGTCATCAAAAGTAATTACCTCACTAGTTACTCCCATCTCTAGATTATTTATAAACTAGTAAAAAAGCCCCGTTTCTGATGCAAATGAAACGGGGGCTAGCAAGGTTTTCTTCTGTGTGCCTGTGGGAGTGTGTGTGTCTCTGCCCTCTCTCCCTTCCCCTGTTCTGTCTGTCCCCTCCCCCCTCGGAGTCGAGTCCTTCAGTGTTGTTTCCTGCTGTGCTGTGTTTGTGTTACAGAGATAGTGAGGGCTTCTGCCCTCTCTCCCCTCCCCCCTCTGAGTCCTTCACTGTTACAGAGAGAGCAATTTGATTTCGTGCTTTGCTTTGTTTTCCTTCACTGTTTGTGTTACAGAGAGAGTGAGGGCGAGGCAGACACTCATGGGGAAACCGGATATCTCTCCCCCTTCACACTTCCGGCTGGAGGCTTCATTTAGAACGTTGGTGGTGCCTTTTATATAGAGAGATATGTTAAAAAGCGATGGTCCCAGCACAGACCCCTGGGAAACCACACTAGCTACCCTTCTCCATTGAGAATACTGGCCATTTAACTCTACTCTTTGTTTTCTATCTTTTAACCAGTTTTTAATCCGCAATAGTACACTACCTCCTATTCTAGGACTCTCCAATGTCCTCTGGAGTCTTTCATGAGGTACTTTGTTGAAATGCCTTTTGAAAATCCAGATACACAATATGGAGTGGCTCACCTTTATCCACAAGTTTGTACCCCACTTCAAAGAAATGTAATAGATTGGTAAGGCAAGATTTCCCTTCACTAAATCCATGTTGGCTTTGTCTCATTAATCTATGTTTTTAAATATGATCTATAATTTTGTTCTTTATAATAGTGTCTACCATTTTGCCCAGCACTGACGTCAGGCTCACCAGTCTATAATTTCCCAGATCACCTCTGGAACCTTTTTAAAAAATTGGCTTAAAATTGGCCACCCTCCAATCTTCCGGTACCATGCCTGATTTTAAAGATATGTGACATATTACTAACAATAGTTTTGCAAGTTCATTTTTCAATTCTATCAGTACTCTGGGATGAATACCATCTGGTCCAGGCAATTGCTACCCTTCAATTTGTTAAATTGCTCCATTACATCTTCCAGGTTTAAACAAATTTCATTCAGTTTCTCTGACTTGGCAGCTCTGAATATCTTTCCTGGCATAGGTATCTCTCCCAAATCTTCCTCAGTGAAGACCGAAGCAAAGAATTCATTTAATCTCTCCGTAATGGCTTTGTCTTCCCTGAGTGTCCCTTTTACCCCTCAGTCATCTAGCGGTTCAACTGATTTTTTTGCTTGCTTCTTGCTTTTAATATACCTAAAAAACTTTTTAACAATGTGTTTTTGCCTCCAACACAATCTTTTTTTTTCAATGTCCTTCTTTGCCTTCCTTATCAGCTCCTTGCAGTTGACTTGGCATTCCTTATGCTGTTTCTTATCATTTTCAGTTGGAGTCTTCCATTTTCTGAAGGATTTTCTTTTAGCTCTAATAGCTTCCTTCACCTCATTTTTTAACTATGCCGTCTGTCGTTTGGTCTTCCTTCCTCCTTTTTTAATACATGGAGTATATTTGGCCTGGGCATCCAGGATGGTATTTTTGAACAGCATCCATGCCTGATGTAAATTTTTGACCTTCGTAGCTACTCCTCTACGTTTTTTTTTTCACCGTTCTTCTCATTTTATCATAGCCTCCTTTTGAAAGTTAAATGCTAACATATTGGATTTCCTGTGTGTATTTACTCCAAAGCCGATTTCAAAATCTGATCATATTATGATCACTGATATCAAGCGGCCCGGCCCATCACCATTTCCTCCTGCACCAGATCATGCACTTTAGTAAGGACTAGGTCTAGAATTTTTCCTCCTCTTGTTGGCTCCTGTACCAGCTGTTCCATAAAGTAATACATTATTTTTTTCAAGGAATTTTACCTCCCAGTCAATATCGGGGTAATTGAAATCACCCATTATTATTGCATTCCCCAGTTTGTTAACTTCCCTAATTTCTGATAATGTTTCTACATCCGTCTGTTCATCCTGGCCAGAGAGACAGTGGTACACTCCTAACACTATCCTTTTCCCCTTTACACATGGAATTTCAATCCATAGGGATTCCAAGATGTGTTTTGTTTCCTGCAGAATTTTCAATCTATTTGATTCAAGGCCCTCCTTAACATACAATGCTTTCCCTCCACCAATTCGATCCACCCTATCACTACGATATAATTTGTACCCTGGTATGACAGTGTCCCACTGGTTATCCTCCTTCTACCAGGTCTCAGAGATACCTATTATATCATTTAGTGCAATATATTCTAACTCTCCCATCTTATTTCTTAGGCTTCTAGCAAAGTATCAGGGAAGGCTCTCCACAGAGTGGATGAACACAAAATCCCACGGGGTGCAAATACAGAAAGACAAAGTGGGAAATGGACCAAAGACTTCAGGACGACGGGACTATGGTGGTATAAAAAGAATAAACTTTATTGTAGACTCGATACAGTACTGTGTTTCGGCCACAGGCATGCCTCAGGAGACTTGAGTGATGTAGATCAATTATTGAATAACTGGTTCGTCAAAAGTTACAGGCAGTTTCGTCCTGCTACACGTCTTTTTGATGATCGTGTGAGTGTTTGTTTAGACCATCCAGTATTTGATATATATTTTTTTGGATTCTGCTCAAGACGAACCAGTTATTCAATAAAATACACAAGTACTTTCACTTTGCTAGTTGTGTCAGGTAATGTACCTGTATATACTTCCATCTGCTAACGTATGAAGATATTTTTCTGAGTATATTATGTGCTTATTTTTGAACATTCAATAGTAATTTTTAGTTCCAAACCAGACTCCAAACTCACTCCCAGGAATGCTTTGGTATTGGCATGCTTAATGTTTAAACGCCTGCAGTTATACCAGCCACAGAGGAAGTGTGGCAGGGATGCATGTAACTTACAGTAAAGGGGAGCCCGTATGCATATTCTCCTTACAGATCACACCAGCTTTCTGTTGTCCTACACTGCGGGAACTAAAACCATGGCAGGCCAGAGCCTAGGTGGTTATTTGTAGTATGCATGAGAGTGTGGGTGTGGGGGTGGGGGGGGGGGAATAATTCTGCAAAACAGTAGAAAGAAGAGGGGGGTTTACATATGGATCTTAAAATCAGGTCACTTTTTTTTCTCATTCATCTCCTGTTCTCTGCTTTCAACCTTCTTTTTTTCAAGCAGTTCCTGCCAGGCAGTATTAAGGGTTCCTTCAGAAGATTTCTAAACAGTGAGTAGACTGGAATTCCACACCACATAGTTATAACTAGGTATCAGTTAAGGAAGAAGTTCTCAAAACCAGGCAGGGGCAGAGCCAGGAAAAGAAGAGAGATTTGTGAGACAGAATGTGGCAGAAAACTGTCCAGACACACTCAAGGAAACCTGGGTAAGTGAGTTACATAGGCCCCAGCTGTGGCAGACATCTTAGACCATGAGGCCTCAGCCTGCATTAATAGCAGGCTCTGCCCTTCCCCATCTACTTGATGTTAACTGCAGAAGTATAATAACAGCCTCCTAGTCTCCTATGAAAAAATGCCACAAAATGTCAACAGAACAAACCAACTAAAAAAGTACCACATGGTGTCTCCAAATTACACCAATCAATACAATAGAGAAAGGGAGTGAACAGAGGCGCTAGTTTATTAACAGGCAATGGGAGTCACCTGCCTCCTCTTACTAAGGTGGTCAGAGTATACCTTCTTATTTAACTTTCTCAGAGAGTATTGCAAACTGGTTCTAATTCCATTCCCTCTGGCTGTCAAATAACTAATTTTCCGTCCAAAATTAAATTGAAAAGAGATTTCAAAGCTCATTTGGTAAGAAGGTTAAATTGTAAACTCCATTTAAAATCCTCAGTTGTTTGTACATCAGTTGATTGGACCTTCGGAAGTCTGTCACGGAATAAGGGAACTATTTAACATATTTATTTTTGCTTAGGATCCCCCCCCCCCCTCCACACACACACCTGGTACAAAAGCCCTTCTGTGCAGCCATTATTAACTGTCTAAAGGGGGAAGCTATCAATGTGGGTTACCATGATGACATGTTATTTTTTGATTAATCCCAATTATTAGTAACTGTCTCATTGCGTAAAATGAGACTTGTGCTAAAACAGCATGAGTTAATGGTAAAATAACACATCTTAACAATGCTCCAGATTGATAACTGTTTAAAATCAGTTGCCATGAGCAGAATAACAAGTTTACATTAAAAATACTTCTTTATGACAAATGCATATAAGAGATCATTATGTCACATATGTTAGTCATTGCTCAGTCAGACATGTTACCAGATCAAATGAGATGGAAACCTTGTTCAAAAGTGGAGGAGTGGTCTGAGTGGAGGAGTGGCCTAGTGGTTGGGGTGGTGGACTTTGGTCCTGAGGAACTGAGTTCAATTTCCACTTCAGGCACAGGCAGCTCCTTGTGACTCTGGGCAAGCCACTTAACCCTCCACTGCCCCATGTAAGCCACATTGAGCCTGCCATGAGTGGGAAAGCGCAGGGTACAAATGTAACAAAACAAAAAAAAGGACTTGTTTTCATTCTGCACGCATGGAAACAATGGTTGTTGAAGAAAGTCCTATAGCTACACAAGATAACGTTTTTTCTACATAATGTCACACTTCCCTTTTCATATCCAGCTGCAGTACACACTTTATAATATGTACTGAAGAATGGTCCTTCATTATACAGCACAAAGAGGATATTCCAGCTAAGCAACATAACATTCCCAATCCAATTGCCCATCTCCATGAAATTTCCAAGCAAATGAAGGAAGCAGAGAGCTCTCTCTCTGCCATCTTATTTCAGGACTGCGCTTTTTCTGACCTTTTCCTTTCATGAGTAATAGAAGGACATATTTAGCATTCTCTTCACACTGCTTACAGCAGAAGGTGAAAAGCACCATTGAAGAGAAATGAAAACTCCTTGTGGATTCAGTCTCTCCCTCCCTGCACTTGGCAAAATAGCTGAGCCTTTTTCTTTCCACCAAGTGGCTTTCTGTTCCTGGTTTGTTTTATGTTTATGCAGACGATGAACGTGACACTGGGCGGTATGAGGAAACGAGGATCTGCTTAACCTCTCCCAGAGAAATCACTCCAGGCTAGCAGGTTTTGTTCTAACAGGCACTCTGCCTCTGGGTTTAACAGACAGCTGTAGCCATCAGTATAGGTGTCAATTTCTTCGTATCTCAGTTTTGTGAGACGGATGATGAACCGTGTAAAAAAAAATCCTTGCCAGACGGAGTGCTGCTGAGTTCACCGGGCGTGCACAGTTCAACCAGCTGCGAACTTGATCTGAGAAGAGATCGCGCTCAGCCTTTGCTTTAACATAAGCTTGTGCAGTAAAGATCAGCATAAGCTATGGAAAACGGGCTCCATTTCTCATTCTGGTAGGATCGCGATCCCACACAAATGCCTCGTCGCAATAATACATTTTGTTTTGAGAGCTGTTGCACGAGCGAACTTTTTCCACCCTAGCAAGCATAGTAAATGAGTTTGCTAATAGCGCTGGCCACAAGCGAGCTGAGAGTGCCAGCTACAGGAAAACTGTGCTATGCCTAGAGACTTGAACTGGCACTAATATAAAATGTGTGTACCTAGTTTTATTACCCCGACAGAGTAAAGATGAGGAACAGATAGCATATTTTATGTCTATGTACTGCCTGGCAGGAACTGCTTGAAAAAAAAGAAGGTTGAAAGCAGAGAACAGGAGATGAATGAGAAAAAAAAAGTGACCTGATTTTAAGATCCATATGTAAACCCCCCTCTTCTTTCTACTGTTTTGCAGAATTATATCCCCCCCCCACACACACACACTATATTTGAGCTTTTGGTTCATTAAAAAGACAGGTCAGTAGTTTCTTGGATATATGAGTTCGGAGGACTCACACGCTTGGGCTGCATATGCTGTCGGTAGAGCAAACCATGCATCCCCTCCTCTGTGCCAGCCGGCTGCTTTTTATATATTGCAATACCTCATTTAAACGTTGTACTGCGATTGGTCATAAATCAAGTACAGTAGGTTGCTGAAGGTGGGCAACCTGCCAATAGATCAAGGCTTCACACCAGTATATCCCTCAGATTTTATTTTAAATAATTATCTAGTCACAGCACCAGGGGAAAAAAAAAACTTGGAACATTAATAATTTAAAGTGTCGGTAAAAATGCTGATGTTATTTCCAGGGTGCTTCAGCTTGGCAGATGGAATGAGATGCTGTCTTCTCCCACATACTTCTATTTTTAAGAAGCAAACATTTTTGGCTCCTCTGCCACGATTATAATTACAAAGACTGGAATTTTTGTTCTATCAGACCAAGAGACACTGATTAATTCCAGTATTCCAGGAAATAAAAATAGGAATTCATTTATGAAAAATGTGATAGAGAGTAACATTATAGTTCTCCCCAAAATGAACAAAAGTCAGGATACTGAGAGCATTCTTGTTCACTATCATAAGGTGACAAATTGCGTTAAGAAAGTACATTTGTGTGAAGTATTGGCAGTTAGAATCTGTGTTTCCTTCTCTCCTTGTATTCCTGCTCTGTAACTCACAGCCCAGCAGGCTAAATGATTTCCAGCATTTTTGTAAACGTATTATTTATATCTCTCATTTCTAGCCCACCTATTATCTAGGTGGATTACATTAAAACATACACAATTAAGGCATTTAATGTTACAAACAACATAATGTGCTCCATATTCTACATAGAGAAAAGTCAGCAAAATAGTTTCAGACAGTAGCATAGCTAGGGGGGGGGGGGGGGGGCTTGAGGGCCTGGCTCTACCAATTTGAATTCAGGCCCCCCCAGGGTTGACTGGTTTGGCTTTTGGGGGTCCCCAAGCCCCACCAGCAGAAGCTTTCCTCCAGCAATGTTCACTGCTGTGCTGCCTACAAGGTTGCCAGGTTGAAAAAATTTTCCCTGCCCAAAGTTAAACCCCGCCCCCGATGTCATCAACTCCGCCCCCGACATACCCTCAACGTCAACCCCACCCTCGACGTAGCCGCCGACGTCACTAACCCCGCCCCTGACGGCGTTAACCCAGCCTCTGCGGGGCTTCTATTGGACCAAATTGGACCAATAGAAGCCCCAGAAAACCACCCAAATCCACAACGCGGCTTTTTAAAAGCCGCCCAATTTTCCCGCAGCCGGCAAAACTAGCCCGCAACAGGTTGCAGAAAGCCGCCCAATTGGGCAGGAAACCCGCAGACCTGGCAACCTTGCCTACCCTGCTTCCCCCCTCCCCCATGCCAATGCTTGGGTTTAGTGAAATTGAGCATGTGTGGGGGGGGGGGGGGAGGGGGAGCAGGGCAGGCAGCATTGTGGCAAGTATCACTAGAGGAAGGCTTCTGTCGCTGGGGCTTGGATATCCCACCAGCCTAGTTATGTGGGGTTGCAGCAGGGGCAGAGCAAAATGTACTCCCCACTTTGGGCTCAGCCCCCCCCCAAAAAAACAACATCTGGCTACGTGCCTGGTTGCAGATAATACCTTTTATTAAATTTAGATATTAAGCTACACATCAAATGCCAGAGAATAAAGCGGCAAAGAAACTTAAACAGTGCAAGCTTCAGTAGGTATATATAGGACTCTCAGGCAATCGAATTAAAGTGGATTTAAAAAAAAGTGTCAGTAGATGATGCCTACACCTCTATAGAGGCCTGCAGTCCCTCTGCCCCCTCTTTCTCTCTCACATCCCACTTCCCCATGCAGTGGCGTACCAAGGGGGGGGGGCGGTGGGGGCGGTCCGCCCCAGGTGCACGCCACTAGGGGGATGCCGCGTGCCGGTCAGCTTCCTTCATTTCCATGCTCCCTCTGCCCTGGAACAGGAAGTAACCTGTTCCGGGGCAGACCCTCTGCCCTGGAACAGGAAGTAACCTGTTCCGGGGCAGAGGGAGCATGGAAACGAAGGAAGCTGACCGGCGCGCGGCATCCCTCCAGCGGCGTGCAACCGGGGGGGGGTGTCCTTTTGACAGGGGGGGGGTCGCTGCACCCGGGGGGCAGGGCGCATCGGCGATCCACCCCGGGTGTCAGTCCCCCTAGGAACGCCACTGTCCCCATGTAATATGTAAACCACTTTGATTGAAACCACAGAAAAGCAGTATATCAAATCCTTTCTGAATCCCATCCACACACAGCCAGCCTGCCTTTCTCTCATGCACATATGTTCCCCCTCCCCTCCCACCTTCAAAGAGCTTGTTCATTTTGCTGTCTCATGCAGGGGCGTAGCCAGACACCCAACTTTGGGTGGGCCTGGGCCCAAGATGGGTGGGCAGACGTACTCCGCAAGTGATTTGGTCTCTCCCTCTCTCAACTGCATGCCATATGGTCCTTCAAACATCAGCCCCTCCCCTGCATACCTTTTAAATAGCAGATTTTCACCGACAGCGAGCAGCAACTAATACACACTGCTCATGTTGGCCTCACAGCCTTCCCTCTGATGTAACTTCCTGTTTCCGCACAGGCAGGAATACATCAGCGGGAAGGCTGTGGGGCTGGTGCGAGCAGTATGTATCAGTCGCTGCTCACTGCAGGCATCTGGTATTTACAAGGTATGCAGGAGGGACAGTTGTTGGGAGTTTTCAGCTGGTGGGGCTTGGGGAATCCCTGCCAGCCACATCACAGATATGCTGCTACTGGGTGGGCCTGAGCCCAAAATGGGTGGGCCTGGGCCCACCCAAGCCCACCCTTGGCTACGCCACTGGTCTCATGAGATTGGGAGCTACATGGCCAACAGGTTCTTCATGATGTAATGAACCTCAACTTGCTCAAAACTGTGATAGCTCCATGGCTGCTCAGTGCAGTTGGAAGGCATGGGGGGAGGGAACTGCTGGGTATGGGGAGTAAGCCAACACTCTGATGTTATAACAAACTAAAATTAAAATTTTGATATCACCTCAGTAAGGTCAACACATAATTCTCCCACTACAACACACTATACACAAACTTGTACGGTAAGGTTCTGAGTGTGTTTTTGCACAACAGCAGTAACTTCCAGGATTCAAAAAGCAACAGCCTTATGCATGAAAAGGCAGCAGTATAAATATTACACCATGCCCTAAAACACGAATACACTATCTAGTGAAAAAAAAATAAACACGACTGCACCAAGATCTCTACACAGACTCTACATGCTAGCAAAATACCATACCTTGGTCACACACACAAACACATCAGTAATAGAGAGATGAAGGCAAAAAACTGAACTGGAAACCTCAGGAAGTTGGACTCTGCACACAGCACCAGGGTTGCCAGGTGGAAAATTTTTTTCCCACCCAAACGAGCCCAAATCCAGCCCAAAACCCGCCCAAACTCAAACCCCGCCCCTGACACCCCCACCCCTGCGTCATCAACCCCGCCCCCGCCGTCATCAACCCCGCCCCCGCCGTCATCGCCCCCGCCTCTCCCGTCATCGGCCCCACCCCCCATCATTGGCCCCGCCCAAAACGTCACTAACCCCGCCCAAAACGTCACTAACCCCGCCCCCCCCGGCCGAAAAAAAACGCTCAAAAAACCGCCCAAAAGACAGAAAACAAGCCCAAAAAACCGCAACCCACCGCGGGCAAAAATTTCCCGCGGCGGGTCGCAGAAAATCGCCCACCTGGCAACACTGCACAGCACCAACAGAGAAATAGAAACACAGCACAAACAGAGAAATAGAAACTGAAATACAAAATACCAGAGATATGCAATTTCAAAAGCTGACATATTCCAATTAATAAATTCAGAATAAAATATTTTTTCCAACCTTTGTTGTCTGAGCATTTTACTTTTCTATTCGCTTTGGTCCTGATGTCTTTTTTCTGCTTGTCTCTGTTTTCCCCCCCTGTCTTTGGAAGGTCTCCTGTCTATTTGACATTTCTTCTCTCTCCATTTCCTCCATTCATCTCCCTCTGTGTCCCTGTCCGTATCCCTCCCTCCATGTTCAGTATCTGCCCTCTCAGTGTCCCTAGCCTCCTCTATATACTGTCTTTTCATGTATGGTGTACAGTGCTGCGTATGCCTTGTAGTGCTATAGAAGTGATAAGTAGTAGTAGTAGTATCTCTTCTCTGTGTACCTAGGTTGACCTGTCCTACATTTCAACTCTGTGCCCATGATATCTCTTTCCCTGTGATCAGCATTGCCCCTCTGTGTCCCTATCCTCCTTGTGTCCAACATTGCCCCTGTGTGTCCCTAATCCCTCTCTGTCCATCATTGCCCCTCTGTGTCCCTGTCCTTATGCTCACTCCATGCTCAGCATCTCTTCTCTTTCTCCCTGTCCTCTTCTTTCCACCAATGGGGCCAGTATCTCCAGTGGCATAACTATGGGGGCCATGGGGGCCTGGGCCCCCCAAATTGGCTCTGAGGCCCCCAGTTTGGCTGCCAGTGGTCACCGACCCCAACCACCTGGTCTTGCTTCCTCTCCTGTTTCAGTCGTGCCGTGCATGCTCTCGTTTTAATGAAACTAAGCTTGCTCGTGCATGCTCAGTTTCATTAAAATGTGTGTGCAGTGCACAGCACGCTGAAAACAGGAGAGGAAGCAAGTGTGAGACCAATGCGGCACAGATAAACGCTTCAGCTGGAGGGTGTTGATGACCTCCACCAGCAAAGGTATCTTGCGGCAGTGGTGGCGGGCGGGCAGGGGAGTTCGGCGATGGGGAGGGGGGTCAGAGGTGGGAGGGGAGGGGCAGCAGCTGGGGAGGAGGCCTGTTGTGCCACCCCCCCCCCCCCCCACTTTGGGCTCTGGACCCTCCTCCCGCCGAGGTCTGGCTATGCCCCTGAGTATCTCTCCTTCTCTCTTCCTTCCTGCTCCCTCTCCACCATGGTCCAATGTCTTTCCCCCTCACTTCCTTTCCTCCAGACCAAATCAGTCTCAGTCTCTCTCTCTCTCTCTCTCTCTCTCCCTCCCTCCCTCTTTCATTCTGCAGATCCAGCGTCTCTCAACTTTCCTTGCTCCCTTCCAGTTCCAGCGTCTCCCCTCTTGGGTCTAGTGTCTTCTCCCTTTCTTCCCCTCTTCCTGTCCCAGTATCTATCCATATCCATATTTCACCCCCTGTCCATCTCCCTCCTGGGTCCAGCATCTCTTCCTGTCTGCCCCCACCCCCAAGGTCCAGCAGAGCAGCACCTACTGCATCTCACTGTCCCTGGGTCCAGCAACACTCTTTGCTCCTCCCTCTATTACCTCTGGTCCAGCATCTATCCCTCTACTACTACTAATCATTTCTATAGTGCTACTAGACGTATGCAGTGCTGTACACTAGAACATGAAGAGACAGTCCCTGCTAAAAAGAGCTTACAATCCCTCTCCCTTCCTCATGGTCTCTCTAACTTGTTAAGATCACCGCCGGTAGTGGCAATGTACCAACTAAAGCAGCTCACTTCGGGGCTTCAGCCTTCCTTGTGATGCATCCCGCTCTCATGGAAGCAGAGGCAGTGAGATGAGTCACAAGGAAGACTGAAGCCCCGAAATGAGCTGTTTTAGTTGGTACAGTGCTGCTATTGGTGGCAATCTAAACAGGCTAGAGGGATCGCAGGGAGGGAGAGAGGGAGGGGACAGATACTGCACTGGGGGGGGGGGGGGGGTAACCAGAGAGATGCTGCACCAGAAGTAAATGAGGAGGAAAGAGAGATGCTTGACCAAGGGAGATATGCTAGCACCTGGAGCAGCCTTGACACGGAGAATCTGGTGTGAGAACCAGGGGCTTGTGGCTGGGGAGACTTACAGGCTTATTTTCGAAAGTGATCGCCGGCCATCTTCTGATATAAATCGGGAGATGGCCGGCGATTTCTTAAAAGCGACAAAATCGGTATAATCGAAAGCAGCGTTTTTGACACCATTGCCGCTTTCCCGTCGCTGCGCCGGCAAAAGTTCAAGGAGGCGTGTCAGCGGCGATGCGAAGGAGGGACATGGGCGGCCATGGGCGTGGCTACCAGATGGCCAGCTTTTGCGGATAATGGAAAAAAAGCACGATGTTAATCAGTATTTCGCCGGGTTTACTTGGTCCTTTAATTTTCACAACCAAGCCTCAAAAAGGTGCCCCAATTGACCAGATGACCACCGGAGGGAATGGGGGATGACCTCCCCATACTCCCCCAGTGGTCACCAACCCCCTCCCACACTAAAAATAAAACACTTTTTTGCCAGCCTCTATGCCAGCCTCAAATGTCATACCCAGCTCCCTGACAGCAGTATGCAGGTCCCTGGAGCAGTTTTTAATGGGTGCAGTGCACTCCAGGCAGGCAGACCCAGGTCCATCCCCCCCTACCTGTTACACCTGTGGTGCTACGTGTAGAGCCCTCCAACCCCCCCCCCCCCCGCCAAAACCCACTGTACCCACATGTAGGTGCCCCCCTTCACCCATAAGGGCTATGGTAATGGTGTAGAGTTGTGGGGAGTGAGTTTGGTGGGGATTTGGGGGGCTCAGCACCCAAGGTAAGGGAGCTATGCACCTGGGAGCTATTTGTATATATTTTTTTAATTTTTAGAAGTGCCCCCTAGGGTGCCGGTTGCTGTCCTGGCATGTCAGGGGGACCAGTGCACTACAAATGCTGGCTCCTCCCACGACCAAATGCCTTGGATTTTGCCGGGTTTGAGATCGCCGGCATTGTTTTCCATTATCGCTGAAAAACAAAACCGGTGATCTCAAACTCGGCGAACTCTGGCATTTGGCCGGGCTAAACCATATTATCGAAAAAAAGATGGCCGGCCATTTATTTTCGATAATACAGTTCCGGCCAGCTGTTGCGCTGCCGCCGCCAAAATAGATCGCTGGCGATCTATTTTGCTGGTGATGTTTGATCATTTTTTTTTTTGCTACATTTGTACCCTGTGCTTTCCCACTCATGGCAGGCTCAATGCAGCAGGCAATGGAGGGTTAAGTGACTTGCCCAGAGTCACAAGGAGCTGCCTGTGCTGGGAATTGAACTCAGTTCCTCAGTTCCCTAGGACCAAAGTCCACCACCCTAACCACTAGGCCACTCCTCCCTCTTAGTCTCTCCAAGCCTCTTATAAGAGGCACCTATGAGTTAGAGAACAAGGCCAGTGCCGGGCAGACTTCTATGGTCTGTGCCCTAATCGTGGATGGATAGATTTGGATGGGCTGGAGTGCAGCTTCGAAGACACCTTCAGAAGTTGGAGAACAAGGCCAGTTCTGGGCAGATATCTACAGTCTGTGCCCTAATCGTGGATGGACAGATTTGCATGGGCTGGAGTGGAACTTCGAAGACAACTTCAGAAGTTGGAACAAGGCCAGTGCTGGGCAGACTTCTGCGGTCTGTGCCCTGAAAATGGCAAGGACAAATCAAGATCAAGTATACAAATGTAGTATCACATCATATCTTATGCTATGAGTTTATCTTGTTGGGCAGACTGGATGGATCATACAGGTCTTTTTCTGCTATCATCTACTGTGTTATTATGTTAAAGGAAAGTAGATACATCAGTATGTGCTTATAATTTAGGCACAACCATTTACACCAGCTACAGAGCTAGTGAACAAGTTCACACCTACGGTAGATTGCTTAAAAAGTGCACATAAATCATAGTATTCTATAATATACATGTGTAACTGTGCACCCCACCCATGCTCCATCCATGTGTTTGCCTACCTTCAAACTATGCACTGTCCCATTTAGGCAACATCCTATATAATAAAACGCACCTCCAACATTCTGAAGCTGACTGCATGGCTGAGGCATTCCCACTCTCTGTATCCATCTCCTGAATTGACATCACGTACTTCCGGGTTCGTCACAAGCAGAAGTGACCAACCACACGAGGTTTCTCGGCATTCTTGATACCTAGCAGCTATAACATATGCTTACAGCTATTAACACAACAGTCCCTTCACTCAGCTCTCTTTCTGTAGGCTGACACTGTTCCATTGACTTGAAGTCTGATGCATAGTAACATAGTAAGTGACGGCAGATAAAGACCTGTACAGGCCATCCAGTCTGCCCAACTTATAGAATAGTTAATTATCAGAATACTGGCATTTATGCGAGTATATGCCCCCACACTCATGTACAAGCTGGTATTCTGCTTATTTACATGAATTATTGGCACCTAAATGTTGGAGTCCTCTTTATAGAAGTATCCCCGTGCCAAGGTGAAAATACATCTAATTGCCATGGCACTATCCATATAGTGGAGGGATGAAGCAAGGGCACAACCAAAAAGTATCTGTAGAAGGTGATATTCAGTTGATAAATGCCATGGCATTCCTAGCCTGTTTGCCACCCAGGGCGGGTCATTTATGCACCCCCCCCCCCCGGCACTTCACCCCCTGAAAGCGCATCATACAACTTCCTAGCGCATTAACCCCACCCCCCAAGCTCATCACCAGACCTTTCCTCCCAGCAAGGGGGTGTGTGGAGCAGGTGCGCAGCTGTCAGCTTTGCCTAGAGGGAGCAGAGGATCGGCAGAGCTGGTAGCCTAATGCTTGCTCCATGGATCCCCTTGCTGCCTGCACCTGGGGCAGACCAGTCCCACTGCCCCGCCCTTGATACGCTACTGGTTAAATGGATGATTTATATGTTTATTTTAGGCCTGCTAAAAAGCAGAGATGGAAGTAAGTGATCAATGCATACATTCAGTGCTACTGACTGTATACGTGGAGGGGCATAATCGAACGGAAACGCCTATCTCCATGGGTGTTTATCTCCAAGAACGGGTCCGTGAAGGGGCGGGCCGAACCGTATTTTCGAAAAAATGGACGTTTTTGAGCTGGGCATTTGTTTTTTTTAGCGATAATGGAAACTAAAAACGCCCAGCTCAAAAATGTCCTAATCCGAGCCATTTGGTCGTGGGAGGGGCCACGATTCGTAGTACACTGGCCCCCCTGATATGCCAGGACACCAACTGGGCACCCTAGGTCAGTACGGTGGACTTCAGAAAAAGCTCCCTCCTGCATAGCTCCCTTACCACGGGTGCTGAGCTCCCAACCACCCTCCCCCAAAACCCACTACCCACAAATGTACAACACTACCATAGCTCTTAGGTGTGAAGGGGGCACCTACATGTGGGTACAGTGGGTTTTGGAGGCCTCCCATTTACCAGCACAAGTGTTACAGGTGGGGGGAGATGGGCCTGGGTCCACCTGGCTGAAGTGCACTGCGGTACTCACTAAAAGTGCTCCAGGGACCTGCATATACGCAGGCCTCTAGGACTTGTTACTGCTGTATAACATTGGCACACCAGTTTACACCTGAAGACTAATCTCTCCGAAAACATCCTTTATTGGAATAAGCACGCTTACTCACAGTTAACTGCAGATCAGAGGTTGTGCCCCACCACTGGCAACGAGTCTCCCTGGTAGTGAGATTAGCAGTAGGTCAGAGCTGGCAGAATGCTGTACAATGCCCTCTTTCAGCCACATTCAAGGTAAGAACTAAGTTCTCTAACGTGGCTAACACATGGAACATGGAAGGGATCTAAAACTGGCTTACAAAAATGGCCACTACCTCATGGACTACTGGAAACACAACAGGGCACACTCTGACCCAGTAGGCAGGGGGAAAAGCACCATGGGAGAAGAGCCTACCAACTACCAACATCGTGAGACTGCAACACAAGCTAATGAAATCACGGAGCCCAATACCCTACACCCACCACAATGCAATGCTGATGTGACCCTGTAGTGCACCCGAGAGCCACATCTGACCCAGGGAAAGGCTGTGAGAGGATCAAACATATTCTGCTGTCATGGAGGTGGGTACGGCATTTGAGGCTGGCATAGAGGCTGGAAAAAAAGTTTTTAAAGTGGGTTTTTTTTGGTGGGAGGGGGTTAGTGACCACTGGGGGAGTCCGGGGAGGTCATCCTAGATTCCCTCTAGTGGTCATCTGGGCAGTTGGGGCACTTTTTTGGGGACTTGTTCGTGAAAAAAGGGTCCAAAAAAAGTGACCCAAAATCGCGGTAAAAACGCCTTTTTTTTCGATTATCAGCTAAAGACGCCCCTCTCTCCGCGGCTGATAACCATGCCCCAGTCCCGCCTCCGACACGCCCCCGTCAACTTTATTTGTTTCCGCAACGGAGTGCAGTTGGAAACGCCCAAAATCGGCTTTCGATTATACCGATTTGGGCGCCTTTGTGAGAAAAATGCCCATCTCCCGATTTGGGTCGAAATATAGGCATTTTTCTCTTTCGAAAATAAGCAGGATAGCCTCTCATTCTATAATCCTGTCCACACAATTGTATGCTTAGCACACAAAATTGCACATGTGGGTTATAGAGTATCTAGCTACACGTGTAACAATCGACAAATTAGCTGATAATTGGCAATAACAATTATAGGTGATAATCAGGCTCATTTACAAACACTAAGGCCCAGATGTTCAAAACTCTGGTTTGAAAATACTGCCACAACCCAAGCCTAGCCCCCTCCCCCAGGCCCCACCTGGGTCAAAGTTGTAATATGACTTGACACTAGCACAGGGTCATTAACACAGGCCCCCCACCTCCCCCCTGAAAAGAATTCTGGTATCATAGGGGGTGGAATTTGGCAGTGCTTGAGTGTAGGCCTGTGTTAAAAGGCTTCATGTCAGTACTGAGTCTAATTGCAACTTTGGTTTAGGTCCATAAAGAGGTGGGACAGTGAAGTCAGGGGACATTCTGGATATGGTAAAGGGGTAGGGAAAGGGAGCAAAAATACTGAATGGGGGGTATCGAGTGGAAAGGGGGATGTTGGCAATCTGGGGCGGGATTAGGAAGGGAAGATGGGATTGTAGCCACCTTGGGGGAGGGTAAGAGAAATGCTGGCTAGCTGAGGGGAAGAGAGCAGAAGGGAGATGCTGGCATTTGGGAGGAGGGGAGGGAGAGTTTGGATGCTGGTAACTTGAGGGGACAGGAAGGGAAGATGCTGGGCTATGGGGGGAGGTATAGGGAAAGGAAGATGCTGGACTACAGGTGATAGGGCTTTAAGCTTCCAGGGGGTGGGAGAGCACATGGCTGAAAGTGTGCCTAGGGCATCAGATACTCCTTGGCTGGCCTTGGTATGCCCTATCCTGTATTGGGACTATCACCTCATGTGGGCAGTGCAGCTATATCTGCACTGAGAGGAGGTCTAATCTCTGTGCTGATGTCAAAAAGTGCAGTTCAGTATTATGGTCTACAAGTAAACTGTGTTATACCCATTGAAATGGGATTTTATACAATATGTAAGGGATTATGCATGTAAAAGCAGACACGGAGAATATTTGTGCCTATTTTTATACAACCAGAATGTAGATGTGATTGAGAGAGGAATTTACTTAATTTCACTACATATATATATATATATATATATATATATATATATATATATATATTTACTTATTCACTACTTATATACTTATAAACTTCAGACCGCTCAAAACACAGCTGCTAGGCTTATCTTCGGAAAAATGTGATTTGAAAGTGCAAAACCCCTTCGCGAAACACTACACTGGCTTCCAATCAAAAAACGCATTGCTTTCAAAATCTGCACTCTGGTTCACAAAATTATCTACGGTGAAGCTCCGGGATACATGACAGACTTGATCGACCTACCAACTAGAAACACATCCGAATCAACACGATCGTACCTAAATCTGACCTACCCAAGCTGCAAAGGACTGAAATACAAATCAACTTACGTGTCTAGTTTTTCCTACATAAGCGCACAACTGTGGAACACATTACCAAAAGCCTTGAAAACTACGAACGACCACCTAAACTTCTGGAAAACATTAAAAACTAACCTGTTTAAAAAGGCATACCCTACCAATCCAACATAAATGCCTGATCTCTGCAACACAACAAAGCTAAAGAATGTAATGGACATAACACAACTCTTCCGCTGTACAATTCCTTAGTGTGGCTGTGCCACATGAACTTTATCTTACCACAACATCACTTTGTATTTGTTTACACTGGAGTCTGTAACGCCTCTCCGGTACTATGTAAGCCACATTGAGCCTACAAATAGGTGGGAAAATGTGGGATATAAATGTAATAAGTAAATAAATAAATAAAAATATTCCACAACTTTCAGACAATATGACTCTTCAGTGATATTTAAAATCTGTGTACTGGTATTTGAAATCCTGCATGGTCGAGCTCCAGCTTATATGCAGGATTTGATTAATATTTTACTAAGGAATTGTAGTGTCACGTCTAAGCGATTTTTACTTTTCAAATTTCTAGTGAAATGAATGAAATATAAGAAAATGTTTTCTTCATCTTTTACATTTTAGGCAGTGAAATACTGGAATTCCTTGTCTGCATTTGTGAGATGTTTAACCGAGTATAGGCAGTTTTGTAAATTTTTAAAGACTTTTTTATTTCAAAAATGTGTGCTAGTTAAATGATGTAATATCATTTTAATAGGAATATATAATTTTCTTTTACTTTATTTCCTTGGCAATGCCTAGTTTGATCTTGCTGTAAACCACCCTAAATTTGTATGATGCGGTCTATAAATATAATTTGTGTTGTATTGTATAGCATGGATTACCAAGCGTTTGAAAATAAAAATAAAACCATACATTATCTTCTTCCCCCCACCCCCAATACCAATAAACTAAGAGTACCCAGCCCCATAAAGCTTACAAGAAAATTATTCCTCTCTTCCCAAATATACAGTAAAATGCCATGTTTTAACAATTTCCTAACAAGCAAATACTTGTTTTGGCAGAATGTGGGCAGAATCACACAGTACATCGGTATTTAATAAAATATGTACATATGCACATATTTCTCATATACAAATTTACACCAATTCTCAAGCAGGTGTAGATGCATCTAGGTGATTTTATTTACTATTGTTGCAGGTTTTGTGAGGGTATTATAAAACACAGAGGCACGCTTGTTGCCTTTATAAGATAGCTGCAAACTAGGCACCTACTTGCAGAGATGCCAAGTTACTCAGATCCAGGCTAGAGATTTTGGGACAGTACTGGATTTCTAACCACCTCATTATAATACATTACAAGATTTGCATCACTGATATCAATGGGCAGGATCAGGCACTATGAATCCCACACTGATTTGGCATTGCAGGACTGGAAAAAAAAGTCTCCAGCCTAGAATTGGGTAACTTGGCATCTTTGTACTTGGACTTCCTACCTGGGCGACCTGTTATAAAATGACCCTCAGATCGTCTTTCTAAATTTATCCTCACAATGTTTCTGGCAACAGAAAGTAACACGTACGAGTTGAAGGACACAGATGGAAATCAAGAAAAGGCATTCCTCAGCAATTTCCATATAGAACACCTAAACAGAACTCAACGAAAAATGTTCATTTTAGAATGGGTTCACTGAGGAATTGTGTCTTCTGTCAAGCTGTCTTCTCTGAGCTAAATCAAGAGGTACACAAAATTTTCATGACAGATCAATCTGATTGGCTGAAAATGTTCCTCTATCTTATCACTGCACAAATGTAGATGTAGTGCATAAGAGCATGTATAGAGAAACTTCCAGTTCATAAATCATTCTACTCCGCATTCTTGATACCTAGCAGCTATAACATATGCTTACAGCTATTAACACAACAGTCCCTTCACTCAGCTCTCTTTCTGTAGGCTGACACTGTTCCATTGACTGGAAGTCTGATGCATAGTAACATAGTAAGTGACGGCAGATAAAGACCTGTACAGGCCATCCAGTCTGCCCAACTTATAGAATAGTTAATTATCAGAATACTGGCATTTATGCGAGTATATGCCCCCACACTCATGTACAAGCTGGTATTCTGCTTATTTACATGAATTATTGGCACCTAAATGTTGGAGTCCTCTTTATAGAAGTATCCCCGTGCCAAGGTGAAAATACATCTAATTGCCATGGCACTATCCATATAGTGGAGGGATGAAGCAAGGGCACAACCAAAAAGTTTCTGTATAAGGTGATATTCAGTTGTTAAATGCCGTGGCATTCCTAGCCTGTTCACCATCCAGTACAGGTCCCCAATGCATCCACCAAAGCTCATCAAACAACCTCCTGGCATGCCACCCTCCCCCCCCCCCCCCCAAAGTGTAACACTCCCCCCCCCCCCCCCCGAAACACATCACCACAACTTTCCTTCCAGCAAGGGGCTGTGTGTGATCAAGATGAGGTATTCTGATATTCTTCTGTGATCAAGATGAGATATTCTGCTGCATGCCATTACTTTATGAATTGGGAACGAGAAAAGTAGAAGGGGAACGGTTATTCATTTTTGAAGTTACTGTATTGGTTGAGATTTTAAATTCAGACACAGGTTTATCCGACTCATCTCCAAACAAACTGAAGGATGAAGAACTGTACTGAGGCATACTACATTTGAATGGAAATACCTCAGACATGGAATAACAAAACCATTTCACAAACTGAGAAATACACTTGAAGCCAGTCCCGCCTTCACCACGCCTCCGACACGCCCCTGTCAACTTTGCTCGTTCCCGCGACAAAGTGCAGTTGCAGGCGCCTAAAATTGGCTTTCGATTATACCGATTTGGGTGCCTTTGCGAGATGGGCGCCCATCTCCCGATTTGGGTTGAAATCTGGGCACCCATCACTTTCAAAAATAAGGCTGATAGTATACTACTAATTTTGATTATGGGGACCACTGGTTCCAAATCAATTTCTTTAAACTCTTACTAGGTGGTGCTAGGGTATTGTTCTCCCAGCTTGTATCTGCATTAACTACTTTATTTAAGTGGACCTCAATGCATCCACGCTTGGCAATTCACCCAAAGAGTGAAAAAGGCTCTTTACTTGCAAAAGAGCGCCAATGCTATTATTGGAGCTAATCTTATCACTGGTCCTTTTTCTTTTATTGCCAGGACGGATAGTTAAAAAACCAATGTAAAAAAACTCATACTACGAGAAAACCATTGGTTTATCCAACCATCGGTCTTTATGCAAATAACCCCCCACTGTGAGAACAAAACTCCCGTGTTCATGAGTGTGAAATCTGACTTTTAGAATCCTTAACTATTTTAGCAGTTTTTCCCTACCTGAAGGTCCAAGCACGCCAACTGCCCACCGTCGGCCCCGTACTTATCTCATTTGCTTTTCTGTTCCACTGCACTGTGCTATCAATGGTGCTGTCCCACTGCAGTCTCTCTAACGTCCGGCTGGTGCGTTCCCAGTACAATCCTGGTGCTGACTTGTCCTTCAGTGGGTATGCATACTGCTTTTATTCCTTCATCATAACTTCTTTCTGTTCCTTCCTTATTCCTTCATCATAACTTCTTTCTGTTCCTTCAACAAGAACTTCTCGTTTCGCAAACTGCTTTGCTGCTTCAGGAAGGAAATATTCAACCAATATTGTGCCAAGTACGGTTTCCTGCTTCAAGATGGCTGTGGAATTTAAATAAACGCCATCCAGGCTTATCAGCCAATCGCCTACTACCGTGTTTCCCCAAAAATAAGACACTGTCTTATATTAATTTTTGCCCCCCAAAATGCGCTAGGTCTTATTTTCAGGGGCTGTCTTATTTTTCGGGGAAACATCAGGGTTGGATTGGGGTTGGCCCACCCGCCCTCTGTCGCTCCAGCAACTAACCTTAAACGCCTCCTTTCACCTTCACAGCAAGCAGCAGCAAGGCAGGCCACTCCTTCCTTCCGTGTCCCGCCCTCGCCTGACGTAACGTCCGCGAGGGCAGGGCACGGAAGGAAGGAAGGAGAGGTCTGCCCTGCTGCTGCTTGCTGCAAAGGTGAAAGGAGGCGTTTAAGGTTAGTTCCGGGAGCGACGGAGGGTGGGTGGGGGGGCCCAGCGACCTCGGGTGGGGGGGGGGCAGCCCGGGGGCGGCCTTGTCCGGTTCTCGGCGGCCCTGCTTTCAAACAAAAATTTGCTAGGTCTTACTTTCGGGGGAGGCCTTATATCTACCAATTCAGGAAAACCTCTACTAGGTCTTATTTTCGGGGGATGTCTTACTTTCGGGGAAACAGGGTAGTATTTTCTTAAAGGGCACACAGTCTTAATAAAACACCTTCCATTCAATATTCTTATTCATGCCATATGGTATTACTGTGTTGCACTGAAATATAAATCTCTGCTTCTTTTGCCATAACTGTTTTTTAATATCCCGCCCCCCCCCCCCCCCCTTTCCCTTTTGTATCTTACTATGACTATAAATCTCATTTGGTCAAACGTGTGTCCTTCATTCATGCAGTGTTGTGCCATTGGTGCTTCCGGGTTTCTATGCGTTATACCATGTTTGTGTTCAATTATTCTCATTTTAAACTTGCGGGATGTATGACCAATGTAAATTTTACTGCAGGGACATCTGCATGCATAGATCACATTTACCGAATCGCAGACTGAATTCCCCTTGACTTCTATTCTTTGTGGGCCATGTTGCCAAATTAATAAAGTACCTTCCATAATGTTTGAGCATATACAACATCTGCCACATTTGCTATGATACCCTCTACCATTCTCCCATTTTGTCCACACATCCGATCTACATAGTCTGTCTTGTAAATTGGTGTCCCTGTTGTAGGATACCATCAGTCTCTGTTCTTTAAACCCTTCGTGCGTCTGCAATACCAATGCTTTTTGATGATCGACGCTACCCTCTCTGATTGTCTGCTATACTTTAAAATACAATTAATTCTCGATTCCTGATGTTTATTCCTTGGATTCAAAAGCCTATCTCGATCATTAAATCTTGCTCTTTTTTGAGCCTGCTTGATCAGTTTCCTGGGGTATCCTCTTTCCAAAAATTTCTCCCTCAGATCTCCAGAGTTTTCACCATACCGCTGGGTGGAATCGCAAATTCTTCTAGATCTTACGAATTGTGAAAATGTCAGACTATTGATCAAATATTTCAGGTGCATCCTGTCAAATGCAAGTAACAAATTACAATGTCAGCACAATACATAATAAAACATTTTAATAGACAACGTAGAGTAAAAGCAAAGATGGAACATATAGGGGCCCTTTTAATAAGGCGCACCAAAAAATGGCCTGCGCTGGTGTAGGTGCATGTATTGGATGAAGGCAGGTCCATTTTTCAGTGTGCCTGCAAAAAGGCCTTTTTTGTGGCCAAAAATGGACATGCAGCAAAATTAAAATGAGCGCACATTTATTTTGGGCCTAAGACCTTACTGCCACCCATTGATTTAGCAGAAAGGTCTCACACGTTAACTGGGCTATGTATTTATTTGCCATCCAGCAAATAAATACATGCAATAATGGCAACTGATTGTCCTGTTGCTTTTCACACATTTACGCTCTTCACTACTTGTGACAAATATGAAGCGAAAGCGGTGTCTCTGTTATTAAACATCGAGACACTTGCAGTGTGGGGCTGTATAACTCTCTTCCTTCTTGGAATGCTCCTAATGACTAATGATGCACCTTTAAGTATTGCATCTTCATTGTGTATTCAGACCACCTCGTCAGTTCCCCTCTATGAATAAGGGTGTCTTTGTTATTCCATATTCCAACAGGTTCCCTATGCAGATCTATGTGCTAGGATCCTTTCTGTAGCTGGACCAGAACACCATAGAATTCACTTCCTCATGATTTGAGAGAAATTACATCACAGTTAGATTTTTTGAAAGAGGTTGAAGACTTATTTAGCCAGGCTTTGTGCTAATCATTTCCATTCATAATGTATCATCTTATTTAACAGGAATTTCAGTGGCATTGAGAATTTAGCAGTGATCAGATTTTCATGTTTTATTTGTGTTTATTATTGTGTGTGTAATTTGTAAACCGCTTAGAATGTTGATATAATGTGGGTTATCAATCTTGTAAATAAATAAACAAACAAAAAAACAATTTTGCCTTGACTACTTTTGGCTCCTACCCACTAGTCTATCCAAAGTTGTGCTGTGTCCTATCAATCTGTGTCATTTACACGGCTCACAGTAGCCATGGCAACCAGTCTCATCTCTGCACCTTCTGCAGCGCTGTGTTCACCTAGGAAGTACTAAAACACTGCCTCAGGAAATCTGTCACTGGGGGCCTCCATGGAGATGCAGCCTCCTCTATTACAAGCTTTGTTCTCTGATTTTCTTTCTCTCTGCCTGTCTACCTTTTTTTTCTCCTCCTATTCCATCACCCAGAGCCTGGATGCATAGTAAACAAATTAGACTCTCATTCCACTGGCCTTGTAGAACAGGGCTATAAAATAGAGCAATCAAACTGGTTTCTTTAATTTTAATTAGTTTTTCTTCTCCAATCATTCCTTTAATGAAAAGTTCAATTACATGTAATAGTTGCTATTAGGCTTTTTTTTACTGGAAGCTGTGTTGTGCTGTGCTATTATATTCCAGAGATAACAACAGTACCTCATAAGCATTCCACACCATTGGCCATGAATAAATCAATTAGGTTTCTTTATTATTTTGACAATTACTATGATCCTGGATATTTGTCTACCACGCTGCCTGTGTTTTTGTCTACATGGCCATGTCCTGTACTGTGCCTGAGAACAGGCTGTCTACACACCAGCTTTTACTTAACACACAGAAAACTGTTGCATGTTGGTTCACGGGGGAGGGGGGTATCTATTCCCTCCAATCCTCTAACTCTGTGGCACAATATACAGCCAGTTAATTCTTTTCTTTATTTGGGAGTCATACTTGACTCATCTCACTTTCACTCAGCAAATTTCCCACTTAGCCAAAACCAGTTTTCTGGTTCTCCGACAATTAAGGTCAGTCCAGCAGTATTTTGATCAAGAGACTTTTCACTCCCTAGTCCTTTCACCGTTGATAACTAGACTTAACTATTGCATCATAATCTATCTCAGCTGCTCACATACCCATGTAAATATGTCCATAACTTACTCAGTGTGTATTTTACAAGTGGGCATACACATGGGTGGAGCCTGGGCAGGACTCTCATGTGCATAACTTATAGAATATTGCCAGTTGCACGTATATATCTGACCTTGTTCTGCTCCCATGTTCATGGAGGCAGGCTGCATTGTCATGTATATATTTAGTATGAGTATTATTTGTGTTCAATTGCACTGTCTGTGTATTAGGGCTGCTATCCCTATGTGATTGACTCTTTGTGAGCTTTCCCTATTGGCTCTCGGTTCTGAGCAGGGGCAAGCCCTCCCTTTCTGCCCCTGGGGGTTATGTGAGAGAGTCCCTGTCTTCCTAGCATACCTTTGTGATCAGTAGCTGTTCTAGGGGCTGATCCCTCCTTAATCTACTGTGATTCCATCAAACTTCTTCACCATTTTTCCTACGATATTTATTCCCAATTGATTCCCACACTTTCCCCTTAGAGTATTACAGCTTTTCCTCTCAGCTGGGCTGAGGTTCTGGCCATCTCCTTGCTTCTGGCGAGATATGGACTCTATTTGGAGAAGGCAACAATTCTTTCCAAGCAACTGAACGATAAGTTGATTTTCTTGGTTTGCTATGATTGCTACATTAAAGACGAGTTGGATTAAGACTTGAGAGTCTGCTGGTAAAGTGCTTGCTTGGGAATGGTTTAGCTGGCTGTTGAAGTTTTGTGACCTCACCTAGCCTAGAACAGCACAGAAATGGCTGGCATAAGTGCTCCACCTAAGTGTTACACGCCTATTTACGCAGTTATGTTGATATTCTATAAGGAAAAATAGGCACCTATGTTCCATTCATTTCAAAGCAAGTTTATAACTGGGTGCTCACAATTGCGCACCACATATGTGCATACATATACAGAATAACAGCAATTTCACATGTACAGTGAGGGTCAGATTCAGTAAATGGCACTGAAAAATAGGCTCCAGGCAAAGTGCCTATTATAGAATAATCATAGAGCGGATTCCTGCACCCAACTTTGGGCATGAGGACTTACGTCTGCTGAAACCTGCTGTAAATCCTGGCATGCAATCTCTGAATTCTATAACACTGTGCCTACATTTTTAGAATGCCCCTGACCCACTCATGCCCCACCCATGGTCACACCTCTTTTGGGTTGCACTCAAGACACTGTGGGCATGCAGCATTACAGAATATGGTATGGGGTAGATACATGCATAAATCCAAATTACTGCCAATGAACTCTAATTGATGCCAATAATTGGTTGTTAGCACCCAATTGACTAATTCGTTTACACACGTCTGGGCTCTGGGCTTAACTTTGGGTCACCTATATAGAATTCAGGGGTTAATGTGCATAGGTGACAGCAAAGTGACTAAGTGCTATTCTGGAAGGGTGTGCATAAGGGGCATGGCATGTAAACACAAGGAGGGGAGTTCACATAGATGGAACATGACATAGTATAAGTTATGAGTGCCTTTGCTGCATTCACATGAGCACAGTTATGCCAGGTCTATGGCTGATGTAACTGTGAGTGTACAAATGTTAGGTACACCAATTCTAGGCTACACTAGTATTCTATAACATAGCCTGGGCCCCATGTACTGTTATAAAATAGGATCTCAGTTGTGGCATTGGAGCGTTTGAAAGGGGACATCCATTTATAGAACTACCCCTTTGCAAGGGCCACCCAAGGTAATCTGCTGCCTGAGGCAGAGATGAGATGCCACCCCTGCCCATGCCCAGTCTAGCATCTCCCCCTTTCCTCCTTGACCCTCTTCCCTGCATTTACCTTATTTTTCTAGTGGCAGCAATTCCCATAGGCTGCCCTGGGCACCTCTTCGCTCCCTCTGTCGTGTTCCACTTCTGGGGAAACTGGAAGTTACATCAAGAGGCGGGCTGCAGTAGGGAGAAGATGCCACTGCCAGTGGCAGGGCAGCCTATGGGAATTGCCGCTGCTGCCACTGCCGCCTTTTGGAAATGAAAAAAATAAGGTAAGCATGGGGGAGAGGGTTGAGGAGGGGAGAGTGCCATCTGAGGCCCCTGCCTCAGTTGGCCTAATGGTAGGGCCGTCACTGCCCCTTTGTGTCCAGTGCTGGATCTAACTCTCTGGCTGTCCTAAGCATTTTAACAGTTAGCTGAGACTTTCTCCCATTTGTTTCTATCACACACATACCTGAATTATGTCATGAGATTGGCCTCTACTGCCTCTTTTATTCTAAGTGGACCATCAACTTCAATGAAAACATATTTTCTCCCCCTCTGAACGGACAACACCTTGTTGTGGTGGAGAGACTTGTGTGTTTTGATGACTCAAATGGCTATGCTGTAGGGAGACCCATATTAGATAGGCCTCTGAGGAGAAAACAGATGAAGAGTGTCCCACCAGGGCAAGATGGCTGAGCATGCAGTGTGGCAGGAAGCTTCTGGGTGATCTGCTTGGTTAAAGTCTGTGGGAATAAAATGGTGAAATGCAAAGGGAAAATATGCTCCTGTCCACCTGCAGAAGGATTATCTTCAAACGTAGTCCAGTAGATCCTGGAATAACTTTGTCACACTGGTAAGAAGGGAAGGAGCCAGAGGTCTGAAAATCTCGCTGAGCACTGGCCCATATGAGACTCCCCCAGACCCAGAAGTAAGGGCGGACTACATTGGTGGAGAACTATAGTGGATACCAAGGAGTTTGCCACCAGGTTTCACGATGGTGGTACCGCTCAACCTAATGCTTTTCTCCCTGCAAGATGAGATTTCCCTTCGAGGAAGGGTTTGGATAAACCAGCTCCTGTTTGGGCTGAGTTTATTCCTGATGTGAGTGGAGCTGGAGACATACAAAGCTTAGATGGGTAACTTCAGCAGATAAGATTGCTCTGAAGGAGATATGCTTGGCATTTGGAGTCCTTAAGTAGACTGTGGTGAAAAAACTTGATAAGTTATTGGAAGGTCTGCAATCTCTTCAGGCCCAGGCATACTCTCATACTAAAGTTCTATCAAAGCAAGATGCTAGACTGAAGGATGTAGAAAAAAACAGTCTCTGATTTGCAAATGGTGTAGAATGCTGTGCTTAAAGGAAATATGGAAACTAGAGGAAGTTGGGAAGGGTAAAGAACTGAGATGTTTAAGCCTCTGATTCTTAAACTTCCCTAAATCATCAGGAAATGCTGAAGAAATATCTTAATGACGTTTTAAAGATCTTTATGGATGCTATGGGGCTCATTTTCAAAAGAGAAAAATATCTATAAAGTGACAAAAAGCAGCATTTGGACGTTTTTCTCACAAAAACTTCCAAATCAGTATTTTCAAAACCTATTTTCAGATGTTTTTCTATCTGCAGTGCATCCAAATCTCAAGGGGGCATGTCAGGGGCGTGTTAAGGGTGGGATCTGGGTGTTCCTAAGGCTTGGACATTTTTCAGCCATAATGGAACAAAACTAAAACTAAGACATTTTGAGCTAGATCTGTTTTTATAATGAATAAGGCACAAAAAGGAGCCCTAAATGACCAGATGACCACTGGAGAGAATCAAAGATGACCCCCCAATACCTCCCCAGTGGTCACTGACCCCCTCCCACCCCCACAAAAATGTGAATAAAAATATGACTTACCAGCCTCTATGACAGCATCAGATCTTATTGCCAGGTCTATTAGAGCAGCATGCAGGTCCCTGGAGTAGTATCGTGGTCAGTGCAGTGCTCTATGGAATGGGGGACTCAGATGCCTATCTTCCTCTACCTATCACACTTGTGGTGGAAAATGAGACCCTTTCCAAACTCACCAAAATCCTACTGTACCCACATATAGGTGCTCCCTTCACCCATAAGGGATACTGTAGTGGTGTATAGTGAGGGGCAGAAGGTTTTGGGTGGGTTTCAGAGGGCTCAGGGGACAAGATAGGGGAGCAAAGGTGAGATGTGTACCTGGGAGCATTTTTATGAAGTGCACAGAAGTGCCCCCTAGGGTTCCCCATTGCTTTCCTGGGATGTCTGGGGGACCAGTCTGCTAAAAATGCTGGCTCCTCCTATATCCCAATGGCTTGATTTTCTAAGTTTTGCACAAGGTTTTGTGCTTTGAACATTTTTTTTCAAAAACGGACCTAAAAACCAAAATGTTCAAAGCACAAAACCTTGTTTGAAACAGTATTAAAAAAAAAAAACAAGATAGACTTTTTCTTTTTCGAAAATGACCTTCTTTCCTATTCAGATTTTGGACATTTTGTGCAAAACGTTCAAAGTTGGACTTAGAAATCATATCGAAAATGCCCCTCCACGCCACCCATTATGCGAGCTTACTACGTTGGTGAAAGGGGTTGTGACCCTAATGAAGATGGGTGAAGGGAAGTTGCTTGTCTAAATTTGACAGACTTTTTAGAGAATTCCCAGGCTGTATTATCTAAAGCTACTCTCATCGATACCTTTGCTTTAGATCCCGACTATGTTTGGGCTCTACATTTACATTTCCGCTATAAAGATATAACCCACGATATTCAGCCAGTGGCAGGTGGAGTGATTAGCTGCTGGCAGTGGCACTGACCCCGGATATTCAATGCTGGACTGTATTGACTATCTGGTTTCAGATTTGGTTATAGCAACTTAACTGGCTTAGTGAATATTCAGCACTAGCCAGTTATGTTAATGGCGGTTAAAGATAGACCTGCTATTTAAGTGGCCTATCGTAACCTCTCCACTTAGCCAGGTCAGCGCTAAATATTCGTGCTTATCTGGCTAAGTCACGTGACATAGCTGTTTAGCGGCTAGCTGCTAAGTGCTAATATTCAGTACAGAGAACTGGCAATCTCATGCTAAATACTTGTTCAAAAAAAGCGTACGAAATGGATCCCTCATAACGATCTGACTCCTAAACTACACCAGATACAATGTATATTGGAACTCTTTTATTTTGCCTATTTTATTTACACCCTAATTACTGATAATCATACCCTGTCCTGATATCTTTATGTTATGTTGTTATCCATTTATTATACCTTGTCCTGATATCATTGTTATGTTGTTATCCATTTACCCACTTCTTAATCAACATAATTTTCGTATGAACCTTAGCAATAATTCTGAAATTCTTCTCCGTTAATATGATTGCCATAATATTCCTATGCACCTTATCTGTTATATATACTCTGATTCTCTATTCCATCAATGTAATTGTAAGTTGTGTTATATTGTAAGCCACATTAAGCCTGCAAATGGGTGGGAAAATGTGGGATATAAATGCAGCAAAATAAATAAATAAAATAAATATTAGCACCTAGCCAGCTAATCGCTATTTAACCTGCCAGGAGCCATTCCTGGCTGGTTAAATAGTGATGAATATCAAACCCATAATGTTTTTGGATCACAAAGTTTCTGTATTTCCTGACTTCACTAAAAACACAACTTAGGAAGAAGGCCTTTTTGGTCCTTAAACCTTAGTCAGTAGCCCTAGGGGGGACCTTTTTCCTACAATATTCGTGGTAGAACAAAAGGAAAGAAGAAGAAGACCTTTTTGAAGAAAATACAGTCTTTAATAGATTGTATTGATGCTCCCAGGGAGACTGTGCTTTCTTCAACAAGGTCTGCTTCTTTTCTTTTGTTCCACCAAAAGTGGATATTGTAGACCGACTGCCTTCTTCTCTCCTTACTCCTACAATACTCGTGTAAATGCATTGAGTTTGAGGGTAAAACTTATGTGTTTGTGGATCCAATTCATTTGAAGAATTTTGTTGAAACCAGGTCTCAACTGGCCTCCATTGCCATCTCATCTCAAATCAAGTGAAAAGTCTCTTTAGAATCTTTGATTTTTCTGCTCTATTAAGAAATTACTTAGGGGCTCTTTTACAAAGCATTGGTAAGCCCAAAGCAAGCTTATCGCACGCTATCCTGGAACTTCTGCCAGCCCAACATGGCTGCCAGCGGCAGTTCCGGCTCAAGCAAGCGCCATTTCTGGCATGCCAGAAAATAATTTTTAATTTAACAGCACGGCGCTAACCCAGCAGTAATCAGGCATTACCGCATGCTGCCCAGTTACCGTGGGAGCCCTTACCGCCACCTCAATGGGTGGTGGTAAGTGCTGCCCCGCATGGCCATGCGATAAGAGTACTCCTACTGCATGGCCATTCTTTAGGGGCTTTTTACCCGCTGCACGAAAAAGAGCCCTGGCAAGTGGGAAAAATGTCCCCTGCCACTATCGCAGTGCCCTTTTTCCGCAGCTTAGTGAAAGGACCCCTTAAAATGTATTATTTGGATTTTATTTGGATAGGGTCCCTTTTACTAAATGGCTTGCTAAACAGGAAGTACCGCCGGTCTACTGCAGAAGCCCAGCGGTACTTCCCACCCCTAGCATGTCATCATATCTGGGTTAGCGTGGGAACCCTTATTGCCACCTCAATGAGTGCGTATGTACTTATTTTTGTAGCACCGGTGTGTTCCTCAATGAGTAGCGGTAAGGGCTCTTCCCAGAAATGGCCGTGCGGCAAGTGCTTTACTTGCAACATGGCCATTACCTGCAGAATAGCAAGATGTACCTTTTACCTGCTGCGGTAAAAGGGGGCCTCGGCACATGTCAAAAACACGTGCTGATGCCAGTACAGGCCCCCTTTTGCCGCAGTTTGGTAAAAGGGGCACAAAGTGACTAGACTTGCTTTAACCTTCATCTTATGTTCATGTTTTTTCTTTTTAAATAACCCAATGCGTATACTTTTCAAAATAAAAGATTTTGTACACTGCTTCAGTCCTTGCCTCAGGGAAAATCCAACAGTACCAGAAAAGTACCTGCATATTTTGTAACCATGTGGGTTAGTTGAAAATCATCCCATCTGGTGTACAGATTTGATGAAAAAGAAATAGCACCTTAAGTGTAAAAAAGATATTGTTCTAAACTTTTATATCAGAATTAAAAGAATAAACCTTTAGAAAATCATCAATTAGGACAGGCCTGTCCATGTTCAGTCCTTGAAGGCCAAAAATAGGTCAGGTTTTCAGGATACCCTTATGAATATGCATGGAGGTGCTTTGATGCCCACTTCCTCCACTGTATAGAATCTCTCATGCATTTTCATTAGGAATATTCTGAAAACCTGGCCTAAGCTTGGACAAGCCTGATTTAGGGGTCCTTTTACTAAGCGTTTACGTGTGCCCAATGTGCACCAAAATAGAGTTGTCACCCGACTACAGCATGGCTCGTGCGGTAATTTAATTTTTGGCGCACATCCAATACGCGCATCTGAAAAATATTTTTTATTTTTGGACACATGTAACGGATGCGCGCAGGAGTCAGAATTTCAAGCTGATTTGGGGAGTTTGGCTCAGGGTAGTATGCACTCTGCCCATGGCTGGGCATTAACCGCATAGTGATACCCACAAATGGAAAGCAGCTATATAGAGGTCCAGACCTGGTGGTGATAAGGATTACCAGGAAAGGGAATCAGCCCTGGAGTTCCCTCTGGCTGCAGGATAGGCATAGCAAGGTTGTGCCTATGCGTAGAGCCTTGTAGAGGAACTGCTCCCTGCAAACTCCTGGTGGATGTAAGGAAAAGAAATGCCCATAGATGACTGAAGTTGACCCGGAGTTATATAAGCAATTACATTATTGACTGTATTGAAAGAGATCATTGAAACAAAGATTGTTATTTACAGTTATTATTGAGAACTCTGGAGTTTTGCATGGTCCCTGTGATGACAAGAGTGAGTGGACTTTGAAATCAGATAACTGTTTCCCAAAGAACCTAAAGTATTATTCTGGTCCAGCACCCAATATTGTTCCACTGCAAGAGAGAAAACTGGGTTTGTATGGCTTAAGAGTCAGCAGAAGCTGTGGAGCTGAAGCAGCATGACAGTGTTCCTCTGCAGCCTGGTTCCGGAGTTAATCCGGGTGAGACTCAGCTTACATATACATGATTAATATTGTTAAAAGCAAAAATAATAATTAAAAAAAAAGAACTATGGGCCTGATATTCAAATGATTTATGTTTCTAATTTTGAGCGTTAGGCTGCTAAATTGGTCTCTTTGAACATTTACTATGGTTGAGTATATAACTTCATACTCAAAATTTCATTATACACCTAAATTTAGGAGCATAAAAAGTGGGTGGCAACAGGGACAGATTTAGGGCATGGAAGAGAGTTGGGAGCTTAGCACTAAGCTCTTAAATCTGGGCAAAGGATGACAGTCCTAAATTTATAAGCAATTCTTTTAAGTTCATTAATTACGATGAATTTTCAGCTGACAACATATGCTCCTATGGTTGAAAATAGGGCACAAATCTAGGAGACTTACAGGCTTATTTTTGAAAGGGAAGGGCGCCCATTTTTCGACAATCGGGAGATGCACGTCCTTCTCCCAGGGTCACCCAAATCGGCATAATCGAAAGCCGATTTTGGGCGTCCTCAACTGCTTTCCATCGCGGGGATGACCAAAGTTCACGGGGGCGTGTCGAAAGCATAGCAAAGGTGGGACTGGGGCGTGCTTAACACATGGGCGACCTCAGCCGATAATGGAAAAAAGAAGGGCATCCCTCACGAACACTTGGGTGACTTTACTTGGTCCTTTTTTTTTTTTTTTACAACCAAACCTCACAAAGGTGCCCGAACTGACCAGATGACCACCGGAGGGAATCGGGGGTGACCTCCCCGTACTCCCCCAGTGGTCACTAACCCCCTCCCACCCTAAAAAAAAATTTTAAATATTTTTTGCCAGCCTCTATGCCAGACTAAAATTTCAAACCCAGCTCCACGACAGCAGTATGCAGGTCCCTGGAGCAGTTTTAATGGGTACTGCAGTGCACTTCAGGCAGGTGGACCTAGGCCCCCCCCCCCCCCACCTGTTACACTTGTGGTGGTAAATGTGAGCCCTCCAAAACCCACCACAAACCCACTGTACCCACATCTAGCTGCCCCCTTCATCCCTAAGGGCTATGTTAGTGTTGTACAGTTGTGGGCAGTGGGTTTGGGAGGGGAGTGGGGGGTTCAGCACACAAGGTAAGGGAGCTATGCACCTGGGAACTTTTTCTGAAGTCCACTGCAGTGCCCCCTAGGGTGCCCGGTTGGTGTCCTGGCATGTGAGGGAGACCAGTGCACTACGAATTCTGGCTCCTCCCACGACCAAATGGCTTGGATTTGGTTGTTTCTGAGATGGGCGTCCTCAGTTTCCATTATCGCCGAACACCGGGGACGACCATCTCTAAGGACGACCATCTCTAAGGTCGACTTAAATGTTGAGATTTGGGCGTCCCCGACCGTATTATCGAAACAAAAGATGAATGCCCATCTTGTTTCGATAATACGGGTTTCCCCGCCCCTTCATGGGGACATCCTGTGAGGACGCCCTCAGGAAAACTTGGGCACCCTGTTCGATTATGCCCCTCTTGGGGGGCTCATTTTTGAAAGAGAAAAAAACTGCATTTGGACAAATTTCTTCTCAAAACATCGAAATTGGTATTTTCAAAACCTGTTTTGCAAACGTCTGTCTATGCAATTGGTCTGCAGTGCCTCCAAATCACAAAGTGGGGTGTCGGGGGCATTTCAAAGGCGGGATTAGGGTGGGCTTAGGGAATGTCTAACACTTGGATGTTTTACAGTCATAAATAGAACAAAAGAAAAATGTCCAGGGCGAAAACCTAAATGCTTTGGTATAGACCTGTTTTTAAAATGAATAAGGCACAAAAAGGTGTCCTAAATGAGCAGATGACCGCTCTGACCATCAGGGATGACCACCTTACACCCCCAGTAGTCACTGACCCCTCCCACCTCTCAAAAATGTGAATACAAATAGTACTTGCCAGCTGTATGACAGCCTCAGATGTTATAGCCAGGTCTATTAGAGCAGCATGCAGGTCCCTGGAGTAGTGTAGTAGTCAGTGCAGTGCACTGTAGACAAGTGGACCCAGGCCCATACCTCCCCCTACCTGTTACACTTATGGTGGAAACTGTGAGCCCTCCAAAACTCACCAGAAACCTACTATACCCACATATAGGTGCCCCCTTCATCCATAAGGGCTATTGTAGTGCTGTAAAGTTGGGGGAAGTGGATTTTGGAGGGGTCAGAGTCAGCAGACAAGATAAGGTAGTAACGGTGAGATGTGTACCTGGGAACATTTCTATGAAGTTCACAGCAATGCCCCCTACGGTGCCCCATTGCTCTCCTGGGATGTCTGGGGGACCAGTCTACTAAAAATGCTGCCCCCTCCTATATCCCAATGGCTTGATTTTCTCTGTTTTTCACTTATACTTTTTTTTTCAAAAATGGCCTGAAAACATAAATGCACAGAGCACAAACACTTATTACAAATGGTCTCTGTATCTTCCTGAAGACAGCATGTAAGACTACATTCATTGGCCACCTGCTTCTTGTTGCTGTTCAGCATTTATGGAGAATGACTGAAACGCACACATTTATTATTATTATTATTATTAGAAAGGACACTACAAATTTCCTTCTTTGACCTTTATCTATCCTGCAATCCTGTTATTGTATTTTCTTAGCTTTACTATATTAATTTTATAAAACCTGCCAATAAAGGTGTGAGGCAGGACTGCACAATTTTTTGTCAAATAAGAATGACCACAGTGCAGTAAATGAGTCAGCAGAACTTCATTTATCTCCATCCCAGTAAACAAACCAAGACATTTTAGAATTATTAGAACAGCTACTTTCTCTCACTTTCCCAATGCAGCACAATTCCAAGCACATGCTCAAATCCTCCAGGTCACTGCACCATCTTTTGTGCTGCTTGCAGTGCTGTAAGGCTGCCAGGTGACCTACTTGCTGGCAGGAGATTTTAGGACACTTCTGACTTTTTGGCAACTTCTTTCTCTCCCCTCCAAATGTCTTTTGATATCTGTAGTCAACACCCCTAATTTGTCATGACTATGACTACAGCAATTGCTGCAGAATTTTTTTAATGCTGTGGAGTAACATTAAACCAGGGGCGTAGCTACATGGGGCCATGGGGGCATAGGCCTCCTTAGATTTGGCCCTGGCCCCCCACGCCGCCAACCCCTTTGACCCCCCCCACTGCCATCCCTCCCCCGCCGTCGGGTACCTTTGCTGGCAGGGGTCCCCAACCCCCGCCAGCCGAAGTCCTCTTCTTCGGCGCAGCCATGTTGCTGATCTGCAAGGACATCAGACTCACAGAAACAGAAGCCTTGCAGATCAGCAACACGGCTGCCCCAGAGAAGAGGACTTCGGCTGGTGGGGGTTGGGGACCCCCGCCAGCAAAGGTACCTGACGGAAGCGGTGGGGGAGGGTTGGCGGCGGTGGGAAGGGGGTTGAAAAGGTTGGCGCCGGGGGGGGTCAAAGGTGGTGGTGGCGGTGGGGGGGGGGGGGTCAGCGGCACTGGGGGGGGCTAAAATATACCCCCTCACCTCGGACTCTGGACCCCCCTCCCGCCGAAGTCTGGCTACGCCCCTGCATTAAACTGCTCACACCATGGCTACACATTGCTACTGCTTTCTATTTCAGGCTGCTCTCATCCCAACTTGCTATCTCCTACCACCATAGCACTCAGGTCTTCTGCACAGAGCTGTATTCCTACTGGTGGAACTGACATGGCAGAGAGTTACTAGCAAATGCCATATCTGTTACAGGAGCCAACTTTTCAGAATGATTGGGGGTGCTCAGCCCATCTCAAATTACTCCTTCAATCAGGGTTTCAGGATATCCACAATAAATATGCATGAGATACATTTGCATGCACTGCCTTCTTGGTATGCAAATCTCTTTCATGCATATTCATTGTGGATATCCTGAAAACACAACTGGCCAGATGGTTCCTGAGGATTGGTTTGAAAACCACTGCACTAGATGAACATTAAGATTTGAATAATCATGATCACCCCCCAAAAAATCCTCTAAAAATGCATAATTGGACATTGATTATGAAATATTACATTTTGTTTTATAACAATATATGGGCATCACTAGCATTTAGCGCGTGCTTATTTTTATAATGTGCTAAAAACGCTAACGTGCCTTTGTGAAAGAACTCCTGAATTTACTGTCAGTCCCACACTTGGGGCTAGATTTACTAAAATGTTCTACTGGGTTACTGCACAGTAACATGCTTTAATGTGCATTATTTACCACAGATCCCATTTTATTTATTTATTTGCTGCATTTGTATCCCACATTTTCCCACCTATTTGCAGGCTCAATGTGGCTTACAATGTTCCTTCATGGCATTTGCCACTCCAGAGTAAAAAGGTACAGTTGATATTAAATAGAGTACATGGATTACATAATAGATTATGTGATTAACATAATGGATCGTCATTATAGAGTAAAAGAGACAATTGGTATTACCTAAAGAATATTGATGACCAGGAAGATTAAATAGATAGATTAATAGTACGTCATTTCAGAGTATAGATGCAATTTGTATACTACAGAGAATATAGATGATCTACAAGAACTAAGCAATAAGCATAAGGAGAAAACATTTTGGATATTAGTAAGAAGTGATGTATTACAGTTCCTGATATGGGTCATTTTAAGCAATAAGGTCAATTTACTAAAAGTTGATAGCATTACTATATGCTAACATGGCAGCATACTTTAGTACATTTAGCCTTTAGTTTCAGCTTCTCCTCTCCAATAACACTCAGAGAATGTGAACTAGCTGAAAAGATGCTTCTGAATGCCAATGAGAAAGAAATATAAAGGGGTTGATGTTCATAAGTGCTTAACCTGGGCAGGAGAACCTATTGCCCGGTTAAACTTATTGAGCTGGCCATCTGCCAATATTCAGTGATGCTTAACCAACCAATGCTATTGAATACAGCCTCTAACCAGCCAAAGTGAACCTGGCCAGTTGAGGAGTTGGGGCAGAGTTGGGGCGATTACAGAATATTTGCAGATAATGGTGACATTCAGTGCCCATGTCCACATAGATAACTGCTCAGCGTGTAGCAGCAGCCAAAAAAAGCAAACAGAATGCTAGTTAAGGGATGGTAAATAAGACCAAGAATACTATAATGCCTCTGTATCACTCCATGGTGCGACCTCACCATCAGTACTGCATTCAGTTCTGGTCATAGGCGGTCAGTGGCCCAGCTGTTTGAGGAGGCTAAAGGGAGTGGGATCAGGGGTAGAGCCAGAGGCAGGCCCTACATTCATAATTGTCTGACAAACTAAAATTAAATTAAAGTGTAGATGTCACCTCAGTAAATCCAACACACAATCCCTCCACTGCAAAACACTATGCACAAACTTGTGCAAAACACACACTCAGAATCTTACAGTACCATGATAACACTAACTCCCAGGACTCAAAAAGCAACAATCTTATGCATGAAAAGGCAGTACTGTAAATATTACACTGGGTGGGCCCTAATACACCAATACACCACCCAATGAGAAGAAAACAAGACTGCAACAAGATCTCTACATATATACATGCCAGTAGAATACCGCACCTTGGTCACATATGTAAAACACAGACAGACCCTCAACAATATGAAACAAGGGACCATAGATCAATAATAGAGATATGAAGGCAAAAACACTGAACTGGAAACCTTATGAAATCACACTCTGCATACAGCAATACTACAAATATAGAAACTGAAATCCAAAAGATCAGAATGCACATTTCCAAAAGCTAACATAACAAAACTCTGAGGATGACCTAGAAGGAGTCAGAGTAGTCCAATGATGAGCGCCAAAAAATTGTAGTGGACATTAATGAAGCACATTTTTTTCAACTAGAAGCACATTTCAAAGTGCAAACATCCAATGATTGCAAAACAGTGGTCTCAATAGGAGAGCAAAGTCTCAACACGGCAGAGGCAAGGCCCAGCATCATCATCACAAACACACTGTGTGTTCCTTGACAGAGGGACAGTCGCCAAACAGCACAATTACCTTCATTCATTCTATTAAAGTTCATGAATATGTGACATCAAGATTTTCAATTGGATTATATGAATCTTGACGCTGACATTTTTGCTGAAATACAGCCATGTTGAATAATAATTTGGATGTTTGTACTTTATGACCACATACTTGTGGTTTTATGGACTTATTGTGTGCATTCATAAAGCATATTTTTTCAACTAGAAACTTTTAGCACTCATCTTTGGATTATCCTGAATCTAAGTCATCCTCCCTGGTTTTTTTTTCTTTTCTTTTCTTAGATTAACTACTTTGTGAGGGCTTTGTTCTTGTTTTGTCTACAATTTCAAAAGCTAACATATTCCAATTAATAATTCTAAATAAAATACTTTTTTTCTACCTTTGTTGACTGAGCATTTCATTTTTCTATTCGCTTTAGTCACAGTCTCTTTCCTGCTTTTATCTGATTTTTCCTGTCTTTGCAGGGCCTTCTGTCCATTTGACATTTCCTCTCTCGCCATGTTAACCATTCATCTTCCCTCTGCATACCGATCTGTCCTGCCCAGTATCTCCCCTCTGTGTTCCTTAACCTATCCCTTCCTCCATGTTCAGAATCTGCCCTCTCAGTGTCCCTATCCCCTCCTATGTTCAGCATTTCCCCTGTGTGCCTACCACGATCTGTCCTGCAATTCCCCTGGGTCCCTATCCCTCTCTCTCTGATCAGCAATTTGCCCCTGTGTCCCTATTCCCCCCCCTCCATGTCCTGCATTGCCCGTGTGTGTCTCTGTCCCCTCTCTGACTAGCATTGCCTTTCTGTGTATGTCCCTGTCCCTACATGCCCAGCATCTCTTCTCTGTCTCTGTGAATCTACTCTTTCTCCTGCATCCCCTACTCTAGGGCCAGTATCTCTCCCTCTCAATTATTCCCACCACCCTTCATAGTCCAGTATTTCTCCCTCCTGCGTCCAGTGTCTCTTCCCCTCTTTTCCATCCAGAATCGTTTCCCCTCTGTCCACTCCCCCAGTCCAGTTCTCTTTCTCTCTCTCTCGCTCTCCCCTCCCTCGCTGGTTCACTTGATTCAATTCTCCCTGCTGCAATGTGCAGTGCTACCAGTAGCAGTCTGCACTCTAGCGATCACAGCTGACCTGCCTTGAGGACTCGGCATTCTTCTTGTGACATGTCCCGCCCTCGCGGAAGCAGGACGTTGCATCAGAGGAGGCAGTACACATCATAAGTTCCATGATTGTTAGAGTGCTGACTGCTACAGTGTGTGGCAGGGGTGGGGGTGGGGGGGATGTGGCATTGCAGAAATCCGAAGAAGATTACAGGTATCAGTGATACCGTATCACAGACTTCAGCACTAATGGATTCTTGCTCTGTCTTTCCTGTTGTGTTGTGCTGCGCAGTGCTGCATGGTACCATTAGGAGGCTTGTCAGATCTGCTTGTGGCTGGGGAGGCTTAGCCTCCCCAAGCATCTTTTCTGGTCATTATATCTCAAAAAGATATAGCAGAATTAGAAAAGGTTCAAAGAAGAGTGACCAAAATGATAAAGGGAATGGAACTCCTCTCATATGAGGAAAGGCTAAAGAAGTTAGGGTTCTTCAGAGAGGCAGAGGGAAGATATGATTGAGTTCTACATAATCCAGAGTGGTATAGAATGGGTAAAAGAGAATTGATTTTTCACTCTTTCAAAAAGTACAAAGACTAGGGGACACTCGAGGAAGTTACATGGAAATACTTTTAAAACAAATAGGAGAGGAGGTCACGTGATGCTATGAACAGCCACCTCCTCACAAATCCTGCATTAAAAACCTCCCAAAGTCCTGCGATTTTTCAGGGCATCTTACCGGCAAGTTAGCTGCTCAGCTACGACTTGATTCCAAGTGGTCGACGGCGAGAATGGCAGCAAAATTGGTGCGAAAAGAAAAAGAAAAGAGCCGGTTGCAAGACGACAAAATGGCAGTGCCGGTGAGCCCCGCAAATTCCTTGGTCGGATCCGCATGAGCAACTGAGAATGTTGGTGAGGTTACCAGCGCAATGGAGGCGATTTTGGACAAAAAATTAAGCTCACTGGATTCCAAGCTGGAGTGTCTCCAGAGCACTGTGGCACAACTAAGCCAAGATTTGGCGGCTTTTCAACAGCGTACCAGGGACTTGGAGGACCGGGTAACAGGTGTGGAGGAAAGACATACTAAGATGCAAAAGCTGCTTGAGTCTTACGCAGAGAAACTTGAGGATTTGGAGAACAGGTCTAGGCGAAATAATTTACGCTTTGTGGGCCTACCAGAGGAGCTGGGGGACAGAGACCTGTGAACTTTCTTGGAGGCTTGGTTAACGAAGGAGCTGATGTTTCTTCCTGCCTCGATGGGACCTCTACAGATAGAAAGAGCACACCTGGTGGGACTCAAACAACCTGGTTCTATCAGACCTCGAGTGGTCATCTGTCGTCTACTCAACTTTAACCACAAAACAGAGATTTTACAAGCCCTAAGGGGAATCCCATGCTTCCAGAACTACTCTGCAGGAGTAGCGGCCCAGCAACGTAATTTCTCACCTATTTGCTCGTAGTTGGTGACGCGCAAGATCAAATTTGCTCTTCTTTACCCTGCTAAGTTGAGATCACATATCAGTCCACTACGAACACTTACAACTTGGTTGAAGCAGCACAGAAGTTTATGAATCAGCTGGGCCCTGTGAGCTAACATGGAGTACACATGGACGGTTGACCTGAGCGGATTTGCTGTTGAACTCGTCTAGGCGACTGACTTTGCAGTCATTGCCAATCGGAACGCAAACATTGGAGATGAGAGTTGCAATGCGACTTGACCCAGCTAAGCGGGTATTCGCTACCACCGAATACAAGTGGTTGTGTGGTTTTGTTTTGTTTTTGTTGAGTGATATGGTTAATGAATGTTGTGGGTTATGAGGGCAGTCAAGGGTGGGAGAAATGTTATAGTGTTAACAAGAAGTACACTAATGTCTGGGTTACCCCACTTCATTTGCCATTACCGGTAGCGCTAGAACCGAGTAGCTTTTCAAGGAAAGCACAAGCAGGCCTAGGCTTGCTTTTTGCCATCCAGTTCTTCAGGGGTTTATGGACGCCACAGTATGTAATGCAGCTTGATAGCTGCTGTGTCATAGCCTTAAAGTAATTGTACTACGATAAGTATATGCTGGGGTTTGGGGTGGGGGATTATTTGGGTGTGTCCTGCTATATGGCTTTGTCGACCATTTCCATTTGGCACACCCAGATAAGATGAGGGTGCATCCTGTGTTGGACTCTCGGATGAGGTTAGCTAGGCGATCAGTCGCAGTCAGCTGGGAAAGGCCCCGGGGACGGATGGCTTTCAGGCTGAATTTTACAAGATGATGGGGGAGGCTATTGTTCCACCGTTAGCTCAGGCGTTTAATGCTTGGGTGGAAGCAGGAGTGCTGACAAGCCAAATGAACCTTGCCCAAATTATAGTGCTCCCAAAACCAAATCGTGATTTAGTTTTACCGGCGTCATATAGGCCCATCTCCCTCTTGAACTACGAGGGAAAGCTTTTTGCAAAAATTATGGCTAATAGGATGGACCGAATTCTACCGAAGCTCACCCATGACGCACAGGTGGGATTTGTTCAGGGTTGCTCAATTGCAAAAAATCTCAGGCGTATATTGGTTTCTTTGGAGCGGGTGGGTACAGCTCTGGAGCCTTCTTTGATGGGCAGTTTCGATGCCGAGAAGGCTTTTGATCGCGTTCAATGGGATTTCTTGTTTACAGTTCTGGAGGCCTACGGCTTTGAGGGTTGATTTGTGGGGGCGGTCAGGACTCTATATAATTCGCCATGCGCTAGGGTAATGGTAAATGGTCAAGTTTCAGATGCTTTCAAGATTGGTCGAGGTACTCGGCAGGGATGCCCATTATCGCCCTTGCTTTTTGCTTTATATCTTGATCCACTGATACGTGATATTTACTCGAACTCTGCTGTACGTGGGGTTGCGTTAGGGAAGGTCCAGTTTAAGTTGGCTGCCTTTGCTGATGACCTTCTAGTGATGCTTACGGACCCTTGGGATTCGCTGTGAGCCTTACTGGAGGTCTTCAAGGAGTTTGGAGATTATTCTGGTTTTCGCTTAAACTTAGATAAATCTGAAGCTCTAGCCACTGTGCCGGATGTTTACCTTTCTTGGCTGGGGAGGTTCCCCCTCCACTGGGCAGAAGGTTCATTTAGATATCTGGGAATTCTCCTTACACCAAAGGTGGCAGATTTGTATAGGCTTAGCATTAAACAGATGCTGACCCAGACTGAACAGCAGTTGGAGAGTTGGCGCGTGTTGCCTGTTCCGCTAATTGGGTGCTTGTGTCTTGTTCGAATGGTGATATTCCCTAGATGGCTCTACTTACTGCAGACTCTGCCTTTGCGCCTGTTGAGAAGACAAATTAGACGATTTTATCAACTGGTGACAGGGTTCTGCTGGGCGAAGAAGAAGGCAAAGGTGAGATGCCAATTTTTGCTGGGGGGTTGGGCTCAAGGTGGTTTGGCCTTACCCAATTTGAAGCTTTACAACTTAGCTTGCCTTTTAAGGCATGTTAGGGATTGGATATTCTCCTCGCCCCTAGATTTGGAAGTGGCACTCTTTGCCCCCTCTTAATTACACTCTCTGTTGCAGGTAGTTAGGTCGCTAATTCCGGGTCACTTGAGAAACAGTATCCTTTTGAGTCCTTTGAGAGAGGTCTGGCAGTTTTTGGAGAATTGCTTAGGCAGGAATCCTGGGGTTACGGAACTCCTGACTATTAGGGGCAACCCAGCATTTTTGCCAGGTTTAGATAATCCAACTTTTGCACACTGGGAGGAACTGGAGTTGGGCTGATTAGAAGCGGTTTTGGGAACAGATGGAGAGTTAAGACCATTAGATCAGTTGAAAAACCAAGAGTCTATTCATTGGGGGGACACATTTGCTCACTGTCAATTAAAACATTTTATTAGGACACTAGATGCTGTGGCGCTGTGTCTCAAACTTGGACTTTTGGAATTGTGTGGTTGTACAATGCTTTTGGCGTCGGGTGGTGGAATATCTATCTTTTTCGTTTTCATGCAGAGTTGCGGGTACCCCACTTCAACTGATGCTTGATTGTCTGGGGTCCTTTAGAGGACCATCAGGGGAGGGTACGTTATTATTTCGCAAATGCATCTTGCAATCCTGGGCCTCAGAGGACACTCCTGAATACCGGCATTGGCGTAATCTTGTGCCCCAGCTGATGTCTTGGGAGGCGAGAGAGTCTAGGGGCTCCCATAAGCAGAAAGTCCGTTTTCTAAAAATGTGAGGCACTTATTTGGATACACTGTCTCAGAGGGGTAGGAGCCTTATTCTTAATGTACTATGATTGGTTGGAATGGATGTTTTTTTTTTCTTTGTTCCCTCTTAGATGAGGGCACATCCCCTTGAGTAGGGTAGGGGTTAGGAGGGGGGGGGGGGGTTGATAGGAGTTTCTGAACTGGCATGTTAGCTCAACTCCCTTGTGTTAAGGAGAGCATTAAGTATTTGGTGGTAACTGTTGGGGTGGGGGTTGTTGGCGATTTCATATGTTGAAGATCTTATTAAGGGGGAGGGCAGGTTGGGGGAAAGTATTTGGGTTCTTTGGGGAGCACAAGTTGGGGAGCTGTGTTCTGGGTGGTGATATCTCATATAGGGCTTATTCAGGAGAGAATGCATCAGCTACCCCAATCGGGGTGCGGAACATTTTGGAGGACTGATATATAACACTTTGTACTCTCCTTGGATTGTGCTACCTGTATTTGTACCTGTAATATAGTTTGTTTGACACCATTTTATTTTGTAATAAATCAGTTGAAATATAATAGGTTGGGGAGGGGGGAGGGAATATTGATTTAAAACAAAACTTTTGATGACAGACCATTCCTGTGTTTTTGCTGTAAATGCTTTGATGTTTGACATTTTGCATACCATGATTGTTATAAATATTTCATGTATTTGGTCATCAATTAAAAAGTTGAACTATAAAACAAATAGGAGGAAATATTTTTTACTCAAAAAATAATTAAACTCTCAAACTTGTTGCCAGAGGATGTGGTAACAGTGGTTAGTGTATCTGGGTTTAAAAAAAAGGTTAGGACAAGTTCCTGGAGGAAATGTCCATAGTCTGCTATTGGGATAAACATAGGGGAAGCCACTCCTTCCCCTGGGATTGGCAGCATGAAATGTTGCTACCATCTGGGTTTCTGTCAGGTACTTATGACCTGGATTGACCACTGTTGAAAGCAGGATACTCGCTAGATGGACCATTGGTCTGACACAGTAGGGCTATTCTTATGTTCTCAAATAGGACCATATAAAAAGCAGTCCTAAGTTTACCAGGTTAGCCATGCGGGTACAACATTGAATACTGGCCATACCCATAAAAGTTCAAAATATCGCAGCTAACACAGATATTAATTTCCAGTGTCCAGACATGGCTTGGCACTGAATATCAAGGGTTAACTTTGGCAGCAAACTGTCAGCATTTACAAGAATTTTCACTGCCACTGGCTGAATACTGATCCCACAATTATTATTCCCACAGGGCGACGTACAATCTCCAGTTCTGTAGGACCTGATTTATTCTTGGTTTTCCCTAACCACAGGTGTTAACTTATAGTTCTGAGTTTTTGAAAGAAAACTAAGGCAGTTAGTTTGCATGGGCAACAGGGTAATACCAGAACTGGATCTGCCTGTTCTGTAGAAATGGAGACATCAAGTCACCCTAAGAGTGACTTATCTCTACAGTTTCCCAATTAGGGTTTGCACTTCATCCCAGTCAAATCAAAAAGGCTGATCCAGTCCTAGTTTTCTTTTATTTGTGATTCTGAGGTTATTATAGGGGAAGACGTTATGGATTCCAAATTCTAGCCATAACTGACATGTGTTTGCCATCTGGAACACTTGTCTGACTAAGCTACTTGTAAAACACAATATGAACACATTTTATTCTTCTGATTATGTACTGTATGCTGAATCACTCTCCAAAGAATTCTTATATTGTGTCTGTAAAAACAACCTTTAGAAACCCTTTCTACTCAAGTTTTAATCATTATATTTAAACTCACCTGTTCATTCATACCCTTACCAAGCACAGATTCTTCAGACACTGCCCATTGTGACCTCTCTTATCCTATTTGAAAGGCATGTTACATATCAGTCATATATCTCACAGTGGAAATTCTGACTCATGCTCCAAATAAATGAGTTTAAATATTCAGGAACTGCATAGACATTTTGCCTAATGCAACTCTGTTGTGACAATTCCAGACTGTAATGACAACAACAATTCCCGAAATGAGTATTCCACCTGGGGAACACACACCCAGGACAGGATGCTTAAGTACAGCTTTTGAATTGATTTTCTGCTTCAACGGGATAATCTTATAAAGAGATTTCTGTAAGCCCATTTTATACAAGGAAAAGTACTTTAATAAAATTGTATGGTGATATTTGTGTATATAAGTACATGCACCGAGAACATAAGAACATAAGAGTAACCATATGGTCAGACCAATGGTCCATCTAGCCCAGTATCCTGTTTTCCAAACAGTGGCCATGGGCGTTTTGTGGAGGATCAGGAGCATGGTTTTGAGTTACGCACATAATTTTAGAATAAGGATGCTCCTTGAATAAATTTAGGCTCAGGCATTTGCACCATGTTTTTGTTGGTGCAAATGGCAGCACCTAAATTTATGAGTGAGCTGTGTAGACTGCATCCACTTAGACACATCGGGAAACACCTGCACCTTCTTACCCAAAAATGAAATATCTGCAGTCTTGTAATAAAGTCTCAATACTGAGTTCACTTAAGTGTTTATTCTATAAACAGCACCAAACTTTAGTTGCAGCTTATAGAATACCACTTAAGCGGGTGTATTTGACACCAATATTTTTCAGCACCATATATAGGGTCCTTTTACCAAGCTGCAGCAAATGGGGGCTTGCGCTGGCATCGGCACATGTTTTGCACACGTGCCGAGGCCCCATAAGCACATAAGCACCGCCATACCGGGAAAAGACAAGGGTCCATCAAGTCCAGCATCCTGTCTCCGACAGCGGCCAATCCAGGCTTCAAGAACCCGGCAACCCCCCCCCCCCCCAAAAAAAAAAAAAATAATAATTTTTTCCCTTTTTTCCCCTTTTTTAAATAATAATATTCAATGGACTTTTCCTTCAGGAATCTGTCCAAACCCCCCTTAAACTCCGTAAGGCCACCTGCTGTCACTACATTTTCCAGCAACGAGTTCCAGAGTCCAACTACAAGCTAAGTAAAGAAAAACTTTCTTCTATTTGTTTTAAATCTACCATATTCTAGCTTCATCTTGTGTCCCCTGGTTCTATTATTGTTTGAAAGTGTAAACAAATGCTTCACATCTGTCCGCTCTATTCCACTCATTATCTTGTAGACTTCTATTATATCACCCCTTAGCCGCCTTTTCTCCAAGCTGAAGAGCCCTAACCTTCTTAGCCTTTCCTCATAGGGAAGTCGTTCCATCCCTTTTATCATTTTTGTCGCCCTTCTCTGCACCTTCTCCAACTCCTTTATATCTTTTTTTAGATGCGGCGACCAGAATTGGACACAATATTTGAGGTGCGGTCGCACCATGGAGCGATACAATGGCATTATAACATCCTCATGTTTGCTTTCCATCCCTTTCCTAATAATACTCAACATTCTGTGCGCTTTCTTAGCCGCCGCAGCACACTGAACAGAAGGTTTCAACGTCTTATCAACGATGACTCCCAGATCCCTTTCTAGTTCTGTGACTCCTAACACGGAACCTTGCATGACATAGCTGTAATTCGGGTTCCTCTTACCCACATGGATCACTTTGCACTTGTCAACGTTGAACTTCATCTGCCACTTGGACGCCCAATCCCCCAGTCTCACGAGGTCCTCCTGTAATCTTTCACACTCCTCCTGCGACTTGACGACCCCTTTTACCGCAGCTGATAAAAGGGAAGTATCTCTTTCCTGTAGGAAAAGCACTTGCCACATGGCCATTTTGGGAGGAGCCCTTACCGCCACCCATTAAGGTGGCAGTAAAGGCTCCTGCGCTAACCCGGCAGTAATCGGGCAGCACTGCCCGATTACTGCCGGGTACACTCCGGCAGTACAAAAATAAATATATGACGGTGCGCTAGGGGTGGGAAGTAACACCAGGCTGCTGCTGTAGCCTGGTGATACTTCCTGTTTAGCAAGCAGTAAGCTCGCATTAGGCTTACCGCCGCTTAGTAAAAGGGGCTCATAGAATCTAGCCCCATGTGGATAGTGGCTGAATTTTGCTGTATATATATATATATATCACTCCTTTAATTTTATGGAGTATAGCTTTCACTCTGCACTGCTTTTTATGACTAGCAGGGAATATATTAAATCTACCATAGTATCACTTTGAACCATTCCAGCTTTTGCTTTTGAGTTTAATAAGCTACATTTGAACGAGTAGGAAGCCTTAAATTATACCTTGATAGGTCAAAAATTCACATGGATCCTTATAAAAACTCAAATGAACGCATGAATGGCTAAAATGGTTACACTATAGGAGTCTTAATATCCCCTACTGTTTCGCACAGTACTCTAATTTAGGGCTCCATTTTTCCTCACTCTCAACATTGTACAAATGCCATTTAGTTGACCTGTTTTGATTTCATATACTCAGTAAGTTCTACAAACTTTCTCCATGAGAGGCCACATAATAATTTATTTGCTTACTTCTTCTCCCCTAGAGATAAGAGCTCATTGCTTGATGTTCAGAAACTGATGTTGTATATTGGGGAAAAGTGCAAAGTGCTGCTATAGAAATTGTCAGAAAGAATATAGGTCACTCACAGGTAAAGTTTGTGACAACATCATATCTGCTGGCTTGTTTCCATCCTGCAATTATAGGGGACAATTTTTAAACTAGCCACTTTTGTGCAAAGAATATAAGAACATAAGCACTGCCATACTGGGACAGACCAATGAAAACATGGCGTAAATCCCAGAGCGCAGATTTAGGTGCAGTGGTCTATATTCCATAGGTAGGCATGTACATTTCAGAACGCCCATAAAATGCCCATTTCCCTGCTATAACCCCACCCCTTTTTGCCTCTGTGCATTAGAAGTTCGTCTCACATCATTACAGAATACGCTTAGTGACTTGCGTGTCTAAATTCTAACCAGTACCAATTAGTGCTCATTATTGCTTGTTAAGGGCTGTTATCAGCACTCATTAGCTTATTAAGCTTGTTAAGTTACACGCATTGTTATTGAATCTGCGCTGAATTTGGTGTGGATGTCTAGGTGTGCTATGTGCTATATAGAATCCAGGGATAAAAGGCTATTTCTCTCAATGGAAGAGGGTGCCACAAAGATCTGTAGTGGGACCGGTGCTATTTAATACAGGGGCGTAGCCAGACAACAGATTTTGGGTGGGCCTGGGGAAGAAGTGGGTGGGCACCAATTGTTCTCCCCCCCCCCCCCCCCCCCCCCAACCACCACCCAAAAAATATCTCAGCTGATGGGAAAACACTTCTTTCCACCTTGGGAGTCTGCAGCAGGCATGCACTGAAAACTGAACATGTGCAGGTGCCAGTAGCATGGAGAGTAACGTTTTCATTACCACCTGGAGGAAGTCTTCAGCTGGCCGAGCTTGGGATCCCACAGCTACCACTAAACGTGTGCTACTGTTGGGTGGGCCTGAGCCCTTAGTGGGTGGGCCCTGGCCCACCCAGGCCCACCTGTGGCTACGCCACTGATTTAACATATTTATAAATGATCTGGAAATTGGAACAAATTGTGAGGTGACTAAATTTGCAGATGACGCAAAACTATTCAAGGTTGTTAAAACACATGTGGACTGTGAAAAATTGCAGGAAGACCTTAGGAAATCGGAAGACTGGGCATCCAAATTGCGAATGAAATTTAATGTGGACAAATGAAAAGTGATGCACATTGGGAAGAACAGTCCAAATCATAGTTACGTAATCCTTGAGGGTCAGCACCCAAGAAAAAGATCTAGTTGTCATTGTAGACAATATGCTGAAATCTTCTGCCCAGTGTGCGACAGTGGCCAAAAAAACAAACAGGATGCTAGGAAGTAATAGGAAAAGGATGGTAAATAAGACTGAGAATACTACAAAGTCTCTGTATCACTCCATGGTGTGACCTCTCCTTGAGAATTGCATTCAGTTCTGGTCACCATATCTCAAAAAAGATATGGCAATGCTATCTTAGGTTAATTTCAATAAATAGTTGCAGCAAATTTATATAATATACTTAACAAGATATGGCGGAATTAGAAAAGGTTCAAAGAAGAGCGACCAAAATGATAACAGTGATGGAACTCCTCTCATATGAGGAAAGGCTAAATAGGTTAGGGTTCTTCAACTTGGAAAAGAGACGGCTGAGGGGAGATATGATTGAGGTCTACAAAATCCAGAGTATTGTAGAATGAGTAGAAGTGAATCAATTTTTTTACTCTTTCAAAAAGTACAAACACTATGGGACACTCAAGGAAGTTACATGGAAATATTTAAAAAAAATTGGAGGAAATAATTTTTCACTCAACGAATGTTTAAGGTCTGGAACTCTTTGTTGGAGGATGTAGTAACAGCAGTTAGCATATCTGGGTTTAAAAAAGGTTTGGACAAGTTCCTGAAGGAAAAGTCCACAGTCTGCATGCCCTGGAATTAGTAGCATGGAATGTTGCTATTTGGGTTTCTGCCAGGTACTTGTGATCTCAACTGGCCACTGACAGACCATTGGTCTGACCCAGTATGGCTATTCTTATGTTCTTATCAAGAAAGTCCCACCCTACTTGCATTAACAATGGGAAGAGTTTGGGGATGCAATAATATATCTACTCTGAAAAGTGCTGCTCATATCTTAACGTCCAGTTCAGAGTATTAGCTTTGAGTCTGGTTGTCCAGAGGGAAAAACTGGTCAAGTTAAAACTGGTCAAGTTTTCTTGTTTTAACTCAAACGGTTGGTCAAGATGGGATCTCTGTGTGAACCTTGCAGGAAAGGTGCCAACGTTTCCAAATGATTGGGGGTGCCAAACACAATACAAATTATCCCTCCTGGACACAGTGAAGGAGATTGCTCAGTAATGAGGATGGTCAGCACCCACTGGCACTCAGTGATAGTTCTGAATTTCTGACACTAAGGATGACATATTCAGAGGCCCTTTTTTAAAGCAACAGTAGGGCTAATGCACGGGTAGCGTGCACCAAATTGGCACTACCGCAGTGGTAGTGTCGAAGTTGGTGTGTGCTGTTTCCCATGGTAGAAAATATTTTTCTATTTTCTGCCATGGAGGGTATTCCAGGTGGTAACTGGCAGTGCGGCCACATGGGCGCACACGCTCGTGTGAGCCCTTACTGTTAGGTCAGTGGGTGGTGGTAAGAGCTCTGGAAGTAAATAGCTGTGTGCTACTTTTAATTTTAGCACATAGCCATTTACTGCCCCATTGAAAAAGCGTTTTTTCCCAGCAATGGTAAAAAAAAAATGACCCAGCGCACACCAAAAACACGCACCCATGGTATCACAGGCCACTTTTTACTGCAGCTTCATAAAAGGACCCCTCAGTTTGCTATACTGAACAGTTTAGTTTAGTTTATTCAAAACTTGATATACTGCCCTTCAGAACCATTACAGTGGTATACGGTCTCCAAAATTAAAACCAGGTGGAAAGGAATGACAAAATATATAGGAAAGGGAAAAAAAGAGAGAGAATCACGCCCCCCCCCCCCCCCCCCCCGGCAGGTAGTAAAGGGAAAACCAGCTTAAGTAGGTGGGCATTCGACTGGAACTTAAAATGACATAGGAACTGTTCTGAACAAAGGGGCAAAGGAAAGGCATTCCAAAGAGAAGGAACCAAGCAGAAAAAGGTAGAATGACGCGTGGATTCAAGATGTGAAAGAAAAATGTTAGGAATGGAAAGATGGGGCAGAGGCAGAGGCTGAGCAGAGAGAGCAAGTGGGGGTATATGGAGAAATAAGGGCAGCCAGGTAAGAGGGGAATGCCAGAGTGAAGAACCTTAAAATCCAAGATAAGAAGCTTGAATTGAACGTGAAAAAAAGATGAAACCAAATGCCATTTTCATTATCTTTTCTTCCAGCCATTCAAAATTATTACAGCAAAGCAGAAAATGAGGGATGAATGTAATATCAAAATAATAGAAATGATGTGATAAACAACTAACAGTTCTTAAACACAGATGGACACAAAACATTATTCTCCGATGGTAAAGATATGCAAAATGTGTAATTAACATTTTGCCTTTGAGTTTCAAAATAAGATTCTTGAGAAAAGAAATGTGTATGTTGTAAAAATACTGTACTTTTCAAACATTCTTTTAAAGCTTGAAGAGGTGCAAATGCCATTCAGGTTTATACCCCTGCTCATACTATGAGGTCTCAGAATCAAAAATTTTTTGAGGTACCATCTTTCCGCCAAGTGAGACTTGATATGTATTGGAAGATTTTTATGATTGCAGTACCTAAATTATAGAATAGGATGCCACAGCACTTGTGTGATGCTCAATTGATTCTAGGAAATTTATTTTTGAGCAAGCTTTCATTATGTGTAATGTTCATAGGCAGTGATTTGAATTTTATATGGAAATTATTATGAATGTGATTCTGTAAACTACCCAGAATTTTAGATGGTGCGGGTTATAAAATTAATTAACAGCCTATATAAATGGTATTTCCAGTTATTTTTGAAACTTAGATATGCTCTCACTAGTTTTTACATCCACAACCTTTACAATCAAGTGTGAAGTTTTATTGGCACTTTTTCCCTCTCACAGCGGTTTAATTTCAAAGTACAACTGATTTCAGTGCAGTTGATCTTAAAACAGATATATTGTTTGTTCTGCTGCCTTTTGGAATTCCCACTAATTTTTGATGTAGATGTTGTTTTGACCTCAGAACGACTGTTTGACCCTTGTCAGTCCTAACTGTGTTCTGTATGATACAACACCGAGCTCCTGACAAGCCTTTTAAGATTCTATAACAAAGCTTCTCCTGAGTCAGTCTAGGCACTTTGTCCAGGCTCATGCACTGACTGCTTGATTTATTGATTTATTTATTGGGATTTATTAACCGCCTTTATGAAGAGATTCACCCAAGGCGGTGTACAGTTTAATGGGAAAATTAGGTTCTTACCTTGGTAATTTTCTTTCCTTTAGTAATAGCCGATGAAGCCATTACGTATGGGTTGTGTCCATCAACCAGCAGGGGGAGATAGAGAGCACTCAAATTTCACAGTGCCACATGGTCAGCTAGCTCCACTGCCTCTTCAGTATTTGAAGCTTCCAAAGCAGTATAACAAACCGCAATGGGAATAACATGAACTTTCCTCACAGCGAACGATGGCCCCATAACAAGGGCATGAACTCAAAAGGAGGGAATGAATATATCCTCCTGGAGGGAATAAACTCGTCCTCCTCTTTTATTTATGGAGGGAATACACACATCCTCCTGGAGGGAATGAACTCAACCTCCTACAAATGAACTGGAGGGAATGAACTCATTCTCCTACAAGTGAACAAGAATCCTGAAGACTGTTTTCCAACTTTCTCCCAAGGAAGGATTAGAACTTCAGGAAACAAGAACAGAACCTGAAACAGATTCACATCATACAGACAATCATACAGGGAGGGCAAATGGCTTCATCTGCTATGACTAAAGGAAAGAAAATTACCAAGGTAAGAACCTAATTTTCCCTTCTTTGTCATCAAGCAGATGAAGCCATTACGTATGGGATGTATCAAAGCAATCCCTACATAGGGTGGGAACAAGTCACACCACGCGCTAGCACTTGTGCTCCAAAACGCGCATCCCTCCTAGCAGCCACATCCAGCCTGTAATGTCGGGCAAATGAGAGCTTTGAAGTCCATGTTGCTGCACTGCAAATCTCATGAAGAGAGAGTGCTCCAGTTTCAGCCCAAGAGGAAGAAATCGCTCTCATAGAATGTGCCTTAAAGGCTACAGGCGGAGGCTGGCCGGCAAGCAGATAAGCTGAAAAGATAGCTTCTTTGAGCCAGCGGGCAATAGTGGCTTTAGACGCTAGAGACCCTCTGCGAGAACCTGATAGTAAAACAAACAAATGATCAGAGGTCCTGAAACAATTAGTAACTCACAGATACTGCAACAGAGTCCTGCGCACATCCAACAGATGCAACTGCCCAAAGGATTCTGGAAACTCCTCCTTAACAAAAGAGGGTAGAAAAATAGGCTGGTTTAGGTGAAACGCTGAAACCACCTTAGGCATGAAGGAAGGCACAGTACGAACCGTGACCCCGGAATCTGAAAATTGCAGAAATGGGTCTCGACAGGACAGCGCCTGGAGTTCTGATACCCGTCTCGCCGAAGTAATGGCCACCAGAAAAACGGCCTTTAGTGTCAAATCTTTCTCTGAAGCTCACCGTAGCGGCTCAAAAGGAGAACCCTGCAGAGCCTTCAAAACTAGCCCCAGGTTCCAAGCTGGACAAGGTGCCCGCACGGGAGGACGGATCCGAAGCACCCCTCTAAGAAACCGTGCCACATCTGGACGAGCAGCTAAAGACACGCCTGCAACCTTACCATGAAGGGAGGCCAATGCTGCCACTTGCACCTGCAGGGAATTATAGGCCAAGCCTTTTTGTACACCATCCTGCAAAAAGTCCAGAATTGGCGAGACAGGAGCCCGCATGGGTGTGATCGCTTTTGAAACACACCAAGCCTCAAACTGGCGCCAGATCCTGGCATAAGCCACAGAAGTGGACTGCTTGCGGGCCTGCAGGAGAGTGGAAATAACATTATTGGAATAGCCTTTGCCTCTCAATTGCGCCCTCTCAATAGCCATGCCGTAAGACCAAAATGGCAGGCATCCTCCATGGCCACCAGTCTCTGCGACTAGAGGTTCGGTACCAGAAAATATCCATGGAAATGGTGAACTCGAGGATGTATCTAAGCATCAAATGTCAGAGCATGAAACAAATTGCTCAGAGTTCTTATTGCCTTAGTAAGTTTTAGACGCTGGGTACGTCAGAGCTTAGTTAACTGTGAGTCACCTTTTTCCTCACATTGTATTTTCACAATTTATATGTATGGTATTTTCATCCCTATTTTGTTTTGTGGGATATTTTCTTGATATATTTCATATATTCCCTCATTTTGTTTTGTTATTTATTTATTTTATTAGATTTTGCTCACACTTTTTTCAGTAGTAGCTCAAGATGAGTTACATTCAGGTACTCTGGATATTGCTCTGTCCCAGGAGGCAATGGAGGGTTAAGTGACTTGCCCAAGATCACAAGAAGCAGCAGTGGGACTGGCCACCTCTGGATTGCAAGACCGGAACTGAACTGAATATCTGTGGACAGGCCCAACTAAGTCATTTATCTGGATAATGTTGGTGGTCAGTGTTTGGAGACATGGCTTTGAACATTGCCCTGAAAATATTTAGCATGAGGATACATCAGCACTGAACATATCACTTTGGCAAAAAAACCCAAAAAAACATAAGGAAATGAATAGTCCAACATGTTTCCACGATGGCCTGTTTCAGGGGCCAACTAGACAACATTGATGCACATTGGAGACACCAGCAAATATTAATAGTAATAGCAGAAGGATATGTGACCATCTCTGGGAAAACATGACAAATATCACCAGAAACAAAAAATGAGGTCTGGAATGAATTAAGTTAGATCAAACAGTCCAAACCTCATCTTTCTATGTTGAAAAAATCAAAAAAGTTACAGATGTTCAAGCATGTGACTGCTTTTGGACCCCAACATGAAAATTGGCCAGTCTCAAAATTTTGGATCCATGACTTTAGACATATTTTCCCAGAGATGGTCACACATAGCCTATAGACCAAAAAAAAAAAGCCAGGAAAAAAAGAAAAAAAAAGTAAATAAGGGGAAGGGGAATGCAGTAAAGCAGTGAACAAATGCTTATCCGCATAAAGGTGAGGATTCACTGTTACCAAGAGAACAACACCCACTTACTTAAAAAATAATTGAAAACGATATTAAAATCTTCCTTTTCCTGATGAGGACTTTTAGGTATTTCTTTGTTTTCTGAATATGTAAATATAACTTGAGAATTTTGGCATAGCTAATTACAGAATATGTTTAGGGATTTGTGCGTGTAAATTCTAATTATTACCAATTAGTGTTCATTACTGCTTGTTAAGTGCTGTTATCAACACTGATTAGCTTGTTAAGCCAATTAAGTCACACACGTTGTTATAGAATACACCTAGATTTCAGTGCGGATCTCTAGGCACGCTATATAAAATCCGTCAGTAAGTACATAACAGCACCTTACCTTAGGTTCCTGCTGAAAGCAGGTATAAATACCAATTCCTAAGTTAAGTGTTGATCGTGTAACAACGTGCGTAAATTCTGGGAATGCTCCTGGAATGCCCCCAAAAATGCACCTATCCATGCCCCCTTGAAATTAGGTGAAATAGAAGTTCTGTGCAGATCGTTATAGAATACGATGTGCTTATAACTACCAATTAAGGCTAATTAACGCCAATAATTGGTTGTTGGCAGCCTAACAGCAATTAGGAGCAAGCAATTACATCAGCCTTTGAGCTAGCATAGGTGCTTGCACCTACAGTTAGGTGTGACCGTAGATTTACATTCTATTCTATAAAGCAATTACACATGTAATTACTGTTATAGAATTCATGCTTAGCACGCATCATTCCAGCGCCTAAGTTTAGGCGACCTTTTGAGAATTACCTCCTACATGCCCTAGAGAATTAATGTATTTACCTCAGTGTTGACCCAATAGCTGGTGGTCTAGAACATTTGTGCTACTTGCTGTATTGTATGAAGCAGGAATGTGGATGTGAGTATGCAGATGGCTTGCCTGTTTGGAAGGCCATGGAAGGAGAGTACGTGATGCCGTAGAGGGGTATAAGAGCTTCAGTTTTATATTTGTCTTTTGTCCAGGAGTGGACTGACAGTGATCTGGGCCCCTGACTACCTATCAAAAATGATTAAATTTGATGGAGGCTAAGAAAGAGAGTGGGATCCCTACTGTTGTGGGCCGTTGGGCACAGTCCTGTTGTCCCAATGGTCATTCCCCTCCCCCCTGCTTTTACCTTATTTGCTGCCAAGCACTCAAGTGGGAATACAGAGCTCCTGAAAGGTTAGTCTTAGGTTCTGAAGAATCCTGAGCTCCCAGGAGTACCAAACCAGTTTAGCAAAAACCAAAAAAGAGAGGGTATTTCCTTCATCTGTAGTGGCAATGCCTGAATAGAATGAGGTCTCTAGTTTTGGGAAGTGTCTTAAAGACCAGATGGTGAATTCCTATACACAAAAGGAAAGGATATGAAGCATCTGTTTACTTTTTCCAAAAATACTAGGACTAGGGGGCATTCAATGAAGCTACAAAGTAGTAATTTTGAAACGAATCGGAGAAAATTTGTCTTCATTCAACTTGCAATTAAACTCTGGAATTTGTTGCCAGAGAATGTAGTAAAGACGGTTAGCTTAATGGGGGTTAGAAAAGGTTTGGACAGTTTCCTAAAGGAAAAGTCCATGACACAAAATTATTCAGGGTCGTCAAGTCGCAGGAGGAATGTGAACGATTACAGGAGGACCTTGCGAGACTGGGAGAATGGGCGTGCAAGTGGCAGATGAAGTTCAATGTTGACAAGTGCAAAGTGATGCATGTGGGTAAGAGGAACCCGAATTATAGCTACGTCTTGCAAGGTTCCGCGTTAGGAGTTACGGATCAAGAAAGGGATCTGGGTGTCGTCGTCGATGATACGCTGAAACCTTCTGCTCAGTGTGCTGCTGCGGCTAGGAAAGCGAATAGAATGTTGGGTGTTATTAAGAAGGGTATGGAGTCCAGGTGTGCGGATGTTACAATGCCGTTGTATCGCTCCATGGTGCGACCGCACCTGGAGTATTGTGTTCAGTACTGGTCTCCGTATCTCAAAAAAGATATAGTAGAATTGGAAAAGGTACAGCGAAGGGCGACGAAAATGATAGTGGGGATGGGACGACTTTCCTATGAAGAGAGGCTGAGAAGGCTAGGGCTTTTCAGCTTGGAGAAGAGACGGCTGAGGGGAGATATGATAGAAGTGTATAAAATAATGAGTGGAATGGATCGGGTGGATGTGAAGCGACTGTTCACGCTATCCAAAAATACTAGGACTAGAGGGCATGAGTTGAAGCTACAGTGTGGTAAATTTAAAACGAATCGGAGAAAATTTTTCTTCACCCAACGTGTAATTAGACTCTGGAATTCATTGCCGGAGAACGTGGTACGGGCGGTTAGCTTGACGGAGTTTAAAAAGGGGTTAGATAGATTCCTAAAGGACAAGTCCATAGACCGCTATTAAATGGACTGGAAAAATTCCTCATTTTTAGGTATAACTTGTCTGGAATGTTTTTACGTTTGGGGAGCGTGCCAGGTGCCCTTGACCTGGATTGGCCACTGTCGGTGACAGGATGCTGGGCTAGATGGACCTTTGGTCTTTCCCAGTATGGCACTACTTATGTAATGTACTTATGACTTGGGAAAAATCCACTGCTTATTTCTGGGATAAGCAGCATAAAATGTTTTGTACATTTTTGGGATCTTGCCAGGTGTTTGTGACCTGGATCGGCCACTGTTGGAAACAGGATGCTGGGCTTGATGGACCTTTGGTCTGTCCCAGTATGGCAATACTTATGTATTTATGAGGTTTCTGGTGCAAGGACTTGCAGTTCAGAAGAGGAGTTTTCTGACTGCAAGAGAGTGGAGTAAAGAGGAGGAAGATCCTGATAGAGAAGACTTATGATCCTGTATTAGAAGTGGAAAAGAGAAGCTCCAAGACAGAAAAAAGAAGAAGTTGCAACTTTGTCTACCTACCTTTGTCTATTTTCTTTTCTCTGTGTTCTTTATTTTTTTTTAATCCCAATTTTAATCACTCAGTAAAGACAATCTATAGTCTAAATCTGGACTGGATTTGCTCTCATTTTGGATGAATGAAATGAAAGGGAGAGAGCAAAATAAAGAATCCATGCGAAACATCCAGCACATGTTGAGCCTTCAAGTGACTCTTTCCCCTACCCCTCAAGACCTAGAAGATAAGAAGAGTGGTCTCTCCCTACACACTGTAGCCACTGGCTACCACAAGTACAGACAGGACTCATGGGGTCTGTTATGTCTGTATCAGGCATCTTTAAGTATAATCATTTATACTAATCCATTTGGATTTTACTGATACTCCACCAAAATGTAACCAGTGTACTGAAAATTAGAAAACATGGGAAAGAAGTGTAAATAGCTGTTATGGAATTCCATAAACACAATTTTCTCCAGTCCTATCATGTGTCTCAGTTTACTTCACAGCTGAATGCGGGTATAGGACTAGTCACAGAGATGCCAAGTTCCCCAGTTTCAGGCTGGAGATTTGGGGACAGTCTTGAATATCCTGGTGCATCATGAGACTTGTCTTGCAGCACTGATTTCAATGGGCAGGATCAGGCACTACAAATCCCACACTGCTTTGGGATGTAAGTTCAAAAACAGGACTGTTTCAAAATCTCCAGCCTGGAACTAGGTAACTTGGCATCTGTAGAGTCAAAGAAAAAAAAATGTTCGTGATCACTATTGATGCCGCTATAGACTTCAGCAGCCGCACTACATAAAACCAAGGCAGAGCAAAGGCAAGTGGCACAGATGTTTCATAGAAAGACATTCAAAGCCATGTGCTTTTGTTTTACAAATTGCACAGTGTTGAATTTCATGGGCAATTGCACCCTTCTCTGAGCTTTTAACAACAAATCTAGAAACAAGCATCTGATTCAGTTGTTAATGTGAAAACAGATAATGTAATGCCATATATTTGGTGAAAGTGATTTAGTAGCACAAGCGCAGATGATTCACGGATTGCTTGGAAATGATTGTTCATAGACAATACAGTCACTCTCTTTGCAACAAAAACACTGGCAGATCTTAACAACTGTCCTGGCTCTTAAACAGCTAAATGGATGAGGGTTATCATGGATCTCTAGCAAGCCTTAGAAAAGGGATCAAAGCAAATGGAGCAAAGATAATATTCAGTAGAATTATATCTCAGAGGATTCATGATTCTTCTCAAATCCCTAACTGGAAAGGAAAAAATTCCAATCTGTTTGCTAAACTTGAGGCTCTTATTATCAGGAGTTACCAAATGGGCTCTGGGATTGCTCTCTGATGCTAAGGACTTTAATTAAGTTTGTAAGTAATGATCCTAACTACATAAAACTCACTAAATATTACCAGCACCACAACAACACTGACAAACTCACAGGTTTTACAACCTGCAGCATCCAGTCAACCTTTAAATGCATATCCTGTGGTCTTGTGGACTTTATCCTGCAAAATTCAAGGGCCTGTAAAAAAAAAAAACCATGCATGATAGCAAACTGCCACAGGACAAGTTTAAAACCAGCCCAAATACCTTTTTCTTTTTTATTTTATAGCATTAGAAAGAAATGTTGCACGCCAATTTCTGCAGATATTTATCCATGTTTGAGACACAGGAATTTTGCAGAACAGAGAAAGAAGGTGGTGGTGGTGGGGTAGGAAGAGGGACCACAATGTTCTTACCTTATCTTCTTGGAAGTGTTGTTGTTTGTTTTAAGGTCTCTTTTACTAAACCGCACTTGCGCAGCAAATGAGAGGAAGCCCATTCAATTCCCATGGGTTTCCTCACATTTGTCGAGCGGGAATCACTAGCATGGCTTTGTAAAGAAGCCCTTATTGCATTAAAGTTACGAAAACTCAGGTAACAGAGGAAAGGGTTTGTTTCTTCCAGTCCAGCACAACAACCTTCATTCACAGACAGAATGTTCTGGGCCTCTGTTTACATCTAGAAATTCTGAATAAACCCATGAAATCTGCAGTAAATATCATATGACATTTTCCCTCTCTTCTGGTCAGTGGAGAGTGACGTGGTGTTTCAGGGTCTAGCTTGCTATAAAAAGGAATATTGCTTTTCAATTTGTTTTTAAATGGGAGATATGAGCAAATGCCACAAAATTACCATTCTGGCTTGCATGGATCATTTCATATTATTATTAAATTGACTGATAAAGACTTGGGTTATTAAGAATAATTTGCCAGCCTGTCAAGAGCATATCAAGGAAGCATGCATATGTTTTGCCTTTGCAACGGCACTGGGAATGAAGATATGCCTTTTAAACATTGAGAGAGTGATTCTCTAAGTGGGTGCCTCTCCATGGCCATGCGGTAGAAGCCTGTTATGTAACTGAACCTAGGCAGCCAAGTTCTACTATAGAATAGGAAATGTAATCAGTGGGAGCCCTACTATGTCCACCCCTATGTATATCCCCTTTCAAATACCCGCCACCATGGAAGCAGTGGCACAGCCATGGATTTGCAACAGGGGGTACGTCTCACGCTACATTTCCCTCCCTTCTCCCTCACACCAGATCTTTCCCTTCTCTTCCTGGTCCTGCAAATCTCTCAATTCCCGCCCCATTCCTTTAAATCACTTCCAGTCTTTGCCCAGGCAGTGCCAGTGGCACTCAAAGGCTGCCTGTGGCCTGCACCGGGGCTTTCTCTCCGAATCATCCTGTTCTTCAGAAAACAGTATGTCACATCAGGAGGGGCTGGATGATTCAGAGAGAAAGCCATGGTACAGGCTGCAGGCAGCCTATGAGTGCCACTGCCGCTGGTACTGCCCGGGTGAAAACTGGAGGTGATTTTAAAGCACAGGGGGTCAGAGTGGGGGTAGAAAGGGAGTTGCGAGAGCTTTGCAGGGATGAGAAGGGAAGGGAGAGATGTGGCGGGAGGAAGAAGAAAAGGATTGACAGGGGGTGCGTATGCACCACACATACCTTGAATGGATATGTCACTGCATGAAAGTTACATGGATGTTTGCAGAATAGTGCTTATGCATTCTGCTAGCACTTAAACATTTATGTCCTTCACATGTTAGCACCAGTATACAGCATGCCTGCTATTGCTGCAGTATCTTCCAGGTGAACCCTTTTCTTTTCTGTGCTTCCTCCCTTGCCTCTTTTACTGATGTACTGTGTCCTTTCTTTGTATACTTCTCTCAGATGTGATTCAGTTCAACAGTCTTCACTGGCATAAGAAACTGACCAATTAGGCATGTGCTGCCAAAGTCAGTATATTAAGTAGTAGGGAAGGACAGATGAGAGCAGTAAATAGCCACATTTCTGATGGCACAGGCAGAGAATCAGTATGCGTCCCCAGTTGCATTATGTAGCTGACTCATTGGCAGGATGCAACATGTTTTTCTGCTATGCCTGCTACTTCCATTTCACAGATTATACATTTTTTGATTCTTCTTTTGTGAGTAGTCTTTGAATGGCCCTGCAAGTTTTGGAATACGTGCATCTTATATTTTGCTCAGTAGGTTTCCTTGGTTTCCACTTGATTTCCATCTGTTAGGTTTTGTTTTGAGTTTGCAGTCAATTATTCTTTCATTGGCAAAGGGTGGCTAGTGTTTTGCATACAGGCCTGCAGAGAGATATTATGCTGGGGTACATTTTTATTTTTTTGGGGGGGGGGGGGATTTTTAACAGTCTCGACTGTTTTATTTCCTTCTCTGCCCTTCCTAATAGATGACATATTGGAATTCCAGGGCCCACTACTATAATGTTTGGTGCAGGGATTCTCCCCCATCCAGACACTGACCCTCATATACAATTCGCTGAATGTTACAAAATGCCTGTAAAAATTTTTATCAAAAGGGTTGCAATTCTCAATTGATCAAACATCTTTTTTTTTCAGTAATATTTCATATTCATCTTAAAACTTTCAGACACCAACATAAGGCTTATTTCAAGAAGCAGGCTATTTTGTTATGAATGTTAGAAGTGTGATATTTGTGTTGATTCATTTGCATGCATAGAAATAAAAATCAAATAAATGGTAGGTGATACTTATAACCAGTAATTTACTTTCCCTCAAATTCTATATATGGTGCCTTAACTTGTGCGTGCTAATTTGGCCGCGTGGCCAAATTGTGCACACAATTGATTAACAAGCCAAATCAGCACCAATAATCAGTACATAACCAATTAGTGGCACCAATTGTCTTTAACTAGAGTGTATGGGCTTCACTTTCTAGGCATATTCTAAAATGAAATGTGCACAGATTCTAATGTGCATAGTCAAAAAGGGGCGTGGCCATGACCATGGAATGGGCGGGTTGTGGGTGCTTCAAAAAACTATGGGGCCCTTTTACTAAGCCGCATAGGTGCGTACGCATGTCCTATGCGCATCAGTTTTGAACTACCACCCAGCATCCACTACGTATGCCGCAAAAGTTTCCAGTTCGCAGCGCTAACCAGGCGGTAATTGGCATTGTACGTGCACTTACGATTACCGCTCAGTTAACATGTGAGACCTTACCACTAAGTCAATGGGTGGTGGTAAAGTCTCAGGCCCAAAATGGATGCGCGCCAATTTTCATTTTGCCACACATCCATTTTGGGCCCCAAAAAGAGACCTTTTTTGCAGGTCAGCTGAAAAATGGACCTGCGCGCGTCCAATACACACATCTATACCAGCGCAGGCCATTTTTCGGCACACCTTAGTAACAGGACCCCAATGTACACTATTACACAATATACCAGATCTGCACCTAACTTAGGCCCAGGTATTTAGACCTGGTTTTAAGTGGCCTAAATGGGTTCATCTAAATTTTAGTCATAATAATGGCACATGAGTGTATTCTATAAACTACACCTACCTTTAGGCATAGTTTATAGAATCACGCTAACCGCATGGTTTTTCGGCACCAATTTAAAGGTGCCATGTATAAAAATTGGCCCTTTGTATCTTTGGACAACCTCATAGTTTGCTCATGTTGCATTGACCTGATAAAGCAGCATAGCTCTTGAAGGCTAGCCACAAAGAGATCACTACCCTTATTAAAGGAATGATGATGGGAGAGTTCACCTAGTGAAATAGTGAGATAAAAGGGGTATACTGTGTGAAATGCTCTTACAATTAGCACATTCTTTTTTTTCTTTTTATTTCTTTTTTTCTATTAGTTCTTCCTAGTTGGTTTTGGATTTACCTTTTCTTTACGGATTAGTGCTTAGTATTGACGATGTTTTCTTTTTATTTTATTTTCTTGATTTTTTTTTGTTTTGTGATTTTTTTTTCTTGTGTTGCTTGACTTTGCTGTACAAGTTTATTGCTTCTATATAATCTTGAAATTATCATAAATAAAAACATTAAAAAACAAAACAAAGAAGTCACTACCCAAAGCAATTCATTCAATACCTTCAAGTATTAACTAGAGCAGTTTTAAATTTTCCTGCCCAGCCAAAAGATAACCAGTTAAATATAGAGACTGGAGATGTACTAGGGGCACAATTATTTTTTACCTGTTTAGAATCAATGTTCAGCATTATCCAGTTAACGACAACCTGTTAAATCTGATCAGAAAAATCACTGTCCTAAAATGAATAATATAGCTGCATCCCTGTTCTGAAGCAGGGATTTTAAACTCCACAGAGATGATTTTAGAAGGACTACGCATCATTTATATAAGATTGATTTAACAGTAAGCCAGAATACAGGTAGAAATAGTGATTTTGTAAGAAGTGCTAAATTAAATGTGAAAGGCAGGGCATGTCCAGATTTAAAGGGGGCATGTTCCAGGCATGGATTGGGCAGACATTGAAAGTATACATGTACTCTGTATTTTTCAACCACACTACACATATAAAAATGTTACCCCTCAGAATGTACACCTGCCTTGAGTTGTGCATAACTCCTGGAAAGCTGCTTGTTTGGACTCAGGGTTTGGAGGAGTGATTGGGGGGGGGGGGGGGATGTCAGATTCACAGACACAGAAGCCTTGCAGATCAGCAATGTGGCCACGCCGGAGAAGAGGACTTCAACTGGCGGGGGTTGGGGACCCCCGCCAGCAAAGGTACCAGACAGTGACGGCGGCGGGAAAGGAGGGTCGAAGGGTTGGCAGCGGGGGGGGGGGGGGCAGGACCAAATCTATGGGGGCCCATGCCCCCGTGGCCCCACGCAGCTACGCCCCTGGTGCAGATATATCAGCGTGAGGTATGTATGAGGATTAGCACAGCTCCTCTAGGTTAACCCAGATTCACAATGTTTGGTGTGCTTTTGTACAAAGAGTTTTTCACAATTGAAATACTAGTATCTCCTTCTCTCTTTTTCAGTTTCTTGCTCTCACTCATTCTCCTATAAGAAACTATGGGGCATGTTTACTAATTACTGCAGTAAAAGTTTGCTCTTACCATGTGGTAAGGGCACAAATTACCATGCAGTAACTGCAAAGAATACATGTGTTATGGTATAAGCCAATTGTCAGAATTATTTTATCAATATAAAAAGACAGCTTTTAAAAGATGTACCTTCTTTCCCCTTTTCCTTGGGAATTTCTGGTAGTAGGACTAGTTAATTACAAAGACATTTAAGAGACCAAAAGGGTACTGTGCTTCAAAGAGAAATAAAACTCTTTCTGCCCTCCCACCTAAAAAGACTGAACAAAGGTGGGTACCTGGACGCTCATCAGGACATCTCTGAAAACCAAAGACCCAAGAGACAGAAAGTCTGGAGAAGCCATTGAAGACAAAGAACTCAGAGGAAAAGCATAAACAGGACATTTGCTTGTCAAAGGTATACCTGCCCCTCCCATCAGCTTTCAGACATGTGCAGAAAGGAAGGACTTGTAATGTGTATCTGCTCCAGAGACTGAGCAGGAAGCCTTTTCACATCAAAAGACCATTTGTCAGCAAGATCCAGACAGCAAGTCTTGTGATGTCATAAGACATGAGACCAAGATACCACAATGCTTTGCAAATGCCCAAGGATCGTGTGGAAACCAGGAAACCAGGACAAAGATCCACATGGCATATCCTCCTGCAGCTTGCAAGATATAAAAGCAAAAGCTGTTTCCCCAAGATTCAGATTCTCTTCAACTGCAAGCAACTCAGGAATCCACTCACTGCAGAAGCCCTCCTGTCCTGAACATGTGCTTACCTAATGCTGTTCATACTGTGTAACAAGGACTTGTAAGTAACATAACTTTTGATCTAGACCTGCTACCTTGCCTTACTTAAGCACAGATTATCTGTAAAGATCTCTTAAAACCTACCTCTCGTGTGCAATTGTATATTAAATCAACCTTTTTGAAGCTAAAAATACGGTCTCTTTGTGTTCTGAGTATATGGTATCTTTTATATATACTTAATTTATTTAATCTATTGCAATTATCACCTTTGGTGATTGGTGGAGAAATTAATATCCTAAAACTTATAAATACAGCACCTGCTCTTAAATTATAAACAATAGCGAGTGCTCTAGAGCTCTTTCCCCCAAGATAAATCATTTCTTGTAACACATGCAGATTGTTGGGGGTATTCCCAGCATATTCCTGTACAGTTACTGCACAGCAAAGTTCTTTACTATGCAGTAAGAAGCTCTTTTACTAAGCTGTGGTAAAAAGTGGCCTATGCTACTGTGGGCATGTGAAATTAGGACACGCCGGGCCATTTTTTACCGCACCAGTTAAAATGGCATTTTATTAAATGGAGCAGTAAATGGCCGTGCACTAATATTAAAAGTAGAATGCAGCTACCTACTGCCTGAACCCTTATCGCCACCTATTTACTTGGCGGTAAGGGCTCATGCGCTACTTGTGCAGTAATTAGGCAGCATGCAGCAATTTGTGGCCAGAATGCCAATTACCACCGGGAACACTCCCTGCGGTAGAAATGGAAAATTATTTTCTATTGCAGGAAACTTTAGAATTACCAAAGTGGTTTATATTATAACTCTATGTAATTAATTTAGAAAATGACCTTAAAAAGGTATCACTGTAAAATCCAAACATTGCTGAGACACATCAAAAAAATTGCAAGGAGAAAGAAATGTAGTTTTACTCCAGAGCACCTTTCCGCTCCTCTCTATACTTACTTGTTCCATAACAATGAAACTGAAACAGCATTACAAAGAATTACTGGAATAGAAACCACTTGTAGGCAAGAATAGAGACCCTTGATGCAGGCAGGAGCCGTAACCCAGCCACATTGGGTTTTATGATGATTTAATTCATTTGGTGCTATACTGCCAGTCTACAGCTGTTTCTTAATCAATAGTAATACCATGTATGGACAGTGGAAAGTGTGTGGTGTATGAATCAAATATTTCTTTTTTGACTTTGAATTTTTCAGGTCCAAGATGGTATAGCAAACACTTTTATTGCCAAGTTGAGATGAATAAAGATTTGTTTTGGAATGTCCTCCCCCCACAAATACAGGACCTTACACTTAGGATTTCCATCTATTAGAAATACACACTATAAATCTATTCATAATAGTTTGCTCTCAGTACAAGGGCCTAGACTTTGCAATTTGTTACCAACAGATTTGAAAGAAGTGTCGTCTCTCCTACAGTTTTGGAAATTTCTGAAAACTTGGCTCTTTGAGTCCTTATAGTTTAGTTATTCTTGGTATTAAGGGTTTTAATGAAATGTACTTAAAGATTGGATTGATATATATTTTGTGCTGACTCCTCTTCAAGAGAAGAGTTTTTAACTTTTGAATTGTGAACTGCCTACAAATCTGTTATGGATAATCTGTGCGGTAAATAATTCAAAATAGCATAGCATAGCATACTGACACACATATGTTCAGATATTTCAGCATCAATCTTTTTGAGAAGGGGGAGAGATGGGGGAAGAAAGAAGAGTGATGAAGAAACTAGGGAATATTTTGAATTCTGCATCAGCACTGTCCGCACTAGCAATTCTTAAGGCAGTATTCTTATCAGATTTCAAAAGCAATTTATTAATCTTAAGGATTAATGAAGTGAAAGCTAAAATCTATGAAAGGTCTGATTCAGTAAGGCTTTTCTCCCCATTCTGTGCTCTGTGGAGAAAAAGCTTAGTGATCTGACCCTATACACCTTTGCAGCTTGATTTCAGCACCAAATAAATGACCACTAACACTAGGTTAGCATTTGCTCATAAAATCTTTACCAGGCTATCTAACACAGTGAAGTTATAGAAACGTACAAGACACACGAAGCATTCATTTTCTAACAAAAGTTTTTATATGGAAAGGAACTGTCCATGTGGAGGCCTAGGTAGGAAGATCAAATAGACATCTATTTTGGGGCTATTCTATAAAGATTACGTGGAGGGGCATAATCAAACAGGGACGACCATCTCTAAGGGCGTCCATCTCTAAGGACGTTCCAGCGAAGGGGCGGGGAAACCCGTATTATCGAAACAATATGGATGTTCATCTTTTGTTTCGATAATACGGTTGGGGACACCCAAATCTCAACATTTAGGTCAACCTTAGAGATGGTCGTCCCCGGGTTTCAGCGATAATGGAAACCGAGGACGCCCATCTCAAAAACGACGAAACCCAAGCCCTTTGGTCGTGGGAGGAGCCAGCATTCGTAGTGCTCTGTGTAACCTTGGGCAAGTCACTTAACCCTCAGTTGCCCCAGGTACAAAAAAAACCCAACTTAGATTGTGAGCCCCCTAAGGACATAGAAAAGTACCTGTATATATTGTGTATAGCACTGCATATGTCTAGTAGCGCTATAGAAATGATTAATAGTAGTGGTAGTAATATGTGTGCATGAAACACATGCCTATGTGCATAGCTTATAAACTACGCTCATACTTCTTTATTCCACTTGGACTCCACCTAAAGTATATCCCAAAAGGGAAAATTTGGTTCTTACCTTGGTAATTTTCTTTCCTTTAGCCATAGCAGATGAAGCCATTATGTATGGGTTGTGTCCATCAACCAGCAGGGGGAGCTAGAGAGCACTCAACTTTTCACAGTGCCTCATGGCCAGCTAGCTCCACTGCCTCTTCAGTATTTGAAGCTTCCAAAGCAGTATGGCAAACCGCAATGGGAATAACATGAACTTTCCTCACAGCGAACGATGGTCCCTTAACAAGGGCATGAACTCAAAAAGAGGGAATGAACACATCCTCCTGGAGGGAATAAACTCGTCCTCCTTATTGTATAACTGGAGGGGATACACGCAACCTCCTGGAGGGAAGAAACTCATCCTCCAAAACATAAACTGGAGGGAATGGACTCATCCTCCTATAAGTGAACATGAATTCTGAAGACTGTTTTCCAACTTTCTCCCAAGGAAGGAACTTCAGGAAACAAGAACAGAACCTGAAACAGATTCACATCATACAGACAATCATACAGGGAGGGCTCATGACTTCATCTGCTATGACTAAAGGAAAGAAAATTACCAAGGTAAGAACCTAATTTTCCCTTCCTTGTCATCAAGCAGATGAAGCCATTACGTATGGGATGTATCAAAGCAATCCCTACATAGGGTGGGAACAGGTCACACCACGCGCTAGCACTTGTGCTCCAAAACGAGTTTCCCTCCTAGCAGCCACATCCAGCCTGTAATGTCGGGCAAAAGAGAGCTTAGAAGCCCATGTTGCTCCACTGTATATCTCTTGACGAGAGAGTGCTCCAGTTTCAGCCCAAGAGGAAGAAATCGCTCTGGTAGAATGCGCCTTAAAGGCTACATGCGGAGACCGGCCGGCAAGCAGATAAGCTGAAAAGATAGTTTCTTTGAGCCAGCGGGCAATAGTGGCTTTAGAAGCTGGAGACCCTCTGCGAGGACCTGATAGCAAAACAAACAGATGATCATAGATCCTGAAAGAGATAGTAACTCGCAGATACTGCAGAAGAGTCCTGTGCACATCCAACAGGTGCAACTGCCCAAAAGATTCTGGAAACTCCTCCTTATCAAAGGAGGGCAAGAAAATAGGCTGGTTTAGGTGAAATGCTGAAACCACCTTAGGCATGACGGAAGGCACGGTCCGAACCGTGACCCCGGACTCTGAGAATTGCAGAAATGGGTCTCTACAGGACAGCGCCTGGAGCTCTGACACCCGTCTCGCCGAAGTAATGGCCACAAGAAAAACGGCCTTTAGTGTCAAATCTTTCTCTGATGCTCGCCGAAGCGGCTCAAAAGGAGAAGCCTGCAGGGCCTTCAAATACTGAAGAGACAGTGGAGCTGGCTGGTCATGAGGCACTGTGAAAAGTTGAGTGCTCTCTATCTCCCCCTGCTGGTTGATGGACACAACCCATACGTAATGGCTTCATTTGCTTGATGACAAGGAATATGCCTATGAATTGGTTGAGAAAAAGTACATGCTTTCTTGTCATACAGAGGTAATTTCATAAAGTCATTCCCATGTGTATGTTGCCACACAGTGCAAATGACCTCTTATAAAATACCAACTTTGCCTGTGGGTGTGCTCATGGGTGGAGTTTGGGTGAAGCATCAGCAGATATGTGCAAAAATTATAAAATGCTATAGTTTGTACACGAACTTGCAAAATATAGGTATGGTTATTTATAACAGCTCTAGGTCTGCAATGCAGGTACATGCTAGGTGCCTTACACCAGAATTCTATCAAAAAAAGTAGGCGCCTTGTTTTCTATATAAAATAGCAACTATGTACTAAAGATGCCTATCCATAGCATCCTGTTTTAAAATTACCCTCTTTGGAGTACAAGTGGCTCCTAAAAATCGGCACTGAAACTTTTATGCACTGAATGCTATTCTATATAGGGTACACATCCTTTATTTTATTTTTGTTACATTTGTACCCCGCGCTTTCCCACTCATGGCAGGCTCAATGCGGCTTACATGGGGCAATGGAGGGTTAAGTGACTTGCCCAGAGTCACAAGGAGCTGCCTGGGCCGGGAATTGAACTCAGTTCCTCAGGACCAAAGTCCACCACCCTAACCACTAGGCCACTCCTCCAGAATAGTGCTTAGTGCATAAACCGCACCTAACGTTAGGTGCCAGAAATTACACCTGCTTTTGCTAGCACCTAAATTTTTGTTTATGCATGCAAACGTTTGGACCACCCCTAGCCACACACCCCAAATTAACACATATTAGGATTTACACATGGATCGTTATAGAATACAATCTGCACGTAAATCCTAATTCAAGCCAATTAACTCCAATAATTGGTTGGTGATTTGCTTGTTAAGAAATTAAGTTGCACGAACAAATCGGCTACGTGCACTGATTTGCACACGCAACTTTAGTTGCCGTTTATAGAATCTAGGAGTTTGTATGTTTTTGAATGCATATACCATGGGGTAATTTTATAAAACCCCTTTTTCCTTATTCATATCTAAAGTATCCACATAGTTGCAGAGCTTGTGGATATTTTTTAGATGTGGATTGTACATCACTTCTCATTAGGAAAGTTTTACAAAGATTTTCATTAGTTTTTTTCCTGTGGATACTATTAACCTTCACAACGATAGGCCTAGATTTGTAAATCAACTCCATGCAAATTGTTTCCCTTCTCAACCAAACCACGCCCTTTGCATGTCTACTTGTTGACTGGGTAAAGAGTATGCATATTGTTGATCTTTGTGTCTAGTTTTTTTGTCTTGTAGAGGATAATAAAGACTGAAGGCTCAATGCACAAAGCTTACCCTGCTTGCAATGTTTGCTTTAGACTAGTTGTTGACTGGTCTAACGCACAAATGTGTCCTGCATCCCTTTAACCACTCCCCTTAGCAGCTACTGATAACCCTATGCAAAACTCTTTGTATGGTGCTTAGCCCCTCCCAGTGCATCCCAGGATGCACTGGGCAGGGACTGGGTACCGCCATTTTGAGAAGAGCAGGTCCAGAGGCAGGAGGGAGTAGACGTTGCTCCTGCCCTCCTGCCTCCAACTCTTAGAAGGCATATGGAGGGAAGGGGAGGGGCAGTGGCATACCTAGGGTATTTGACACCCAGGGCCGGTCATTTTTTAACACCCCCCCCTCCAAAATCCAGTACTAGGTATACCTAGCATGGCCCCAATCTCCCTCCTGCCCCCTTCTCAGACCCCAGTTCCAGCTCCAGCCCCCTTCTCCCATCTGAGCCCCGCCTGACCCAGTCCCCACCTGCCTACCCTCAGCTCCCTCGACAGTCCCCAGTCCCCACCGGCCTACCCTCAGCTCCCTCGACAGCCCCCTTCTCTCTGCCACCCGGCACCCTGCATTTAAAAAAAATCTCTGTCTGCCTGTAAAGGAAGCGGATCGCCTAAACGTCCCACATTTCGCCCTTGAGTCTCCCATTTCCGTGCTCCTTTTTTGAACTCACATGTTACAAGCCAATAATTGGCTTGTTATTCAGTTAACTTGCATGTTCAAATGGTGCGCGTGTTCAAATTTGCACATGCAATTTTTAGCAACTTTTATAGAATTAGGGAAATAGTGCCTTTTCCATGGTATATACATAGGTTTTACAGGGAAGAAGAACAGAGTGGGGTGGGATTGGCATTTATGCCCGTACTTTATCAAATAAACAAATAGGTACCTATTCCTTCTGGCACATAGACATCCACAATAATACCTACCTCACAGCAGGTGTAAATGTGTAAACCTACTTTCATTAGGGTAATTTTATTGACCAGGGTAATTAAAAAAAAAACCATAAGCATATATGCTGCCTTAATTTCTGATTTTAGTTATTACTTTTTCTATTGTTCTTTTCTTCTTCCCTTGATGTGGGCTATGTTACCTTATTTCTAAATGTAGGTTATTATTTTGAGGATTTTTCTGTAATCTACTATAATAAAACTCACCCTCAACATTCTGAAGACAACGTTCTGAAGTCACTCAGTCACTCCCTGAAGGGTTCGTCAGTTCATGGTGGTGAAGCCACAACACTGACCATGTCTCTCTGCCCCGCCCTCGCATGACGGACCAATCAGAAAAAACACCCTCAACGTTCTGAAACACAAAGGACCATCACAAAACCGTTCCCAGGCAATGCTAGGCAACGTAAGACGGACCTATCAGAGGAAACTACGTGGCAATAAGGGAGGAGCATTCACCAGCAGAACGGCTCATTATCTGTGCAGCAAGGAGAAGGGGGGGGGGGGAGAAATTTTAAAATGCCTAATGCCGGTACTGAAGAGTGCCGGAGGGCCTATAGCACAGACTATATTTGGGTTCGCTTGACGTGGAGTCGGTGGAGCCAGAGAACAGCGTGCCCCTCACCATCTGGGACGTGGGCGAACAGGACAAGCTGCGACCCAGCTGGAAGGATTACCTGCGACCCAGCCAGCAGCAAACAGCGACCAAGGAAGGGGGAGGAGTACCTACTCCTTCCCTGCCTAGGAATCGCTGGAGACTGGCTGCTAAACTAACGAAACAACCGCACACCGACGCACCACCTCCATCATTCGAAAGGCATCCACTCTTTCTTCAACAGAAATGCAAACTAATAATACAAAACAAACAAAGAATACCCAGTTTCTCACGCGGCTAAAGGTAACTCCCCACCCCTTCCTCTTCCCCTTTTGCCGAAGCGGCCAAGGACGTGCCCAACCATCCCCAGCCTCAGGCAAGCTGTCTCCCACCTCGGGGATTCCCCGAGCACCTGGAAAAAAACGGCGCTGTTTCCCGCAGCGCATAAATGTTCCAGCATTCCCCTGCAGCCGGCCTGAAATGGACCGAACATACCGGATCACCCCCAGATGGCCCGAGACCATACTCCTCTCCCTTCCACCAACTTAAAACAACTATCCCCGTCCTCAGGCAAGCCGTCTCCCACCTCCAGGATGCCCAGAACCCCAGCCCAACAGAAAAAGATGGCGCTGCTTCCCACAGCACATTTCTCTTCCAGCGTTCCCCTACAGCAGCCCTGAAACGGCCAAAAAATACCGACAGACCAAGAACGTGCTCCTCTACCTTCCGCCCATCTAAAACAACACTGTTGCCTCAGCACAACACAAAAAAAAAACCAATCCACCACTCAGCAAAGGCTGACCCCCCTACAACCACATTTACATTTCACCAACAGAAAGACCCTCCCTCCACAAACCTCCTTGACAGACAAAACCACACACACACAATACAACAGAAACACACCCTCAAAGCCACACACCAATCCATTCCACTTTGCCAGCACAGCACAGCACATCCCCCAACCCCCCAAGCAAAAAACAAAAGACATACATCAACAACCTGCACACACACCCCACCCTCACACACTCTCACACACACACACACAATAACTCTGTGACACATACACACACACACAAAAAAAAAGCCACATGCTAGCGCCCGTTTCATTGGTTTCGGAAACAGGCCTTTTTTATTAGTTTTGTATAATTGCCTTTTTTCCTGATTGTATGGAATTGTTATAGATTAAAATTCTAATAAAAAAAAAAGAAAAAAAAAATCCCCCTCCCAATAATAGAGGAAATATCAAACATAGATCAATAGAAAAAGCCCTCCAAGTTTATATATTAGTAGAGCATCATATTCAAAGCAATTACTGGTCAAACTAACCATTACAGCTTCAATAATATAATCATCAATCCATATAAGCAAGTACTATGTGATGGCTGGAGACACAAAAGACAAGAGTTAGTCGGTATTGCTCCCTCCCACAGGCCCCCAGAGCACCAGGTATTTCCAAAGTAGGCCTTGATGGAAGGGGGGCATACATGGGATGGAGGCTTTCGGGGCCTCTAACTGTCTTCAGCAGGGGACACCAGAGACCCCTCATGCTGCTACCCAGAAGTTAACCTGCCACCGGCCAATATTCAGATTGGTGCCTAGTTAGCTTGGTGACTAAAGTTAGAACAGCCATTTTTACTGTCCTAACCATAGCCACTTACTTAACTGGTTAGTGGTCTGAATATCGCTGTTAAGTGGTTAAGTGCTGGCTCCACCCACTCCACCCACGGACCACCCCAGCACTAACTGAACAGTACAGGGCTGGTTAGTGATGCGATTCAGTGGCACTGTCCAGTTACGTGCCACTAAATATCAGCGGTTAAGCAGGCACAAGCGGTTTGACCAGGCAGGGTGTTCTCCTGCCCAGTTAAATCACTTAGAATACTGGGATCAATTTTTTTTTTAATTTAGCCAAGGACCTGCCCCCATGGCTCAGAGGCAGGGCACCTAGGTTCAGTTCCCTGTTCACATTTTCCACGATCTTGGTCGGCTTGGGATAGGAATGCTGGTGTGCAGGCTTCCAGAAGAGGCCCTAGTACAGCCAAGAACTATCACTGTAATGGCTGGACTAAAGTAAGTTGACAGGGGATGTCACTGAGGGAGTGTATAAGAGTACCCTAATCATTCTTAAACACATTCCATTATTGGGCCACGTTAACAGAGGCAGAGCTGGGGAATTCAGCCAGAAGGGCATGATCCAGCCAGGGAAGATTAAAAGCCAGCGCTGGGGAAAGTCATGGAGGTCCAGGTAGGAAGAAACAGCCTTCTAGACTATATAAGGAATGCTTTTGCTCAACTGTTGACTTAGGGGGCAATTCTATATGTGGGAATCTCCATTTAAGTGCTCTGGAGCTGTGCAGTTAGAGTCTCGGCAGCCAGATTTCATTGCAGAATACAAACATAACCTGGTCCACCTTCGGGGTCAGCGCTCAAGAAAAAGATCTGGGTGAAATTGTAGATAATATGCTGAAATCTTCTGCTCAGTGTGCAGTGGCAGGCAAACAATCAAACAGGATGCTAGGAATTATTAGGAAAGGGATGGTGAATAAGACCGAAAATACTTTGTATCGCTCTATGGTGCATCTGCAGCTTGACTATTGCGTTCAGTTCTGGTCGCCGTATTTCAAAAAAAATGTAGCGGAATTAGAAAAGGTTCAAAGAAGAGTGACCAAAATAATAAAGGGGATGGAACTCCTCTCGTATGAGGAAAGGCTAAAGAGATTAGGGCTCTTCAGCTTGGAACAGAGACAGATGAGGGGAGATACGATTGAGGTCTACAACATCCTGAGTGGTGTAGAAGGGGACATGAGGAGGTTTCATGGAAATACTTTTAAAACAAATAGGAGGAAATATTTTTTCATTCAATGAATAGTTAAGCTCTGGAACTCTTTGCTGGAGGAAGTGGTAACAGCAGTTAGCGTATCTGGGGTTAAAAAAGATTTGGACAAATTCCTGGAGGAAAAGTCCATAGTCTGCTATTGAGACAGACATGGGAAGCAACAGCTTGCCATGGGATTTGTAGTATGGAGTGTTGCCACAATTTGGGTTTCTACCAGGTACTTGTGACCTGGCTTGGCCATTGTTTGGAAAACAGAGTACTGGGCTAGATGGACCATTGGTCTGACCCACTATGGCTACTCTTAAGTTCTTATGGATTGGAGGAAGAGCCAAATGCTTGAAGGATATGGCATTTCTCAATAGAAGAAAATGCAATTGGAACTATCCACTTCCTTGAGAATACCATCAATGAAAAGTCTGAAGGTGGGCTAGAAGGGATGGGTGTCGTTGGTCAGCTGTGTCATGGCCTCATCTAGAAAGGTATTTTGCAGCTCTCCTTCAGCTCATTTCGATGCAAAGTGTCTCTGACTTAAGAATTAGTGAAGACCAGTGATCTACTATGACATTCCCTCCAAATTATTCCTCTCCTTTTGGGAGGATAAATTCCATTAGGTAGTCTGGAAGAGTAAAAGCTCTACTCCACTGCTTTCATTCCGTAATGATGTGGCAATTCTGTCACCAGTACAATTTAACCTTTATTTATATCCACTGGGGGCTATTACAAGGAAATTTAATCTGTGATATTATGTTTACACAGACAATCTTCAATTCTATTGACCTTTCGGACCTGATTATGCTGAATCAATTAAAAGAACATACTTTTCTTTAAAAGCTATTGCTACCTGGATGAGGAGAATTTGTTAAGAGCAAACCCTGAAAAAAAATCCAAAGTCATGGCTTAGTATAAATTTCTTACTTATTTTGAACATTCTGTTTTCTATGCTACCAGTGAAACAAAGCATCCTGAACCAGTATTACCTCGAGCATATATCAGATGTTGCCAGGAGGACATCTGAAAACCACCAAATATGTCCTTTCTTGCAAATATCAGATTATAAACCTGTGATTCATTCTTTCCTTGTCTCCTGAGGAGATCATTGTAATGCTTCCTTTGCAGGACTTCCTAACCCAACTGTATATAATCATCAGTTGGATCAGATGCAGCTGCACAATTGATCTCCAGATGTGTTTTTGGAAGATATGCTTGATTTGCACTGGCTACCTACAACATTTCAAGACCAGCATAACCTTCTTCTGCTTGTCTTTAAGTCATGTTACCAGACTGGAACTCATTGGAGCCGACTCTGTGTGTGCTGTGGGTGCTTGAGCACCCCCAATATTGAGAAAATTCCTTGTATGTGTCCAGGGAGGGGTCATTTCCATTGGGCTTAGCACCCCCAATAATTTTGAAAAGTTGGCTCCTATGCAACTTTATATTTAAAGGAACACCTTAAATGGTTAAAGCAGTTTAGTCCCATTTCAGACTGTGGCTGCATAAAATTAGAGATGCCAAGTCTCGTTCATTAGGAATGTGTCACACTCAGTTGAAAGCTCTCATACTCTGAGCCCCTTCTCTCACTCTTTAGAGCTTCCTGATCTGTGCTTTCATGACAGACTAAGAGAAGAAAAGCCAAACAGCCCAACCAGTAAGACGATATCTTAGCACACCTTCCTGCATTCTGCCTCTCTCCTTTCCCCATCCCTTTTCCTTGCACCTATATATACAAGCCCTCTGAAACCCATGAGCATACTGACCCCTGGATTCTATATATGATGACTAAAGTTGCGTGCACAGCCAAACTGCATGCACAACTTATTGGTGTTAATTGGCCTTAATTGGGAGTTTGCACACATTGTATTCCATAACGATGTGCATATAACTCTTATAGCATGTAAGTTCAAGGGGGCGTTGAGTTACTTGCATTTTAATAGAATATGCCTGATCCGCGCCTGATTTAGGTGCCAGCAATTACACTTGGTTTCAGCAGACATAAAAGCAGGCGCCATAAGTTAGGCGCAGATTAGGCACTTAGGCACTATTCTATAAAGTGTGGATACCCTTTATAGAATAGTGCTAGATGCATAATTTTTTCCATGCCGATATTTTGGCTTGATTTACTGACTAGTCCTGAATAGAGATATTTTTTGCCTAAAAAATTTACCCATGTTGCTTCCACTCTGTCTATAGCCTTTTCAGAGGCTCAAAAGAAAAGCAAATATATTACTATTTAAGGGTAAGAGTAATGTATTTGATATACTACCTTTCTGTGGTACAACCAATGTGGTTTATAGTATGTGCAAAACCGGCTTCTATATCCTTCATCAACTTAGAGCTATTTGCCGTTACATTAGCCCCATAGGCGCCCCGTATAAGAGGCTTGGGGAGGCTAAGCCTCCCCAGCCCAGCTGCAACCTTCCCCGCCTGCCTCTTCTTCCAAATGTCCCGATAAGCCAAGACTCCCATCCCGCTGGATCCTGCCGCTGCTTCTGTTGAGGCGCTGCCACCGCTTGTCTGAACAACTATCATTAGAACAAAAAGAAGCGCGGAGCCGCTCGCAGCAGCCTTCAGACATGCGGTGTTGGCTCTGCCGGTCCTCTGCCCCCACTGACGTCAATTTCCTGTTCCGGGAGCAGAGGACCGGCAGAGCCGACACCGCATGTCTGAAGGCTGCTGCGAGCGGCTCCGCGCTTCTTTTTGTTTTTGTGCTGCAAAGAGGCCCAGAGCAGAGCTGAAGCCGAGCGATTTAGTTCAAATAAAGGCTACCCTGAATTTTAAAGGACGTCTTTTCCACAGCTAACAGCCCACATCTTAGCGTCTTTCCATATATTTTTGAATGTATTACCATTTTTAGCAACGGCAGATTACAGGAAATTCTTTGTCTCTTTGCCCACTGAGGAAGTTTTTAAGTTCCTAGTTAAAGGCACAATGACTTACCCACTGGATTACTTTGCCACAAATGTCATCATTACAGAGCTGATTAGTGACTAATCAGAAGTAATCTGTAAAGTGACGAGTCACTTTTTGCATCGCACGTCTGCATTGCTCAGCTGTCTCTTTGCATGGACAGCCCTAGTTAATGAACAGGGAAGGAGGGAATTTACACCCTGGTGATCTACCTGATCGTCCACTTCAGAAGTGACCTGACCCGCTGGATTTGCATTAAATATTTTGCTTACCATTCCCCAGTTTTATAGGGAACATTAACGCCCTGATGACTCTCAACTTGAATTTTTCTCTTACTGGAAACGGTAAGGGAAGTGACTGAGGACGCTGGAGGAGAGAGAGAGAAAGTGGAAAAGTGCAGGGGAGAGCCAGAGATGGGGAGAGGAAGAGGGGACATGGAAGAGAGCAGGGGAGAGCCAGGGATATGGAAAAGAGCAGGGAAGAGCCAGAGAGAGATGGGAAGAGAAAGAGGGGCAATGGAAAAGAGCAGGGAAGAGCCAGAGAGACGATTCTGGATGGAAGAAGGGTACAGAGAGATGAGTGGAAAGATGGGGAGAGAAAGAGGGGACATGGGCAAGAGAGAGAGAGAAGCTGCTGGGGAGAAACTGGGGGAGACCCTAGCTGTCAGATGGAGAAATGCTGAATGAAAGAAGGGAGAAAGAGGGAAAATGCTGGAAGGAGGGGGCAGAAAGAGGGAAGACACTGGACGGAAGGGTAGGGAGGGAAAGAGGAAAGACACCGGAAGGATGGGGAGAGAGAGGACATGCTGAATGGAAAAGGGTCGAGAGAGAGAACTGTTTAGAAGGAAGGGGAGATAGAGGGAGACAATGGATGAAAGGAGAGGGAGACAATGGACAGAAGGATTAGGAGAGGGTAATGGGTAGAAGGATGGAGAGAGAAAGAGGGATGACACTGGGTGGAAGGGTAGGAGAGAAAGAGGGAAGGTGTTGGACATGGATGGAAGAGAGGAGAAATCTGGTCACGGATGGAGTGGAGGGCAGAGAAGAATGTTAGACAAAGATGGAGGGAAGGAAAGACAAAGGAAGGAAATGCACACGGATGGAGTGGAAGGGAGAGAGGAGAAATGCTGGCCATGGATGGAGGGAAGGGAAGACAGAGGAAGTACATGCACATGGTTGGAGGGGAGGGGAGAAATGCTGGATATGGATGGAGGAAAAATTGCTGAATTTAAGGGCTGGATCAGAACACTTTGAGGGCAGATGCTGAACCTGGAGAAAAGGATAGGGACAGGGCTACAGATAGTAGACAGGATGCATAAGGACACAGGAGGATGATGGACATGTTGAGAGAAAAAATATCAAATGGAAAGAAGACACTGGGACCAAAGAATAGAAAAACTAAATGATCAGACAACAAATGTGATATTTTGCATGTAAGTTTCTATTTTTCTAGTATTGCTGCATGCTGAGTCTGACTTCTTGAGGTAACTTTCCAGTTTTGCCTTCATATCTGTTGTGTCATGTGTTTTTCATGTGTAATCAAAGTGCAGTATTCTGCTAGCGTGTAGTATTTTGCAGCCCTTTTTGTTTTTGTTTCACTAGGTTGTCTACTGGTGTCTTAGAACCCGGTGTAATTATAGTGCTGCCTTTCCACGCATAAGGTTGTAGCTCGTCCTGTCCTTGGAATTAGTGCTGTTATGGTTTGGTAAGGTTATGAGTGTGTTTTTGCACAAGTTTGTGTATAGTGTTTTGCAGTGGAGAAATTGTGTGTTGGCCTTACTGAGGTGGCACCAAAACATCAGAAAGGGTTTTAGAGCCTAAATCTTGACATACTACCTCTTGAAGGATCTACATATAGTCGTTAATAAAAGGAGCTCATTGTGAACACTATCCAACCTAAAAGGGTGTTTTGTGGCTGTACATGAGAATTGTGATATTATGATCCCTTGTTTCATATTGTTGACGGTCTGCATTTTCCGTATGGGTGGTATATTGGTGTATTAGGGTCTGCCTAGTGTTATGGTACAGTAAGGTTCTGAGTGTGTTTTTGCACAAATTTGTGCATAGTGTTTTACAGTTGAGCGATTTTTGAGCGATTTTTTTTCTGTGTGTTGTCAATTGTAGATATAAGCTCTGCCCCTGGCTCCACCCCTAACCCCTCCCCCTTTAGCCTCCCCAAACAGTTAGGCCACCGACCGCCTATGATTAGCCCTAATATTTTTCATTCATTAATCCTATCACTACTTACCACTATTGCTATTGTAATATAGTATATCTAGATTGCACTCAGGCTAACATCAAGAGACTCCAGTCCTTACAGAATGTAGCTATCCAGTTATTATGCCATGCCCAACATTGCGATCACATTTCTTCATTGCTACAGAAATTCCATTGGCTCCCTATTCAACAATGCACAATTTGTAAACTATTGACACTTACATTTAAAGCCCACAGACTTGATCTCCTTCAGTATCTATCCTCTTTTAGAATCCTGTATTTGCCTGCTCACCTTCTTTGCTCCTTAAATGATCACCGTGTAGTCCTACCTGGTCCTAAGCTCGCTCAATTAGAATCGACCAGGCACCGTGCTTTCTTTTTTACCGCTCCTTCATTTTGGAACTCTCTCCCCTTATATCTTGGTACAGAACTTTCATTCAAAAACTTTAAAGCCGGACTAGAGAGTAGCCGCTGAGTCGCCCACTTCAATATTACCTTGTTCCCGTCTCCTTCCCTCCTCTGTAATTTGTGTGTGAATGAGTTTCTTTCCTATCAATTTACTGTAGTTCCTTTCCTTTTCTAACCATTTTGGATTATTGTATACCACTGCGATCTGCTAGTTAGTCATAGTGGTATAGCAAATTCTAATAAACTATAAACTATTATACGTAGATACTTTCTCTGTCCCTAGTGAGCTCACAATGCAAGGGGTCCTTTTACTAAGCTGCTTACCACAGCACAAAAGGCTTTACCGCGGGGTGCGCTCATGCTCCCTGCAGTAATTTTATGATCAGTGTGCGCTTCCCACATGCTAAAAAAAACAGATTTTATTTTTTTAGCGCTGGGGTCAGGTAAGGGGCGGAGAATGTGTTCTTTGCTGCATGCTCACTGATTAGCATGTGATTAGCGTGTGAGCCCTTACCAGCTACAAAATAGGTGGTGGTAACAGCTCACACACTAATGGGAAAATTAACATGTGGCCAGTAATTAAATAATAGAAGAAGCGGCCATTTTATCCATGCAGTAAAAATGGCCTTCGCACGCAGGAATGACATGTGTAAGGATGCGCTATGGCCAATTTTACCTCAGTTTGGTAAAAGGGCCTCTAAGTTTTTTTTTTTAAACCTGGGGCAATGGAGGATTAAATGACTTGTGCAGGGTCACATGAAGCTGCAGCGGGAATCAAACCTGGTTCTCAGTCCACTGCTCTAATTGTTAAGCTATTCCTCCACTCCATATCCATATCTGTTTATGCTACCTATTTTTTTTTTATTTTCAAAGCAATAGTACACTTAAAACTTTCTAGATTTACACCCTGAATTCGCTCTTTGGGATGGTTCATCTGATGACATCGCTGTAACATGCCCATCATTCAACAGGATGTGCCAATTTAAAATTTAAAATACCTATTGAGGATATGCAGACAGAGCCAGTAGGGAGACAAAGTGAAAGATGCAGTAACACAAAACCTTAGTTTTCTGTCAAGTCTGCCAAGATATGTGGGGAAAGAATATGACAAGACAAGAATGTAAAGATAGGACAGGCAAGGGCAGGGGCATTTGGGTAAAAATAGCAGAAGCCTAAGCAGGTAGTTGGATCAGTGTACTCCATATTATGCTTCCTCTCAGAATTTATGATCATCCTTAGAAGCTCATTTATCTTGTCCCTCTCGATAAGAATGGTGATTGATTAGGTGCTGAAAAAGAACTTTTTCCTGTGCTGCACCTGAGTTCAAGAACACATTACCTAGAGAGAGTCGGTTAATATATGGGGGCCATTTTACTAATCTGCGTAAGTGTCTACAGGCGTCCAATGTGTGCCAAAATTGATTTACCGCCCGGCTATAGTGTGGCTCTTGCGGTAATTTTATTTTTGGCGCGCATCCAATACGCGCGTCCGAAAAATATTTTTTATTTTCAGATGCACGTATCATACGCACGCCAAGTGGCGTTTGGCGCATGTAGGTCATTACTGCCATGTTACCGCTTGAGTCTTTACCGCTAGGTCAATGGCTTGCGGTAAGGTCTCAGATCCAAAATGGATGCAAAGCAATTTTGATTTTGCCGCATGTCCATTTTCAGCAAAAATTTAAAAAAGGCCTTTTTTACAGGTGTGCTGAAAAATGGATCGGCGCGCGCCCAAAAACCACGCATATACTACCGCAAGCCATTTTTCAGCACACCTTTTAAAAGGACCCCATGGTTATTTGACTTTCATGTGTTTAAATAAATTCTTGGCTACCTGTATGTATTTTTGATTCATGGATTATTGATGAGCATTTAGAAGTGTGAAGGGCAAGTGGTGCATGCAGTTACATCTGCCATGTGCATTTAAGTGCACAGAAAGGCACCACTACATCCTATTCTATAAGTCCACAAAACTGCTATAGTGAGCAACTGCAAGGTGAGGCAGACGCCTGGGCAGAGCAAAGGTGAGTCATGGGTGTGTCTTCAACTTACACACACAAGTTAGAAAAGGGACAGAGGAGATATGATACAGACATTTAAATACTTGAAATGTATTAATATAGGAACAGATCTCTTCCAGAGAAGCGGAAACAAGAGGACATGAACTGAGGTTGCAGGGTGGTAGACTTAGGAGTAATGTCAGGAAATTCTTTTTCAAGGAGAGGGTGGTCGATGTCTGGAATGCCATCCCGAGGGAGGTAGTAGAAATAAGAACAGTGACGGAATTCAAAAAGGTGTGGGATGAACACAGAGGAACTCTATTTAGAAAATAGATGGTATAAAACAAAAATAAAACAAAATTAAATGGCTGCGGGTGGGTGGATGTGTGAGTGAAACTTGGACGGCGACTCCGGCTGTGAAGTACTAAGGCTGGTGCCGGGCAGACTTTGTAGGTCTGCGTCTGTATATGGCAATCTAGTTTAGGATAGGCTGGAAAGGGCTTCCTTTCAATTGCAACTTCAGTAACTGAAACTGAGGACAGTGCTGGGCAGAGTTTTACAGTCTGGGTCCCGCAAATGACAAAACGTATTTGGATAGACTGGAATGGGCTTTGACGGCAACTCCAGTAGGTAGAACATAAGGACAGAGCCAGACGGACACCAAAGAAAGATTCATGGTAAAGTATATAATATCACATTCATTGTTGATTTAATCATGAATTGATAATGAGTGACTTTTGGGTAGATTGGATGGACTGTTCAGGCTTTTTTCTGATGTCAATTACTATGTTATCATGTTACCCATTTATGCCTGACACTGAGCTGGCATACATAAATGGTCATGCCTAAATTTAGGCACATAAGTGCAGGTTTACACTACTATTCTATAACATCTTGGCACACAGATAGAATAGACATGCATTGTTCCCTCTAAGCTGAGCGTGAGTCCTCCAACTGCATTGCTGCCAGTGGGGGGTGGTGCTTCAATATTGTGTTTTCTATCACTAGGGGCAAGCAGGTTCCCTGGAGTCCTGCAGAACTTGCCTGTCCCTCACTATTGAAAATGATATAGTGAAAACGCCCCACCCCCATTGGCAAGACTGTAGGTGGAAGACTCCCGCTCAGCTTAGAAGGAACAGTGGTGGAGAGCCTAAAAAGTGGTGCCTGATTCTAGAATGCCCCCTTTATTTTTTTCTATTGTTATTTTCTTATTTTACATTTGTTTGTGTCTTCATTATTTAATTGATTATAGAGCAAATTTTAGAAAGCTGAAGTTTGGTTTGCCAGTTTAAAAAGGGCATTTACATATGTAAATCATTACATACATATGAGATTTCAGAAAAGGTGATACTCATACATATAGGTGACAGCATGCAGAGACTTAAAGGTCTGATCTGCGTGTAGTTTAGGCTATCCATCAAAGTATGTGTGCATTCCATATTTTAGAACGGCAATACAAATATATCTTGCAACATTTCCTTATGTTTACACCTCCTTTGAGTCATGCATAATTCCTGGCTAACTTTAAGTTTGGGAACCTGGGGAGTTTGGAGGAGTCTGTATGGGGGGAGAATATGCTTACTTTTCTGGTGTTCAAAATTTAGAGGTTTGGAGAGCGCCTCAAAAATTAGCCTCTCCTGTATGCGCAGGTTACAAAATCTATCACTTATATGTGAAAGTGGCGCCACTTACATGGATAAGAAGCAAAAATGGATTTTATGAACATAAGAAAGGCCATACTGAGTCAGATCAAGATCCATCAAGTCCAGCATCCTGTCTCTGACAGTAGCCAGTTCGGATTGCAAAATTCCGCTGCACGTCTTATCTACCGCGTGAACCGATACTCTCATATCACCCCTCTCCTCAAGTCGCTTCACTGGCTCCCGATTCACTACCGTATTCAGTTCAAGCTTCTCCTAATGACCTTCAAATGCACTCAATCTGCAGCCCCCCATTACCTCTCTACCCTCCTCTCCCCCTATGTCCCCACCCGTAACCTCCGCTCTCAGGACAAATCACTCCTATCTGTACCCTTCTTCACCACCGCTAACTCCAGACTCCGTCCCTTCTGCCTCGCATCACCTTATGCCTGGAACAGACTCCCTGAGCCCATACGCCATGCGCCCTCCCTGCCCATCTTTAAGTCCTTACTCAAAACCCATCTCTTCTCCCTTGCTTTTGGCGCCTAACCACCTTCCCCATTCATGATACACTGACTACACTAACTATCTAGTTTGTTACCTTTAGATTGTAAGCTCTCTTGAGCAGGGACTGTACTTCCCCATGTTTTAACTTGTACAGCGCTGCGTAACCCTAGTAGCGCTATACAAATGCTAAGTAGTAGTAGTAGTACCCAACAGATCCTAGAAACAGATCGATTTCTCATAGTGTATTTCCAGGGATAAGCGATGGCTTTCTCAAGTCTACCTGGCTAGTATTTTTTAATTGTAAAACTAAACATAATGTGAATCCCGTTTGCACACTTACAACCACTGCACATGAACTTATATATCGAAAGCGAGAGGAAAATACCTCATACTACTGTGGCTCTGCTCGGTTGCTTCCAACCGGTAAAATGCTAATAGCACACAGTTAAAAAGTAATCATAGGCAAAAAAACTCTCTTTGACTCTTGTAGCAACGTGGTATGATAAACAAAATCAAAATAAAAAAACCACTTATCTCTATCAGACAGCGTTCGATCTGTGCTCCGTTGCTTCGTGACTATCTTCAAAGAGTGAGGTCCCGACGGACCCGTTTCGCTGCTGCTTTATCAAGGGTCCTCACCGTCCGACCCAGGGAGCTGCAAATTCAAAATCCTGCAGAGAGAGTTTTTTTGCCTATGATTACTTTTTAACTGTGTGCTAATAGTATTTTTCTGGTTGGAAGTAACCAAGCAGAGCCACAGTAGTATGAGGTCTTTTCCTCTCATTTTCAACATATGATTAAATGTGCAGTGGTTGTAAGAGTGCAAATGGGATTCACATTATGTTTAGTTTTACAACTAGGTCATTGTGAAGCAGGATCTAATTTTGAAGTACACGAGTAGTATTTCTTAATGACATTACCTCCAGGAACTTGGCCAGACCTTTTTTGAACCTCACGCAGGGGCCCTTTTACTAAAGCACGTAGGCGCCTATGCGCATCCAACACACGCCAAATTGGAACTACCGCCCAGCTACCACATGCCCTGGATGGTAATTCCATTTTTGATGCGCACCCAAAACACATGCTACCACATGGCTCTTAACCAGCAGTAATCAGAAGTTTACGCGCGCAGGCCGCTTACAGCCCGGTTAGTGCATGGGATCTTACCGCTAAATCAATGGGTGACGTTAAAGTCTCAGGTCGAAAATGGACCCCCGCTAGTTTTAATTTTGCCGCACGTCCATTTTTAGCCACAAAAGAACGCCTTTTTTCCAGGCACGCTGAAAAATTGACCTATGCATGTTCAAAACACGCACCTATACCAGTGCAGGCCACTTTTCGGCATGCCTTAGTAAAAGGGCCCCTATGTTAATTGCCCTCATCACATCCTCTGGCAACAAATTCCACAGTTTAACTATGCGCTAAATGAAAAATGTGCATTCTGTGATTTGTTTTCAATCTGCCACTTAGTTTCATAGAATGTCCTCTTCTATTGCTGTTTGAAAACTTAAACAACTTTAATTTTATAAACCATCATATGGCCTCCCAGCTGAATAATCCTACCCATTTAGCCTTTCTTCATAAGAAAGGTGCTCTATTCCCTATATAATTTTTTTTGGCCCTTCATTAAACTTTTTCTAGCTCCTTTATATTCTGGCTGAGATGGGGCAACTAGAACACCACATAAAACAAAAGGTATAATGATATTCTCAGATTTGTTCTTCAATCCCTTTTGAATAACCCTAAAACAGGTAAGGCAAGATTTCCAATCGATAAAACCACGCTGACTTATTCCCATTAAATCATGTCTATCATTCTTAAGCAATTACTTCTTTAGAACAGCTTCAACCATTCTACCCATCACTCACATCAGCTTGCCAGCCAATAGTTTCCAGGGTCATCTAAAATCCTTTTTAAAAATTGGCATCACATTGCCCACCCTATATTCATAAGGTATTATATCTGGTTTAAATGATAGAGTAGAGAAGCCCAACAGCTCTGTGATCAGAGCAAAGGGGACTATTCCTGCCCAGGCCAACTAGAATATAAGGCAAGTCCTTGGGGGGGGGGGGGGTATGGTTTTGGGAGGAGCTTCTGCTCATGGGTTCCTGTACAGGGATGATCCCAGGGGGGTCTTATATTAGAGGGCTGATCTTGGGGAGGGGGTTTCATCAGTGGTGGTACTTTGGGGGAGAGGGCTGGATCAGGGGTTACCTGAGGGGAGATTGTATCAGGGAAGGGGAAGCAGATGGAAGACTTGGTGAATGAAGCTGCAAAAGTTGATTTTTTTCTGGTCAGCCAGGCACTGGACTGCCAGTAATGTGGTTGCAATTAATACCACCTCTTGAGGTGGTGTTAACTACAGCCGCATTATCAAAAGTTGGGACAGGTACTATGTGGTTACCTATCATGCAACAGCTGTCATTGCTGGTCCACACCTCATCTCTGCCAAGATCCTATCACAACTTCTCAATAAGCATTAGTATGGGCCTGTACTAATGGTAACTATAAATTATATTTTGCAGTAAATGCTTAATGCACTTTAGTAAATGCCTCTAAATTTTGATCAAATACTTACTGCTTTTATTAACATAATTTATTTGTTGTACCATATAAACCAAGACAAAAGTGTCACATGCTTAATTTTTTTCTGATTGAAACATGACAGCTACAAACAGAGCTGTTTGTGGAAGACAGTAGGAGCTTGTGATCAGCTTACATCTTTATAATTAGGTCTGCAGCATGACAGCGTGGTAACAATGCTCTGTTTTTTTAATGTGTTTTTGAACTAACGTAACCTCTGCAACCTCCATTAATGCAATATTCTTCAATGCTAATCACTTCCATCTGCAAAACAGCCTCTTACAGAAACAAAACATGCTGAGGTGGCATCCACTATTGTTTTTAGTTTTCTTTTCACTGAGAAAATCTGCAAAAGGTTTATCACATTAAAATATCTATTTTTGTCATTCCGAAGATAAATCTTTCGTGGATTTGGCTACAGTTTGTTTACTGCCATAATTCTGAGCACTGCAGTAATATGTGGATGAGAGATACAGGTAAAATGAAAGGAGGAGTGAAACAGGGCTTGAGAGAAGACTAAAAAAAAGAAAGTATAGAGGATGGAAGTCTGAGATGAATAAGTGATGAGAATAAGAGGAGTTGGAGCGAGGGAGAGGGTCAGAAGGCGGGGAAGTTAGAAGCAATCAGAGAAAACCTTGGCAAAAGAAAAAAATAAGAAGATTTAGTCAAGGGACATCTTACCTCACCAATCTACTTCATTTCTTTGAAGAGGTGAATATAGGTCGATAAAGGTGAGCTGGTCAATATTATATATCTGAATTTTCAAAAGGCATTTGACAAAGTACCTCAAGAATGACTACTGAGGAAATTAGAAATTCAACGGATAGAAGGTAGTGTCCTATTGTGGATTATGAACTGGTTAAAGGATAGAAAATAGAGAGTAGGGTTAAATGGTCAGTATTCTCAATGGAGAAGGATAGATAGTGGGGTTCCCCAGTGGTCTGCCCGGGGACTGCCTAAGAAGTATACATAGTAATTACATTCAGAACAGCTAATCAGACCAAGTCCCAGCTTCCTAGTCCCCTAATTATCATTATTTTTTAATCGAGGGGATTCTAGCTCTTACAGTGAAGCAGCCAAAGCTTGTAGGCAATTTATTTGCAATTCTGTGGATACGGGAACATAATCACTCACCTTCTAGACACAGTGATACAGTCAATTTAGCTGGTAAACCAGCATAGCAGTCTTTCATGTTTGTTGCACTAGCATTGGTATCTCAGCCACATGATACAATAACACAGCAGTCTTATCTCCCCATCTCATGTGCCTCACCCGCTTGATTCAGTATCAGAGCTGTGTAAACCCACCTGATCCACTAACAGTCACCACACCTGCCCGATGTAGGAACGCAGATTATCCATTTATTGGGATTTATTAACTGCCTTTATATGAAGAGATTTACCCAATGCGGTGTACTAATTGGGTTTCTGCCAGGTACCTGTGACTTGTTGAAAGCAGGATACTGAGCTAGATGGACCATTGGTCTGACCCAGTATTGCTATTCTTATGTTCTTATGGGAATAACTAGTGAAGCAATAAAATTTGACGATGACACAAAGTAATTAAAAGTTGTTAAATCACAACAGGATTGTGAAAATTTGCAAGAGGACCTTACAAGATCGGGAGACTGGGCATCCAAATGGGAGATGATAGTTAATGTGAGCAAGTGCAAAGTGATGCATATAGGAAAGAGGAATCCAAACTATAGCTATGTGATGCAAGGTTCAACATTAGGTATCACCACCCAGGAAAAGGATCTAGATGTCTTTGTTGATGATATGTTGAAACCCTCTGCTCAGTGTGCAGTGGCAGTTAAGAAAGCAAATAGAATGTTAGGAATTATTAGGAAAGGAATAGAAAACAAAAATGAGAATGTTATAATGCCTTTATATCATTCCATAGTGCGACCGCACCTCGAATACTGTGTTCAATTCTGGTGACCGCATCTCAAAAATGATGTGGAGGGGCATTTTCGATATGACGTCTCAGACCGCCCAAGGCTGATATTCACCAAAGCACGCTTCGAAAGTGCCAAACCCCTCCGAGAAAAGTTGCATTGGCTCCCAATCAAAGAACGGATCATTTTCAAAATCTGCATCTTAGTCCACAAAATCATATACGGCATAGTCCCAGAATACATGACAACAACTTTGTATTTGTTATCCACCGACTGGGCAAACGCCTTTTACGGTACTATGTAAGCCACATTGAGCCTGCAAATAGGTGGGAAAATGTGGGATACAAATGCAACAAATAAATAAATAATCAGCTGGGACCCGTGGAGGGGCACAATCGAATGCGAACGCCCATCTCCATGGGTGTCTATGTCCACGAACTGGTACATGAAGGGGCGGGACAGACCGTATTTTCGAAAAAAATGGGTGCCCATCTTTTTTTTCGATAATACGGTTTGTGCCCGGCAAATGCATCGGATTTGTGCAGATTTGAGCTGGGCGGTTTCGTTTTTCAGCGATAATGGAAACCGAAGGCGCCCAGCTCAAAAACGAACAAATCCAAGGCATTGGGTCATGGGAGGGGCCAGGATTCATAGTGCACTGGTCCCCCTCACATGCCAGGACACCAACCGGGCACCCTAGGGGGCACTTGTAACAAGTTAAAAAAAAAGTTAAATACCTCCCAAGTCCATAGCTCCCATCCCTTGGGTGCTGAGCCCCTCAAATCCCCCCCAAAACCCACTGCCCACAACTGTACACCATTACCATAGCCCTTACATTACCTAGCTCTTACAGTGAAGCAGCCAAAGCTTGTAGGCAATTTATTTGCAATTCTGTGGATACGGGAACATAATCACTCACCTTCTAGAAACAGTGATACAGTCAACTTAACTGGTAAAACAGCATAGCGGTCTCTCATGTTTGTTGCACTAGCATTGGTATCTCAACCACATGATACAATAACACAGCAGTCTCATCTCCCCATCTCATGTGCCTCACCCGCTTGATTCAGTATCAGAGCTGTGTAAACCCACCTGATCCATTAACAGTCACCACACCCGCCCAATGTAGTAACGCAGATTATCCATTTATTGGGATTTATTAACTGCCTTTATATGAAGAGATTTACCCAGTGCGGTGTACTAATTGGGTTTCTGCCAGGGGGGGCACCTACATGTGGGTACAGTGGGTTTTGGGGGCGGTTTGGAGGGCTCCCACTTACTACCACAAGTAACATAGTAACATAGTAAGTGACGGCAGAAAAAGACCTGTGCGGTCCATCCAGTCTGCCCAACAAGATTTTTTTATTTTTTATTACATTTGTACCCCGCGCTTTCCCACTCATGGCAGGCTCAATGCGGCTTACATGGGGCAATGGAGGGTTAATAAACTCATATGTGCTACTTTATATGTATACCTGACCTTGATTTGTATCTGCCATTCTTGATCTTTATTTTGTATTTATTTGAATCTAACTCAAGGAGAAGAGGATAGGTAATGGACACTCCAACTCAGGAACTGGTGTGTAACAGGTAGGGGGGGGATGGGCCTGGGTCCACCTGGGTGAAGTCCACTGCACCCACTAATAACTGCTCCAGGGACCTGCATACTGCTGTGATGGAGCTGGGTATGGCATTTGAGGCTGGCATACAGGCTGGAAAAAAAGTTGTTAAACTTGTTTTTTTTATGGTGGGAGGGGGTTAGTGACCACTAGGGGAGTCAGGGGTGGTCATCCCCGATTCCCTCCGGTGGTCATGTGGTCATTTAGGACACTTTTTTGGGACTTGTTTGTGAAAAAAAGGGTCCAAAAAATGACCCAGATTCGCGCTAAAAACGCCTTTCTTTTTTCGATTATCGGCCAAAAGCGTCCATCTCTCCTCGGCCGATAAACACGCCCCAGTCCCGCCTTCACCATGCCTCTGACATGCCCCCGTCAACTTTGCCCGTTTCCGCAACAGATTGCAGTTGAAGACGCCCAAAATCGGCTTTCGATTATACCGATTTGGGCGCCTTTGCGAGATGGGCGCCTATCTCCCGATTTGGGTCGAAATCTGGGCACCCATCACTTTTGAAAATAAGGCTGATAGTAGCTCTGCTGTTCAGGACTCTTTCAGCACTGAATACTGGGGGCTAATCTTTCCGGCAACAGTCAGTGTTTAAAAAAACTGACTGCCATTGGCTGAATATTGGCCAACCTATGACCACGAAACAATGACTGAAGAAGAATACAGAGATTTTTTGTCAAAGTATGTTTTAAGTGAATGTATCATATTCATTAAAAAACAATTTTTGTATGATTGATGAGATATGTTTCTGAAATTTTAGTTTATTATAGATGATGTCAACACGTTTTAAGGCATCAACTATTTGTATTTGTTTACTATTAATGGCTAATTCAGTGTGTATTGGTTTATCCTTGCTGCAGCTCAGTCTTACCCCTAAAAGAATTTTGACCTGCCTCCCGGTTTCACCTGGCTTATACGAACAGTGTACATGCAATATGTATATATTACAGCATAATATCCCCCCCCAACCCCCCCCCCCCCCCCCACAAGGTTTTCACTTATGTTGTATTTTAACTTTGATGCTTACAGAAAGAATTTTAAAATTTAGGGGCCAGATTCAGTAAATGGCACCCAAAATTAAGCACCAAAAAGATTCACGCTTAACTCATATTCTATAAAGGGCACTACATGCCAAACAACCTTTATAGAATAGCGCTTAGTGTCGATTTCTGTGCCCAACTTTGGATGCGAGGACTTACGCCTGCTGAAACCTGGTGTAAATCCTGGCATACAACCCAGGAATTCTATAACACTGTGCCTAATGTTTTGGAACACCTCTGACCCGCCCATGCCCCTCCCATGGCCATGCCCCTTTTGGGTTGCAGGGCTTACTGCACGATAATCTAGCGCAACCGCTGGCCCAATGTGGGGTGCCAGCAGTACTTCCAGCCCCAGCACGCACCATTTCCAGCGCTAGGGAAAATAGGGCTGTATTTTTTAGTGCGGCACTAACCTGGCGGTAATCGGGCAGCACCATATGCTACCAGATTACCGACGGTTTAGTGAGGGAGCCCTTACTGCCACCTCAGTGGGTAGTGGTAAGTGCTCCCCCTCGCATGGCCACATGGTAAAAGAAATCTTACCGCATGGACATAGCTATTTTCAGCTTTTTTTTTACCCGCTGTGAATAGGTTAAGGGAAAGTATAGCTGTACTCTCCTTTACAAAACTGCTGCTTTTTCTGCAAGACCAGCTGCATCCACTTATACAGCAGGTTATAAATTGTCCTCTCTGCTAAATACGGCTAATCCTAATATTCAAATGTGCATCTTTTGCAGTAACTTAAAATCAAATAACTGGACATTTAGGGCCATAGGAGCCAACTTTTCAAAATGATTGGGGGTGCTGAAAATTTTTTTTTTTTTACAGGTGGTGCATTCCCCCTCCCCTCCTCCTCCCCTCCTTCCCCTGTCCCCTCCCCCTCCCTCTCCTCCGAGTTCCAGGCCCTCCCTCTCCTCCGAGTTCCAGGCCTGCCCTCCCTCCCTCTCCTCCGAGTTCCAGGCCCCCCTCCCTCCCTCTCCAAGTTCCAGGCCCCTTCCTTCTGAGTTCCAGGCCCCCTTCCTTCCCTACCAGTTCCAGGCCCCCCTCCCTCCGAGTTCCAGGCCCCCTTCCCTCCCTCTGAGTTCCAGGCCGGCCCCCTCCCTCCCTCCGAGTTCCAGGCCCTCCCTCTCCTCTGAGTTCCAGGCCCGCCCTCCCTCCCTCTCCTCCGAGTTCCAGGCCCCCCTCCCTCCCTCTCCAAGTTCCAGGCCCCTTCCTTCTGAGTTCCAGGCCCCCTTCCTTCCCTACCAGTTCCAGGCCCCCTTCCCTCCCTCTGAGTTCCAGGCCGGCCCCCTCCCTCCCTCCGAGTTCCAGTCCCAACCCCAGCCCGACCTCTTCTCCCACAACAGTCCTCCGCCGGTCCACCCTCACTTTCCTGCGTGCCGCCCAGAATTTTAAAAGTCATCTTACCTCTGGGTCCCAGCGGCAGCAGTGAAAGGCGAGCAGGCTTGGTGCTTCAGCCTTCCCTTCTCTCTCAGCTCTGGCCCCGCCCTCATTTCCTGTGTCCGCAAGGGCGGGACCAGAGCTGAGAGAGAAGGGAAGGCTAAAGCGCCAAGCCTGCTCGCCTTTCACTGCTGCTGCCAGGACCCCGAGGTAAGATGACTTTTAAAATTCTGGGCGGCACACAGGAAGGTGAGGGCGGACCGGCGGAGGACTGTTGAGGGAGAAGAGGGCAGGCACTGGGCAGGTCAGGCTGGCTGGGAAGGGAACTTCCGGTTCCGCCTTCCGGCAGGTAAAAATATTGGAGGTGCTCAAGCACCCACGGAGTCAGCACCTATGTTTAGGGCCCCGTTAGTTACCACACAGAACAATACTTTGGTAGGGTGTACTTACAGATAGGGAAAGGGAATGGATTTTAATATACTGCCTGTGATTTACATATTACATGCTGGTACTCATTTTTGTACATGGGGGCAACTGAGGGTTAAGTGACTTGCCTAGAATCACAAGGAGATGCAACAGAAACTGAACCCAATTCCTCTGGTCCTCAGGCCACTACATTAACTATTAGGCTACTCCTTCACATGTGGATGCATCTACCACCTCCGATTTAGAAGTGGTAGGTACATCTGCACTACCTACAATAATGAAGGTGCACAGGAAGTTACCATGCACAAAATGCAATTTATTTAATAGGATTTATTTACTACATTTTTGAAGGAATTCTCTCAAGGCAGTGTACAGCAAGAATAAGTCAAACATAAGCAAAGCACATTCCTTTTCCATAATGGGGATGGGCCTTGATATACCACCTTTCTGCTGTTACAATCAAAGCAATTTACATCCTATATAATAATTCTCACCTCCAACGTTCTATGCTTGGGACCGTGGCTCCCTGGCTGCAAGTGGTCTGCGAGGCAGACATGCACGGACGTCACTGACGTCAACACAGCTGATTCCAAGGCAAGGGGAGGAGTAGGGAAACACGCGCAGCGTGTTTCCCTACTCCTCCTACTGCCTCGGAATCAGCTATCACCCCCCCGCGCTATGGCCCCCTCGAAACCCACCCCCTCCCGCAAACCTGTCGATCCCCCCCCCCGGAACGCCGAAAACCGCACCCCCCCCTCCCGCTGCTGTTGTGCACTACCTTCGGGTGGGTTCCTCAATCATGTTCTTAGAAAGTTTAACTCCGTGCGTCTGACGTCAGACGCACGGAGTTAAACTTTCTAAGAACATGATTGAGGAACCTATGGGAAGGGAAGGTAGCACAACAATGGCGGTGGCGGCAATTTTCGCTGGCACGGGGGGGGAACGACAGGTTCGCGGAAGGGGGGGTTCGAGGGGGGGGGAATTGCCTGCCTAAGGCCCGTTTCCTTGCCTACAGAAACGGGCCTTTTTTACTAGTATTATATATAGGTACTTATTTTGTACCTGGGGCAGTGGAGAATTAAGTGATTTGCCAAGAGTCACAAGGAGCTGCAGTGTGAATTGAACTCAGTTTCCCAGGTTCTCAAGCTGCTGCACTAACCACTAGGTTTCTACTCCACATAACAAGGTTGGTTACCACAGTCATGCACTAACAGTTACAGTGCACTGATTCACACAGTAACTGCTCATCACATGTTAGTAAAAGGGCTCCTTGATTTTAATGAAGTGTGATTCTTCATGCACTCATGCAAAACACAAACATGCAGAATGAACACAGTAACTAAGACCAAATATCCATGCAACACACGGGGATTTGAAACAAAGTAGCCTTTGTTCAATTAGATATTTCTCTGCATGGCAAATGGGGTTGTAATTACGACAGCTTGCGATTTCATAGTCTGAAGGCAATGCAGGAGCATTTATAGATCCTGTTTTATTGCAGTGTGAGTGGAAAATGCTATTGATTTGAGTTGGATAGCTACAAGGAAAAAGACAGTGGAAATTCTGCCATTATTTTGTTGTCCCATAAGCTAGGCTTCATTTCAAAATGAATGGATAGAGATAGAATTTGTGATTTGGATGTTATCCTGGGATGTCAGGCAACACTGGCTATAGTTTTGTGCCTCAAAGCCTAGCAGTCTATCAGATCATTCCAGGCTCCAGTAAGAAAAAATATTTTGCATCACGCCAATCTGCTCAACTAGGATGTTTCAGTTCCAAAAAAGCAAAATCATATACTGCAGTTTTACTATTCCACTGTCATGTGGGTTGTTAATCTCAGTTCAGAGTTCTTTGGATAATTTTACAGTATTACGTGCAAAAATATTTGTGATGCTTAAGAATTTCTTTATACCCTCAGACCTCTGGACTGTGAAGAAACATACATATGCACATGTTGCAGACACCACTCTGTAAATTTTGCAAGAAATTACATCTTTTAATATGCTGCTCCTGGCAAGACAGAAACATCACAGATGGAAATGTCAAGTGCAAGGATCACGTGCTATGCAGTATATTTTGTATTACAATTTGCTTGTAAACAATTGTAAGTTATATTGTTGTTACTCTGTAGCAGCAATGAAATAGGGTCAGATGTATGTTTTAGGTAAAAGCAGATCAAAAAGGGTGCAGACAGCCTGCAAATCAAATCAAAATAAATCTTGTATACCGCTAAAATCCCCTCTCCAGGGTTCAGTGAGGTTTATATCATGAGTACAACACAGGATGGGGGTCCTTTTACTAAGGTGCGCTGAAAAATGGCTTGTGCTGGTGTAGACACGTGTATTGGACACGCGCAGGTCCATTTTTTAGCACACCTGCAAAAAAGGCCTTTTGGGGGGCTGAAAATGGACGTGCAGCAAAATAAAATTTGGTTCATGTCCGTTTTAGGCCTGAGAATTTTGAGCTTATTTTCGAAAGAGATCGCCGGCCATCTTCCGAAACAAATCGAGAAATGGCCAGCTATCTCCTGATCCTGGCCAAATCGGTATAATCGAAAGCCGATTTTAGCCGGCCCCAACTGCTTTTCGTCACGGAGCCGGCCAACCTTCAAGGGAGGGTACAGAAGGCGGGATGGGGGCGGGGTGGGGGCGTGGTTACGAGATAGCCGGCTTCACCCCATAATGGAAAAAAGATGGCCGGCTCAGACGAGCATTTTGCCGGCTGCAGTTGGTCCATTTCTTTTTAGGTCCAAGTCACAAAAAAATGCCCCAATTGACCAGATGACCACCGAAGGGAAACGGGGATGACCTCCCCTTACTCCTCCAGTGGTCACCAACCCCCTCCCACCTAAAAAAAATTAAACAAAAAGTTTTTTGCCAGCCTGAAATGTCATACCCAGCTCCCTGACAGCAGTATGCAGGTCCCTGGAGCAGTATTTAGTGGGTGCAGTGCACTTCAGGCAGGTGGACCCAGGCCCATCCCCCCCTACCTGTTCCACTTGTGGTGGTTAAGGTTGAGCCCTCCAAAAAACCCCAAAACCCACTGTACCCACATGTAGGTGCCCCCCTTCACCCCTTAGGGCTATGGTAATGGTGTAGAGTTGTGGGGAGTGGGGTTTGGCGGGGATTTGGGGGGCTCAGTACCAAAGGTAAGGGAGCTATGCACCTGGGAGCTTTTCTTTTTTTTTTAAATTTCTAGAAGTGCCCCCTAGGGTGCCCGGTTGGTGTCCTGGCATGTGAGGGGGGCCAGTGCACTACAAATGCTGGCACCTCCCACGACCAAATGCCTTGCATTTCGCCGGGTTTGGGATGGCCGGGCCCGGCTTCCATTATGGCTAAAAAACGAAGCCAGCCATCTCCTCTAAACCCGGTGATCAATTTAGCCGGCCACAACCGTATTTAGAAAATATGGTTGGCTCCGCCCCCTTGCGGAGCCAGCCCCGAAGATGGCTGGCCATCTATTTGGCCGGCACCGTTCGATTATACCCCTCCACGTCACCACCCATTGACTTTGTGGTAAAGTCTCTCACTTTAACTGGGTAAAAAATGAAATTACCGCCAGAGTCACGCGGTAGCCAGGTGGTAGTTCCAAATTGGCGCACATTGGGCGTGCGAAAGGCACCTACGCGGCTTAGTAAAAGGGCCCCTTATATAGTTAATGGATACAAAATAATAATGGTAAATCATATAACAGTCTTTAGAAATAGAAACATTTTAACCTTTTCCTAAAGCTAATATAATAGCTATTATCTGACCTAATAACAAGAGGTAAATAATTCCATATAGACACTCTTAATACTTAGAAGAGAGAACTAAAAATCTTCTGAAACCGCCTTACAAAACAGTGAGGATAAAATCAGTTGTTCTCTCAGTTTGTCAGATTGAACCGTACATAATGATGTTACATTACTCAGCAAGTCAGATGTGAAGCCATATAAAATTTGAAAAAACTAATCAATTTGCATAGTTTTGAAACTGCACTTTTGCCCACAGATTTGATTTCCCTCAATTTATTAAAGTGAAAACTCTCCACAGAGGAATTGGTGCAAGCAAAATCCTGTACCACAATTGCCTCCCCAAAACTCCAACCCACCCATTATGCATCTCATTGCTGATTCTTAAATTTAATTAGCACTTTCAGGCAAAAGTCCCATAGCACAAGTTTTTGCCTGCACGATTGTTTTCATGGATTGTGTGCAAGGAAATATTAGCAGATGTTATTAAAAACCAAGGTAGCTTTACTATCATAGAGAAAAAGAAATCTATTTCCAAATCTCAACAGCAGAACAGTGTAAATCCATATTTTTACAATCCCTGCTTAAAACTATGGGGCCCTTTTACAAGCAGCGTTGCCTCAACCATACGCCATTTCTGGTGGTCCTGGAAATATTTTTAATTTTAACTGCTGGGTAAGCGTGGGAGCCCTTACCGCCTCCTAAATTGGAGATGGCAAGGGCTCCCCAAAAAATGACTGAGTGCCAACTTTCTACTTAACATACAACCATTTCCTTTTTTAATATTTGGAATAGCTTACGCTAAAGTCCCGCCGTTGCGTACCTATCTTAATGACATCCTCCACTTTCTTACCCCTTCCCCTTCTCTGTAATTACTTACTGATCACTCCTACTTCCATGTACTTGATTGTTTATGCCAAATTAATGTATGCCTTTTCAGCTCTTTACTGTTGTAAGCCACATTGGGCCTGCCCGCGGGTGGGAAAATGTGGGATATAAATGCCATAAATAAATAAATATATATATCTACTATAATAAAACTCACCCTCAACGTTCTGAAGTCACTCAGTCACTTACTGAAGGGTTCATGGATTCATGGTGGTGAAGCCACAACACTGACCATGTCTCTCTGCCCCGTCCTCGCATGATGGACCAATCAGAAAAAACACCCTCAACATTCTGAAACACAAAGGACCATCACAACACCGTTCCCAGGCAACACTAGGCAACGTAAGACGGACCAATTAGAGGAAACTACGTGACAATAAGGGAGGAGCATTCCCCAGCAGAATGGCTCATTATCTGTGCAGCACGGAGAGCACAGAAACACCGCTGGAACGAGAGAAGAATATTCCTGCTGTGGGTATGTGCAAAAATAGACCGGGGGGGGGGGGGGAGAAATTTTTAAATGCCTAATGCCAGTACTGAAGAGTGCCAGAGGGCCTATAGCACAGACTATATTTGGGATCGCTTGACATGGAGTCAGAGGAGCCGGAAAACAACGTGCCCGTCACCATCTGGGACGTGGGCGAACAGGACAAGCTGCGGCCCAGCTGGAAGGATTACCCGCGACCCAGCCAGCAGCAAACAGCGACCAAGGAAGGGGGAGGAGTACCTACTCCTTCCCTGCCTAGGAATCGCTGGAGGCTGGCTGCCAAACTAACGAAACAACCGCACACCGATGCACCACCTCCATCATTCGAAAGGCATCCACTCTTTCTTCAACAGAAATGCAAACTAATAATACAAAACAAACAAAGAATACATGGTTTCTCAGGTGGCTGCAGGTAACTTCCCCCCCCCTTCCTCTCCCCCTTTTGCCGATGTGGCCAAGGACGTGCCCAACCATCCCCAGCCTCAGGCAAGCTGTCTCCCACCTCGGGGATTCCCCGAGCACCCGGAAAAAGACGGCGCTGATTCCTGCAGCGCATAAATGTTCCAGCATTCTCCTGCAGCCGGCCTGAAATGGACCAAACATACCGGATCACCCCCCAACGGCGCGAGACCGTGCTCTTCTCCCTTCTGCCAACTTAAAACAACCATCCCCGTCCTCAGGCAAGCCGTCACCCACCTCCAGGATGCCCAGAACCCCAGCCCAATGGAAAAAGATGGCGCTGCTTCCAACAGCACATTTCTCTTCCAGCATTCCCCTACAGCAGCCCTGAAACGGCCAAAAAATACCGACAGACAAAGAACGTGCTCCTCTACCTTCCGCCCATCTAAAATAACACTGCTGCCTCAGCACAACACAAAAAAAAAAAAACAACAACACTCAACAAAGGCTGACCCCCCTACAACCACATTTACATTTCACCAACAGAAAGACCCCCCTCCACAAAACTCCTTGACAGACAAAACCACACACACACAATACAATAGAAACACACCCTCAAAGCCACACACCAATCCAACCTACTTTGCCAGCACAGCACAGCACATCCCCCAACCCCAAGCAAAAAACAAAACAAAACAAAAAAAGACACACATCAACAACCTGCACACACACCGCACCCTCACACACTCACACACACAAAATAACTCAGTGACACATACAAACACACACAAAAAAACCCACATGCTAGCGCCCGTTTCATTGGTTTCGGAAACGGGCCTTTTTTACTAGTATATATATAAAAACCCATTGCTGTACAAGTGGCCTCAGTGTGTGGCAATTGCAGGGCCCCGTTTACCATGGCTTTTCTTCACTCAATGTATAATTAAACTCTGGAAATCATTGCCAGAGAATGTGGTAAAGGCGGTTAGCTTAGCAGGTTTTAAAAAAGGTTTGGATGGCTTCCTAAAGGAAAAGTCCATAGACCATTATTAAAATGACTTGGAGAAAATCCACTGCTTATTTCTGGGATAAGCAACATACTACTATTACTACTATTAAACATTTCTATAGCGCTACTAGACTTACTTTTTTGGGATCTTGCCAGGTACTTGTGACCTGGATTGGCCACTGCTGGAAACAGAATGCTGGGCTTGATGGACCTTTGGTCTGTCCCAGTATGACAATACTTATGTACTTATGGCCCTTATATGAGGTTTTCAGGTGCTTTAACACTTTAACATGACAATATATAAATATGGAATTTTCTGTAGAACAGTGGTTCTGAATCCAGTTCTCGGGACACACTTAACCAGTCAAATTTTCAGGATACCCACAATGAATATGTATGAGAGAGATCTCATGCATAATCATTGTGGATATTTTGAAAACCAGACTGGCAGAGTGTGATCCAAGGATTGGGTTGAGAACCCCTGCTCTAGAAGGTCCACCTAACATATTGTGACAAGGCTACATCCCAGATGTGTAGAATGAAGCTGCAAAACCCTAAACTACATCTCCCAGAATGCATTTCCAGTCCCAGCAGTGAGAGCCCAAGGGATAGGCAAGCTGGCCATATACCGTCTCTGACCACAAGAAGGAGGGAGAATGAAGGAGCCCAGTTCCCCTGGACCCGCAATCAGTATATCATGCTGCCCACCTGTAATAGGGAGGGGTGGGGGAGAAGCAGGAGGAGGATTGGATGGAAAAGGGGGTTAATCAGGCTGAGCAGGGAGAAGAAACCAGAAGAGAATGGGAGCTTGAGAGCCTGGGGAGAGCAGCACCTGAAGGTTTGAAACTATATTGTTTTGGAAGGTATTTTGAGTTAAACCCTTCTTAAAGAATGAAGCCTGTTTTCTTTTGGGAGACCTGTTTGCTGTGGGGAAACCCTGACTGTTGGGGGAGGTTGCTGGAAGAGTTACAAGCCTGGTTCCCCCCTGATTATTTTGGAAGGACTATGTGGAATCTGAAAGGCTTGTTTGGGCAGGAGGGGGAAACCCTGCTTGGAGGCAACTACTGATTTTGCTACTGATTTTGAAAAGGAGGGATTTTCAAAGGACTATTGCAGCCCTTCAAGAAAGGGGTAGAGCCTTTGTGTTTGCTGGCTTGTACACTAAGAGAGGCAGAACAGCCCTGCCAGGAAAGCCTTAACCCCGGGCTCTGGACTGAAGTGTTTGTCATTAACTTGGAAAATAAAAGAATATTTTAAGGTATCCACTGGTGGCAATTTGTGGAGATCTGTCTATTCGTGGGAGGCGGCTTCCTCCCCCCACATACTGGAACAGCGGGCCCGTTTACAATATACATCATATATGCATATAAGCCATGGTTGCATGTAAATGTAGGCAATGACATTTGCATCAATGAAAATGTATTGCAAATAACCTGCACCTAAATTTACACGTGGAGCACTATTATTTTATAATTACGTGTGTAACTCAAAACCACACCCTTAATCTGCCCCAAAACACCCATGGCCCTCTCATTTCCGCACCCCCTTTTTTGGGCTGTGCGCTGCGTACATCTAGTAGTGCTTTAGAAATAAGTAGTAGTAGTAGTAGTAGTATTTTAGGCATGGATCCTGTGCCTAAATTTACACATTGTGATAAAGTCACCTCCAGGATAGTTGGGTTAAGGCAGTTTGTCTGAAATACAAGTCCCAGAAGGCATTGCAGGCAAGGAGCCAGAGGGGGAGATGAAAAACCCGGACTGGACTCCTAGGTGCAATCAGGGAAGACATGGGTGTAAGCGGGCAGGTTGTGTAGAGTGGCTGCCACTAGGTGGAAAGAGAGTTAGGAAACCCTCTGTGCAGGAGCTCATCATTGGTCTCATTAGTCTAATGCTCAACTCAGCTGGTTTGGGTGTGAGGAAGCTAATGGAAGGAGAATGATTGGTGGTGGTAGCTAAAGCCAGGGATTGATTAAGCAGGTGGGAAGGAGTTCCATCAGTGGAGAGCTGTTCAGTTCAGGAGAGAGAAGCAGAAGGAGAGAAGTATTTGCAGGCTGAAAATCCTTAGGCAGGGAGGTCCCTAAAGTACTGAAGCAGGCTAAAATTCCTTGGGTGAGAGGAAGTCCCAAAAGTATTGAATTCACTGTGAAGCTGATGCAGGGGAAAACCCTTGGGTAGAAGGAGTCCCTAAAATATTGAACTCTCCTGAAGTTAAAGAGGGTAGAAGGTAGAAAATGCTGCTTAGTGACTGGACTGTGATGATGAACTGAAAGAACTGCTTGTTTTGGGAATTGAATTACTGTTTACTGTGCACTGGATAAAGAGCCCAGACTGGAGCCTGTAAGCCTGTATTGAATCCTGGTATGTGCTATGCTGCTGTTGGAACTGTGTACTAGAAACCTGCATAGAATAAAAGTTCTTAAGATTGAAGTTACTGGTGGACATCTATTTCTTCATTGTGCCAGGATCCTGTGGCTGGAGGAGATTGTTCTATCCTTGGCTGCACCTAGGGGCGCCTGGTTACAACATGTAGGTCCCAAGTAAATCTAATTAGTGCCAATAATTGCTTTTTAAGAGCCAATTGCTGTCACTAATTGGCTCATTATTCTATTAAATTACATGTGCAAATTGAGGGCATGTCTAAGTTTGCACACAAGTTTTGGTGAATTTTATTGAATAGGGGGGCTAGTGACTTGTATACATGCAGGCTTATTTTCAAAAGAGAAGGATGCCCATCTTTCAACACAAATTGGAAGATGGGCGTCCTTCTCACAGGGTCGCCCAAATCGGTATAATCGAAAGACAATTTTGGGTGTCCCCAACTGCTTTCCATTGCAGGGACGACCAAAGTTCATGGGGGCGTGTCGGAGGTGTAGCGAAGGCGGGACTTGGGCGTGCCTAATACATGGACGTCCTCCACCCATAATGGAAAAAAAGGGCGTCCCTGACGAGCACTTGGATGACTTTACCTGGTCCTGATTTTCTTATGACCAAGAAACAAAAAGGTGCCCGAACTGACCAGATGACCACCAGAGAGAATCGGGGATCACCTCCCCTTACTCCCCCAGTGGTCACTAACCCCCTCCCACCCTCAAAAAACATCTTTAAAAATATTTTGTGCCAGCCTCAAATGTCATACTCAGGTCCATCGAGCCCAGCATCCTGTCCACGACAGCGGCCAATCCAGGCCAAGGGCACTTGGCAAGCTCCCCAAACGTACAAACATTCTATACATGTTATTCCTGGAATTGTGGATTTTTCCCAAGTCCATTTAGTAGTGGTTTATGGACTTGTCCTTTAGGAAACCGTCTAGCCCCTTTTTAAACTCTGTCAAGCTAACTGCCTTCACCATGTTCTCCAGCAATGAATTCTAGAGTTTAATTATGCGTTGGGTGAAGAAAACATTTCTCCGAATTGTTTTAAATTTACTACACTGTAGTTTCATCTCATGCCCCCTGGTCCTAGTATTTTTGGAAAGCGTGAACAGACGCTTCACATCCACCTGTTCCACTCCACTCATTATTTTATATACCTCTATCATGTCTCCCCTCCAAGCTGAAAAGCCCTAGCCTCCTTAGTCGTTCTTCATAGGGAAGTCATTCCATCCCCGCTATTATTTTAGTCGCCCTTCGCTGCACCTTTTCCAATTCTGCTATATCTTTCTTGAGATGCGGTGACCAGAATTGAACACAATACTCAAGTTGCAGTTGCACCATGGAGTGATATAACGGCATTATGACATCCTCACACCTGTTTTCCATACCTTTCCTAATAATACCCAACATTCTATTCGCTTTCCTAGCCGCAGCAGCATACTGAGCAGAAGGTTTCAGTGTATTATCGACGACGACACCCAGATCCCTTTCTTGGTCCATAACTCCTAACTCCTAAATTTCAAGATTTGGGCGTCCACGACTGTATTATCGAAATGAAAGATGGATGTCCATCTTGTTTTGATAATACGGGTTTCCCTGCCCCTCCATCGGGACATTTTGTGAAGATATCCTCAGCAAAACTTGGGAGTCCCTTTCGATTATGCCCCTCATGGTATTTTTTCACTGCTGTGATAAACAAATAGCGGATACTTGAAAAGAGGGCACACTTTTTGCAAAGAAGTTTTACTGTTTTGAAAGAGTGCACATTCTTAACGACGTTGCCTCCAAAATGAAAATGAAGACTATTCAAAGCAAAACAAAATACACAGGAAAGGAAATAAAACAAACCCAGCCCTATGTCTTGGATTTTGTTACTGTTTTAGTATTCATACCTCCACTGGGAAGCAGTTCCATTCACTTCCCACACTTCTCCTAGGCATAGGGCAATCTCTTTAATAAGAACGCTACAATGTATCTCAGCTCACAGGATCTGATTGGTCCCACTTGGCTATGATGTCACAAATTGAATTTAAACAATACAAACTGGTCTATATGAGTAAATCTCTGACAGTTTTCTGTACATACCGTCTCTGAAGAGGTTGGTGGTATATTGCAAAATTAGAGAAATAATGATTAGCATTAAAAATGCTAACTGAAGGTGGGTGATTATTATTATAGATATGGGAATTTTTATACGATAAGATGAAAAGTATTGTTTTCTTATGACAATAATCGGCAATATTTCTTCCACTACATTTTCTTGCTGCAATCTCAAAGAAGCACTTTGTAACTTATATCCTATGCATCTTTAATGAGATGATGCTAAATCAATATAACCAATTTTTAGACCAAGTTATTTATTTATTTAGCAAATTTCTATCCAGCATTATTTATAAAATTTAAGCAGGTTATAATAAATACACAGAATTTTTGACAAACAATAACATAATTCTTAAAACCAGAAACTTCGCAAACAAAGAATGTGCAGCTCCATGTTAAAAATTGCATAGAAAATGGAATTCAGATGTCCAGGTCGGGACATGTCAAATTCCAGTAGCATTTTAGCAAAGGATTTGCCTAAAATACATGTAGAAAACACAGTTATACACCAGTTATATGCAGCAAAGGCTTTCTTTTTTTTTCTATCGTCAACATCTAGAACAGCAACGGAAGCGATTAGACAACATACAAGTCTAAGTGATGCCTGCATCTCACTGCAGCGGGCAAAAGAATTCTTGGTGAGAAATTCAGGCAATATGTTTCTAGGCATTTAAATTAGAAGGTGGGGGTGGCTTATGGAAGCAGGGCATGACAAGTAGTCACCCCCAGCAACAACAAAGACGTGATAGTACTGAAGAACACAATTTAAACAACAATCTTAGCAAGTCACTTCTTCGCAACTCAGTAGAAGTTGAGACTAAAAAAATTATACAGAAGAGACTACCATTGAAATGTAGCTGGAAAGCAATGCTCGCAGTCTAAGCAGCAAAGTTCATGATCTGAAAGCACTGATGTTAGAGGCAGATTTAGATATTGGTGCTATCACAGAGACATGATTCAATGACTCCCATGATTGGGACATAAACACACCAGGCTATAATCTATTTGGGAAGGATAGAGATGGTCAAAAAAATGGAGGGATAGTTCTGTATGAGAGAAACAATATTAAAGATATTCAAAAGTTGAGAAAGAAATGGGAGGTGCTGTTGCAGGGAGATTTCAACCTCCTGGGTGCAGATTGGAAGGTTTCACCTGTGGAATTGGAAAGAAGTAGAGAGATCGTGAATGCTTTTCAAAGTGCTCTAATCAGACAAATGGTGATAGAACCCATGAGGGAGTGACTCTGGATCTGGTGCTCACAAATGGGGAAAGTGTGTTTAATAACTGAGTAGGTGCCCACCTGGGTAGTAGTGATCATCAAACAGTTTGGTTGGATATAACAGCTAAAGAGAGGGCAGCCACACAAAATTCAAAGTCCTAGATTTCAAACATGCATACTTTAGTAAAATGGGGGAGTACTTGAAGAAAGAGCAAACAGGTTGGGAGGACATACAAGAAGTGGAAAGGCAAAGGCCCAGGCAGACAGGAGCTATAAAAATGAATATTGACTTTTATGTAAAGAGAGTACATAAAATCAAGAAAAAAAGGAAACCGATACACTTCTTGAAACAATTGGCTTAGAAAATAAAGGCAAAAGGGTTAGTGTTCATGAAATACAGAAAAATGCAAGAGGAACACAGGAAAGTATACATATGAAACTGACAGAGGCAAAGAGAGATATATGGCTGGCAAAAGCACAAGTGAAAGAACAAATGGCTAGAAATGTAAGGAGGAGTGAGAAGAATTTTTTAGGAGGAAGGTTAAAAATGGAATTGTAAGACTGAAAGATGCTGTTGATGGCTATATGGAGAGTGATGAGAAAAAATTAAGGGCCCTGTTTACTAAGCCATGCTAGAGGCGTGCTAGTGTTTTCAGCACACGCTAAAAATGCTAGCGCACCTTAGTAAACAGGGCCCTAAATGTGCTAAACAAATACTTCTGTTGACTAAGGTACATATGAGAATGGAGTAGATATTGCACCGTTCATAGAAGAAAGTGTTTGCGAACAACTCAAAGAGGTTCTGGAGAGTCCTCTTAAAGATTTATTTAATAAATCTTTGGAGAGAGGAGAGGTTCCATGGGATTGGATAGCACCCCTGACACCGAAGCAGACTGGTGCAGCAATGCTTCCAGAAGCTCTGGAAGCAGGGCCCTGATGTGCTCGTCGAGAGCTGCCGTCGGACAAGGCTGTGGGGTCAGTAAAGGAGCCGGTGGCAGAATCTGTCAAGGCTCGGGAGCAGGTACCGGGCTGCTAGACTGACACAATGGCACCTCCTGAATAGAGGGACAGCGATCCTCTTGGCGCTGACGCTTCTTGGGTGCCAAATCCCTCGATGCCCCAGAGCTCCCAGCACCGTGTGTCGAAGGAGAACGATGATGGTGCTTCTTTGCCTTCGCTCGACGCACATCATCGAGACTCCTCGGTACCAATGAGGAAGACGTGGAATCCTCACGTCTCCTCGGGGCCGGGTCCGACGAAGGTCAGTCCCGGGAGGCCTGCATAACAGGAGGCCTCGAGACAGGTGGAGACCCACTCGATGCCTCACTGCTCCCAGCATGAGTTGGTCGTTCAGCAGCCATTACCTTTACTCCCGATGTCGATGCCGCCGACCTCTGTGCCGATGTCTATGTTGACGTCGAAGGACCGGACCGAGCCCCAAAAAGCTTCTCTCGTTGGGCTTCTCAAGACACTTGGATCCGTTTCTTCCTGCGACGACACAGACTGCAAGCGGCTGGGCTATGGTCGGGTTGCACCGAGTACAACGTTTGAAGCCGCTGGGTGCCTTCGATGATATGGAAGGAAAAATGGCTTCATCGAAATTAAAAAACGCAATTGTGCTAAAAAAGTAAAGGGGACAAACCCAACCATGTGGCCAAAGGCCAGCTGCGTCGAAAAGAAAGAAAACTTAGAAAGTGCCAAAAACTAAGAAAATACTGGGTTTTTTTTTTTAAAGAACGAATAACGATATAAGAAAAGAAGAAAATATAAAAAGAATCATCAAGACTCTCTTTCCTGGGCCAGCGAAGCGAACAGGGAAAAACCTCTTCACCTCACCATGGAGAAGAAAAAACTGAGCGGGAACGCTCACGCGACGGGCGGGAATTCATTTGCGCATGCGTGGTGCGCGCAGTTCCTGCGCTAGAAGGCTCTGGCAAAACTTTTTAAATTTTGCTGTAGAAAAATTTGTTTCCTGGGCCGCCGTGGACGCCGACCCACATGTGAGAACAAGCAGCCTGCTTGTCCTTGGAGAATCAGCAGAAGAAACGAGGTGTTAATGCCTCTGTACAAGTTGTTGTGAAGGTCCCACTTGGAATATTGTGCTCACCTTTGGAGGCCATATCTTGCTAAGGATGTAAAAAGACTAGAAGTGGTCCAGAGGAAGGTGACAAAACTGGTATGGGGATTGTACCAAAAGATGTATGAGAAGAGACTGGAAGACCTGAGTATGTATACCATTGAGGAAAGGAGGGATGGGGGAGATATGATATAAATGTTTACATACTTAAAAGGTATTAATTAAAAAAACAAATCTTTTCCTGAGATGGAGAAATGGTAAAACTAGAGGACATTAAATGAGGTTGAGGGGTGTAGACTTAGGAGTAAAGCCAGGAAATTCTTTTAAAAGGACAGGGAGATTAAAGGTGCAACCTCTCCTAATACCTCTTGTAGAGTGCTGCCAAAAAGTAGCACCATTTGTACAAAACCTATGTGTACCTGTGAGCAGCTGTGAATCCTGATGTTGATTTACAGTGATCATAGAAGTGCATTTCCCTTCTGTATTTTTGGAACCACTCTAGTCCTATCCAAATCCCATTCCCTTGCTATATGCACATTCTGTAGATTTACGTATTAGCTAGTCTGGTGCTAATGGCCTCTAGTGCCCGCATTTGCTTTTGATCATCTGCCCCTGAGAAATGTAGACTTGGTGCAACAGAAGCCTGAAGCAGAAAGCAAAACATGAAGCTGATAAGGACAACACTAAAGCTGTAGGTGTAACTAGTAGCTGGTGGATTTCAAATCATTTTGTTTAAAGTAGAAGGCACAAAAGATGTTTCATTCCCAGCTATCTGAGACAATAGCAGGCACGGGATGATCAATGTGATTTTCTTGTGAACAAGTCTCTGTTTTTCACTGCTGTATGCCGTGGTGTCTGTTTTAATGCTGCTGTCATTTGAAGTTTTTTGACCTTTTAAATCACTTTTTTAGGTTATGTGCCATAGGTGGACAAGTTATGCCCTGCAGGCTATACAGTGAGGGAGCAGCCCGAGAACTGGGAAAGCCCAGTTCAAATCCCACTGCAGCTCCTGGTGACCTTGGGCAAGTCGCCTAACCTTCCATTGCCTCAGGTACAGACTTAGGGCCCTGTTTACTAAGCTGTGCTGTAGGTGCACTGACTTTTTAGCGCATGCTAAAAACTAGTTTGCACTAACACTAGAGACACCTTAGCATTAGCGCACACTAAGTTTTAGCAATAAATTTATGTAGGCTGCAAAGATCAAATCATAAGAAAACTACAGACAGCACAAAATGCGGCTGCCAGACTCATCTTCGGAAAAACATGCTTCAAAAGCACGAAACCCCTCCTAAGAAGCTTACATTGGCTTCCTATTAACGCTCGCATAACATTCAAAATATGCACAATAGTCCACAGAATCATCTATAGACTCGCACCAGATTACATGACGGAACTTATCGATCTACCATTAAGAAACGTGACGAGAACAGCAAGAACCTACCTAATACTTCACTACCCCAATTGCAAAGGTATAAAATACAAATCTTCACATGCCACCAGCTTCTCCTTTATAGGCACACAACTTTGGAACTCACTACCCAAAGACCTGAAACTCACAGAAACTACCTACAATTCAGAAAAAAAACCTGAAAACACTTCTTTTCAAGAAGTCTTTCCCCCCTGGATCTGCCTAATCCCACACCACCATACATCACGAAAAGTTCAGAAATGGAAAACAATAATATTAACGTGTCTCACAATATGCTAATATATTCAACCTAAGTGTTTATTGTACTTCTGTATTTTGTACTAGACTTCTACAAATCTAAATTCTGTAACCGCCTTTTTAGCAATATGTAAGCCACATTGAACCTGCCATATGGTGGTAAAATGTGGGATACAAATGCAATAAATAAATACTCATGTAAATCCTGACTTCTCTAAAATTTAGTTTCCAATATTTATTCATTATATAAGAGAAAATGCTGGCATTTGCACATGCAAGTGATGACTTGAGCTTCCAAAATAAGGGCCTAAGTGTACTAAAATGACTTCATCATGTTGCATCTATACAAAAAAAATGGTTAGGACATCCAGCTCTAATAGTCTAAGAGTCTCTTTTACTAAAGAGAATCAAATTTTTACTCTTTCAAAAAGTACAAAGACTAGGGGACACTCAGTGAAATTGCATGGAAATATTTTTCACTCAAAGAATAGTTTATTTATTTGTTTGTTTGTTGCATTTATACCCCACTCTTTCTCGCTTGGTAGCAGGCTCAGTGTGGCATACATAGTATGGAATTACATAGTATCACAGAAAGAACACAGCTGTAGCAATAGTAGAGGTATGATGTGGTTGTTAGGAAATAGGTTGAGATAGGTGAAATGGGCAGGGGATGTAGGGGTAGGAGAGGTAGGAGTGGTGTAGAGTGGGTTAATAGGTTAAGTCTGGTCATTTGGGTAGGCTTGCTTGAAGAGTTTTTTTTTTTTTTTTTTTTTTTAGCATCTTCTGGAAGGGTAGATGGTCGCTAACTGTTCGAATGGGTCTTGGTAAGGCATTCCAGAGTTGGCTGCCTATAACGGAGAAGTTGGATGCGTAGTACGTTTTGTACTTGAGACCTTTGCAGTTGGGAAGGTGTAGATTGAGAGATATTCGAGAGGAGTTTGATCCGTTTCTAGCTGGTAGGTCAATCAGGTTGGTCATGTAGCTTGGAGATTCTCCGTAGATAATCTTGTGAATCAGTGATTGGACTTTGAAGTTTATTCGTTTGTTGACAGGGAGCCAATGGAGTTTTTCAGGAAGAGATGTTGCACTTTCAAATCGTGATTTACCAAAAATGAGTCTGGCTGCCGTGTTCTGGGCGGTCTGGAGTTTTTTCAGGATTTGGGCCTTACAGCAAATGAAAATGCTGTTGCAGTAGTCAGCGTGGGTAAGTACAGTGGATTGTACCAAGTTGCGGAAAGTATTTAGGGGGAGATATGGTTTTATTCGTTTCAGCACCCGCATCATGTTGAACATCATCTCGTCATGGCTTTTGCGTGAGTTTCCAGAGTTAGGTGATTGTCTAATGTTACTCCTAGGATTTTTAGATTGTCGGATATGGGGAGTGAGACATCAGGGGTAATCAGGGTAGTTGGGAGGAGTGTAGAGTATTGGGATGAGAGGATTAGACATTGTGTTTTCTCCTTATTCATTTTCATCTTAAAAGCGTTAGCCCAGGAGGCTAAGATGTTTATGCCAGTGATTATTTTATCAGAGATTTCTGCTAGGTTGGATTGGAAAGGGATAAATATGGTAACGTCATCTGCATAAATGAAGGGGTTTAGTCCATATTTAGATAGGGTCTTGGCCAGGGGGATCATCATAAGATTGAAGAGGATCGGGGATAGAGGCAATCCTTGGGGAACTCTGCATTTTGATGACCACACAGACGAGATTGTTGTAGTTGATTTGACTTGGTAGGATCTTGTGGTGATGAAACTTTTTATCCATTTAATGATGTTTCTGCCGATCCCTAGTTTGTCCAGTAGTTTTGTAAGAACGTCATGATTTACCATGTCAAATGCGCTAGATAAGTCAAACTGCAGGAGAAGTATGTTGTTTCCGAATGATATTTCTTGTTTGAGCTTGGATATTAAGGTGAGTAGTACCGTTTCAGTGCTGTGTGCAGGCCAAAAGCCCGATTGCGATTCATGCAGTATGGAGAAGTTTTGTATAAATTTGTTGAGTTGGGAGGTTACTCTGTTTTCCATTAGTTTGATCAGTAGAGGGATGGAGGCCACAGGGTGGTAATTGGTGATGTCGTTAGCAGGTTTCTTGGGGTTTTTTGGTATTGGTGTGAGTAGTATGTTTCTGTGCTCGGTAGGGAAGGAGCCCTGTTGAAGTAGGAAGTTTAAGTGGGTGGTGAGGTCTGTAATGAATCGTGCTGGCACATTTTTCATTAGATAGTTGGGGCAGGGGTCCAGGTGGCAGTTTGACTTGGAGAGTTTGGATAATACTGTGAAAATTTCCTCAGTGGTGAGGAGGACGAAGTTTGTCCAAGAGCGGTCTACCGGGATTTCGTCCATGTTGGGGTCCAGTTCGTCAAGGAAACTGTCAATGCTGGCATCGTCTTGGAGAATTGTGTTGCACAGATTGATAATTTTATCATTAAAGTATTTGGCCAGCTGGAAAGCAGATGGACAGTTTGAGGATGAAATTGTGACTGGATCGGTGTTGAGCAGATTGTTTATAATTTGATATTGTTTTTTTATGTCTGTGCCGGTGGATGTAATTTGTTTTGTATAATAGGATCTTTTGGCTCATTTAATGGCATTTTTGTAGTTCTTTTGTGTCTGCTTCCATGCATTAAGGGTGAGAGTGTTTTTTGATTTGCTCCAAGTATTTTCAAGTTTTCTGGTTTGTGTCTTTAGATTTTTTAATTTGTCGTTAAACCATGGTGAAGGGTTTCGTCTACTCAGAGTTTTGGAGTGTATTGGAGCGATTTCATCTAGAATAAAGCTGCACCTATTATCCCATTCCATGAACCAGTGGTTTGAGTTTGGATCTGTTGACCAGTCGTTGTCAAAGATTTGTTGCCTGACAGTTTCGTTGTCTATCTGTCCTTTGGTGCTAATTGTTATGGGATCATGTGTTCTAGGCTGGTCTTTTTTTCGTCATGGTATGGACAGGGTCGCTTTGTGATAAGAGGAAGTTTTCGTCTATGGAGTGTTTGTGGGTGATGATGTCTAGTGAGTGTCCTTTGAAGTGGGTTGGTTGCATTGGAGGGAGGTTGAAGTCACATAGTTGAGCTCTGGAACTCACTGCCGGAGGATGTAGTTTAAAAAAAAGGTTTGGACATGTTCCTGGAGGAAAAGTCCATAAACTGCTATTGAGAGAGACTTGGGGAAGCCACTGCTTGCCCTGGGATTGGTAGCATGGAATGTTGCTACTATTTTGGGTTTCTGCCAGGTACTTGTGACCTGGATTGGCCACTGTTGTAAACAGGTACTGGGCTAGATGGACCATTGGTCTGACCCAGTATTCTTATGTTCTTAATCAGTTAATCTGGGAATATGTGTGCTGTTATCTTTTATCTGTGCTAAAACTTAATGCAGTAGCTTTACACTTAGCATGATGCACTTGTCTAAGGTGCAGTGGGGCACGGAATGGACATGAATTGTGCCTTTTAGTCAACGCATGGTAACTTATCACATATTAATTTTTAAAGCAGCAGATAAAATGGAGCAATTACTGCCACCTTGACAGGACCTCTCACCCAAAATGTGAGGTTTTCAGTTCAAATGGGGCAGAAGAGATTTCCAGCAATTCCAACTCTACTGATAGAGAAATGTATTAAGTTATGTCCAATAAAAAAGGTATCATCTTATTTTCTTTTCCATGTTTTATTTTATTTCTATTGATTACCTTTAAAAGTGGACTAACATGGCTACCACACCTCTCAACTCTACTGATGAGTCTCATCATTTTGAAATACAGATTTAGTGGGGTAGAAGCAACTGGAGATTGCTCCTGGCCCATTTGGGTTTTGGACATTCCACAAATGAGGAAAGAGGCGTCTGGAATGTAGGTGGGGGCAGGCCCAGGAGGCCTTGAAATTTTCAACTTTGGCAGCAAGGAGAAGGAGCAACAGGGGAACCTGAACTAGGGCTCATCACTGCTCAGAAAGAAATATAAATAAGAAGAAATTCAACAGAAATTTCATTCATTTTCTTTCTTTTAATTTTCTAAAAGAATGATGAAATAAAATCCTTATAAATGAGCATCAAAATTTCCTATCAAGACACTTGAGCAAAAATGTAGTACAAACTGATACTACTCCCAGCTCTGACTGCTTCTGATATACAGTGAGATACAAGGTGAGAGTTAACTTTCCCTTAGAGCACTTTAAACAAAACCAGAAAATTAAAAAAGAAAGGGACTGAATGCTTTTCATCTCTTGGTCACTGGTTCAAGTATAACTGAAAGCCCTGAGCCAAGGAGATTTGATGATAAAAGAGCTGTCATCGTAAAAGTCACCAGGCTTAAGTTATGTCAGTTTGATTACACTAGCAATGAAAGTTCAGGAAAAACCTTGATTACTTTCCTCTCCTCTTGTCTCAATAAGAGTAGACGTCATTGTTAAAATGCTTAGGAGATAACTCTTTCACTGTAACTGAGCTGTATTTGCAACAGTTTGTTTTCACTGGAAAAGATCACAATCTCTCGACCCCCCCCCCCCCTCCCTCCCATACACACACTTTTTATCATCACAAATGATAATTAGAAAAATATTCTTAGATCGGTAATATAAATTAAACAATGGTACACTAACCCAGATTTTATATAGGATGACTTAGGTTGCATGTGCAAATCCAGGCATTATTCTGTATTTGCACATGCGACAATAACTGCACATTCCTTAATCTTTACTTCCTCAACTGCAAAGGTCTAAAGTACAAACTAACGCATGCGTCAACCTTCTCCTACTTGAGCACACAATTCTGGAATGCACTGCCGCGCAACTTAAAACGATCTATGAACTAACTAACTTCCGCAAACTACTGATGACCCATCTCTTTAACAAGGCATACCACAAAGATCAACAAATATGATCTCCTCCACATAAATCCAGAACTGTCTTATAATATTTGCTTGTTATACTACTATCATGCTTAATCATTGTCATGTTACCCAAGATCCTTCTGTAATACTAAATGTCTATTTACTTATGTATTTCCAGTATCCATGATGTATTGTAAGCCACAGTGAGCCTGCAAAGAGGTGGGAAAATATGGGGTATACAAATGCAATAAATAAATTAAATAAATTTACATGCACAACTGTCTAAGCGAATTCTGTAATGTGATGTGTATAAATTCTAAGTTGCATAGTTGAAGAGGGGACATGGACATGGAACAGGCAGGTCTTGGGTATTTCTAAAATTGATGCTCGTTGTTATAGAATATACCCAGTTTGCGTCTAATTTAGGTGTCAGCATATACACTAAGTTACTATGGAACTCTTTGCCCGAGGATGTGGTAACGCTTGACATATTCTATAAACCGTTCAAAACTTTAGGCTTCTTTATACTTTATAGAATAAGCCTAGGCATATTTCGTTTTGGTGCTGATCTTTTAGGCATGATATATAGAATCTAGTCCTAAAGGGGTAATTTTTTTTTTATCCTAAAGGGGTAATTTTATAAAACATTTTCAACTTGTAAATTATGTTTTGCACATGGAAAACAGTTATTATATAATTGCTCAGGGGTAAACACACATAAAAAGTAGGTGCAGAAACATTAAGGGAATAATATATGATTTGTTTTTTACATCTGATGTGTGTTAAATAGCAACAGCATGCATTATTTGCCCTTAACACACATTTTGGCAACACAACGCAAGTAAAATAGTGAAATACAAAGAATGTAAAGACATGCAAATCATCTATTATGCAAGTTGATAAAGCAGCTTGTGTTTGACTTCACAAGATGTATTATTCCTGGAACAATAATTCCAGTTTTGAGCTGGTATTATTTTCCCTCCCTGGTAGCATTAGAGCCAAAACCACATGACCCGATGCTCCCAGGGAGACTTAAGAGGACCATGAAAATAAATCAAGGAATTCTCAACCCAATATCCCCTGAACCATCCACAGATATTACCTCCTCCCTGACCCTTCTCTGATACCCTATCCATATGTATCAGACTCCTCTTCAGGCCTTCCCCAGCATTTACTGGGACTTTCCATGGTTTCTAATAGGCAGGCAAAAGTGATCCTCAGTTACTCTTGCCCAATTGAGATCCTGGGTTCAAAATGGTTTCGGCTGACCACAAGAGGTGGCCTCAAATTGCTACCACTAGAATTCAAGCTGCCAAACTGAGGGCAAATTTTGTTGTTTCTTTGTGCAGATTTAGGGACCCTTTTATTAAAGAGTGTTAATGCCATAATGAGCAGTTAGTTTTAACAAGCTACTGCATAAAGTGTTAAAGCATGTTGCAGTATTTTGCAATAGCTGTTTTTTTAAAAAATATTTTGGGGAGGTAGTATGTCATTGATGGAGAGTGGGCTTTCTTTCCTGCATTATCCAGTTACTCATTAGGATTAGCATGGGCTATCTGGATAACAAGGGGTTAACATGAGAGCCCTTAGTGCCTCCTAAATGGAAGATGGTAAGAGCACCTGTGTTACTTTTTTGCAGGTACTGCACTCTAATGTGAACACTAGCACACAACCAGCAAAAAATTCAATAAATATAGTGTTACAAAAATGTCATGATACATCTGGCCTTAGTGCTCAGAAAAGTCCCATGTTAGAATGCTCCTAGATTTTAGTGCACTTAGTAAAAGGACCCTTTAGTGAAATCAAACATTATGCAACAATATACAAATGTGCTACACAATTTATATAGAATCTTAAAATTAGCCATTCTGTCACAAGAAAGTGGCCATCTTTTACACTATATCCAAGTATTCAAAATGAAGAAACACAACAGTCTACCAGTGTCACTGGGGCTCACATATTAGTGCTGGAGCAAAACTAGATTTATTGGTGAAGCTAATAGCTTTTTTCATAGGCCTGAGATATTAGATTCTTTTCTATCACAATTCAGCATGTCCACATAAATTTAAAAAAGGGTCAAAGCATCTTTATGGTAATGCCTGATTAGATACACTCAATTAATAATTTCACAGAAACTCTATATTGCATGACCCCCTGCCTTTTCTAACAATCAACAGGACAGTGGGATTGAAGGTAGAAGAAACCTTCAAATATTCACAATGATATATTATTAGAATGTTTTATATCCATCCAGCTTCTCAACATACATTACAACCTGAAAATTACTGACACATAACCCACTTTTGTGGTGAATTCTTAGATAGTATTACACAAGCTTTAATATATCTGATTAGACTTCAAAGGGGAAAGAAACATTATCTAATTATGGTAAGTTGAAGCACAGAGATAGCTAGTGACTAAGGATGAAAAGATATTAGTCCTGAGAATTCTGACTCCAGACACTCATGTTGTTCACTTATATTCTTGATTCGTTTAGTGATAACTACTTTATTCAAAATATTTATAAGTGGCTATTTAAGGTATGAGCCTAAGAGCGGAGGAGTGGCCTAGTGGTTAGAGCACTGGCCATGACATCCAGAGGTGTCCATTTCAAATCCCATTGTTGCTCCTTGTGATTCTGGGCAAGTCACTTAACCCACTATTGCCTCAGGTACAAACTTAGATTGTGAGTCCTCCATGGACAGGGAAATACCCAGCTACCACTGAAAAAGATATGAGCAAAATAAAAATTATAGTAGTGATCCTTTTTTTAAGGTTTACAATGTCACATCTCTTCTGCTTCCTTGTTCTTTCCCTACCAGTCATTATTCCCTGGATTCTATAGAAGTAACCCAAATTTGGGCACCAGGGCAAATGCAAGCGCAAATTAATTGGTTAATGAGGCATCAACAATCAATAATTGGAGTTAATTGGCATCAATTTGCATTTGTGCGTGCATCTGCCCTAGTTGCTATTCTTTAACCTCTGTGCCTAAATTTCATAGCACACAACTCAAAAGGGGTGTAGCTATGGGAGGAGTATAAGTGGATCAGCTGATGTTCCCAGAAGTTAGGCATAATATTATAGAATAATGTCATTTCTATGCCTAAGTTGGGTGCCAGCTTTACAACAGATTTCAGAAGGCGTAAATCCAGTACTCGAAAAGAAGCAGAAATGAATGGAAGAGTAACATTCCTGGAAATCACAGAAATCTGAGAAAAAAAAAGTCCAAAGCTTCGAAAAATTCTTTATTCTCCAACAGTATGCCAATTGCGTATACAGTCTTGACCCACCAAATGCTTATGCGATCTTAACCCTACACGGTCTGTGTTTCGGCATAACAAGCCTTCCTTAGGGGTCTGTCAATAACGCAAAATGGAAACAAATAAATGGAAGAATAATACTCCAAACACCAGATAGTTAAACTCTGATGCACCAAAAACAAGCAAAGTTTATCCTAGCAGTATGCCAATCATTTCACAAACCATTTCACAAATGGTTGTCATCCTGCTAGGATAAACTTTGCTTGTTTTTGGTGCATCAGAGTTGGACTATCTGGTGTTTGGAGCATTATTCTTCCATTTATTCCAAGATACATACATTAATAGAGCAACATCAAAGAATTGAATTAAAGTCACCAAGGAGGGGACAAGAATAGAAATGGGGTGGGTGCCAAAATAGATTCTTGAGGGGAACACCACGGTTATTCCAATATGGGACAGATAATGATTGGTTCCTCAAAATTTTGCATTGCCGATTATTAAGGTAAGACTGAAAACATTGCAGTGTGATGCCAGTGACACCGATGCTATTGAGTCTATTCAGCAAGAATGAGTGGTCCACCATGTCAAACGCAGGTGACAAATCTAGAGTGATTAAAAGTATTACTTTCTCTTGATCTATATTAGCTTGGATAAGCGTGGCAGCTCTTATAAGGGACATCTCTGTTGAGTAATTCTATAGAAATGAATGGATGTAAAACATTTGTCTAGTCAAGAAAATCAATTAATTGATCCACCACAACAGATTCAACTAGATTTGAAACAAATGGAAGAAGGTTTGCTATAGGGTGATAATTTGAAACCTCTGAAGGACTTTTTTTTATAGACATAAAGGTAAATTTCTAATAGCCCTGTTTACTAAGCCACGCTGTAGGCATGTAAACTTTTTAGCACCCGCTAACACTAGAGACACCCATAGAAATATGATGGGTGTCTCGATTTATTTACTGCCTTTTTGAAGAAATTCACTCAAGGCTGTGTACAGTAAGAATAGATCAAACATGAGCAATAGGCTGGTATTCAAATAACCCATTTTCAAATAACCTACAATTCAGTGGTAGCTGAGTGGAGGAGTGGCCTAGTGGTTACAGCACTGGTCTTACAATCCAGAGGTGACCGGTTCAAATCCCGCTGCTGCTCCTTGTGATCTTGGGCAAGTCACTTAACCCTCCATTGCCTCAGGTACAAACTTAGATTGTGAGCCCTCCTGGGACAGAGAAATATCCAGTGTACCTGATTGTAACTCACCTTGAGCTACTACTGAAAAAGGTGTGAGCAAAATATAAATAAATAAAAACAAGTATGGCATAGGATACTACTTACAATGTCAACACAATATGTAATAAAACATTATAATTGATAGTGAAGGGTAAAGCAAAGATGTAACATGTGGATAGGTAAGAACAGTGCAATTTTTCTAGCAAAAAAGGTGCCGGTACTCAAATGCCAGGCCACCCTTCAGAGGTGAGGTGATCACTGATGGACCATCCCACAATAGCCAGGCCCTCTGCAACCAGTCACAGAATCTATGACAAGGCAGAATTGGTGTGTAGAGCCTGAGCTCTTTCACTAAAACTTGGGGTCCATGGGTCAATTTTAGCAGACAATAGAAAAGGTTCCGGTACTCAGTACTCCCGAGTACCCCCTCAAAAAAAGCCCTGGGTAAGAAAGTAGGAAGAGTTAGAAAGTAAGGTGACTGATTTAAAGAAAGTTGCACATGAGGTCAGAGAGATTGTTAGTGCACCTACAGCATGGCTTAGTAAACAGGGCCCTAAGATTGTTGCACAATGCCATGTTCAAGTGATATTGCGATCATGTTGTGAATATACGGCAAAAGATATTAGGTCAAATTGCTGAAGGGATTAGGTCATTAGAATGCCTTAAAAAATGTAGGGACCCTTTTACTAAACTTCGTCAAGCGCTAACGTGAACTTAACACGAGAAAAAAAGGCATTTCTGCAAAACATGATAAAGCATTGTACAGTAGTTTGCCCATCAGGGTGTGCTAATTGTGCACTATTTTTTTGTTAATTTTTTTTTTTGGGGGGGGGGGGGGAGGGTGGTGTGTCATGGCTGGGGAAATGGATGTGGAAGTATTTACCCAGCTAGCGCGTTCGCATTAACATGTGTTAACTGGATAATGCTGATTTGACGCAGGAGCACTTAGTGCCTCTTAAATAGAAGGCAATATGTGCTCCCAGGTTAATAGTTTTGCAGATTTCACATGGTAATGGGAAAAATTAGCGTGGGACCTGCAAACAAAGAAAAGAAAAAGCCCTATTTTTGGACCATGTTACAAGTGGACTTAGTATGTGGGAAAGCTTATTTCTTAATGCATTTTAGTGTGTGCAAATCAAATTAATTTGTATCATGTTGATTTGCAAAGATTAAAAAATTCTCTGTTAAAATATTTGTATTAAAATTTTTGTGTGAGATAAACAAACAAAAAAAACCCTCCAAAATTAGAAAATAGCTAATTGAACCAAATGTTTTGCACTGCACACATCCCTATTCATCACTCACCATATACCTTTTTCAATTCCTCTAATTTTACCTCATTTAAAATTAAAAACGTCTGCATAAATTATTTTCTGTCCTGCATAGTGTCTCAATACTAAAAAACAATTCACCTTAAAATGAAAAGAAGATTAGATGCAAATAAACCAAAAAACCAATTAGCGTCAAATAAATGTTGAGTTGACTCCATTATTAACAAAACTGGCCAAAGCCTATAGAATCATCAAATACTGGAACTTTTTTTTGGGGGGGGGGGTTAAGAGAAATGGTCCATGTTGACCCATCTATAAAATCTGAACCACCACAGACTATTCTGCTCTGCCACTAACATTTGTCTCATTTCAACATACATTTTCAATTCTGTTCATGTTTTTCCTTTTCTGTCAGTAAAGTTGGAAAGCCTCCATTTGTTTCTTTTCAGGAGGTCAGCTTCTGTTCACACAAGACATCGTGGGCGTCCATCATGTACAAAAGTCAAAACTGTGACCTGTCTACCAAGGCACCTGCATTGTCCATGCGGGCATAAGCAATTCTGGTAAAACAAAATATGGAAAGGAAAATGTTAGGAATTTAGGGGCTTTTTCTTGTTTACTGCAAGAATTAATGAGTGGTGAATGCAGAGGTTGTGCCTGCATCTGCCCTGTATTTACCACGCAGGGCACATGGTTAGCATAAGGGCACCACATTACATGCTTGGGCCGATAGCACAGGCCCTTGGTGCAATGGACCCAGGCATGTAACGCAGATCTGGTTGCTAATTGTCAGAATGACAGTTGGCTGGGGCGGCGCAACCATATTGCAGCCTCCCAATGCATCATCCAGTCCTTCCCAACACCAGCCGGACCCCTGATGCATCACCCGATCCTCTCTGACACCAACCCGATCCCCTGACATCACCCAAATCCTACCCTGCTATCAACTGAAACCCTTGCCCTGACACCACCCGAATACTCCCTGACACCATCCTACCCCCCCCCCCCCAAGATAGGGCCAGCCCCCAATCAAATGAAGAACCAGCACAAACAGCTCACCCTCTTCCCCAAACGCCACCCCCTACCAGCGCTCTACCCTCTTCCCTCTGATCTTCCCACAGGACTTACTTGAGGTTCCAAATTGGTGTCAGTAGGGTTCTGAGAGATAGTGATCCTGCTTTCTGCCACCCAGGTGGCACCACTATCCAAAATGGTGCCAATAGCCTCTAACAACAGTCCACACTTTATGGTTGAAAGTACCCGTGTTGATTACAGAATACCTATGTGCCCCCTTATAAAATCCATATGTCCAGCTTAATACTATTTTTTCCATTTTTTTTTACTTTCTTCTCTGCAAACTCATGCTTTTTCTGACGTCCTTCCTGCCATTTTCTTTTCTGTGTACTACTGCTAATTTACCTGATTTAATGCTATATTGTTTTCTCTTAATTCACTCTGCCCCTGCTCCTACCCATCCTATTGTCTCCTGAGTCAGCACTCTAGAATCTTATGCCTCTTAGGAGCACCTGAGAAGAAATGTCACCTGCTAGGTGCCAGCACTGCTTCCCAAAATGCTAATTCAGCTTAACTGGAGTAAAGCAGCCTAGATATATTTCAGAATGCAGAGACAGAAAAAAAAAAACCCTGCATTATACAGAAATGCTCACGAGATTTGAGACTTTAGCATGCATACTATTGTTCAGCACAAAGTACGTTTTTTGGAACTGTAAGGGTCAGGATTATGGCATAAAATAAAATAATTAAAAAAAAAAACAAAAGAAGGAAGAATATCAAGCAGAACCATAAACTTAGCTTCCTAAGCTAAATGTTTTTGAGGATAGGTTGGGACAAAAATGAAGAACACAATTGGAGTTCTTTTCTAAAGTGTGCTGTTTTTGCAATTAGTGTGGCTTTAACAGGAAAAATTAAAGCGTGCTAAGTGCAAAGGATGTGTGGTAATTGTTGGAAATGTGCCTAGCATGTTCTTAGCAAGTTCCACACTGAAACTACACTAATGCATGTAAACCTGTTTGCAATTAGCGCTGGTTCATTTAGGGATCCTTTTATTAAGGTGCACTAACACATTTAGCGTGCACTAATCATTAGCACATGCTAAACGATAAGATGCCCATAGGAGTATAATGGATTTCTTTATCATTTAGCACACGCTAGTTATTATTGAGCACTAAATCCATTAGCGCACCTTAGTAAAAGGAGCCCCTAATGCCTCCTACTGAGAAGGAACTAAGGGGTCCTTTTACTAAGCTGCAGAAAGAAGGGCCCTGTGGTAGTGGCGGGGGATGTTTTACTTATGCCCCAGGGCCCTTTTTACCGCAGTGGGTAAAAAAAAAGCCTAAAAAATGGCCAAGCGGTAAAATTACTCTTACCATGTGACCATGCAGCGGGAGAACTTACCGCCACCCACTGAAGTGGCGGTAAGGGCTCCCATGGTAATCCGGCGATAACCAGGCAGCGTATGGCAATGCCTGATTACCGCCAGGTTAGTGCTGTGCTATAAAATTGTTTTAATAAACTTTTGCTGTGAACTTTTTTAGTCCATTGGAAGTTTTGGGGCAGTATCAGCGTACACTTCATTTGCAATGAACAATATTACAGCACCTCTTCAATGGTAAAGGCTTGTTCAGAGACAATGAGGCATATGGCATCCCAGTTACGTAGAAAAACAGTTCATGAAACTGACCTTAGATCACATGGGTTCAGCATTTCAATCCCCATCTCTCTTGTGTGTACCTTCTAAACTATCTTCTTTACAGTTGTGGCAGTGCAACGATCCTCCTGGGCTGCCTGCTTCATGCCCTGAGCACTCTCTCTGGTCCGTCCCACCCCTACTACTACTACTACTTAACATTTCTAAAGCGCTACTAGGGTTACGCAGCGCTGTACAATTTAACAAAGAGGGACGGTCCCTGCTCAAAGAGCTTACCCCTCTGAGTCAACTTCCTGTTTTTCAGGATGGACCAGAGAGATTCCTCCGGGGTAGGAAGCAGACAGCCTAGGAGGATCGTTGTACTGCTGTGGTTCTAAAGAAGATACTTTGGAAGGTACACAGTGATGGAGGTGGGGGTTTGAAGTGCTGAACCTGCAGGCTGGCGGGGAAGAGATCGTGCTGGCTTTTTAATTAATTTTTAGCCATAATTTCTTGACTTATAGTTGAGTATGTTTGGTACTTTAAAAAGGCAACACTGTTGTCTAACCCCCTCCCCATTTTAAAACCATTTAACTGGCAAGAAACGACTCCTGGCTGGTTAAATGGCACTTAACTGGCTATTCAGCAATATTCAGCTGGACTGCCGATTAGTGCTTAGCGGATAAACTGGTTATATCACACGATATAACTGGCTATCCACTAATATTTAGTGCACTGCTGGCTACGTTTGGATGCCAAATTCGGCTACTGAAATAGCAGGCCTATCTTTCGACTTATTTGGCCAGCGCTGAATATCGGCTTGACTGGTTAAGTTTAAACGGCCAAAAAATACCCAGATATTCAATACCAGTCACTGGAAACAGCCCAGCATTGAATATCCAAGCTAAGTGCTGACCATGGGAATCAGCTTGGCTAACGCCTGCTTTCTGAATATCGGCCCCTATGTACCTTGATAAAATTGGCTCCCAGAACCAGCTAGGATAGAATACAAATGTCGACACACATATTTATATCTGATCCACAGCTGGGGTAAATGTGTGTATGTACTCTACACTTGTATTCATCTATTTTATAACATACGTGTGTGCATAGCAACTCTACCCCTTTTCTGTCCAAATTGCACCCCCCCCCCCCCCCAGGAATGTGTATAGCGTACAGTACATATAAGTATAAAACCTTCAAAAAACTACACTCATGAGCTACCTGATGTTCACTTCTAGGCTGCAATTCCAAGGACGAGAAAAGGAGATCAGGTTTCTTAATGTTCTCATGGCCTCCATGGTAGAATATTAGGGTATTGCGATATCAGATAAACTAAACTTCATGCAACTGTACAATGTATTCAAGTTGCATTATTCGATGGCATTTTATAAACTGAAACATAAACAAAATCATAAATTTCATAAAATCTGCCAACTCAAAAATTGTTCAGAGAGAATTTGTCACTGAAAGGGAGGGAAAGACTTCAGAAAGAAGGGCGCAAACAGAATACTGTCATCTCACTTCTTTGCTGCCATCAGTCTGAAGAATTTCCTATAACTTTCAACTAATCATTTCAAACAGAAGTATTCAGAAATATATATTACTGAAAAAACTTATTGTGAAAACATCTTTTTTATTAATTTCAGAGCACTGTAAAATATTAAAGATTTTCCTGGTACAATTGCAAGGCAAAATTCCGGCCAAATTGGATGAATTTCAAACATGGTTCTTTCAAATGCTCTTTAACCTTAATGGTGACACATTCAGAAGATTATAAGAAATTTTTGTTGTATAATATGTTTTCTGAATACTTCTTTTTGAATTGATTAATTGCAAGTTATGGAAGATTTTTCAGAATTATAACTCAGGGCCAGTGGAAGGATGTTTCACGCCGCCATTTCAATAACGCTAGAAATTTTTGCTCTTGCACATGGCTTGTCCCAGGCCTGCCATTTAAACTCATTTTCAGTGTTTGCTCCAGCCTGGTATACTCCTTGCTGATTCCAGTTCTAGGCCTACCATCCACCTCTTCTGATGCAACTTCCTGTTGCTGCATGGGAGGGGCGTAGAACAGAGAGGAACCCTAGGCTGGCTGGAGGTAACCTGGCTTCATTGCTACTGATGAAAAACATACTGGAAGACTAAGGGGGAAGTGCAAATGCTTGACCCAGGGGAGAGGGGGGTAAGGAGAGATAGATACCAGACCCATGGGGAAGGGGACAGAGATGTGGACCTGTGTGTTTGTATGTATATGTATGTAGGGGGAAGGAAGTTGGTCAGGTGAAATAGATGCCTATTGTCCACTCATGTTGACTCTGGGCTCACCCAAATTATCAGGACTAGCTATACTACTGCCCACACAATATCTGACTTCCAGATGATTCTCACAGACTCACACTGTGCTTGCCCCAGCCTGACTTCTCATGCCCAGGCTCTGTCCCACTGCAAGTACTGTTAAGTAGCTCAAGGCACATCTCTGTGTAGAAATAAAATGCCCTCTGCTGAGATGCTTTCTTCTAGGTCTTCATATTTGAGTTAGATTTTCAGTCTTGTATACAAAGATTTCTACAGTAAGCTTCAGGCTCTAAACATGCCACAGTAGCTGCACAGCATGTTAACCAGCCAATAACAACTGAGACTATCTTGGAGCAATCGAGAAATCATTAGCTGCCATGATTAGCAGAAAATGTTAATGAAAATTTAGTCAACTGAGTTAATGGTTACAAGCTCAATGTTTAATATAATATGACACGCTTATTCGCTGTTTTATTAATTCAAAAAGTAAAAACTATGAACATGAAATAACAGATATTAAGATCTATGCATAGAGAAAATATTAAGAAAGAACCTTTTAACCCAGAATATTTCTTCATCATTTTTGGATTTAAAGATTAATCAGATTTAACACTTGCAGAATACTGACTTTCATTTTCTTTTTAGATTAAGGCCTTTTTAGAAACTGAGGTAGAATATGCTGTAATCATGACTCCTTTTAAACCCCTAAAGCAAAAAGGAGCAATAAATTTTAAATACTTCAGGTTTTGTAGAATGTAATGGCAAAGCTGGTCTTAGAGGAGGTTGGAGTGATCATGCAGCTGCATTCCTAATTCCATTAAAGGCACAGATTTTGTTTAAGCTAGCATTCTAGTTAAAATCTTACATGGACTGGCTTCTATTTATCTGCAGCATTTTTTGTTGATTTATGTGCCCTCTCAAGAGCTACTTCTAACGGTAAGACCCACATTTAGCTCCCAGTTGCAAAATTACTTAGATTACAGGAGACAAGGAATAGGTCCATTATGGGAAAAGGACCAGAAATGTGAAACCCCTTCCTTGTGATATATGACTTTTGTCATCTTATATCACTGTTTCCCAAGTCGGTCTTGGAGTACCCTTGGCAGTCAGGTTTTCAGCATATCCACAATGAATATGCATGAAATTGATTTGTATACACTACCTCCTGTGTTACATGTTAAGACCAGATTTTAATGCACTTTAGTAAGAGTTCCTTGGTTATTCAGAAAATTCCTCCTCAATTGATTTTGCTTTGCTTTATGAAATTAACCACTGTTGTAAGATTATGATACAGATTTAATATTTCTCTATTGTAATTTGCCTTGAAGTTTGATTGGTAAAGCTGACAACAAATGCTCACATTAAATTAATGCATGATATTTATGTTCTTGCTTGCTCTGTCTGTCTGCCACTAGTCTTACTGGTGACATCAGTGTTACAAATGGATGGACAGACGGGCAAACCAAAAACATAAATACTTTTTTATTTTATAAAACAAGCTAAGCACTATAGCATGGGATCCCTATAAAATTCAGGAAAAGCAAACAATCCTTTGTCCGTGAAATTTTAGACCAGTCCTTCCACTACATCATATGATATATTAACAGCTTCATTATCTTCATTTTAATATGCATTCTCCTGACATTATTAACATATGAAATTGGGTAGAGAGAGTACTCTGAGCATACCTTCACCATAATATCAACTCAAACTAGGGGTGAAGGCGAAATATATGTCTATCATGGTGGAGACCCAGGAAACTGGCCACCATATCCTCCACTCCACAGGGCCACCAAGGTGGGGGAAGGGAGGGCAAGATTCCCCTTCCCCCCACCCAGTGCTAGGGTCTGTCTCTCTCCTGCTCCTGTGTGCTAGGACCCAGGTTATCCTATTAATGCAATTACCCAGGTCCCAACACACAGGAGCAGGAGAGTCAGACCAAGGGAGGAGCAGATGCAGGAACGTAAGGGGGGTGGGGGTGGCAGCGGTGGTGGCCCTCCCTGGGCCTGTCTCTGTCTCTCAGTGGCCCTGATCCACCATAATGTTGGGAGTGTGGTGCTATCCTAGAAACCAGATTGGCTATGTGTCTTTGGGAGTGAGTTAGAAAACGCTAATATAATATAAAAGGGGACTTCCAGTTTATATATGTACTTTAGTTTGCTTGATAGAGAAATGACTGTATATAGGTTGTGCTGTAAGTAGTATGAAGGAGCCCTGCTTAGTGCTTACCAATATAGCACTGCAATATGCCAAAATGTTCAATACTTTTTAATACCTCTATGCTCTTGGGAATTTGTAGTTTCATTAATGTGCTACACTTGAGCACAGCAGAGTTCCATAAGTGAAACAAGATAGGCATAGATATAAAGAGTGTGAGAGTGAGAGGAAGATTATGTGTGAAAGAGAAAAGAAAGCTATGAATGGAAATAAAACAAGCCTCAGAACAGAGTGAGATAGCATGCATTTTATATCAGCTAAGGTGACATACAATAGATAGGGTCAAAGTACACAACACAAGCAGTCCAGAAAAAAGCACACTTGATCCATTTTTCAGAGCCCTTTGTGCTTTTTTCTGGACTCCATATCAGCTAAGGTGGGCATTAAGCCAGGACAAAGGAGTTTTCGAAAGGCAAGCCTCATTGATCCTGATAGAAAAAAAGGCACCTATCCTTTAAAAGTACCTTTCTTCAAGGAAAGATGTCGGTATTTAAAAATAGAGTGAGATGCCTCTCTTGTTTCAGGTATTACACAAAAGATACAATGAGAGTTTGTTGAAATTAGCTTTCTTCTTTTTCCTTTATATTAATTTCTGTTTTTCCTTACATTTATGTGATAAATGTGAATGTAATTAAGTAAAATGATAAATAATAAAAAAAAAAAAAGAAATTAGCTTTCTTAGGGGGTCTTTTACAAAGCGGGCTTACTGCATGCTAAAATGGAACTACCGCCGGCCCAACGTGACTGCCAGCAGTAGTTCCAGCTGGAGCATTCACCATTTTCGGCACTCTGGGAAATTTTTTTCCCCCTAGTGTGGCACTAACCTGGCAGTAATCGGGCATTGCCGCTCGCTGCCCAGTTACTGCCGGGTTATCGCAGGAGCCCTTACTGCCACCTCAGTAGATGGCGGTAAGCGCTCCCCGCCACATGGCCACGTGGTAAGAGTTAACTTACTGTGTGGCCATTTTTGGTGGGCATTTTACAGGCTACGATAAAAAGGGCCATGGCGCACAGGAACAATGGCCCCAGCCTCTACCGCAGGGCCTTTTTACCCACAGCTTAGTAAAAGGACCCCTTTTTATCTAGTCGTAAGAATGCTTTAAAAATGTTAGTCATTCCCATAGAAAGTATTGGGACATGTGAGACTGCAGTAACACCTGCAGTTTAGAGTTAGGCTGAAGCAGAAGTAAAGCTTAACATATGCTATCCCAGAATTACTGCTGGCCCAACGCAGCCGCATGCCATTTCCAGCACACTGGAAAATATTTTTAAATTTAATAGTGCGGTGCAAACCTGGCATTAATCGGGAATAACCACACGCTGCCCGTTTACCGCCTAGTTACTGCGGGAGCCCTTACCACCACCTGCATGACCACGCAGTAAGAGTACTCTTTCCGCATGGCATTTTTTAAGGGGCTTTTTACCTGCTGTGGTAAAAAGGGCCCTGGTGCGTGAGAAAACAGTATCTGCCGCTACCGCAGGGCTCTTTTTCCCGCAGCTTAGTACAAGGACCCCTGATTTTGCAGTTCAGATTTGCCCATCTTGGGTGCATATACATAAAAACATACTCACTCTCCTAACCAAATTCAAGCAGGAAATAACAATAGGCAAGAGCATTCTCCTCCTCCAATTTGACATTACTTCGGAATCAGTGGTGACACTCTCAATTGGATTAAGGGTTTTCTAACCACAAGAACATATCAAGTGAAATAAAAAAATCATCACCATGGAAACCAAGTTGCGTTGTACCACAAGGATCACCACTATCACTGATCCTTTTCAACCTCATGATGACTCCTCTAGCCAAGACCCTATCCACTCAAGGCCTCAACCCATTTATCTACACTGATGACGTTACATTATACATCCCATACAAACATGATCTGGCGGAAATCACCAATGAAATCAAGCTAAGCTTAAACATCATGAACTCCTGGGCAAATGCATTCCAACTAAAACTCAATACAGAAAAAAAACACTGTCTCATCATCTCATCCCGCTACAATACATACCAACCCACAAACATTAACACCCCAGGATACACCCTCCCTGTCTCAGACAGCCTGAAAATTCTCGAAGTAACAATCGACCAAAACCTATCACTAGAGACCCAAGCGAAATCCACCATAAAGAAAATGTTTTTCTCAATGTGGAAACTCAAACGCATAAAACCATTCTTCCCGAGGGAAATATTTCGTAACCTGGTACAGTCCATGGTACTAAGCCACGCAGATTACTGCAATGGAATCTATGCGGGATATAAGGATTAAATCATAAAGAAACTCCAAACCGCCCAAAACACAGCAGCCAGGCTTATATTTGAAAAAAAAAACGTTTCGACAGTGCCAAACCACTCAGAGAAAAACTGCATTGGTTACCAATTAAAGAATGCATCACTTTCAAAATCTGCACAACTGTTCATAAAATTATTTACGGTGAGGCACCGGGGATACATGACAGACCTCGTCGACCTGCCAACCAGAAACACTACAAAATCTGCCCGATCATACCTAAACCTCCACTACCCAAGCAGCAAAGGTCTTAAATACAAATCCACCTATGCAACTAGCTTTTCCTGCCTAAGCACACAACTATGGAACGCACTGCCAAAAGCAGTAAAAACTACGCTCGAACATCTACATTTCCAGAAAGCACTAAAGACAGACCTGTTCAGAAGAGCATACCCCACCGACCCAAAATAAATACACCTGGTCACCCGAGACACAACATAACCAAAGACCGTAACGGACATTACCTGACTCTTCTTCCCCATTTCCCTCTCTAAGTTCCCCCCAACTGCTCGTACCATACATGTAGCCCATTATACCACAATATCACTTTGTATTCATTCATATCATGTATTTGTACAGACCACAATCAGCTAACGCAGTTAACGGTTATATGTAAGCCACATTGAGCCTGCAAAGGGTGGGAAAATGTGGGATACAAATGTAGCTAATAATAATAATAATTCTCATAAGCATTCTAACATCAACTTCCCTCTTCCATATGTCTGTTACGTGACCTCTCAATTCTTTACCTACCACTATCTTCCACATCTGACCCAAGTATGCCCAAAATCTGTTGCAGTGATGACCTCTATCGCTAGTAGATTGTACCAAATATTCAGCCATACAATTAACCAGATAAATGTTGCTTAATATCTATTCAAAAAATGACCTGGTATATTAAGTAAGATATAATCTGCTCTGCAAGCTTTTTGAAATCGATCTCCAAGGTCTTACTTATCTTTCATATGAAAATCCAGGGTTTAAGGTGTGAAGGGTACATTTGAAATGGGAGGGAGATATTCTACTTTGCTTGTAAATGAGCAGTTTATGTGAAAATACACATTCAGATGGCATTCATAAAACTCTGATATATATGGATGTCACACAAATTATTGCAGACTTTGGGCAGAATATTTTCCTTAACTTGAAGGAAGGACAAAAGGGCTGAGATGGACATTTAAGTGAATATACATCCTTAATTAGGTTTAGCCCCCATAATCCAGACAAATTTGTGATGGCACAGTTTTGCATACATAGGGCATGATTTCATCAAGGTCTTTTCCCGCAGGTTAAAGAAAGGGAGAAAACTTTTCAGAAGGCAGTTTTGAAGTCCTTTCTACAGGTACAATAATGTTTTCTGTGCAAGAAAAGCTGGATTATTTTTTTAATTTACTGGCTAAATTAATATTCAAAGAACAGCAAAATGGTAGTGAGATCAACCCGACACTCCCAAGACACCGTGGGTATGAGTAATAAAATGTTTTATTAAATGAAAATTTAAAAAGACTCAACACGGAGCCGTGTTTCAGCGAAAAATGCCTGCTTCAGGAGTCTGTTTGTTGTGTAAACCAATGAATGGAACACCATAAATGTCTACTCTTCAATCCCAATGGCAAGTTCCTGCTGCACTGTCTGGACCAGTTTTACCCACTCCTGGGTTAAGGCTCCCTGAGCCTCCCCGGTTTGACGGCACCCCTTCCGCTTGTTGAGGGTTCCTCAACCAATGTCTTATGTTTTTTGAAATGCAACCCGGAGTCTTTTCCTCCGATAAACTCAAGATCACTTATATAATCTCCCTGCTCTCTGGACCAGCCCTGGCTTGGGCCTCTCCTCACTGGGAGCAGGGGGATCCTCTACTCACTGATCTTGGGGAATTTCTTCGCCATTTTAGGTTAGTTTTTGACATGCCTGAACGTCCCTCCTCTGCAGCCGAACTTCTACGGATTCAACAAGGCAATTGCTCTATAGGGGCATATGCCATACGCTTTCGAACTCTAGCCTCTGAGGTGAGATGGAACCAGGAGGCCCTCACGGCCATCTTCTGGCAGGGGTTAATGGGCTGAATCAAAGATGAGTTGGCAGACCAGGAACTTCCGACCACATTGGATACCCTGATTACTCTCTGCATCCGTATCGACGTTTAGTTTCAAGACAGGACACGGGAACGTTCTGCTCAGCGTCAATCACAGAGACTATCTCCTCAGGTTTCGCTTCCTTCTTCTCCTAAATGAGCTACTGGCACCACTTCTGGAATCTCCGAAGAGCCAATGGTTATTGGGCAGCATCACCTCTCTGAGAAGGAAAGGACTCACCGTCAGGACAATCAACTCTGCCTCTATTGTGGGCAGGCTGGCCATTTCCTGAGATATTGCCCGAATAAACCGGGAAATGCATTGACCCAGGGCCTTTGAAGGGGGTGGCCCTGGGTCGATTCTCACCTCTTCCAGATAATCTTGTCTCCATCCCTATTTTCCTGCGCTGGAAGACACTTTGTATTAGCACCATGGTTTTGATCGATTCAGGGGCCGGAGGGAATTTTCTTGACACCAGTCTCCTAGTCCAGCTTGGAACTCCCTCAATGGCCTGTAAACCTACGTTACAAGTGACCTCCATTCAGGGACTGACTCTACCCTACTCCATTACCCATGTCATTGGGCCGTTGCAGATGCAAGTAGGAATTTTACATAAGGAAGAGATTCAGCTTCTGGTTCTTCCCTGGGCCATCCATCCTGTTATTTTAGGCCTGCCTTGGTTATGACAACACACACCAAGTATCAACTGCACCACTAGCGATATCGACAGTTTGGGTTCCCAATGTTGTGCTTCCCATCTCACGCCGGTGGTTCCTCCTCCAAGGACTACTTCTGCCTCCCCCGGGGGCTTGCTTCCTTGCGATGCTTCCCTTCCTGTGGAATATCGAAATTTCCAAGATGTTTTCAATGCCCAGGAGGCTGATTCCCTTCCTCCGCATTGTCCTTTTGACTGCCCTATCAAATTACTTCAGGCAAAACACCACCTCGGGGTCGGCTGTATACCCTCTCCCGGGAGGAATCTAAAGTCATGCGGGAATACATTCAAGAAAACCTCCAAAAGGGCTTCATCAGACCCTCCTCCTCTCCGGCGGCAGGTTTCTTCTTTGTAACCAAGAAGGACGGCTCTCTGCGACCTTGTATAGACTACCGGGGTCTTAATGAAATAACCATTAAGAACCGGTATCCGCTCCCTCTGATTCAATAACTTTTCGACCGTCTGCAGGGAGCATCTATCTTTACCAAGCTGGATCTCTGAGGCGCCTACAATCTGGTCCGAATCCGACATGGGGACGAATGGAAGACCACCTTTAATACTCATGAAGGACATTTCGAATATCTAGTCATGCCATTTGGCCTTTGTAATGCACCTGCGGTCTTTCAGGAATTCATTAACTTCATTTTTCAAGATCTCCTGTACTCCTCAGTCATAGTTTACCTGGATGATATTTTGTTTTTTTCTGCTTCTGTTCAAGACCACCCTCATCATGTCCGCATTGTTCTCCAGCGCCTCTGGGACTACCGTCTCTTCGCCGAACTAGAGAAGTGTTCGTTTCATCAATGGTCTATTCCATTCTTGGAATATATTATCTCTTCAGAGGGGCTCCAAATGGACCCCACCAAACTCCGAGCCATCCGGGATTCGCCCATGCCCCAGGGTCTCCGGGCCTTGCAATGTTTTTTGGGGTTTGCTAACTACTACCAGCAGTTCATCCATCAAAACTCCTTATCACTGCCCCTCTTACCGCACTGACCGGGAAGGATGCTGATGTAAGGAATTGGACACTGGAGGCGCAGGAGGCTTTCACCACCTTAAAGCAAGCCTTTCTCTCTGCTCCTGTGTTTTGAAGCCCGGATATCAAAAAACCATTCAATTTAGAGGTGAATGCCTCTTCGCTGGGGGCACGGGCCATTCTGTCTCAAACCTCAGACTCTGGCAAGCATCATCCCTGTTTCTTTTTTACCAAACTTTTTCTCTGGCAGAGCGTAACTACACCATTGGGGACCAGGAATTGTTGGCCCTTAAATTGGCTCTCCAGGAATGGCGATATCTCCTGGGGGGGCCTTGAACCCCATCACAGTAATCACCAACCACAATAACCTCCTATACCTTTAGGATGCTAAGAGACTAAACCCACGACAGGCACGCTGGTCTCTTTTCTTTGCCTGTTTTAACTTCTGCCTGGTATTTCGACCTGCTGAAAAGAATATTCAGGCTGATGCGCTTTCCAGGGCCTTCAACCCTCCCAAAGAACCAGAGGAATCCTACCCCATGCTTAATCCTGCCTGTGTTGCGTCCACGACTGTAGTTTCTTCCGTCAGCACGAAGACTTCTGTTCCATCCCAGTCCAGGAAGAAGGTTCTCAAATGGGGACACTCCTCCACGTTTGCTGGTCACTCCAGATTCCGCAAGACTTTTCATTTAATCTCTCAGTACTATTGGTGGCCACGCATGGCTCAGGATGTCTTACATTTTGTTTCCACCTGTCCCGTCTGTGCCCTAAACAAATCTTCTCCTGGCAAGCCGTGGGGATTTTTTTTTTTTTTTTACATTTGAACCCCGCGCTTTCCCACTCATGGCAGGCTCAATGCGGCTTACATATTATATACAGGTACTTATTTGTACCTGGGCAATGGAGGTTAAGTGACTTGCCCAGAGTCACAAGGAGCTGCCTGTGCCTGAAGTGGGAATCAAACTCAGTTCCTCAGTTCCCAAGGACCAAAGTCCACCACCCTAACCACTAGGCCACTCCTCCTTCTTATAGCCACTGCGAGTTCCACAGCTCCCTTGGCAGGAAGTATCCATGGACTTTACTGATTTACCACCGTCCCAAAGCCACACGGTCATTTGGGTAGTGGTGGATCGATTCTCTCGTATGGCCCATTTCATTCCCATGAAATCTCTCCCCTTGGCCGCTACGCTTGCCAAGAATTTCATCCAGCATATTTTTCATTTACATGGTCTACCTCTCCAGATCATAAGTGATCGGGGATCTCAATTCACTTCTAGGTTCTGGAGAGCACTGTGTTCTGCTTTTGGCATCACCACCCATTTTTCATCCGCAGACCACCCACAGACCAATGGAATTGTGGAACGGGTGAATCAAACTCTCAAGACCTTCCTGCAAATGTATACTAATAACCGACAGGATGACTGGTCCACATTACTCCCCTGGGCTGAATTCGCCTATTAAAAATGGTCTCCACACTGCCTCTCGTACGTCACCATTTTTTACAGTATATGGGCGCCACCCACGACTACCACTTCCGATCCCTCAGACCCAAGCCTCGCCTCAGCTCCAACAGACCCTCACTGATATCCGGGACATTTGGAGCAGGGTCCAACAACATCTTCAGTGAGCCTCTGCTAGATACAAGCTTTTCGCAGATCATAAGAGGCGGTCTGCTCCGACCTTTCAACCTGGACAAAAAGTTTGACTTAGTGCCAAATACTTGAGACTCCGATTACCCTCCTTCAAGTTTGCTCCCCGATACACTGGACCCTTTTCAGTACGATCTTGGGTGGGAGCCGTCACTTATCGTCTCCAGTTACCAGGTAATCTCAAGGTCCACAACGCTTTCCATTCTTGACCTCAAAATGGCACCCAGAGCCAAAGAAGATCATCGTTCCTGATTCCGAGCCAGATCCTGAATTCGAGGTAGATGAGGTTCTGGACTCCAAACGTCAAAGGGGATGGCTGTTCTATTTGCTATCCTGGAAGCACTTTGGTCCCGAGGATAATTCCTGGGAGCCCGCTGCCAATGTCCATGCACCTGAATTGATCTGGGAGTTCCATACCCGCTACCCATCCAAACCAGGACCTAGGCAGAGGGGAGCCCTTAAGGAGGGGTTTACTGTCAAGTCCCCTACCTCAACGCAAGCGGCATCCTCAGGCTGCGCAGGGTCCCGTAGACACGTACACTTGACTGCCACAGCCCTGAGCCATGTGCATGTGGTTCTTCTCTGGCTGCAGGTTCCTTGATTGCATTGCTTCCATGCACCTGGCTCTGCTCTCTCTCTGCCTGGCTTCCAGGTTCCTTGATTGCTTTGCTTCCACCCACCTGGGTCTGCTCTTCCTCTGCCTGGCTTCCCTTGCTTCTCTCCTATTGGTCTTCCAGTTCCTCCTTCCCCTGCTCTTCTCCTATGGCTGTGCCCCTTCTCCCTGCTGATGTCAAACTACTACTACTTATCATTTCTATAGCGCTACTAGACGTACGCAGCGCTGTACACTTGAACATGAAGAGACAGTCCCTGCTTGACAGAGCTTACAATCTAATTAGGACAAACAAGAGATAAGGGAAACTGAGGATGATACAATAAGGGTTCTGAACAAGTGAATAAGGGTTAGGAGTTAAAAGCAGCATCAAAAAGGTGGGCTTTTATTTTAGATTTGAAGATGGCCAGAGATGGAGCTTGACGTACTGGCTCAGGAAGTAATGGTAAATCCCTACTAGTACTTGTGATTTCTTTACCCTTTGTAAAACAATGAATTCATGTGTAGATTTTAATCTCGTTCAAGCTCTGCCCATATCACGCCCACACTACACCCCTTGACATTCTTACATCTTGTTGTTTAGCACACGTAAATATTGGCTTTCTAAAACCAGGTTTTACTCATGCTTGCAATATACATCATAATTTGCAAATAAGCCTCCTAAAATAACCACTTACAGTAAGCTTTGATGTATTGGCTACTGTTATATGTGACACAAATTTAGATTTATAAATTATTTTTGTCTCTTTTGTTTTTGTTGTTTTACTCCACCTGAGGCCTAACTGTGCTAAAGTGGTTTTATCTATTTACAAAGGGGGAACAGGCACAATGATCGTAATACGACGCCAGCACTTTATCAGCTGAGCTCTCCCTACACTCCTTGCTTTGGCTTCTACTTTGGTAGGTGTTACTTGCTCAGTAGTGTGCTTCTCCTCTACTTTGTTCTTCGTTACTGACTCTGCCTGTACCTGGATTATTTTCGTTTCTGCTGCCTGCCTACTGACTCTGCCTGTACTTGGATTACTCTTGTGTCTGCTGCCTGCCTCCTGTATCAATCTATAAAACTCTCAGTCCTACTAACAAAAACAGCTGTTTCCTCTTTGTGTGACTTGACATGTCAGGGAAAATACAAATCTTTAAATCAAAGAAGGGTTATGGTGGGGCAAAATGTACCACCACCACTACCACTTCGGGCTCATGCCCCCTCCCAAATTGAGGTCTGGCTAAGCCTCTGCTAAGAAGGTCATTCTACAAGCGGGCCCCTCCTTTTAGACAGCCTGATGCCACACAGTGAGAGCCTATTCTCTATCAGCACCTGGATTTTTTTTATAGAATAGTAACACAACCAAGTATCATAGTGCCTAAAATCTAGGCACCCACAGTTATATAAGGCTGTGAGACCCCGGGGGGGGGGGGGGGGGGTGTTGGGCATAGCTGGAAGAAATAATATAAACAGACAGAAGCTAAAAATGCAAAAATAAATATTTATTCACAAGAACCAAAATTCCAGGGCTTTTTTCTTCACAGAGCTGAGTAGTAGCAGTGAGGGTAAATCCCTGCAGTTCAAGAACACAGTTCTTACTATGCATTCTCATGTACTCTTGGGCCTGTGCCTTCACAGAGCCCGAGGCATAGAATTGGGAGAACCCTGGCGGTTCAGCAAATAGCAGTAAGCCAGCCTCTGTCAGCAGACTCAATCACAGTCCACAGCTGCGGGGTTGCCATGCCCCAAACATTGCCTTGCAGTTCTACTCTACATATCAGGTCTGGCTCTGGCCAGATCACCAACAATCTTGCAAAGTTCAAGTAGTTAGAAACAGGGGCTTACCTCAGCCCACTCACAGTGTTCAGATATATTCTTGCCAGGTACTTGTGACCTGGATTGGCCACTGTTGGAAAAAAGACGCGGGGCTTGGTAGGCCTTTGGTCTGTCCTAGTATGGCAATACTTATGTACTTATGACAAACGCTGGGGCTTCTCTTCTTCCTCCCCTGGGCCTCTTTTGCTTCTGCCTGGCCCTTCCCTTTAAACTCCCAGGTTTCAACTCCGTCCTGCCTGGTTCACAGCAGGACCTGTGCTCTTAAGGTAGCCCTGGTTAGTTAAAGAGGGATCTTCTTAAGGGTGAGGGGCAGTGTTCTATAAAGCGAATGCTACATACCTGTAGAAGGTATTCTCCGAGGACAGCAGGCTGATTGTTCTCACTGATGGGTGACGTCCACGGCAGCCCCTCCAATCGGAACACTGTCTAGCAAAGTCCTTTGCTAGTCCTCGCGTGCCGATGCGCACCGCGCATGCGCGGCCGTCTTCCCGCCCGAACCGGCTCGTGCCGGCCAGTCTCATATGTAGTAAGACAAAGAGAAGGGAAGACACAACTCCAAAGGGGAGGCGGGCGGGTTGGTGAGAACAATCAGCCTGCTGTCCTCGGAGAATACCTTCTACAGGTATGTAGCATTCGCTTTCTCCGAGGACAAGCAGGCTGCTTGTTCTCACTGATGGGGTATCCCTAGCCCCCAGGCTCACTCAAAACAACAACCATGGTCAATTGGGCCTCGCAACGGCGAGGACATAACTGAGATTGACCTAAAAAATTTACCAACTAACTGAGAGTGTAGCCTGGAACAGAACAAACATGGGCCTAGGGGGGTGGAGTTGGATTCTAAACCCCGAACAGATTCTGAAGCACTGACTGCCCGAACTGACTGTCGCGTCGGGTATCCTGCTGCAGGCAGTAATGAGATGTGAATGTGTGGACAGATGACCACGTCGCAGCTTTGCAAATCTCTTCAATAGTGGCTGACTTCAAGTGGGCTACCGACGCTGCCATGGCTCTAACATTATGAGCCGTGACATGACCCTCAAGAGCCAGCCCAGCCTGGGCGTAAGTGAAGGAAATGCAATCTGCTAGCCAATTGGATATGGTGTGTTTTCCTACAGCCACTCCCCTCCTGTTAGGATCAAAAGAAACAAACAATTGGGCGGACTGTCTGTTGGGCTGTGTCCGCTCCAGATAGAAGGCCAATGCTCTCTTGCAGTCCAATGTGTGCAGCTGACGTTCAGCAGGGCAGGAATGAGGACAGGGAAAGAATGTTGGCAAGACAATTGACTGGTTCAGATGGAACTCCGACACAACCTTTGGCAAGAACTTAGGGTGAGTGCGGAGGACTACTCTGTTATGATGAAATTTGGTGTAAGGGGCCTGGGCTACCAGGGCCTGAAGCTCACTGACTCTACGAGCTGAAGTAACTGCCACCAAGAAAATGACCTTCCAGGTCAAGTACTTCAGATGGCAGGAGTTCAGTGGCTCAAAAGGAGGTTTCATCAGCTGGGTGAGAACGACATTGAGATCCCATGACACTGTAGGAGGCTTGACAGGGGGCTTTGACAAAAGCAAACCTCTCATGAAGCGAACAACTAAAGGCTGTCCTGAGATCGGCTTACCTTCCACACGGTAATGGTATGCACTGATTGCACTAAGGTGAACTCTTACAGAGTTGGTCTTGAGACCAGACTCAGACAAGTGCAGAAGGTATTCAAGCAGGGTCTGTGTAGGACAAGAGCGAGGATCTAGGGCCTTGCTGTCACACCAGACGGCAAACCTCCTCCACAGAAAGAAGTAACTCCTCTTAGTGGAATCTTTCCTGGAAGCAAGCAAGATGCGGGAGACACCCTCTGACAGACCCAAAGAGGCAAAGTCTACGCTCTCAACATCCAGGCCGTGAGAGCCAGGGACCAGAGGCTGGGATGCAGAAGCGCCCCTTCGTCCTGTGTGATGAGGGTCGGAAAACACTCCAATCTCCACGGTTCTTTGGAGGACAACTCCAGAAGAAGAGGGAACCAGATCTGACGCGGCCAAAAAGGAGCAATCAGAATCATGGTGCCTCGGTCTTGCTTGAGTTTCAACAAAGTCTTCCCCACCAGAGGTATGGGAGGATAAGCATACAGCAGACCCTCCCCCCAGTCCAGGAGGAAGGCATCCGATGCCAGTCTGCCCTGGGCCTGAAGCCTGGAACAGAACTGAGGGACCTTGTGGTTGGCTCGAGATGCGAAGAGATCTACCAAGGGGGTGCCCCACACCTGGAAGATCTGCCGCACTACACGGGAATTGAGCGACCACTCGTGAGGTTGCATAATTCTGCTCAGCCTGTCGGCCAGACTGTTGTTTACGCCTGCCAGATATGTGGCTTGGAGCACCATGCCGTGACGGCGAGCCCAGAGCCACATGCTGACGGCTTCCTGACACAGGGGGCGAGATCCGGTGCCCCCCTGCTTGTTGACGTAATACATGGCACCCTGGTTGTCTGTCTGAATTTGGATAATTTGGTGGGACAGCCGATCTCTGAAAGCCTTCAGAGCGTTCCAGATCACTCGTAACTCCAGAAGATTGATCTGCAGATCGCGTTCCTGGAGGGACCAGCTTCCTTGGGTGTGAAGCCCATCGACATGAGCTCCCCATCCCAGGAGAGACGCATCCGTGGTCAGCACTTTTTGTGGCTGAGGAATTTGGCAAGGACGTCCCAGAGTCAAATTGGACCAAATCGTCCACCAATACAGGGATTTGAGAAAACTCGTGGACAGGTGGATCACGTCTTCTAGATCCCCAGCAGCCTGAAACCACTGGGAAGCTAGGGTCCATTGAGCAGATCTCATGTGAAGGTGGGCCATGGGAGTCACATGAACTGTGGAGGCCATATGGCCCAGCAACCTCAACATCTGCCGAGCTGTGATCTGCTGGGACGCTCGCACCCGCGAGACGAGGGACAACAAGTTGTTGGCTCTCGTCTCTGGGAGATAGGCGCGAGCCGTCCGAGAATCCAGCAGAGCTCCTATGAATTCGAGTTTCTGCACTGGGAGAAGATGGGATTTTTGGATAATTTATCACAAACCCCAGTAGCTCCAGGAGGCGAATAGTCATCTGCATGGACTGCAGGGCTCCTGCCTCGGATGTGTTCTTCACCAGCCAATCGTCGAGATATGGGAACACGTGAACCCCCAGTCTGCGAAGTGCCGCTGCTACTACAGCCAAGCACTTTGTGAACACTCTGGGCGCAGAGGCGAGCCCAAAGGGTAGCACACAGTACTGGAAGTGACGTGTGCCCAGCTGAAATCGCAGATACTGTCTGTGAGCTGGCAGTATCGGGATGTGCGTGTAGGCGTCCTTCAAGTCCAGAGAGCATAGCCAATCGTTTTGCTGAATCATGGGGAGAAGGGTGTCCAGGGAAAGCATCCTGAACTTTTCTTTGACCAGATATTTGTTCAGGGCCCTTAGGTCTAGGATGGGACGCATCCCCCCTGTTTTCTTTTCCACAAGGAAGTACCTGGAATAGAATCCTAGCCCTTCTTGCCCGGATGGCACGGGCTCGACCGCATTGACGCTGAGAAGGGCGGAGAGTTCCTCTGCAAGTACCTGCTTGTGTTGGAAGCTGTAAGATTGAGCTCCCGGTGGACAATTTGGAGGTTTTGAGGCCAAATTGAGGGTGTACCCTTGCCGGACTATTTGGAGAACCCACTGATCGGAGGTTATGAGAGGCCACCTTAGGTGAAAAGCTTTCAACCTCCCCCCGACTGGTAGGTCGCCCGGCACTGACACTTGGATGTCGGCTATGCTCTGCTGGAGCCAGTCAAAAGCTCGTCCCTTGCTTTTGCTGGGGAGCCGAGGGGCCTTGCTGAGACGCACGCTGCTGACGAGAGCGAGCGCGCTGGGGCTTAGCCTGGGCCGCAGGCTGTCGAGAAGGAGGATTGTACCTACGCTTGCCAGAAGAGTAGGGAACAGTCTTCCTTCCCCAAAAAAATCTTCTACCTGTAGAGGTAGAGGCTGAAGGCTGCCGGCGGGAGAACTTGTCAAATGCGGTGTCCCACTGGTGGAGATGCTCTACCACCTGTTCGACTTTCTCTCCAAAAATATTATCTGCACGGCAAGGCGAGTCCGCAATCCGCTGCTGGATTCTATTCTCCAGGTTGGAGGCACGCAGCCATGAGAGTCTGCGCATCACCACACCTTGAGCAGCGGCCCTGGACGCAACATCAAAGGTGTCATACACCCCTCTGGCCAGGAATTTTCTGCACGCCTTCAGCTGCCTGACCACCTCCTGAAATGGCTTGGCTTGCTCAGGGGGGAGCTTATCCACCAAGCCCGCCAACTGCCGCACATTGTTCCGCATGTGTATGCTCGTGTAGAGCTGGTAGGACTGAATTTTGGCCACGAGCATAGAAGAATGGTAGGCCTTCCTCCCAAAGGAGTCCAAGGTTCTAGAGTCCTTGCCCGGGGGCGCCGAAGCATGCTCCTTAGAACTCTTGGCCTTCTTCAGGGCCAAATCCACAACTCCAGAGTCGTGAGGCAACTGAGTGCGCATCAGCTCCGGGTCCCCATGGATCCGGTACTGGGACTCGATCTTCTTGGGAATGTGGGGATTACTTAATGGCTTGGTCCAGTTCGCCAGCAATGTCTTTTTGAGGACATGATGCATGGGTACTGTGGACGCTTCCTTAGGTGGAGAAGGATAGTCCAGGAGCTCAAACATTTCAGCCCTGGGCTCGTCCTCCACAACCACCGGGAAGGGGATGGCCGTAGACATCTCCCGGACAAAGGAAGTGAAAGACAGACTCTCGGGGGGAGAGAGCTGTCTTTCAGGAGAGGGAGTGGGATCAGAAGGGAGACCATCAGACTCCTCGTCAGAGAAATATCTGATGTCTTCTTCTTCTTCCCACGAGGCCTCACCATCGGTGTCAGACACAAGTTCACGGACCTGTGTCTGCAACCGTGCCCGGCTCGACTCCGTGGAACCACGGCCACGGTGGGAGCGTCGAGAGGTAGACTCCCTCGTCCGCACCGGCGAAGCTCCCTCCGCCGACGTAGTCGGGGAGCCTTCCTGGGAGGCTACCGCAGTCGGTACCGCACGCGGCACCGACGCCGGAGACCTCACCCCGGGCAATGGGCCAGCCGGCACCTCGCTCGATGGTACCGGTGGCGCAAGCACCCCCGGTACCGGAGGGGTAGGGCGCAACAGCTCTCCCAGGATCTCTGGGAGAACGGCCCGGAGACTCTCGTTCAGAGCGGCTGTAGAAAAAGGCATGGAAGCCGATGCAGGCGTCGATGTCAGAGTCTGTTCCGGGTGTGGAGGCTGTTCCGGGCTGTCTAAAGGGGAGCGCATCGACACCTCTTGAACAGAGGGCGAGCGGTCCTCTCGGTGCCAATGCCTACTGGGTGCCGACTCCCTCGGCGACCCAGAGCTCTCGGTGCCGACACGGGAAGTGGACCGGTGACAATGCTTCTTCGACTTCTTGGGACGAAGCATGTCACCGGAGCTTCCCGGCACCGACGAGGAGGACGTAGAATCCAGCCGTCGCTTCCTCGGGGCCGAGACCGAAGGAGGTCGGTCTCGGGGGGGCTGTACCGCAGGAGCCCTCGGAATGGGGGGAGACCCACCCGAAGGCTCACCGCCACCAGCAGGGGAATGGACAGCCCTCACCTGCACTCCAGACGAAGCACCACCGTCCGACGACATCAGCAGACGAGGAGGTCTCGATACCACCGACGCCGACGCAGCCTTCCGATGTCGCCCCGATGCAGAGGGCCGATGCCTCGATGCACTCGATGCAATCGGGGGCGAAGATGAAGGTCTAGGCGCCGACGACGTCGAAGCAGTCGATACTCCCGGTGCCGATGCCGACGAAGAGCCCGAGAACAAAATGTTCCACTGGGCTAACCTCGCTACCTGAGTCCGCTTTTTTAAAAGGGAACACAGACTACAGGCCTGAGGGCGGTGCCCAGCCCCCAGACACTGAAGACACAACGCGTGCCTGTCAGTGAGCGAGATTACCCGGGCGCACTGGGTGCACTTCTTGAAGCCGCTGGAAGACTTCGATGTCATGGGCGGAAAAATCGCGCCGGCGAGATCAAAACTCGAAATGGCGAAAATGGCACCGCAAAAATAGGGGGAAGAAAAACTTCGACCGAGGCCTAAATAGGGCCTACCCCGACGACGAAAGAAAAACTTACCGGGGCAAAGACTGGAAGTACGGGAAGGGAGAAAACCATAAAGGTCTCCTTCCGACACCCTTTTTTTTTTTTTAGAACGAGTCAATAAACGACGCGCGAGGTCAACTTTGGGGCGTGAACGGCGAAACACGACCGTACCGAGCGCGGACAAAAGAAGACTGGCCGGCACGAGCCGGTTCGGGCGGGAAGACGGCCGCGCATGCGCGGTGTGCATCGGCGCGCGAGGACTAGCAAAGGACTTTGCTAGAAAGGTTTCCGATTGGAGGGGCTGCCATGGACGTCACCCATCAGTGAGAACAAGCAGCCTGCTTGTCCTCGGAGAAACCCCATCACACAGCCCAAAATCTGACATACCTGTAAGCACCTAAATGCAGCACAGGCAGGTATAACTTACAGTATTCTATTACTGGCATGCACAAGAGGCAGGATCACCCATGACCTTCCAATGTCAATGTCCCTTTGCGTTTCTGTGCTATGCCACTTACAAGTGCCCTCGTGGCACTTACATGTGTAAGGGTACACTAACCTGGGAAAGTTACAGCATTCTGTACATTTACACATGCAAGTGATGGGTAGGTGTAGGCACCCAGTTAAAGAATTGCCCTTCACATTCCAAATCTAAAACACATTTTGTTTTTCATTGTGAGCACAGATAAATGATCTATTGCTGTAGTCACCAAACACAGTCTTTGAAAAGAAATGAAGTATCTAATAAATCTATAATGATCCTCTCTACAAGGTCTATCTCAAACAATAGAGCAAATCATTTATATTCATTTGTGTTGGAGGATGCTTATAACAAAGCCTCCTCCTTTTCTATTGGTTCCTTCCTCGCTGCTTTAGTTTTGTAGTTAGAAATCCCATTCACTCCCCTCAAAAGAAAGCCATACACACAAAACAAGAGAATGGAAAGATTGTTTTCCTGTTTCTCTGTACAACTTGCAAAACCAGTTCCTAGAAAGCACCCACAGACCCAACACAGAAACCACAAGAATTCTTAGTCAGTCCAGGACAACAGAGCCAATAAACTAACAGGTTTATTGTCACAGTAGAACAGTGAACTCTTGAAAAACCAGGACAAAAAGTACAGCAAGCAATAACAGATAACCAAAACAAGGATCAACATTAAAACTATCTAACACTTGTTACTACCTGGGTAACACCTGGGGAGTTTCAGGACATTAACTGCTCACAAGTCTTGAACAGGGTCTCAGGACAGAGATGTTTCTCCTCTGTACCCTCAAGCTGAGACTGGGGGAAATCTAGTACCTCCTGGCAAGATTTGAACTCCAGGGCCAATCAGAGCCCAGAACACTAGCTTTGAAAGTATCTGGCCAATGGTACTGCAGATTGCCTTTCACCAAGCTTAATCTGGAAAAGAAAGTCTTTCTGTAACAGCTTTAAAACACAAAACAAATGTCATCTCCTGGCCAATTAGGAGAAGTACACTTCATGAAATAATTAATACAACTCACAGGCTTAAAAACCTACTGTTTCTTCATAGCGTCTTATATAGAATTTCCCCCTATGTGAAAGCATGCGGTAACTGCTAGCACACAGTTACTGCACTGATATAACTATTAGCTTGTGCTAATTCACCCACTAACCACCAGATTCTGTATAGGTCGCCCAAATTAGTGTGTGAGTCACAGATCCATGCATAAACTAATTAGCTAAGTGATAGCAATCAATAATCGGTGTTAACAAGCACTTAATTGGTAGTAATTTTGATTTACGCATGAACCTGCCCTATGCCCTATTCCATATCATGGGCGTCTCAATTTCAAAGCATGCAACTGGAAAGGGGATGTGGCCATGGGAGGCGCATGGGTAGCTCAGGGGCATTCCCAGAATGTAGGCACAATGTTATAGATTGTAAGCTCCCTGAGCAGGGACTGTCCCTCTATGTCAAATTGTACAGCGCTGCGTAACCCTAGTAGCGCCTTAGAAATGTTAAGTAGTAGTAGAATACTGTGATTTATGCGCCTAACTGCCAATAATTGGGTACCAGCATTACACCAGCTTTTGGTAGGCGTAAATGCTCACACTGAAAGTTAGGTGAACAGCTCCATCAGTATAACTGAAAAGTTTTTTAGATGGTTCTCTGCTGTTATTAATTCTGAAGATCCCCGCGTACTACAACATGAAGGAGTTAATAATGAATACACTGTGAAAAAACTATAAATAATTCTTTAGTGTTTGGGATGATTTGAAGATTACACACTGAAAGTTAGGCATATGAATGCACACTAAGCTAGTATTCTGGAAAGGTTATTCTATGCAGAGCGCCATTTGCAGGATATAACCTTGAGGGCCCTTTTACTAAAGGGTTGGCGTTGCCGCGCACCAATCTGGAATTACCACTGGGTACCGCAGAAGCCTGGTCGTAGTTCCCACTCCCAGTGTGCGCCATTTCCGGTGCCACAAAAATATCTTCTATTTTTGTAGCACCAGGACTTACCTGGCAGTAATTGCTGCCCTGTTACCACTGGGTTAGCGTGGGAGCCCCTACCGCCATCTCATGGCCATTTCCTTTGGACAAAAACCCCCCCAGCCTTTTACCCACTGTGATAAAAGGGGGCCTCAGCATTCTGACACAGGCCCCCTTTTACCACAGCTTAGTAAAAGGGCCCCTAAGTGTTGATCATTCTGGAACCTAACTTTGGGTGCCAGTTATTGAATTCACCCCTAACTGCATATGCTGAAATGGAGCAGGAAATGTGCAGGGAATGGGTGTGGACTGTACCTTGCAGTTAGGGCAAAGTAATTTACCACACTCTGTTGCATTTTCAGCTTCCTAAATAGGGGGTAGTTTGTACATCTGTTCTGTCATGACATTTACCTCATGGTAAATGTTTTTCCCAGCCTTAACTGCCTGGACAGATTCTGAGAACACCCCCGAGCTGTTACCACACAGGCTATGCACTTACTATATGGTAATGTGGACATTTGCCAAGGGGTAAATGCAAAATTTTACCACACTTTAGTGAAAAAAACCTCTAAATCTTGCTCCTCTTATTTTGAAATGTGAAGTAAAAACTGCTAGTTAAGGTTTCCCGAAAAGGCTGAAGAATCTAAAAAGGGGGTCATGTTATTAGCCTTGGACAGGCTATGATCACTGTGACATGGACAAATTGTATTGCATGTCACAGTTCAGTGAAAACACACAATAATTTATCAGTCAGAAGACAGAAAATTGTACAGTAGACAACTTTTCAGCTGTGTGCTTCAGTTCTCTGCATCTTTGCCTCTAGCTTAATTTATACGTTAATAATAAAAGAAATGTGAAACAGTGATGTATTTTGGTATATATATAGCCAGAGGTAAAGTGGTCCACATTTCCCTATTCTGTGCCTTTGGCAAATAAAATGCTTTTTGAATAAATCCCATGAAATCTCACCTGAACAGAGAAGGAGAAATGCAATAGGCAACCTTGGCATTTTAAGAACGTAAGAATAGCCAAACTGGGTCAGACCAATGGTTCATTTAGCTTCCAACAGTGGCCAGTCCAGATCACAAGTACCTGGCAGAAATCCAATTAGTAGCAACATTCCATGCTACCAATCACAGGGCAAGCAGTGGCTTCCCCCATGCCCATCTCAATAGGAGACTATGTTTTCCTCCAGGAACTTATCCAAACATTTTTTTAAACCCAGACACGCTAACCGCTGTTACCACATCCTCCAGCAGTGAGTTCCAGAGCTTAACTATTCTTTGAGTGAAAAAACATTTCCTACTATTTGTTTTAAAAGTATTTCTATATAATTTCATTGAGTGTCCCCTGGTCTTTGTACTTTTTGAAAGAGTGAAAAATCAATTCTTTCACCTGTTCTACACCACTTAGGATTTTATAGACCCTAATCATATCCCCCTCAGTTATCTCTTTTCCAAGCTGAAAAGCCCAAGCCTCTTTAGCTTTTTCTCTTATGAGATTAGTTCCATTCCTCTTCATTGAACTTTTTCTGTTATATCTTTTTTGAGATACGGCGACCACAAGTGAACACAATATTCAAGGTGAGGTTGCACTACTGAGGCATTATAGTATTCTTGAATTCCTTTCCTAATAATTCCTAGCATTCGTTTTGCTTTTTTGGCTACTGCCGCAAACTGGGCAGAAGATTTCAGCATATTGCCTGCAATGACACTTAGATCTTTTTCTTGGATGCTGATTCTCAAGGTGGATCCTAGCATCAGGTAACTATGATTCAGATTATTATTTCCAATGTGCATCACTTTGCATTTGTCCATATTAAATTTCATCTGCCATTTGAATGCCCAGTCTTCCAATTTCCAAAGGTCCCCCTGCAATTTTTCACAGTCTAAATGTGTTTTTTAAATAGTTTTGTGTCATTTGCAAATTCTATCTCCTTAATTATTCTGATTTCCAGGTCATTTATAAATATGTTAAATAGCACCAGTCCCGGTACAGATCCCTGTGGCACTCCACTATTCACCCTCCTCCATTGAAAAATATGCTCAGCAAGATGCATACATAAATTCTAATTGTTGCCAATTAGTGCCAATATTATTTGCACCAGATCAGCAGCGCTAATTGGTTCATTATTCAATCAAATTGAGTGCAGGAACTGGGCACGTGCTCAAATTTCCGCACGTAATTTTGAGAACCATATATAGATTCTGGGGGGTAGTATATAGGTAGTATGTTTGGATTTGTGAGCCAGTTGAAACAGCAAGTAGGACTTGAACAAGGTTGTAAAGATCTTGGGGAAAAGTGGAAGATGTAAATAAACATGTTCAAGATTTGAAGAAATGTGACCAGGCTGTGGTTAAAGATTTGACTGTAGTACAATGAAATTTAGAGATTTTTAAAAATTATCGGGTCCTTTTACTAAGCCACGGTAACAAGTGGCCTGCAGTAGTGTCAGCGTGTCCTTTGGGTGTGTGTTGGGCCATGTTTTTATTGTGTCTAGGAAAAAGGGCCTTTTTTTAAGGGACGGAAAATGGACGTGCGCTAAAATTGAAGCCAGCGGGCATACATTTTTGGCCCAAGACTTTACCACCACCCACTGACCTAGCGGTAAGGTCTCACGCGCTACCAGTGCAGTAAGCATGCAGTGAGTGCCAACTGCTGTTTACCACCAGGTAAGCAGCCCGCATTAGAAAATAGAAATGTATTTTCTACCACGGGATCCGGCGCATGCCAAATTTGGAGTTCCCACCCAGATCATGCGCTAGCCAGGCAGTAGTGCTGATTTGGCATATGCTGTATGCTCATAGGCCCTCCTGCGTCTTTGTAAAAGGGCCCCTTTATTAAGAGATCAAAATAGGTGTTTTTTAATTTCCCCCGTCTCCACTAGTATTTGATAAGTTGAGAAGGTATTATAGAGAAGTTTTGCAAGTCTATCCTGAAACCATTCCTCCTATTAAGGAGCTGTATATATCCCAAGGAAAGCCATTTTAAGATCTTCTGGGCAAGACGTGTAGGAAAGTGAAAGTGAGTTTGGATATTTTTGGTTTATTAGTGGTTTCACAGGAAGAGGTGATGATAAGAAGGACACATCTGGTCACTTATGCTCTGAAACCAGACAAACTCCAACACTTAAATTGTATTTTAAGAGGTTGGCTTTCCGAGGAAAATATATTATGTTTTTTCCTGATATTTCTCAACCATCACAGGAAAGATCAAAATGACATTGCCTTGGGTGCAACTTTTTCCTATGCTTTCCTTCTTTGTGTTTGAATTTCAGAATGTGAAATATGGTTTTTTAAGATCCTTAGTGGCTACATCATTTCTTAGACCATAGAGTATTGTAATGTTTCTCTGTTTGTACATTTGCAAGATCAATGTGATTTCATTGTTTAATTAGGTAGCTTAATCCTGATCTGATAATTAGGCTAGTGCTGGAGTCCACTCTTTCATATTTTCTTATTTATTATCTCATTATAAATGTGTTAGGTTTAGGTCTTGATTATGATTGACTACTCTGCCCCTCCCCTTATTGTAGGCTTCTAAATGCTTTAGGGAAGTATTCCTTTTTTATTAAGGGGCCCATTTACAAAGCTGCGGTGAGCACTAATATGTGCTTACCGTAGCTTAAAATGGTACTTTTGATTGCCTCAGGTACAAACTTAGATTGTGAGCCCTCCTGGGACAGAGAAATATCCAGTGTACCTGAATGTAACTCACCTTGAGCTACTACTGAAAAAGGTGTGAGCAAAATCTAAATAAATAAATAAATAAATGTGTGTGCGCTACCAGCATACTAAAAAATAATAAAAAAAATTTGTTGCTGAAGGGTGTGTCTGTGCTAATCAGTTAGGGACCCTTTTACTAAAGCACTGTAGGGCTAACACAGGCCTACCAGATGCTAAACGGGATGCTCTAAGGTGCCTCGTGGAAGTTTCCTGCTCAGCCTGTGCTAATCCTGCATCTAAATATTTTTTATTTTCCAGTGCAGATGTGCCCATGGGTGGAGAGTAGGCATGCCTGAGCTAATCGGTTAGCTTGGGCACATTACCGAATGCTACCCAAATAGTTCGGGAGTAGCGCAGGAGCTCTTACTGCCTCCTAAATAGCTGGTGGTAAGGGCTCCTGCAGTAATGGCCATGTGCTAATGAGGAAATTAGCGCATAGTCACTACAAAAAAGTACAGCACGGTGGCCATTTTACTGCTATGCTAAAAGTGGCCACAGCGCATGGAAAACCAGTGCCAGCCACTTTTTAGCGCTGATTGGTAAAAGGATCCCTTAGTGCACCCAGATTGCCACATACTAACTGAACCCTTACTGACTACAAAACAGGTGGCAGTAAGGGCTGACATGCTAATTTTTGTTAATGGTCGTGCACTAATATTAGCGCATGGCCATTAAATCAGAAAATGGAAATCGGCCATTTTCCAGCCACAGCAGAAAGTGGTCTTAGCACCTGGGAAAGACCACGTAAGGGCACTTTTTGTTGCGGCTTTGTAAAAGGCCTCTCTATTTTCTTGTATATTCTTTTATTTTTCCCTCTTTGGACTATATTTCTTCAAGCAAGAATTTATGTCTTGTAATATTCTTGTTAAAAATCTATAAACAAATATTTTAAATAAAAGGAGCCATGGTAAATCATCACCACCTGGGTAAGAAGTTTTTACTAGGGAAAAGTGAGACAAAATAGAAAATTGTAACTTTAGTGCCTTTTTAAACCAAGAGTTCTTAGCAGCTGGGAAGCTGATAGGGGATGACATCCTAAAGCCATTAACTTGTATGGAGAGTGAGACCAGCTGAGTGTGGGAACTTTAATGCCTGTTGGAAATGCACCCTAGCTGCAATTAGAAAAAAGAGTTGCGTATTGCCTGGGAAAGTTACTGACCAGAATCCCATGTTGAAGTATCTTCCTGATAGATTAACCTCAAGAGGCTGAAGTCTGTACTATAGAGAATCAAACCAGCCAACAGCTACAGTCAGTAAATGGGAAGCTGACAGGTCACTGGCACATTAAAGACCAAATCCTGTAGTCTCTGTGACAGATGGTTGGACCAGCTGAGCATGGGAACTTTGTTGGATTCAGTTGTGTGAGGAGGCCGTACGTTACCTGCAAAAGTTACTGATTAGAAGCCCATGGTGAAGCATTCACCTATAGTATGCTTATAAATAAAGCATATTCAGTGTCCTGATTCATCTATGGAAAAGGGAACACATTGCCGAGATTCTGACCCAGAGTGTATACCTGGCACTATCTGCTTGTTTTTCATTTAAAAAGAAAAGTAACTACTACTTTACAAGAACTTAAATGAGATTTATTTTAGAATTGAGGGCATTTCCTATTATTTCAAGTGTATTTCCAGGTTCTCACATTGAGATGGAGAATGATAAGATTAGTTCAAATAGTGTAGTTTCAAGGCAATTTACAAATTCATCTGCAGACTGTGATAACTCACCAAGCAGGCCCTTCCCTTCTTATAGGCAGACCATTTCCATCTTTAGTTGCGTTCACATAAATTTTAAGATTGTCTACCATTGGGTTAATGGTCTAAATTTTAGGCACAATAGGAGTTTGTCTTTCTAGCTGCAGCATCTGAAATCTAACTGGATTAAACTAATCCGATTCTACCTTTTGCTGATGGATCCAGAAGGAATGTAGTTGAATTATATGATGGTCTATAAACACATTTTATTTGATATATAATAATTCGTTTGGGAAATCAATCATAGCATTGTAGTTTACTCTAAAAAAAAAAACCCAGTATCTGTTGTACTCAAATTCAATGTATGCCTTGACCACCTCCTATACTTGGGGTCTCAGTTTCCAGTTCTCCAGTCAGGTTTTTCAGGATATCCCTAATGAACATGCAAAAGAGACATTTGCATACACTGGAGGCAGTGAGCATGCAAATCTATCTTGTACATATTTATTATGGATACCCTGAAAACCCAGCTTGTTTGTGGCTCTTGATGATCAATGTTTGAGACTCCTATCATAGAGCAACATCAAGGAGTATGTCTACCAAAGGATGTTAAGCCCTAATGGGTGCTAAGCACACCTGTAAAAACTTACCACAAAGCATGCTAAAGCATTTTATGGTAAGTAATCTTTTTGTATGTGCTAAGCATTCAATATCCATATTTTTATATTTATTTTTGGGAGTACGTGTGTCATAGGAGGCAGTAAGTGTTCCCCCAGATTTCTTTTTCAGGATATACACACTAAGGTGAACCTTAATGCACAGGCTGAAAAAGAAATAACCGAAAATACCCAATTTCCTGGACACACTGGAAATAGGCTTAATGCATGGGAAAGTTCCTCATTAGCACACACTAAGCCAATTTCCTTGCACCCTTAGTGGATATACCCCTGTTTTGTTACTTTGGTGTCCTTTTGCAAAGGTGTGCTAGTGTTTTTAGTGTACACTAAAAATAAGGATGCGATAAATGCTATAGACACCTATAGGAATATATGGGTATCTCAAGCATTTAGCACGCACTAAAAACGCTAGTGCGCCTTTGTAAAAAAAAAAAAACCTTTTGTGATGAATTTAGAATTGCTCTTTTATAAGAATCTGTCTACTATTAAGTCAAGAAAATGTCTCTTCTTCTCTTCCCTCATAACCTATCCTATACAGGAAAGGGTATCTACGATGGCTCAAGATACCAGCTTGGAAAAGTTGGACAGTGGGTCTGTGAGCTAAGATTGCATCTTGCTAAAGATGTAAAAGGACTGGAAGCGGTGCAAAGAAAAGCTACGAAAATGGCATGGGATTTGCATTGCAAACCGTACAAGGAGAGACTTACTGACCTGAACATGTATACCTTGGAGTAAAGGAGAAACAGGAGTGATATGATACAGACGTTCAAATATTTGAAAGGTATTAATCCGCAAACAAACCTTTTCCGGAGACGGAGAACTAGAGGACATGAATTGAGGTTGAAGGGGGGCAGACTCGGGACTAATGTCAGGAAGTATTTTTTCACGGAGAGGGTGGTGGATATGTGGAATGCCCTCCCGCGGGAGGTGGTGGAGATGAAAATGGTAATGGAATTCAAACAGGCGTGGGATAAACACAAAGGAATCCTGTTTGGAAGGAATGGTTCCGTGGAATCTTAGCAGAGATTGGGTGGCGACACCGGTAATTGGAAACAAAACGGGAGCTGGGCAGACTTCTACAGTTTACGCCCTGATCATGACTGAATAGATAGGGATGGGATGGAGTGTATATTTTAAGGGGCTTCGATGTTAGCTTCAGAACTTAGACTTCTACGGTCTGTGACCTGAGAAAGGCAAGGACAAATCAAACTCGGGTATACATATAAAGTATCACATACCATGTAAAATGAGTTTATCTTGTTGGGCAGACTGGATGGACCTTACAGGTCTTTATCTGCCATCATTTACGATGTTACTATCCAGCTTTTTTTCGAAAGTGATCGCCGGCCATCTTCCGACATAAATCAGGAGATGGCCAGCAATCTCGCAAAAGCGGCCAAATCGGTATAATCGAAAGCGGCTTTTTTGACAGTATCGCCGCTTTCCCATCGCCTCGCCGGCAAAACTTCAAGGGGGCGTGTCAGCGGCGAAGCGAAGGCAGAACATGAGCAGACATGGGCATGGCTACCAGATGGCCGGCTTTCACAGATAATGGAAAAAAAACGACGTTAAGCAGTATTTCGCCGGGTTTACTTGGTCCTTTTATTTTCAAGACCAAGCCTCAAAAAGGTGCCCCAACTGACCAGATGACCACCGGAAGGAATCGGGGATGACCTCCCCGTACTCCCCCAGTGGTCACCAACCCCCTCCCACACTAAAACAATAAAACTAAAAACCTTTTTTGCCAGCCTGTATGCCAGCCTCAAATGCCGTACCCACCTCCATGACAGCAGAATATGTTCTATCGTCTGACAGCCTTTCCCTGGTTGTGATGTGGCTCTCAGGTGAGTGTGACACCTTTTCTGTTAGGTGAACTGCAGAGTCACATCAGCAATGCATTGTGGTGAGTGTAGGGTAGTAGGCTCTACTCCCATGGTGCTTTTCCCCCTGCTAACTGGGTCAGAGTGTGTCCAGTTTTGTTTCCGGTAGTCCATGAGGTAGTGGCCATTTTTGTCAGCCAGTTTTAGATCCCTTTCATGTGTTACCCACGTTAGAGAACTTAGTTATTACCTTGAATGTTGCTGAAAGAGGGCATTGTACACCATTCTGCCAGCTCTGACCTACTGCTAATCTCAGTACCAGGGAGACTCTTTGCCAGTGGGGCACAACCTCTGATCTGCAGTTAACTGTGAGTAAACGTGCTTATTCAAATAAAGGACTTTTTCAAAGAGATTAGTCTTCAGGTGTCAACTGGTGTGCCAAGGTTATACAGCAGCAACAAGTCCTAGAGGCCTCAGTGTATGCAGGTCCCTGGAGCACTTTTAGTGGGTACCGCAGTGCACTTAAGGCAGGTGGACCCAGGCACATCCCCCCCTACCTGTAACACTTGTGCTGGTAAATGGGAGGAGTGGCCTAGTGGTTAGAGTGGTGGACTTTGGTCCTGGGGAACTGGGTTCAATTCCCACTGTAGGCACAGGCAGCTCCTTATGACTCTGGGCAAGTCAGTTAACTCTCCATTGCCCCAGGTACAAATAAGTACCTAAGCCGCATTGAGCCTGCCATGAGTGGGAAAGCGCGGGGTACAAAAAAATCCCCACTGTACCCACATGTAGTTGCCCTCTTCACCCCTAAGAGCTACGGTAGTGGTGTACATTTGTGGGTAGTAGGTTTTGGGGGGGGGGGGGCTCAGTACCCAAAGTAAGGGAGCTATGCATGTGGGAGCATTTTCTGAAGTCCACCGCACTAACGCCTAGGGTGCCCAGTTGCTGTCCTGGCATGTGAGGGGGACCAGTGCACTACAAATGCTGGCTCCTTCCACGACCAAATGCCTTGGATATCGCCGGGTTGGAGATTGCTGGCATTTGTTTCCATTATCACTGAAAAACAAGACCGGCCATCTCAAACCCGGTGAACTCTGGCATTTGGCTGGGCTAAACCGTATTATCGAAAAAAAGATGGCTGGCCATCTTTTTCGATAATACGGTTCTGGCCAGCTGTAGCGCCACCGCCAAAATAGATCACCTGCGATCTATTTCGCCGGCGATGTTCGATTATGCCCCTGCATGTTATTTGATGCTGATGCTAAACTTCCAGCTTGAGTATCTGTAGCTCTTTCCCAAAGGATACCAATAAGCAGAATCACGTGGAGGGGCATAATCGAATGGGGCGTTCAAGTTTTCCTGAGGACGTCCTCACAGGACATCCCGGCGAAGGTGCGGGGAAACCCGTATTATTGAAACAAGAGGGCGTCCATCTTTCATTTCGATAATACGGTCGGGGACACCCAAATCTCAACATTTAGGTCGACCTTAGAGATGGTAGTCCTTAGAGATGGTCGTCCCTGGTTTTCGGCGATAATGGAAACAGAGGATGCCCATCTCCTAAACGACCAAATGCAAGCCCTTTGGTCATGGGAGGAGCCAGCATTCATAGTGCACTGGTCCCCCTGACATGGCAGGACACCAACTGGGCACCCTAGGGAGCACTGCAGTGGACTTCATAAATTGCTCCCAGGTGCATAGCTCCCTTACCTTGTGTGCTGAGCCCCCCAAAACTCACTCCCCACAACTATACAACACTACCATAGCCCTAAGGGGTGAAGGGGGGGGCACCTACATGTGGGTACAGTGGGTTTGTGGTGGGTTTTGAAGAGTTCACATTTACCACCACAAGTGTAACAGGTAAGAGGGGATGGGCCTGGGTCCGCCTGCCTGAAGTGCACTGTACCCAATAAAACTGCTCCAGGGACCTGCATACTGCTGTTAGGGAGCTGGGTATGACATTTGAGGCTGGCAAAAAATATTTTTAAAGTTGTTTTTAGGGTAGGAGGGGGTTAGTGACCACTGGAGGAATAAGGGGAGGTGATCCCCGAATCCCTCCGGTGGACATCTAGTCAGTTCAGGCACCTTTTTGAGGCTTGGTCACAAGAAAAAATGGACCAAGTAAAGTCGGCCAGGTATTCGTCAGGGATGCCCTTCTTTTTTCCATTATCAGCCGAGGACACCCATGTGTTAAGCACGCTCCAGTCCTGCCTTCACTATGCTTCCGACATGCCCCTGGGAACTTTGGTCGTCCCCGCGACGGAAAGCAGTTGAAGACGCCCAAAATCGGTTTTCGATTATGACGATTTGGGTGACCCTGGGAGAAGGACGCCCATCTCACGATTTGTGTCGAAAGATGGGCACCTTCTCTTTTGAAAATAAGCCTTATAGGGTCCTTTTACTAAGGTGCCCTAATCGATTTAGCATGCTTTAATAATTAGTGTACACTAAATGATATGATGCCCATTATATTCCTTAGTAAAGGGACCCCATAGAAAACCCCACAATACTGCGCCTGATCCAGAAAAAGATAGTCATTAGTCACACACATTAGAAAGAAATGTATAGATTCTCTGCTTTCTTATCAGGCAGTTAAATTAGGCAGAGAAGTTTCCCCTTTGATAATTCAGGAGTTATAAGTATATAAGTATTGCCATACTGGGACAGACCAAAGGTCTATCAAGTCCAGCATCCTGTTTCCAACAGTGGCCAATCTAGGTCACAAGTACCTGGCAAGATACCAAAACAGTACAATACATTTTATGCTGCTTATCCTAGAAATAAGCAGTGGATTTTCCCCAAATCATTTTAATAATGGCTTATGGACTTTTCTTTTAGGAAGCTATCCAAACCTTTTTTAAACCCCGCTAAGCTAACTTCTTTTACTACATTCTCTGGGAACAAATTCCAGAGTTTAATTATATGTTGAGTGAAGAAATATTTTCTCCAATTCGTTTTAAATTTTCTATTTTGTAGCTTCATTGCGTGCCCCCTCGTCCTAGTATTTTTGGAAAGAGTAAACAAGAGATTCACGTCTACCCATTCCATTCCACTCATTATTTTATAGACCTCTATCTCCTCAGCCATCTCTTCTTCAAGCTGAAGAGCTCTAGCCGCTTTAGCCTTTCCTCATAGGGAAGTCGTCCCATCCCCATTATCATTTTTGTCGCCCTTCTCTTTACCTTTTCTAATTCCACTATATCTTTTACGAGATCTGGTGACCAGAATTGCACACAATATTCGTGGTGTGGTCGCACCATGGAGCAATACAAAGGCATTATAACGTCCTCATTTTTATTTTGCATTCCTTTCCTAATAATCCCTAACATTCTATTTGCTTACTTAGCTGCCGCCGTATACTGAGCAGAAGGTTTCAACATTTTTTGAAGATAAGCTGCTTAAGACTTATTTATTTAGGAACTATTGAAGAAGATGAATATATTAGACTTTTTGATTAATTACTTTGTTACTGTAATCCCTGGGATGTCCATTTTCTTTATGTGTAATCTGCATTGAACTGCAAGGTGTTGCGGGTTATAAGAATAAAATGTTATGTTATGGTACGAGAGGTGACAGTGCTGGATCCGCTAGGAAACAGTGATCATAACATGATCTAATTTGATCTGATATCTGGAGTGAAGTCATTACGGAAATCTACTGTAGCAACATTTAACTACGACAAAATGTGGAAAATGGTTAAAAAGAAACTAAAAGGGTCATCCAGAAAGCAGGCATGGACGTTGTTTAAAAATACCATCATGGAAGCCCAGACCAGATGTATTCAACGTATTAACAAAGGTGGAAAGAAGAGCAAACGACAGCCAGCATAATTAAAAGCTGAAGTGAAAGAGGCTATTAGAGCCAAAAGAGCATCTTTCAAAGAATGGAAAAAGGATCTGAATGAAGAAAATGAGAAGCAACATAAGCACTGTCAAGCTACATGCAAAGCACTGATGGTTAAAAGAGAATATGAAGAAAAATTTGCCGCAGAGACAAAAACTCTTAACACCTTTTTCAGGTATATCAGAAGCAGAAAGCCTGTGAGGGAATCTGTGGGACCGTTAGATCATGAAGGAGCAAAAGGGGCACTCAAGGTGGCCAAGGCCACAACATAGAGCTTGAATTAATTCTTTGCTTCAGTTTTTACAGAAGAAGATGTAAGAGATTTACCTGTACTAGAAATGGTTTTCAAGGGTGATAATGTGGAGAAACTGAAAGAAATCTCATGACCCTGGAAGACGTACTGAGCCAAATTGATAAGTTAAAGTGTGATAAATCACTTGGACCGGATGGTATACACCCCAGGGTACTGAAAGATCTCAAACATGAAAATGCTGATCTGCTGTTAGTGATCTGTAACATGTTGTTACTATCATCTGTAGTAACTGAAGACTGGAGGGTAGCCAATGTAGCACTGAAGGGTTCCAGTGGTGATCCAGGAAATTACAGATCGGTAAGCCTGCCAGGTAAAATAGTGGAAACTATTATAAAGAATAAAATTATAGAATATGTAGACAAACATGGTTTATGGGATAGAGTCAGCATGGGTTCAGCCAAGAGAAGTCTTGCCTCACCAATTTGCTTCATTTCTTTGAAGGCGTGAATAAGCATGTGGATAATTGTGAGCTGGTTCATGTAGTGTATCTAGATTTTCAGAAAGCACATGACAGAGTTCCTTATGAGAGACTCCTGAGAAAATTAAAAAGTTATGGGATAGGAGGCAATGTCCTTCTGTGGATTAGGAATTAGTTATTGGACAGAAAACGGAGGGTAGGGTTAAATGGCCATTTTTCTCAATAGAGGAGGGTGAATAGTGGAGTGCCACAGAGATCGGTACTGGGACTGGTGCTATTTAAAATATTTATAATGATCTGGAAATCAGAATAACGAGTGAGGTAATTAAAATTGTAGTTGACACAAAACTATTCAAAGTTGTCAAAGGGTCTTGGCATTCCTCTTGTTTTTGTTTCATTTACCAGCAGCTTCCCAAATTGGTTTCACCGTGTTCTAAACCTCAGTTGTTTTCTCACTAATGAGCTCATTTTTGAAAGAGAAGGACGTCCATCTTTCGACATTAATCGTAAGGTGGACGTCCTTCTCCCAGGGACGTCCAAATCGGTATAATCGAAACTCTATTTAGGACGTCTCCAACTGCACTCCGTTGCAAGGATGTCCAAAGTTCAAGGGGCGTGTCAGAGGCATAGCGAAGGCGGGACTTGGGCATGCCTAACACTTGGACATCTTTGACCCATAATAAAAAAAAACAAGGACAACCCTGAAGTTATTTTCACCCGGTGCCCGAAATGACCACATGACCACTGGAGAGAATCGGGGATGACCTCCTGTTAATCCCCCAGTGCTCACTGACCCCCTCCTATCGTCAAAAAACATCTTTAAAAATATGTCGTGCCAGTCTCAGATGTCATACTCAGGTCCATGACAGCGCATGCAGATCCCAGGAGCAATTTTAGTGGGTACTGCAGTGCACTTCAGACAGGCGGACCCAGGCCCATACCCCCCTACCTGTTACATTTGTGGAGGAAACAGCGAGCCCTCCAAAACCCACCACAAACCCACTGTACCCATATATAGGTGCTCCCCTTCACCCGAAAGGGCTATGGTAATGGTGTACAGTTGTGGGGTGGGGGGGGGGGCTCAGCACACAAGGTAAGGGAGCTATGTACCTGGAAGCATTTTATGAAGTCCACTGCAGTGCCCCCTAGGGTGCCTGGTTGGTGTCCTGGCATGTCAGGAGGACCAGTGCACTACAAATGCTGGCTCCTCTCATGCCCAAATGGCTTGCATTAGGATGTTTTTGACATGGACGTCTTTAGTTTCAAAAATCGCTGAAAGTCAGAACGTCCATGTCCAGGGATGTCCAAATTTAAGGATTTGCATGTCTCTGATGGTATTTTCGAAATGAAAGATGGACATCCATCTTGTTTCGAAAATACGAGTTTCCCCGCCCCTGGATTTTGCCGTTTTGCAAGGACGTCCAAATCGCAACTTTGGACGTCCTTTTCGAAAATGCCCCTCCACGTCTCCAAGACTGCCCTTCTCCACTATGTGGCCACCTCCTGCCATTTCAGGACACTGAAACAATATCTTTCAGAATTACTATGAACCCATTCCCTTTCATAGCTCTCATAAGAGCCCCGAGCCCCCCCTGGTGGTGAACTGCTGTATAACCAGTTTCTTACCAGTGAGCATAAACCTCTTTTTCGTGGGTAGCAGAACGAGCAAAACAGCAACTGAAAATCTATATGCAGACTGTTTATTCTTGTGACCTAAACACATTCTTAAGAACTTCTCTTCCTAATGTAGTTAAAAGTATGTACATTGTGAAAATTGAAGCATAGTATTAGTTCTGATGGGCTCAATATTCATCAGGTCACTCTAGTTAGGTAACTGTTTAGTTAACCAGTTAGGGGTAGCCGCCCTTCCTCTGTGAGTCACTTGTTCTACATCATCAACTGTGGTGCTCTTCCATCTTATAACGTAGTAAGAGAGGAGGCATTAACAGCGGTCCATATACCTAAGGGCTGCTGAGGGTAAAAATCTGCCACTGTACCCAGCTGGATCACTTTGAAAACTATCTTTCCCATGCTGTTGAGACTGCGGTTAAAAAGTGTTATTTTGTGTTCTCTTTTGTTGGTATCTGCTATCTAACTCGCAAAGAAAAGAAAGGCCCCTCTAGGAGAGAAAATGCTGGTGATTTTGTTCAGAAGCCACTGACAGGAATTCAATGGCAACAAAGTTCACTGAAATTCTCATTTTGTCCCTACCAAATTTGGATTTAGCAGTTTAAAGACAAAAAACTGAAATCCTGTATGCTGAACTGTAATAAAGCTCTGCTTTCTGCACACAGAATACTGCTGCTTCACCCCCACACACAAATCCAAATGCACCATAAACTTAAAGATGGTATAGCATAACCATCTGGCGTGAAATCAACTTAACTTTAGTTTGATAATGGCCACTGCCAGATGTTTTTAGAATGGGGACATGATAACTACAAGGTTGTCGCATGACCTGTCTTGAAATCTTAGGGTTGCTGCGTCAGGTGAAGCACTCATGCATTTTATCTCTCTTTCAATTCACAGCCTAATGCATTTGCAGGGCATTTTTCAATAAAGACTTTTTTAATCGGCACAGAACAGAAATAACTCTTTTTGGAACATTGGCATTTGCAGCCTGATTTGACTAATTTTTTTTCAATGAGTAGGAAGCACTACCTATTCTAGTGTTTCTAAAGCCTTTCATGGATCCCCTGATACAACTGGTTTTCAGTATATCAACTATAAGTACACATGGGATAGATTCACACGTACTACCATGCAAATTTATCTCATACATATTCAGCATGCATGTCATGAAAACCAGAATGCCTACGAGGTATTCCAAGAATGACATGAAAAACACTGACCTATTTAATAGCCTCTATTTATTATTTATCTATTTATGAAGAAACTAAACAAATTTAATTAAAAAAATTTTAAACAAACTGTGCTAGGTTTCAGGGGTACTTAGAATTGCATTGCATTCCATTCTCTCATGGGTGTGGCATCCTTTGGCACACAGGAACCCTTTTACTAAGTTGCATCGGTGCCTATGGTCATCCTACACACGTCCTACACACGTCAATTTTGAACTACTGCCAACTACCGCGTGGCCTGGATGGTAATTTCATTTTTTATGCATGTCCACTACGCGTGCTGGAAAATATATTGTATTTTCCGGCACACAGTACTAACCAGGTGGAAATCGGCATTGACCATTGCCGCCCGGTTAACGTGTGAGACCTTACCACTAAGTCAGTGGGTGATAGTAAGATCTCAGACCCAAAATGTACGTGCACCAATTTTTATTTTGCCGCAAGGCCATTTTCGGTAAAAAAAAGGCCTTTTTTACAGATGCAATAAAAAATGGATCTGTGTGCATCCAAAGCACACGCCTACACTAGCGCAGGCCATTTTTCAGGAAACCTTAGTAAAAGGACCCCACAATGTCCTTAAGATGGTAGCCCCGGATGTGCTGCACAGATGAAAAAGTACATGGGTGCCTGTCTCTTTAAATACAGTAGAAAAGAGCACCAAAATCAAGAAATAAGGTCCTGGTCAATAGGCATAGTCAGAGCTCAAGGCTAAAACTGGAATAGAGCATCTCAAAAACTTTTAATGATTTCTCAACAATTTTCAGAGGATTATACTCTGGTCTCTACACATTGGAACAGAAAACTATTGTTGCTGAAAAAAAGAGTGGAGACTTTGGAAGCTAAGATTAATGAACGGCATGATCTATTAATAAAATATAATATTCATCTACACGGCAAGATAGAGAATTTGGATAATATTTCAAGACTGCATTTTATACATTTTCCTAAAGTTTCTGCTGAAGCTCCTAATGATTATCTTTAAGAAATATCTTGTGGAAGTTTTGAAAATTCCAGAAAATTCTTATCCACCGGTATCTACGATATACTTTATTTCACCTTTTTCAAAAAAAAAAGAAATGGATCAACCAGCAGATGCAGTTACTAATTTAGACGTCTCGTATGATTTGTTAAATTTGACTCAGGTCGTTGAGGTGGATGTGACTGAAGTTAAACCTGCAAATTTAATTGTGTCCTTTGTATTAGACTCAGATCGAGACTGGGTTTTAAGGCTTTTCTTCTGTCATTGTGACTCTACTTTTTTAGGTTGTAAAGTCTAGGTCTTTCCTGACATTGCAAGGGTAACCCAGAAATGTCATCAGCAATGTTTGGTTCTGAGACCGCATGTATTACAGTTGGGTGCCCTCTTTTGGTTGAATTACCCATGTAAATGTGTCATTAAGTATAATTCTGTTAAATACATCTTTTATGACCCTGGACAACTAAAATAACTTTTGGATTCTAAATCACCCACTGTCGTTTCCTATCCACCTCCGGGTGGTTCTGCTTCTACTCTGCAATTAGTATTGGATGGACCTATCTCTCTCATTTACTTTTCAAATGTATTCCTGATATCAGCCTTGTCCCGGTTAAGTGGCAGATTAATTATTTCCTGTGTTATTTTATAAGCAAATGTATTGCCTTGTTAAAATGTCTTTTTCTGTTTCAAGAATATAAGTCTTGGATTTATATTGATCATTTCATCAAATAAAAAGTTTTAAAAAAAACTGGAATAGATCAAAAAGACATTAAAGGCAAAATAGACACTGGAGAGTATTTTATGTATTTATTTATTTATTTGTTGCATTTGTATCCCACATTTTCCCACCTATTTGCAGGCTCAATGTGGCTTACATAGTACCATAAAAGGCATTTGCCCAGTCGGTGGATAACAAATATAAAGTTGTATAGTGATCGTATGAGGTATAAGTGGAGGGTCGGAATGGATGAAGATTGCGTGATGTCCTGTTCGATCATAGTCATGCTGTGTTGGTAGGTGAAGTATTTATTAGTATTTATTTACCGCCTTTTTGAAAGAAGTCACTCAAGGCGGTTGCATGTGATCTCTCAAAAATAAAATATTGACAGTTCTTTAATTCAGTCAAAGGCAATAAAGAAGATAAAACACAAGTGACTTGGACTTAGAGCTCGGCCTTCACACTCCTCTTCCCGAGTAGGTATCCTCCTCCTCTCTACTTTCTTTCGGCTGAGTTTTTAGGCTGAGGCTCTCCTTGAGGAGAGCACATTTCCCCTTCACTGGCACTTGAATAAAATTGCAACAGTATATCTCTGGACACCAACATATCAGAACCCTTCTCTAGGCCATCTAAGAAAAAGGGATAGGCCTCCTGCATGGAGATATGCTATATGAGATCCACTTTCTCGCCTCCCCATGAGACCAAGTGGAAAAATGCACCAGGCTGATTTAGATAGCCAGCAATAACTGGATGGTGTCGTAGAGGTCCAGCATGATATTCAGTGGCTCTACCCAATTAGATGCCACTGTATATCATGTTGGGACCCGAACAGTGTGAATGAACTATTCAGGAGTCACTCCTGCCCGATGAACACCCACTGAATATTGATCCTTTAGTTGATAAAATATGCACTACACTCTTTCTGGTCAATATTTGGACAGCCTCAGTGAACATTTTTCTAATTGTTCACCACTGCCTGCCAAATGAAACCTAAACATTCACCCCAAGATGTCTACTAAATTCAATTGGCTAAAGAGCCAATTAGTGCAAATAATTAGATGCTAAGCAACACTAATCAGCACCAATTTGGAATTGGGCACCTATTTTGATATGCACTATTCTATAACATGTGCACTCAATCTCATACCCCCTCTGTTTACAAAGCCACACAACAATGCCGACACAGCCTATTCAAAGTGAATGGGCTGTGTAGGCATTAATACATTGACAGCTGTTAGCAGCACGGTTTAGTTAACGGGGGGGGGGGGGGGGGTAGTGTGCAACCCTGAAGGGGGTGTGGCTATAGGAGGTGCATGGGAGGGGTGATCCTAAAATGTGCATGCAATTATAGAATACCGAGGATGTGCGCTCAAATTGGGTGCCAGGAATTACATCTGGTTTCAGCAATTGTAAATCCTGACATCCAAATTTGGGCACTGGGATTGGCACTCTACTAATTCTATAGTGGATGCTCATCTTTGAGTGCCTATTATTGAATAACATTGAGTGCCAATTTTTTGGCACTGATTTTTGATCGCTTTTTATTAAATCTAGCCCTCAATGTTTGGGCATGTCTGGATATCCAGGTCAGCAATGATACCCTGAACGTTTGTGGTTATGGCCAATATTCAATGTGGTACCCGCATAGCTATCTGGGCAAAGTTAGGACTGCTTTTTACGTGATCCTACTTGCCCAGTTCGCATGTAGACATTGACACTGAATATCTCCAATTTCTGCATAACTTCCAGGACTACCCTGGCTCTGCCCTGGACCACACTAGCATTGCCCAATCAGAGTCAATAGTCAGCCGCAGGGGTGTATCTGCGTAGGGCCACAGGGGCCCCCGCCAGCAAAAGTAAGCAGCGGGGGAGGGTTGACGGCGGGGAGGGGGGTGGAGAGAAGCGGCGGCGGGGCGGGGTGGGGGAGGCAAAAATGTGCCCCCCCCTCTCTGGCTCTGGCCCCCCCTACCGCCGGATTCCAGATACGCCCCTGGTCAGCCGTATTGCCCAGTTAAGTGTCGCTGAATACCAGCGGCTGACCAGCTCAGTGTAGTTTATGCTTAAGCCAGGCTGAATATCTACCCTCTCTCTGACTTGGAAGTTTGGGGTGCACCTGGATGCCAAGTCCCTTTCTACTGCAGTACTGAATCCTCTGCAGAACAGAAATCCACCTTGATACTAAGTTTTAGTCATCTTCCCTGACAGATAGATGGATGGTTACCCTTGGCTCCTCTGCTGCTGGATTACTTTCCCCTTCCCACAGACTCGTTGAATCTTGTGGAGAGAGAAAAGATCCTCAAGTACCAAGAAATGCAGTCCAAGACCATGAAAATGTGGCAGCAAGATACAGAAATATTGCCCATCATTTTGGGTGCCACAGACTTGAAGAAAAAGAACTTCCAAGCGAACCTGGATAAGTTGCCTATACACGTTACATCTAATGAACTCCAGAAAGAAGCACTCTTTGGCACAATGCAAGTACTATGCCAAGTGTTAGCAGTAAATTTGAGAGACTGAGATCATACACCACATACCCTGGCTTTGAAGTGAGGTTCATTCCTGTCATGGTATGTGCAAAACTAACCCATTTGGAAAAATTACCTTCGAAAGACACCTCCCTTTGTGGTCTCTGTTCCCCTTTGATATTTAGCCAGCTTCTGGATGACTGCTGTTCTTTGGATCTGACCGAGTGGGACACATCAGTCTCAGATGCAGTGCCCAGGCTGCGCTGTGCCCCAGCAGGGAACTCATTACCCCTCAGACTCCTTGTGGGTGGAAGACTACAGGCACTTGCATGCTAGGCCGGGTCCTTTTATAGTTCCTTCCAGTTCAGTGCCCTACTCACCCTGTGAGTTGCAAGAAAGCTCAGTCTTTATTACATCCTATTGCAACAATGGTTTATGTTAGGTGAAGGGACTCCAGAAGGTTCCTCTTTATGGAGAGAGAGGCACAGTTCAGTGGCCTATGCTGAACTCTGATTAGGAACTCTCCACATCTCTCCTGCTATTACTTGTCCAAAAAAATACATACACTGAGAGAGAGAATGCAGTTTCATACTACTCACTATTACTCCACTAAATTACCAAACAGAGAAAAAAAATACTTCATTGTCTTTAACACCCTTAATAAGTGGTTTGGCTCTACTGATGGCCTATTTAGTTTCCTCTTTACTTCTGGCATTTTCCCAGTTTCCCACCCACTTTAACACCAAACCAGCTGTGAAGGTATGCCACCCTAATTATTCCCTGCACTGCCACGATGGAAGCTGCACTGTCAGTGAGGACTGCCGCAGAGTGCGGAGCGAGATAACATCATCAGCAGGTGGGCACAACAGAAAAGGCCAGATTACTGCCACTGTGATTACTGTCATCTATCTTAACTCAGGCAGAAAATGGAGCACTCTCTATATTCTCCTTCCCTGCCGCCACATTTCTAAAAGGCTCTTTAAAGATGCCATTTGCATTTTAAGCAACTTTTAACCTTTAAAATCATCTCACAGTAAAAACAGATGCTGGTTAAAAGGGTTTTATTTTGTTTTGTTTTTTTAACTCTCCAGGCATATGATATTGGTTTACAAGCAGTTGGTGTGTAAGGACAGGATTTTATACATTCAACAAGGAGAGCTGTATGAGAAGAAAAGGCAGTTCTTTTCACACTTGATTTTCTCCCTGTTTCATCTTTTCAAGGTTCCATGGTAACTATGAAAATCATTTACACAGCAGTAAACACTGTATCCTCAACTAGCCAATTTGTACACTGAGGACTAAATTCTCCCAAATTAATCTGACCTTCAAAGGGTGAATATCACAAAATGCAAATAGTACAAAGAGATCTGGGAAACATTTGAGAAAAATAAAGACAGTCTGAACAAATTAGTGGGGTGCTTCCCCTTCTTTCATTCACAGACTCACCAATCTCTATGTGATGGTGGGTAAGAGGCAGCCTGTGTCTAGTGGCATTTGTGTGAGGCTGTCTTTTAAGGGGGTATAGCGTGTGGGGAATGTCAGGATGTTTGGGAGACAAGGGATGTGTGGGGGTTTGTGGAAGTGTTGGTAGGAGGTTTTCCATAATATTCTCACTCTTCTTTCCCCTCCCAAATTCTTGATCACTTTCCCACTCCTTCCCTTCTTCCTTCCTCTCTCCTATCATCCACTCACCCTTTCCCTCTTTCCTCTCCTACCATTCACTAATTCCCTCTCATCTCTCCATCCTCTCTCCTGTCATCCATTCTCCCTTTTCTCCGCTGTTCCATGCCCACCTACTCCCCACCCCCTCCTCTTTTCCTCTGCCACATCTACTCACTTACTCCCTCTCCCCTTCTCCAACTCCTCCTCCCATTATCCACTCACTCCCCTTCTCCCCTTATCCTATTCCCCATTCCACCATTTGCTCACTCTCCCTCTTCCCACTCTTCTCTTCTCCCACTATCTACTCACTATTCCTCCACCCTCTATTTATTCTCCCCTCCCTTTTTCCTTTTCCTCTCTTCCACCATTCGTTCCCTCTGCCCACTCTCCCCCTCTCCCATCATCTGCTCACTAATCCCCCCTCATCTCCTATTTCCTTTTTTTTTTTTTTACATCATTCTCTTACTCACCTTTCCTCCCCCCACTACCCTTTCCTCCAACCTTCAGTAGAGGCAACAGAGAAAGAGGGCCCCAGTGCACAGGGTATACAGACCCAGAACCCAGTTCATGGACATGACAGAGGAGCAGTGCATGCTCAGGTTCAGGTTTGATAAGGAAACTACAGTGTACCTATGCAATTATTCATGTATATTCAGTGCTGCTATGCGCAGAAGTGATATAGTTTATCTGGGTCTTTTGAAACAACTGCTCAAATGAATGCAAACAATTCAGAACGTGACTGTATGGCTTATTTTTTTCTCTGAAGAAATCAGAGAGGATCACTCCCTATTTTCTTCAGCGACACTGGCTTCCAGTAGAGGCCAGAACTTTGTTTAAATTGGGTTGCTTGATTTTTAAAATCATATATGGTCTAACTCCTAACTATATGATCTTCCTTGTTTGTACATCGATAGAAGGTCACTTTTGTAGCATCAGAAATATATTGTCACTATCTTTTCCTAGTCCTAGAGGGATAATTCTGGAGAAAATGTTCACTTGTTTGTTTGCATACCAAACAGCCAGTTTATGGTCTTCCTTATCTTGTGAATTAAAAAGTAGACCTGACATTGACACTTTAAAAAAAGGGGTTAAAAGCAATGCTATTCTGCAAATATCTATATAAATAAAATCCCCCCTCAGAGTTCTGAAGCTCACTCCATCTGTGGCAGTGAAGCCCTGAACTCCTGTCCTCCTAGTAGGCTAGGCTAGTATTGGGACTACTCACCCTCAGTACTCAGCCACGCCCATCTGCTCCCTATAAAACTCACCCTCAACGTTCTATTGGCTTCTGACGTCACTGAAGCCAAGGTTCGTATGTCCGAAGCTCTGAAGCCTCGAAAAACACAGTCTCTGGGCCCCGCCCTCGCGTCAAACGTTATGACGTTGAGGGCGGAGGCGGAGCAATTCACCAACATCGATGACGGGTGGGGGGGGCGGGGGGGGCCACAGGAAAGCCTCGCTAGCGCCCGTTTCATTGGCTCCAGAAACGGGCCTTTATTTACTAGTGTTTTAAGAAAGTAATTGCATACTATTCATTATATTTAAAGGATGTTTATTTATGTATCACTGTGTAACTTCCTAGATGTGTGATCTAGTCATCTCAATCTATAATCTGCTGTGAACTGCACATGAACCTTATTCTACCACAACATCACTTTGTAATTGTTCATACCGGAATTGGCGAATGCCTTTTGGTACTATGCAAGCCACATTGAGCCTGCAAATAGGTGGGAAAATGTGGGATACAAATGTAACAAATAAATAACAAATAAGATTGTCGGTTTTAGCGGGCTATAAATAAACTAAATGTACCTGTAACTGTATAGTGCTGACCGGCACTAGCTGTCTAGCTAGCAGCTGAATATCACAGGCTTTATGTAGATTTAGTTGGAATGTTCAAGCTCTACCCTCACTCCCTCCCAAAATTAGCTGGATAGGGCCTCAAGTGGCTGCCGCTATTTGAATAAGAGCTTTTCAATATCAGATCATTTATTCTTAAATATTAAAAATATTCACCCCTGGATTCTATATATGGAAAATTTGGGTGCATGTCCAATTTACATGTGCAATTTAATTGCATAACAAGCCAATAACTAGCAATAATTGGGTGTTAATTATTGCAATTAATTGGCTCCAATTAGGATTTGCATATGCATCTTGCTAAACGCTGTTCTGTAAAAATGTGTGTGCAAATCTTTTAGCACACAACTAAAAAGGGGGCATGGCCATGGGAGGGGCATGAGAAGGTCCGGGATGTTCACTACAGATATGTGCAGTATTACAGAATTTAGGGGGGGGGGATCAGCCCCTAAGTTATGCACAAGAATTTACACTAGGCTTCAGTTGGTATAAATCCTCGTGCTCAACGTTGGGTGCAGATCCCGGCACTACGTACTATTCTACAAATGGCACCCAATTGAGAGCACCATTTATAGATTAGCGCTCAGTACGCATTTATTTTCAGTGAACAAATTTGGGCGCTATTTACTGAATCTAGTCCTCAGTGTATGTTTTCCAGTTTCTTAAAGTCAATAGCATAGCTTCAGAAGAACATTGCAGTAGTTCTGAAAATTTGTAAAATATACTTATGCTTTAGTAGGAATAATGGGCCTGTCTGTCTTTCATTTCTACTACTTCTGCCAACAGGGCATCTACTCCTTTCTTCCTTCTTCTCTCTTTCTCTTAGCTTCCATTTCTGGCCCCTTCATTGCCATCTGTGCTCAAACTCCCATATCTTTTGTCACATCTTTCTGCCCTTTCTCACCTATCCCTCCACTCCATTCTCATCTCACTTTCCCTTCCAGTCCTTTTACCCAAGCGATAGCACAAACCAAGCAAGCTCCATCTATCTGCCTGTTTGTGTACTGTCAATCTCTACACATAGGCACAATGACACAAAGACAGACACACACCAAGACAGAAATCAAAACACACACCACACACAGACACAAACATACATAAAGACACTGACACACAAAGATACATGCCACACACACACTCACCTATACCTCATACAGCCCTTGTCACCCTAACAAGACACAATTTACCATTTATTTTCACACCTAGCCCCCATGCATACATGCCTGAGACTGCAACAGAGGTAGCAGATATGCACCATTTTGTCACATTACAAGGGGATAATTTCTTTCAGGGCAGAGTCTCCAAATGGGTTCATTCCACAAATCTAGGCGAGTAACAAATAAAACATACATAATAAAACTATAAGAAGTGCAGGAACAATGACACATTTTTACACCACAGAAAAAGGCATACCATAGGCTGAGCTGGCTATGCACATAACGTGAGAGCAATAAACCTTACTCAAGACAGGGTATGTGGCCAGTCTCTCAGATTTACTGCTAATACTTACCATAGTACTTGCAAAGTGCAATGGGAAAGAATGGGAAAGGGAACGGGATGAAGAATGATGTGGAGATAAAGGAATAAGAATAAGTGTTGAAGGGGATCAGAGACAAACAAGTTGTAAGTAGTATACTATGCTGTACTTTGTATTGTTATTTGAATATTTTTACTTGTATTGTTGTTTGAATATTTTACTGCTGTAATTGTCTATTGCTCACGTTTGATTTATTCTTACTGTACACTGCCTTAAGTGAATTCCTTCAAAAAGGCGATAAATAAATCCTAATAAATAAAAATAAATAAATGTGAAAAATACACACAGGATTAAATTCTATATTTGGTGCCAAAAAAAATCAGTGCTGAAAAAAGTGCTATTGTATAAACCGCAGATCATAAGTACATAAGTACTGCCATACAGGGACAGCCCGAAGATCCATGAAGCCCAACATCCTGTTTCCAACAGTGGCCAATCCAGGTCACAAGTACCTGGCAAGATCCTAAAACAGTACAATACATTTTATGCTACTTATCCTAGAAATAAGCAGTGGATTTTCCTCAAATAATTTTAATAATGGCTTACGGATTTTTCTTTTAGGAAGCTATCCGAACCTTTTTTAAACCCCACTAAGCCAACTGCTTTAACCACATTCTCTGGCAACAAATTCCAAAGTTTAATTACACGTTGAGTGAAGAAATATTTTCTCCATTTCGTTTTAAAGTTACTACTTTGTAGCTTCATTGCATGCCCCCCCCCCCCCCCCCCCAGTCCTAGTATTTTTTGAAAAAATAAACAAGATATTCACGTCTGCCCATCCATTCCACTTATTATTTTACAGACCACTATCCATTGAGAATACTGACCATTTAACTCTACTCTTTGTTTTCTTTTAACCAGACTGGGGGCATTCTTTTAAGTTACGTGCATAGTTAGAGAATAAGGGCATCCACACCTAAATTTATGCATAGATATTTGCACCATGTTTGTGTTGGTGCAAATGGCCATGTCTAACTTTAGGCATGATTCCCAGGCATAAGCATGTGTGGTAGAATAGTGCTTTTTTTCTGTGCTGATATTTTTGGTGCCATATGTAGAATTTACCTCTATATTTATTTTATTTATTTGTTACATTTGTATCCCACATTTTCCCACCTATTTGCAGGCTCAATGTGGCTTACATTGTACAGTAGAGGCGATCGCCAATACCGGTATAAACAAATACAAAGTTAGGTTAAAGACAGAGTACTGATCAAGTATGATAGGCACATTGGGGGTTGTAAGGAAGAAGGGTTAGGTTATGTCCATATGTGCATATTTAACCTGTTATGCTAGTATGCAATAAAATATTCTATACAGGCACTCTGCTATAGGAATTGTCCTCTTGAAGGGTAATTCTTTATGGAGTCATGTAGTTATAGGTGGCAAGAATGTATTTAAATGCCAGCATTCTAATAATTTATGCATGTATATGAACACATGCAGATGTAAATATGCAGTTCATTTGCATAATAAGAACTGCATGGCTCAAATGATTGAATTTATTTAGATAATGCTTATCAATCATATTCTTTCTCAGATCTCCTTCCTCACCACTTTTCATGGCATAGGGAGTAGCCTACTGTGGTGCCCAGTGCTAAGACAGAGCAACCCCATTGTTCTTAATCAAGCTTCATATAGAATGAGTGCTAAGAATCTAATGAAAACGTTCCTTATCAAGGCAATAAATGTAGTAAGTGCACTTCCTTGAAACTATGCAGCTTGCTGCACCTTAACTGTATTCTCTGAAATTAATATATTTTTTGATGCCTACTGGCATCAACACTGACTCTCATTCTTAAAAATATGTGAAAGGGATATAACCAAACTTAGAGGCCCTTTTACTAAGATGCGTAAAACTGTAATGTGTGCCTAATGCAGCTTAAAATGACGTAAAACTCGGGCATTCTGCAGTGATTGCCAAATCAGCACAAGCTAACCACTTGTTATAAAATATTTTATTTTTTTAGGGAGTGTGTCAGGGGTGGAGAGTGGGTGTTCCTGCGCTGAACAGTTAGCATGGCAACACTACCATGCACTAAGGAGGAGATTCTATATATGGTGCATAAAAAATTGGCGCTGAAATCAATGCTGACTAAGCGCATTCTATAATCAGCACCTAGAATACGCTTAGTTGTTATTTCTATGCCTAAATCTGAGTGCATCCATTTACACCAATGAAAACATGGCGCAAATCCTAGCACACAGATTTAGGTGCACTGGGCCATATTCTGTTCACGCTTTCCAAAAATACTAGGACTAGGGGGCACGCGATGAAGCTACAATGTAGTAAATTTAAAACGAATCGGAGAAAAGTTTTCTTCACTCAACGTGTAATTAAACTCTGGAATTTGTTGCCAGGGAATGTGGTAAAGGCGGTTAGCTTAGCGGAGTTTAAAAAAGGTTTGGACGGCTTCCTATAGACCGTTATTAAATGGACTTGGGGAAAATCCACTATTTCTGGGCTAAGCAGTAGAAAATGTTTTGTACTTTTTTGGGATCTTGCCAGGTATTTGTGACCTGGATTGGCCACTGTTGGAAACAGGATGCTGGGCTTGATGGACCTTTGGTCTTTCCCAGTATGGCAATACTTATGTACTTCTATAACTAGGTGCATAACTTTCAGAACACCCATGAAACACCCATTTTCCCACCCATAACCACACCCCTTTTTGCCTGTGCACGTTAGAAGTTCATGCACATCTTTACAGAATATGCTTAGCGACTTGTGCACCTAAATTCTAAACAGTGCCAATTAGTGCTCATTATTGCTTGTTAAGTGCTGTTATCAGCGCTCATTAGCTTGTTAAGCTTGTTAAGTTACGCACATTGTTATAGAATTGCCACAGATCTCTAGGCGTGCTATATAGAATCATGGGATAACTGATTAGTGCAGGAATATCGTGTGAGCCCTTACTGCCTACAAAATGGGTGGCAGTATGTGCAGCATTAGTGCATGGCCATTAATACAAAAAACAGAAAATCGGATATTTTATGGCTGTGGTAAAAACAGGTAAAACCCAAGTAAAGGCATGTTAAGGCCACTTTTTGCTGCAGCTTAGTAAAAGGGCCCCTTAAATAGTAGTTAATCCTTGTTAACGCAACAGAGGAGGATTTTTGGCAACTCTTCCTCTAAACAGGTTGAAGACCTGGGACTGCTTGAGTCAGTGCTGTGATGCAGATGAAAGAAATGAACCCCCCTCCCCCTTTTACAGCAGCTGCTGGTGCAGTAATGCCGACACAGCCCATTCACTTTAAATGGGCTGTGTCGGCATTACCACGTGGCTTTCTAAAAAAAGGGGGGGGGGGGGACTTACTTTTGCAATATTTTTCTGAAAGTCTGAGGTATTAAACTATCATTAGCATTTATTTGCATGGGGTAATCCCCCATTCTAGTCCCCCAGAATTGCTTGGGTATTTATTGGCATGGTTCTGTTCCTAAATTTATGTCCACTGTAGTTAAAAAAAACTGAACTGCTTTCAGACTATGTAAAATACAAAGTGTGGCAAGTTGACCTGATGTTGCTATAGAGACCAAAATCTTTTTGCAGTGCCATGGAAACTGACTCTAGTATGTTTTATACGAAGCCTGCTACAAACCCCATATCAAATGATTTCCTACTTTTAAGCCAGTTAACTGAAAATTCTGTGGAATTTCACTTTGCTTAAACAGAAGCACTGCCAATGTTAAACGATATCACTTGAGAATCATTTCTCAAGGCTATTGTGAAAGTCAAAATTCTATGATAAAACTGACACTTCCTATGAGAGAATCCTCGATCTAGAGGATACACACTTCGGTAGCAAGAAAAATGATTTCTCAAGTAGCTCTTGGAAAACAGTAATTGATATGCAAAGAGGCATATTTTCAAAGCACTTTGGGAGGCTAAGTTCCATAGGTTTCTATGGAACTTTGGGAGGCTAAGTGCTTTGAAAATGAGCCTCATTGTATCCTACCTTATCCTAGGACACGCCAAACCAAATTGGGCTTCTCTAGATTGACTTTTGATGTAAACTAATACTATGCTCTATTACTTGTAGTTGATCCCTGAGCAAACTGGATTATTTAGGAATTTGTAATACCTTTTATTAGATCGGAGAAGAAGCAGGCAAACAAACCTTCAGATCTTCGGATTGTTGCTGCAGCTTTTTTGTGCCTTTTTACTCCCTGCTCTTGCTCACGTGGGGCCCTGCTATGGCATTTCAGGTATGGGATGACTTTCTCAGCTACTAGGACACTCATTTAGAATTATTGAAACAACCACCTCTCTTTGATGATATGGGAGAGAACGTAGAACTTAACAAATGGATTAAACTTGCTCAATTAGAAAAGAAACACATCAGGATGGACATTCATTATGCTACATTGATAGAGTATTGTGGTGTTCAAAGAATTCCTAGAGGTTTAAGAATTTTGAAAGTACCAAGAATGTTTTAGAGATCATAGAACTGTTAAATAATTGAAATGCTATTCTTAACAAGTATTCATTAGATTTGATGATTTTACTTATTGATGCATCCAAAAGAGAGAGTGGTAAGATGAAAAAAGAAATTGAGGAGAGAAATAAAGAATTACAAGGCCAATTTTCTGATTATCGGTGCCAACTGGCTTGTTAATCAATTAAGTGTTACATTCAACTTGGCTGCGCTGCCAAATTTGCATGCAAAACTTTAGTCATCCTATAGAGATTTCCCCCTAATCAGGGCAATTCTATAACTTAGGTGCTCACATTTACACACATGTGTTTCTTCCATTGATTTTCTCCCATGTGTATATTTGCACAACAGATGTTCTTGGGTTTTGCCCATGCGCTATGGCCATTTTTTACCACAGCTGTACAAATGACCTTTTCTATATTTTTGTATTAATGACCATGTGTTAATATTCACTCAAGGGCCCTTTTACAAAGAAGCGGTAAGCCCAATGTGGGCTTACCGCACGCTAATCCGGAGCTACTGTCAGCTCAATGCAGGCACCGGCAGTAGTTCCAATCCCAGTGCACGCCATTTTCAATGCTAGGAAAATCGGTCCATATTTTTTAGTGTGGTGCTAACCCAGCAGTAATCAGGCAGTGCCATCCAAATGGCAATCGTATCGCATGGCCATGACTATTTTCAGCCTTTTCACTGCAGCTTAGTATAAGGACCCCTCAATGTCCAAAACAGTGGACTGGCTGATAATTTTCACTAAGGAATCAATGTATTTTCATTCACCACCACAAATTTAAGTTATTTGGTGGAAAAAAGCCTCAGTTCCCACTGGAAAAATGTCTTGGTAGATCAGGTAATCAATAGAAATAAAACAAAATAAAACATTTATTTATTTATTGTTCACTTATATCCCACATTTTCCCACTCATGCAGGCACAATGTGGCTTACAAACATTAAATAAAATACAGAATAGGAAAACTTAGAAGAGTATACAAGGAGTATGCAGGGGGAGAAGCATCTAACAGTGCGAACTAGCAGGGTAGGAGCCAGGGAGGGTGCATCAAGCAGCGGTATAAAGTAAGGAGTAGGTCTTGGCAAAGAAGTAGGTCTTCAACAACTTCTTGAAGAGGGTGTGGTCCACTTGAGTTTTAAGGTGTTGCGGGAGAGCATTCCAGTGCTTAGGACTCCAATAGTGGAAAGACGAGGCAAAGATCCTCTTGTACTTGACACCCTTACAGTTTGGAAAGTGAAGGTGGAGGAAGGAACGAGCAGCAGGGTTGGCATTCCTGGGTGGGAGGTCGATCAAGGGGTGCATATACTCCGGGGCAAACCCATAGATAATTTTTTTGGGTCAAGGAGCAGAGTTTAAAGGCAATACGCTCCTGAACAGGCAGCCAGTGTAATTTGAACCGTAAGGGTTCGGCATGTGCAAAACGTCGCTCTCTCAGGATGAGTCTCGCTGCAGTGTTCTGAACTGTTTGGAACTTTTTCAACAGAGAGGCCTGGCAGCCCGCGTAAATTCCGCTGCAATAGTCCAAGTGGGAGAGGACAAGCCAGTGGACAAGTGTGCGGAACAAATCTCTAGTAAGGAAGTATCTGATACGCCGAAGCCTCTACATGGCGTGAAACATTTTTTTGGTGACCAAGCGCACATGATTGTCCAGTTGGAGGTGTGTGTCCAGTTGCACTCCTAAAAGCCGCAGGCATGTGGCAATCGGAAGGGCAGAGCCCAATACTGGGAGCACCGTGTCAGTTACTGGAGTGTGGATGGATGAGAGGATGAGACACTGTGTTTTGTCCTTGTTTAATTTGAAACGGAAGACCTGAGCCCAATGTTCTAAGGTGGAGAAGCAGGCATCAATGAGGAGAACAATTTCTGACACGGTGGAGCAAAAGGGAATGTAGACTGTAATATCGTCGGCATAGATGAAAGGGTTAAGGTCCAGTTTTGCGAGAGCAGCAGCTAAAGGCATCAACATAATATTGAATAAGGCAGGTGAAAGTGGGGAGCCCACTTAATTAACTTAATAACTTAATTGCTCTGTCACCTTCCTGCCTCCCTGACTCTCACCTATCCACCCCATCCTGTTAGACTGTCACTGAAATGCTTTGATGTTTCACTCATATATACTGTCATCTACCAACATTTGCTTATTTCCGATCTGACGAAGAAGGGCAACCTTCGAAAGCTAATCAAGAAATGTATTATGTCCAATAAAAAAGGTATCATCTTGTTTTATTTTGTTTTATTTCTATTCTTTAAAAATGGACTAACACGGCTATCACAACCCTCTGGTGGATCAGATAATTTATTCCATATCTCTCACATCCTCTTCATTCAAATTTGTATCTTTTTTTTATCTTTCATTATAAAGATTCCTCTGTGAACATCATAACATATCATCATGCATACTTCTGCAGGAAAAGAAAAAGCACTTAACTTAAAGTAGATGATAACAGTGGGGACCCGTTTCACCCACGCTTCTTCAGGGGATGTCTTTCCGTGCCTCTCTTTCTAGTCAGCATCACACTTCTATTTCAGTCTCACTAGTGAGACTAGAGTTTAGAGGAACATAGTCTCCATTTGTGAAGTACATGTGTTAATGTTGACGTTAGTGCATGGCCATTAAAAATAAACAGAGTGTGTGCACTTACCGCCACCCATTTTGTAGGCAGTAAGGGCTCACGCACTATTCCTGTGCCAATCAGTTGGCGCATGGTAATGTAACTACACTAGCTGGTTAAGCACAGATTCGCCCACTCAATGCCCCACATGCTGCTTTAAAAAAAGAAGTAAAAATATGTTTAGTGCACCGTTAGTGCATGCACATTTGACATTTACCACAGGACCTCTGAGTGCATCACATGGTACGCCATTTTAAGCTGTGTTAGGTGCAAGTTAGCACCTAATGAAGCTTAGTAAACGGGTCCCTGAGGGGTCATGTTACTAAAGGGTTGGCTTGCCGCACGCCAGTCTGGAACTACTGTCAGGCTACAGCAGGAGCTCGGAGGTAGTTCCCACCCCCAGTGCGCATCATTTCCGATGCTACAAAAGTTTCTATTTTTGCTACCACTGCGTTAGCCCAGGAGCCCTTACCACTACCTCAATGGGTGGCAGTAAGTGCTCCCCCCCCTGAAACGGCTGCGCAACAAGTGGTTCACTTATCGCACGGCCATTTCTTGTCCTCAGAAAAAGACAGCCTTTTACCTGCTGTGATAAAAGGGGGCCTTAGCACACACATCAAAAACATGTGCTGATGTTAGTGCAGACACCCTTTTACTGTAGCTTGCTAAAAAGACCCCTACATTCAGTAAGCTTATGGGATAGATAATTAGGCGCACGCTAAGTGCTATTCTATAAAGGGTGCTCAGGGCTGAATACCTTTTATGGAATAGCACTTAGGAGTGAATTCTATATATGGTGCTGAAAAAATAGGCAGCAAACAAAGCACTATTGTATAAGCCACACTTAAAGTTAGGCATGGTTTATAGAATAGCGCTTACAATTGGGAGTGCAACTAACTTTAGGCGTGTCCGTTGCACCAACTGAACCATGGTGCAAATGTACGCACCTATACTAGCAGCATATCCCCCCTCATTCTACAACAACATGCATAAATGTTATGAATGCTGTCATTCCACCCATGACCCTCCTATTTCCGTGCCCCCTTTTTGAACTCGGGTGTAAAATTTGGCATGGATCCCAACTAAATCTAATTAATGCCAATAATTGCTTTAAAAAGTCCAATTATTGGTGTTAATTACCTTATTATTCAATTAAATTACAAAACGCAGATTAGGCAGGTGCCCAAATTTGCGTGTGCAATTTTTAGTGTATTTTATAGAATTAGGTGGTTAGTGTGGATTCCTGAGCCCAACTGTAAGCACGAGGACTTATGCTTGCAGAAACCTGATGTAAATCCTGATGTACAAATTGGAATGCAACCCTGGTATTCTATAATACTATGCCTAATGTTTTAGAATGCCCTGACCCGCCCATACCTCTCCCATGGCCACACCCTTGTTTGGGTTGCACATGACAATAGAGCGTAGGCAGATGTGCATGTAAGTCCACATTAGTGCCAATTAATGTCAATAATTGATTGTTAATGGTTTGTTAACTAATTACTTTGCATGCATCTGCTCTGCACACTCAAATTTGGGTGGCCTATATATAATCCAGGGGTATGTCACCCAGCAGCTCCAAATATGCTTGTGTGCATGTGTGTGTGAGTGCACATGTGCATTTTATGTAGAACACATTTTGAACCAGTGGCTTAAACTATGCATGTGCATGGTTTCAAAATATTTTTATGGTAAAATGCACGCATGCACGCACACACAAACACACATACACACACACACACACGTACCGACATATTTTAAGCCAGTGATTCAAAATATTTTATATATAGAAATGCATGTGCATGCATGCACATACATGAACACAGCATATTTGAAATCACTAGTGTACTCAAGGTTAATCAATTGTGGAAGTACATTTAAGCAACTTAAACCTTCATTTCCAAGTCTGAGTGGATCCTACAGTGTGAAATGAAATTTGTTATTAAAAAGGAGAAAACATATTGTTATGACAACCAATCATTTTCACGCAGTAGAAAATCTGGAGAATGTTAAAAAGACAGACCAAAGCATCCATTACATGTAAGAAAAGGTGACATTTGCTGCAATGTGTGTGGAATGTTTAACAGTGCTAATTGATATCCCACCTTTCAGTGGTGACAAGCAAAAATGGAAAAGGACTACAATCAAAATAGGAAAGGATGAGTGCCAGGTCAGGCAACATAAAACAAGGGAAGGGAAAAAGTGGAGAGTGAGCAATATCTGCACCTTCCACCCAATGAAGCTGATATGTTTTTAAAGCTAACCTGAATTTTAGGTAGGAGGGTTCAGTGAGTTCCAAAGTGACAGGGCGACACAGAAATTATCTGCATCATTGTGGCTAACCCAAATTCATCAATATTTTCATTTGAGGCTTTCTGTAGATTGATTAATTAGCTTCATTCCCAGTGCTGGTTATACCTCCTTGCCTGCATGCAGATGTTGCTTTCATTTCCTTAAGAAAAGCACATAGGGATGAAACCATGACTGGATCAAACTATCTCATTAAGTACATAAGTAATGCCACACTGGGAAAAGACCAAGGGTCCATCGAGCCCAGCATCCTGTCCACGACAGCGGCCAATCCAGGCCAAGGGCACCTGGCAAGCTTCCCAAATGTACAAACATTCTATACATGTTATTCCCGGAATTGTGGATTTTTCCCAAGGCCATTTAGTGGCGGTTTATGGACTTGTCCTTTAGGAAACCATCTAACCCCCTTTTAAACTCTGCCAAGCTAACCGCCTTCACCACGTTCTCCGGCAACAATTCCAGAGTTTAATTACGCGTTGGGTGAAGAAAACTTTTCTCCGATTTGTTTTAAATTTACTATACTGTAGTTTCATCGCATGCCCCCTAGTCCTAGTATTTTTGGAAAGCGTGAACAGATGCTTCACATACACCTGTTCCATTCCACTCATTATTTTATATACCTCTTATCATGTCTCCCCTCAGCCATCTCTTCTCCAAGCTGAAACATTACTACATTACTAACCTATCTAGAGTAATGCCAGTATCAAGATGCAGTATGAAGAAAGGAGAGGGCATTAGCTAGTGAGCTCAGGGAATGCCAACTGTTCTGTGGTTGGCATCCATGGCATAAAAGAAAGGTAAAGAGAAGTATAGCTTAATGTTGATGTTATGTAATATCCCCTGGATTCTATATATGGTGCCTTAATTTCCACACAGAAATCAAAGTGTATTCTATAACAATGTGCACAATTTAATTGGTTAACTAGCTAACCAGTGCTGTTAATTGGATGTTATCAAGCAACTAGTAAAAAAGGCCCGTTTCTGACACAAATGAAACGGGCGCTAGCAAGGTTTTCCTCGGAGTGTGTATGTTTGGGAGAGTGTATGTGAGAGTGACTGTTTGAGAGTCGGAGTGAAAGTGTGATTGTGTGAGAGAGAGCGTGAGTCTGGGTGTGAGTGTGTTTGTGAGAGAGTGTGTGTGTGAGAATGAGAGTGTGTGCAAGTGTGTATGTGAGACACAGTGTGAGTGAGAGTGTGTGTGTGTGGGCGAGAGAGAGAGTGTGTGTGAGACACAGATTCTGTTTGAGTGAGTGTATGAGACCAAGCGAGTGTGTGAGTGACTGTGTGGCACATAGAGAGTGAATGTGATACAGTGTGAGACAGAGTGTGTGAGAGTGAGAAAGACATTGTATATGAGAGAGAGAGTGTGAGCCGTGCCCTTCCAATCCATGGCCATCTGTCCCCTGCCCCCTCCATTCATCCTTTTCCAGCAATTCCCCTCTGTTCCTGAGCCCTGCCCTCCCAATCCATGGCCATCCATGTTTGTCTGTCACCTGCCCCTCCATTCATCCCTATCCAACATTTCCCCTCTCTGCTTGAGGCCTGCCCTGCAATCCATATCCATCCATGCCCATCTGTCCCCTCCATTAATCCCTATGCAGCAATTCCCCTCTCCCTGAGTCCTGCCCTTCCAATCCATGCCCATCCATGCTCCTCTGTCACCTGGCCCCTCCATTTTTCCCTATCCAGCATTTCCACTCTCTGCCTGAGGCCTGCCCTGCAATCCATATCCATCCATGCCCATCTGTCCCCTCCATTCATCCCTATGCAGCAATTCCCCTCTCCCTGAGTCCTGCCCTTCCAATCCATGCCCATCCATGCTCCTCTGTCAACTGGCCCCTCCATTTTTCTCTATCCAGCATTTCCCCTCTCTGCCTGAGGCCTGCTCTGCAATCCATATCCATCCATGCCCATCTGTCCCCTCCATTCATCCCTACCCAGCAATTCCCCTCTCCCTGAGTCCTGCCCTTCCAATCCATGCCCATCCATGCTCCTCTGTCACCTGGCCCCTCCATTTTTCCCTATCCAGCATTTCCCCTCTCTGCCTGAGGCCTGCTCTGTAATCCATATCCATCCATGCCCATCTGTCCCCTCCATTCATCCCTATCCAGCAATTCCCCTCTCCCTGAGTCCTGCCCTTCCAATCCATGCCCATCCATGCTCATCTGTCACCTGGCCCCTCCATTTTTCCCTATCCAGCATTTCCCCTCTCTGCCTGAGGCCTGCTCTGTAATCCATGCTCCTCTGTCCCCTGCCCCCTCCATTTCCAGTAATTCCCCTCTCTCCCTGTGCCCTGCCCTCCTAATCCATACCCATCCATGCTCCTCTGTCCCCTGCCGCCTCCATTCATCCTTTTCCAGCAAGTCCCCTCTCGCCCTGCCATGACCCCCCCCCCCTCGCATCCATGCTACGCTCTCTCCCATGTCCCAGCCTGGCCCGCCCTCTTCTCCCCCCCCCCCTTCGCATCCATGCCCCCCCCTTCGCATCCATGCCTCGCATCCATGCATCCCTTTTTTTTTTTTTTTTAATTCTTTTTAACTTTACCTCCGTGGCGGTTCGTGCAGCGAAGCGTCAGGGAAGGAGGCGGCGCTCCCGACATCTAGCTTTCCCTTCGCTGAGGGAAGGCTAGACATCGGGAGCGCCGCCTCCTTCCCTGACGTTTCGCTTCCGGATTTGTTTGTTTTGTCGCGAGGGCGGGGCAGAGACGGCTGGCTGGCTTGAAGGCTTCACACCACGAATCCCCGAACCCTTCAGCCTCAGCCTGGGAGTGACGTCAGATGGCTTCACGGCTTCAAGGCTTCAAGGCTTCAGGCTTCAGGCTTCAAGGCTTCAAGGCTTCAGACTTCCGGCTTCAAGCTTCCGGCTTCACAGAACGTTGTCTTCAGAACGTTCACGGTGCGTTTTATTATATTAGATTATCAGCACTAGGTGACACTAAGCACTCCCGTGTTAACTCTGTGTTAAGCAGTTAGTGCATTGTAGGTATAATGCACTTGCTGGTTAACGCTGCATGCCCACTTTCTGCCTATGCCATGCCCTTAGATAGGAAAATTCTAAAAACTGCACTAACGCAAGGTAACAAGCAAACTACCGCATGATCCTTTAACGTGTTTGGACAGTAGCCTGTTACTGTTTGCTTAATGCCCTTTGGTAGAAGGATCCCTAAATTAAACCTACAGAGAAAGGAATATATACTTGGTTTACAGTTTAGCCCCAAACTGACAAAAGTTGATTTTGTGCTTCAGCAATTTTATATGTTTTCATCATTTTTTTCCTGCATAATTAAAGGTTGTGGTGATCAAAGTGCAAAATTATGCTATTATAGTTAAAACACAATGTAAAATAAAAGTTGTATTTTGTTCCCAGGTTCATTACATATACTCTAAAACATATTTATATCACATCGTACTAGTGTAAGAGCAACAATTAAATGAAACAAAAATGCTAATCAAACAGTTGATATGTAAATGCAGCTAAAAAGACATACCAAGTTCAAAAATGTAGCACAATAGACAGGGAATCCTGATACAGTGGTGGAGCCTAAAAATATCTAGAAGTGCCAATGATATAATTATCTAATTTTATAATTACTCTGCAGAGTTCAAATTTGCCTATTTGATAATCAAGTTTACAGCATTCCTGGATGGGATGAGAAGTGAAGGAAAGGAAAGGAAAGAAAAGGGCTGAGGAGATGAAAACTCTCCTTACCAGATACCACACTGTGACCTGGGAAGATAAACTCAAATTTTAAAGACAGCAATGAGCATATTTTTTCACAAGGTTGGCTGCAAGGATTTTAAAAATAAAGTATATTCAGCATTATAGTACATCAGTACATAAATAATGCCACACTGGGAAAAGACCAAGGGTCCATCGAGCCCAGCATCCTATCCAGGCCAAGGGCACCTGGCAAGCTTCCCAAACGTACAAACATTCTATACATGTTATTCCTGGAATTGTGGATTTTTCCCAAGTCCATTTAGTAGTGGTTTATGGACTTGTCCTTTAGGAAATCGTCTAACCCCTTTTTAAACTCTGTCAAGCTAACCGCCTTCACCACGTTCTCTGGCAACGAATTCCAGAGTTTAATTATGCGTTGGGTGAAGAAACACTTTCTCCGATTTGTTTTAAATTTACTACACTGTAGTTTCATCGCATGCCCCCTAGTCCTAGTATTTTTGGAAAGCGTGAACAGACGCTTCACATCCACCTGTTCCACTCCACTCATTATTTTATAGTACAATTGCACTGAATATCCATAATTACTGCTGACCATGGTCATTATCCATATAGAGATAATATGCTATGTAGATAGCCTACACATTTATTTTAGGCCTGCTATACACATAATTTTCAGTCCCACCCTGGCACAGACTTCCCTCTGCTCCTATCTTATACAGATATTCAGCTCATACTATCCATAGAGCTTTTTAAAAATATATGGATAGAGAATTTATGTGGTCACCAACTGCAGGTGACTGCAAAATTCCTTTTGAAAACTCGCCCATATATTTCTAGAGAGGTCTAGGGGAACTTACAGTGGTTAGGTTTTCTTTTGATCCCTTTTCTCTGTCCAGGCCTAGGGAACCACCTAGCTAGTCTGGTGCTCAGGATGTTCACAATTAAATGCATGGGATGTAGTAGCATGTAATAAAGATAGTGCATGCAATTATAATTCATGCATATTCAATATGGACAACCTGACAACCAAACTGGCCAAGTAGTTCCTGAGGATTATATAGAAAAGCACTGCTATGTAGCTCCAGTTTTGCAGGGAGAGACTAAGGGGCCCTTTTACTAAACCGCGTAAGCGTCTACATGCGCCCAACGTGCGCCAAAATGGAGTTACCACATGGCTACCATGTGGCTCTTCTAGTAATTTCATTTTTTGTGCACATCCAATACATGCATTAGAAAAATAAACATAAATGGCTCCTTTTAACACAGAAACTGAGAATGTGATGTCAGATAAAGACCATATGGCCTATCAAGTCTGCCCATCTATAGCAACAACTGAACTCTGCAATCCACTCCTCTCCCACAGAGATCCTTTTTGCTTGCCCCATGCCCTCAAAGAGAAGCTGTTCCACACATCTACCACCCTTTCTGTAAAGAAATATTCAGGTACAATAGGTATTGTTCTGTCCTAAACTGCCATTCAAATACATCTAGATGGTATACAATCTAAAAAACAGCAATAATACAATAAATCAATAAAACAATGTATAGATCATAATTAATATAATGAAGTATAATACACTTACAATTGACAAACAAAATTAAAAACAAAACATGTGATATTTGGTCATTCTATCGAAGGAACCACAGACACTCTCTAAAGCGTGTCATCAAACACCTTAATAAAAAATTGAGTTTTTTTTATGGAGGAAGTTATCAAGGTGTGGTAAAAGATCACCTTTTACAGCACCTTGATTCACGGCCAGATTCAGCAACCTGTGGGATCTCAGTACTGCAGGTGGTTGAATCCCATTTTAGAAGAATAACATGGCTTGTGAGTCACCTTGAAAGCAGCATTATTCCCGTAGCCTGGGAGCATCAGGCCGCAAAACTGTAGCCCGATGCTCCCGGGCCAGCAGAGCAGGGTCCTTCCCCGGCCTCAAGACCTCCCATCTCGACCCCTCCCAGCTTCAATATCCCTCTCCCCCCACCAGGGATACCTTTAAAATCATTGGTGGTCATGACGAGGTTTTCATGTAGGAGTGAGGCCCAGTCACTCCTGTCCAGTCTAGTGATGCTAGTAAAATGGCATCCCTAGTGATAGTCTTGTGCGACTACCACTAGGGTTTGTGTTTCCTTATAAGTTATAGGCAAATAACATGACTTAAGACCCTAAAGCTGCTTGATACCTACCCTCCTAAATGTGTTTTAAACTTTACAAAAGAAGATTCTAAATGCAATTCTAGGGGTCAGCTGGTTCTAAATAGGCAAACGCAGGTCCACACATATAATTTGCATACAGAATTGATAACGCAGTGAAACTAGTATCTCTAAGCACCTCTCTCCAGCAAGAAAACACAAACAAACAAACTGGCAGAAACATTTGGGAAGAGGAATTGACTGGGATCTCAGCTGAAATACCATGAAAATTCTGTCTCTTTTGAAGTTGGCCAAGACTGCAGTTAATATTTCATCACATAACTTTATGCCAGATTCTAACTGTGAGAATAGGAAATGAAGGAAAGAGTAAACAAAGGAGAAGATAGGTCCAATTGCCTTAATGACCACACAGTTGTAGTTCTAATCATTTTAGCCTTTCAGCTTGCCTCCTGAGACCAGGTTTCAGACAAATCCAAGCACATGCAGTTTGACTTTAAACATTCCTATTTCCTACTAAACTTAATTCTTAGAACAAACAATGAGAATTAACTAATCCCTAATGAATTATGTATATGTTTCTAAGGTTCCCATCACTTTCTGATAAAAAAAAAATACAGAGCATCTATGATGCTCTTGTTTTCACTTTCATTGTAGAAAGCTTTTCACTATCAAATCAGATATATAATTTCTTGCTCAAGTTTAGAAAAATCATAGAGGTCATGTGCTTTGCTTCTGGAGCTGTAAATTGTGATTTCAGTTGAATGAGATTCTCTATCATTTTCTCATATTAATCATCATTTTATTCAAATTTAACAATGTCAGACTGAAATATGGTTGCATATATAAGCCAACAGATTTCTTCTGTGCTTTCCTAATGAACCTAGAATAATCCAGGCTATTTTGCACTCTGGACAATACATCTTTAGATGTAGAATTAAATAAAAGGGAAGCAGATGGAGTGCTAGTGTCCACGAAAATGGCAGTTGATTCATCTTTATCATATTAGAAAGTCAGACATGCTCCTCGAGAAATCTTTCTTTCCCAATTTCCATTTTGGCAGTGAAAATTTCTTATAACTTCTTCCTAGGCTATGAACATTAACACCGTATAGAGATAGTTAGATATACGCATGTGTGTGTGGTATTTTTCCTGTCCCTAGTGGGCTCACAATCTAAGGGGCCCTTTTACTAAGCCGCGTAAGTATCTACGTGTGCCCAATGCACACCAAAATGGCGTTACCGCATGGCTACCATCTGGTATGCATCAGCTACACGCACCAAGTGACATTTGGCGTGCGTAGGTCATTACCACCCGGTTAACACATGAGACTTTACCGCTAGGTCAATGGCTGGCGATAAGGTCTTAGACCCAAAATGGATGTGCACCAATTTTGATTTTGCCGCACGTCCATTTTCGTTGAAAATTTTTTAAAAAGGGCTTTTTTACAGGTGCACTGAAAAATGGATTGACACGCGCCCAAAACGCACGCCTACACTACCACAAGCCATTTTTCAGCGCACCTCTTGTAAAAGGACCCCTAAGTTTTTATCCGGGGCAATGGAGGGTTAAGTGGCATGACTTCAGGTCAGGCCATCAGGAACAGGCTTCGTATAACAGCTAAAATGGATTACAGTTTTCCAAATATTGCTCCTTCTGCAAATGTGCAGAGTATATAGTACTACCCAGTACCATTAGACATCCAGAACTGTTTCAACTAACTATGCTTTACAACAGGGGCATAGCCAGACTTCGGCGGGAGGGGGGTCCAGAGCACGAGGTGAGGGGGCACATTTTAGCCCCCCCTGGCGCCGCTGAACCCCCCCCCCCACCATTGCCGCCAACCCCGCCTACCAGTCATTGTCGACTACCCCCCCACCGCAGACGACCCCCCTCCCACCACCAACCCACCGTCGCCTACCTTTGCTGGCGGGGGACCCCAACCCCCGCCAGCCGAGGTCCTCCTCGCAAAACGCTTCCTTCTGTTTTACGTGCAGGACGTCAGACTCACAGAACAGAGCCTTGCAGGTCAGCTGATCTGCAAGGCTTCGTTCTGTGAGTCTGACGTCCTGCATGTTGTACGTGCAGGACATCAGAAACAGAAGGAAGCCTTTTGCGAGGAGGACCTCGGCTGGCGGGGGGTTGGGGTCCCCCGCCAGCAAAGGTAGGCGACGGCGGGTTGGCGGCAGGAGGGGGGGTCGAGCGGGTCATCAGCAGGAAGGTCCAGGCCCAAATCTATGGGAGCCCAGGCCCCCCCAGGCCCCACGTAGCTACGCCACTGCTTTACAATGTATGCAACAAGCTATTCCAAGCATCCAATCCTATCTTACCTTTTTACTTCTTAACTCTGCATTTTGTTTTAATCTTATATTTTTATTTTAGTATGTAAGTGATTTGATTATTTTTGAGAATTGTGTAAGTTATCTTGTAACCTGCTTAGTGTTAGGTAGAATAGAAATAAGAAATTAAATAAGAAACCAATCATATTTTTATTCTGTTCAAATTATCTGTTTCCTCACTGTTTTCAGCACACAGATCAAATGACCAGCATCGTCTGACGCAGTGCTGCTCATGCGCAAAATGCAAAATATCTAGGGGAGGCATGTTGACCTATGAAGGCTTAAGATCAGTTGCAAGGCAATTTTGAGGGGGAAAAAAACCCTTTCCTTTCTGCCTCAGAAATTAACACTTTGACATGTTATGACTACTGTCAAAATGGACAAACATGGACAAAACTGTACAAAGATAATAATAATGTAGGTTCCAGTAATCTCTACTTCAGAAAATATAGACCATATAAAATATATTATTCTACATTTGCTGAAAATGTGTTCAGTTATGCTGAACAGCTATTTTTTTAAAGGAAAGGAGAGCACAGGGATATGCGAATTTGAATGGAACAATTTTGGGATTAGGATAATGTCCTAAGAATCTGGTGACAATAAGGGCAATCGCTCCTAATATGGAAAGATGACCCCTAGGGGCAAGGCCACCGAGAGACTGAGCTGGACCTGAGGAAGGGCTGCTGCTGCCAGGCCCGGGGCAGGGCCGCTGCCACCGCCGCCCTCTCCCTCCCCTCAGGATCACCGCTGCCAACCTTGGGGCTGAAGGGGATCCCGAGGCCCTGCCAGCAGAAGACTCCGGTGATGCTCTTCACTCCATTCCTGCCCCTGCAGCTACCTTTTTCTCGTCGCACATGCATAGTTTCAATCGAGCATGCGCCTGAGGGGAAAAGCAACAGCTCAGTATGGCGGTAGAGGCAAATGAAGAGCAGTGCTGGAGGGGGGCCTGGCGCCAGAGTTTTCTCTCTCCTGCTCCTGTCGGAATGCGATCACTGGGGCCCGTCAGGAGCAGGAGAGAGAGAGAGAGAGAGAGAGAAAGAGACCCCGGCACTGGGCCCCACTTGGAGGCAGGGCCCAGGGAATTTTGCCCCCCCCTGCCCCCCCTCTCGGTGGCCCTGCCTAGAGGCAGGAGCTTATTGGGGTAGAGATGGAGGAGCTGTGGACTTCTGCTAGTATGGTATTGTCTGTCTTGTTTTATTATTTCCTGTTTCTCAATTAGCAAGAGTGATTAAGGTCAATATTCTGCTGTCCACTTAGGGGGGTCTGCTTAGCTTGAGTTATAAGCAGCAGGGCCCATAGGAATAAAATGAGCCCTGCTGCAGATAACTTGAGCTAAGCTTTAGTAAAAGACCCCCTTAAATGGTAATCAGTCAACTTCACCGCTTAAGTCAAGTCAACTGCTGGATATGCAGTACTAAACTTAAATGGATAAGTGATCCAGTTAAGTTAGGACAACTATTTGTGCAATCCTGCAGTCCTGCTTTAGCACTCAAACATTTTTTTTTGTCTTTCATTTTTTTTCTTTATTTTCAAACAACACAGGTAGAATGCCAGACACTTTTTCTCAGGCAGTGATCAAGATACTCCCTTTCAGTAGACAAAATTAATCTGATTGGGCTGAATTTTGGCACTATCCCCTGGATTCTACATTTGGTGCCTGAAAACCTGCATGGAAACTGAAATGTATTCTATAATAACGTGCATAACTTAATTATTTAACTAGCTAATCAGTCATAGGCATAGTTTGACTGTTTCATTTGGGGGGGGGGGGGGGCAAAGGATGGGGCGGAGCATATTAGCATATTCATTTGCATATATACATATGCAAATGATATGCTAATAGGGAGGAAGGAAGGGAAAAAGAGCTGGCTTTTTTTGGGAATAACCATAATGAATATGTATGAGATATCAAGCCGGCTCTTTCTCCCTTCCTTCTTTCCTCCTTACCCAGCACCTCCTCTTCCTCTCCTGTAGTATTTCCCCACCCCCTTTCCCATACCATGCCAGTGTTGACCTTAGAAATGCATAGGCTATATGTAGATCCTTCAAGAGGTAGTGTGTCATGATTTAGGCTCTACACCCTTTCTGATGTTTTGGTGCCACCTCAGTAAGGCCAACACACAATCTCTCCACTGCAAAACGCTATACACAAACTTGTGCAAAAACACACTCATATTCTTACTAAACCATAACAGCACTAATTCCAAGGACAGACTCAGCATGCAGCAATACCAGAAAAACTGAAACTTACATGCAAAATATCACAGATACACATTTCCAAAAGCTGACACATTCCAATTAATAAATTCTGAATAAAATACTTTTTTCTACCTTTGTTGTCTCATCATTTAGTTTTTCTATTCGCTTTGGTCCCAAGTGTCTTCTGTTTTATGCAGTGCCTTCTTTATGCAGTAGCCCTGTCCCTACCCTTCCTGGAGTTTCAGTATCTGCCCTCAATGTGTCCCTCACCCCAATCTTCATCCTGTTATTCCTGTTTTTTTTTTTTTTGCTAATTCTCCCCTCTTCCAGCACCCTCTCTTTCTATTTCTTCCCTTCTATACAGCACCCTCTCTCCCTATTTTCACTCCTCTGACCAGTATATTCTCTCTCACCCTCTTCTGTCCAGCATATCCTCCTTCCCTTACTTCAATCCAGCATCCCTCAATGTCCCCTTCCATGTCAGCTTCTCCATTATATCATTATTTCTCCTATGTCCAGCATATCCCCTCTTTGTCCCCATCCCCGTACAATGTCTAGCACCCTCCCATCATTTTCTTACGCCCCATTTCCAGCATCTCCCCTGTCCTCTTACCCACCCTATGTCCTGCATCTTCCAATATCCCTTTTTCCCTCCCAGCATTGTCCCTGTATGCCCTTATCCCCTCTCTGTCCAGCATTGTCCCTTTGTGTCCCTGCCTCTATGCTCCCTCAATGACCAGAATCTCGCTTCTCTGTCTCCCTGACACTCTCTTTTCTCTTCCCTCCTACCATCCATTCTCCCTTCTTCCCTCCTACCAGCTAATCCACATCTAACAATCCCTTCCCCCCCCAATCCATCACCTCTTCCTCTCTGTTCATCATCCCCCCCCCCAAAAAAAAATATCCAGCACAGCAGACCTGCACCTCTCTCCCTCCATCCTGTAGATCCTCCTCCTGCCACCATTCACCCCTACCCACATGGTTCCATCACCTCGCTCCTCCCAAAGGTGCAGCTGAACAGTACCTCCATTTTTCTCCTTTTCTCACCTCCCCCCAATCCCGGTTCCAGCATCTCTCCCTTTTCCTTCCTCCTCACTCACTTGCATTGATCGCTGCCGGTAGCGGCACTGCAGCCAGCCAGCCAGCAATAACAGCAGTCTGCTTCGGACTTCCCTGCTACATGTCCCGCCTCCTTTGGTACAACTTCCTGTTCCGCATAGGCGGGACGTGTGGCAGGGAAGGCTGAGGCTCTGAGGCAGACTGTTGTAATCGCTGCAGCGCCGCTACCAACAGCCCCTGGTACCGAAGTTGAAGCGGCGAACGGGTGGCCAGCAGTAGTAAAGCCAGCAAGCAGCAGACAGGCTCGACTCCGCTTCCCTGCCCTCTCTGCTTCCCGCCCGAAAGGAAATGACATCAGAGGAAGGTGGGATGCAGAGAGGGCAGAGAAGCGGAGTCGAGCCTGTCTGCTGCTTGCTGCCTTTACTACTGCTGGCCACCCGTTCGCCGCTGCGGGTCGTCGTCGTTTGGGGGGGCAATGCCCCCCCTCGCCCCCCCCAGTCTACACCCATGTAATCAGTGCTGTTAATTGGTTGTTAACAAGAAATTATCAGTACTAATTGGAATTAATTGAGATTTATGCACACAACTCGCTAAGTGTATTGTATAAGGTAGTGCACCTAAAGTTGAAAAGGGGGTGTGGCCATGGGTAGGGCATTTCTAAAATCTAAGCGCATTATTATAGAATGCACCCAATCTGCGCCTAATTTAGGCATCAGGATTTACACCAAGTAAAACGTGGCCTAAATGGACATGACCAAATTTAGTCGCATGGTGAGCCACTTGGCCTATTCCGTATACCGTGCAGATAGTTAAATCTATTCTATAAAATTTAGGCATACTTTAGAGAATACGCCTAGGCGTAATGTTTTTCCGCACAGATTTTTCAGGCACCAAATATTTAATCTAACCCTATCTGGTTAACTTTTAGCCCCAGTCCCAGAATGTTTCTGATCTCTACAAGACTTAATTGGGCCAGGCATCTAGGTGTCCGGTCTAAAGTAATTGTATAAATCATTTGGAACAGTTACATTACATTTTTCCCCATTTTGTTACAAGAAACCCAGCTAGAGAATAAAAATCAGACTAACTGTTCAAGGGTGAGCAGAGTAAGTGTTTTTAGGTCAAAGCCCTATCATAGGGGCTTGCTATTTTATTTATGGAAAACATAAAACAAAAATCAATTCAAGAAAGCATGGAACAAGTCCAGAGGATCTCAAGGGAAAGAAATGAATTGTAGAGCTTAGTAGTTGGTGCAGCTGGACAGACTGTTCAGGCCAAATGATCTGCCATAATTTTCTCTGTGTAACTGCAGACTTGTGAGCCCTTTTAACTAAGGTATTATCCCCGCATTCTATATAAGGTGCAGCGAGTAGCGCGCATTAGATTGTGTGCATGACTAATTTATACACACTACTCAATTGAGTAATGAGCCAATTAGTCATGATAATTGGCCGATAACAACCAACTATCATCACAAATTGGCAATAACTGGAATTTATGCACGCTTCTTTTTAGGCATCCTTTATAATAATTTGCACGTCCAACGTTCTACGTCTGGATGCCTGGGTTTGTAACACACTTCCCATTGGTCCACCCTCGTGATGATGTCAAAGGGCGGATCAGTGAAAGGAAAGGGAAGCCAGCACCAGCCAGCCACAGAACGTTGGAGGTAAGTAGAGAGCCCCTCCCCCCATCCTCCCTCTGAGTTCCAGGCCCCCCTCTCCTCCCCCCTTCCTCCGAGTTCCAGTCTCTCTCCCTCTCCTTTGAGTTCCAGGCCCCCTTCCATTCGAGTTCCAGGAACCCCTCCCTCCCTCTCCTCCCCTCTGAGTTCCATGCCCCCCTCTGCTCCGAGTTCCAGACCCCCGTGCCTCCCTCCCTCTCTCTCTCTCTCCCCTCCAAGTGCAAGCACGACCTGTCCTCCGCCTGCCCCTCACCTTCCTGCATGCCAGACAGAATTTAAAAATTTTTACCTCGGGGTCCGGCGTCAGCAGTGAAGGCAAGCGACGCTTCAGCCTGCCTTCCCTTCTGTCTCAGCTCTGCCTCTGGTCCCGCCCTTCCAGAAACAGGAAATAAGGACAGGACCAGAGGCAGAGCTGAGACAGAAGGGAAAGCAGTCTGAAGCGCCGTGCCTGCTCGACTTCACTGTTGCCGCCAGACCACGAGGCAACAAGTTTTTTTTTTCTCAAAATATTTTATTAATGTCCAAATATACAAAAACAGGAAAACAATGATGAAAAAACATAGGACGCAATAAACACAACAGGTGGGAAAGGAAAAAAGAGAAAGGAAAGAAGAGAAAAAAGGAGGGGAAAGCATCCAGGTGTTTAACAAATAAGTCCTTTGTACAGGTTTAAGGTGTGGCCTGAATAGTTTGGAGGATATGCGGATTGTACCAAAGTGACCAATGTGATGACTTACTGAAGGGAATTGCTTGAAATTTGTTGAGGTCCAATAGACATTTGACCATGAAGACTATAATCTGATCAACTCTATGTGATGGAAATGAAGAAGCAGTAAGAAGAAGCAGTAAAGTAAGAGGAGCTACCATGGCCTCCTCCAATTGCAGCCACATGGGCTTCTATTCAGAAGTGCGGCAGAACCATCTGCACCCCTGCTGTGAAATGTAATTTATGATAAGTGAGGAAGTCGGGAACAAGTTTAAATTACAGCCTGCACTTAGGAAGGCGAGGGGCAGGCGGAGAGGTCATGCTTGCACTTGGAGGGGAGAGAGAGAGAGAGGGAGGGAGGCGCAGGGGTCTGTAACTCGGACGAGAGGGGGGCAAGGAACTCGGAGGGGAGGGGAGGAGGGAGGGGATCCTGGAACTCGAAGGGCAGGGGGGTCCTGGAACTCGAAGGGGAGGGGGTCCTGGAACTCAGAGGGATGGAGGTAGGGGGGCATGGAACTCGGAGGGGAGGGGTTGCTGGAACTTGGAGGAGAGAGAGGGAGGGAGGTGGGGGGCATGGAACCTTGCTAGTGCCCGTTTCATTTTTATCAGAAACTGGTCTCTTTTACTAGTATTCTAATAAGAGGTGCAAGTAAATTCTAACATGCATAGGTAAAAAGAGGATGTGGCCATGAGAGAAGTGTGGGTGTGTCTGGGGCATTACTCCAATTTACGTGCATTGTTATAGAATTTGGGGAAACATGCCTACATTTAGGTGCGGGCATTTTCACCAGGTTTTCAGTGGTGTAAATGGCTGCACCTAAATGTAGGTGCGTTCCCTGGCCTTATGCGCTATTCAATACAATGCACCTAACTTTAGGCACATTATATAGAATAGCACTACATGCTTTTTTCAGACGTGTCTACATTTAGACACTATTTACAGAATCTGGCCCTTTATGGGCAATAAGTCAAAGGTATATCCTTGCATACTTAGTTCCTATGTGTATATATTAATGTTTTTATAATACTGCTTTTATAACACTATTGTATGGGATAAAAAAAAACAGTTTTGGAACCTGGCTATGGTTTTTGGAACCTGGCTATCAATTGTGAAAACATTTTTTGAAGGTGCCCTTTTGAACATGAATAATTTTACCTGAATTTTTAAGAGGACAAACCATGTGTATACACTTGTGTTTTTAGCTTTTATGTATACACATAAAATATTTTTTCATGATTTACTTATATTCATCTTTCCAGAAGCTGTCTCTTTGGAAGATAGGCAGCCCCCATTTTAGGAGGTAGTAGAAGTCGGAATTGAGATGTGCACGTCAGTGTGTCTTAGGTTTCATGAGTATTTTAGAAGGGACTTAAGTCGAGTTACTTGCTCCTTTACATAACGTAAAGGACCCTAACGCAGCTTGACTTAATTTACTGTGAAAATATTTAAGTCACTGTGTGTTACATAGTAATGGGATGCATATTTTGTATCTCATTACTATATAAATACCACAGTGAGACTTGTAGTTATGTCCATAACTGCAAATTAGTACTAATTAATGCCAATTAATTCCAAATATCACTGATAATTGGTTGTTAGTACCAATTAGCAGATAATTTGTCAATTAACAGGCATGTAATGGAGAATTTTCAAGTAGCCCATTTACCTGGATAAATACGTATGTAAATACATATGAACCACAGTTTAATATGTAAAAGTGTAATTCCCATTGCTGAGTTTAATTCTGAAAATGGGGGCATAAAATATAATTGAGGGGGGCTGTCTGCAAGGCTGAAAGTTTGTCTAGAGTGTCTAACACCCTTCCTTCCACCAGCCCTGAACTTTGGTAGGAATAATATGGGATGAACAACATAACGCAAATGTTCATCGTGCCAAATGTGCTCCTGTGAAATCCTGGCACACTCAGGACTTCAATACTTTTATTAAGGATTTAATTAATGACAGAGAGAATACACTTACATAATTTGTGGATGGCATTAAGCACCTTGGAGGACAGAATTAGAATGCAAAATGATCTCAACATGTTGGACATTAGTCAGAAATAAATAGGATGAATTTCATCAAGGACAAATTTAATGCACCACACTAAAGAAGACAAAATCATACATGAGGTCAAATACAACGTGGAAAGTGACTGAATATGCAGTAGTACTGTAAAAAAAAAAGGCAGGAGTACATTAAACCATGGTTATAAATACATTAACAACATTGTTGGCATGTCTTAGCAGGAAAATCACATGTAGGATGTGAATTAATTTTCTCACTGTGCTCTTCAATAGTGAAATTGTTGTTAGTGTACTGTGTCCAGTTTGGAACTTCGCAATGAAGAGCACTGACCCAATGGCTCAGCAGCTGTGCTGTGCATTGTCTTGTTGAAAATCAGTTCAGTCTGCAAATTGGGCTTTCACTGTGGAGACAGTGTTCCCCTGCTGGGGAAATGAGTGGTGGTCAGATATAGGGTCCATGTTTGCAAGGTTCCAGAGACCCAGGACCACCACTGCAATTACCAAATTGGGTACAGTCCATTCTCATTATTCACAAATTCAGCATTCGCTATTTCGCTTATCTGCAGAGGTACAAATAACAGTAGCCATTTGCCATTCACAATACTGTATTCACGTATTCACAGACTTGAGCGTCTCACTTTTGATTTTGGTGTTTGTTTGTTTGCTTCTGGAAACTGCCACCAAGCATTCTAGAGCAGCCAAGAGGTATACAGATGGCTTTAAATCTTTGCCTCCAAAAACTAAAGGTACTTGCAAAATGGAATAAACCTGATGACCAGATTAAGACAAGAACCATATCCATCTGAATGACAGAGGCACTGTGAGAAAAAGAGACATGCCCCAGGGATCACAAAGAGTCTGTGGCAGTCCCATGACTTTTCAATGAATAATACAATATAGTTTGCTTCTGGAAACAGCCACCAAGTGTTCTAGAGCAGCCAAGAGGGATACAGCAAATGGCTTTTAATAATTGCCTCCAAAATGTACTTGCAAAATGGAATAAACATATTTAATCTGATGACCAGATTAAGACAAGAACTGTTTCCATCTGAATGATACAGTACAGTTGCTTCTGGAAATGGCCACCAAACGTCCAGGGGGTAAGTTACAAGCTACATGTACCAACTGTGAGAAATGTGATTTGTCTTAGTGACAAACTAGGTGTGTTAGATAAGCTTTGTTCCGGCATGTCTGTTTCTGCTGTTGGCTGCGAGTTAAAGGTTAATGAATCAACAATCCGATCCATCCAGCAGAAAGAGGAAGAGATGAGCCTCAAGTTGCATTTAAGCAGAACCACAAAATTCCAAAACAACATCTGTGGTTTGTGATGAATCAATGGAAAAGATGAAAAGCAGTTAAATTTGTGGATATTGCAAATAGTGGATGAAAAAAAAAATCACTGCGGACAGTATTGCTGTGAGGATGAAAGCCAAACAGATTTATAAATATATCACCCAGGGTCAGGAAAACGTGAAACCCTTTTCTGCTTGTTCTGGCTGGCTTGCGCTTTTTAAAAGGTGATTTGCACTTAAAAATGTAAGCCTTTGTAACAAGGCAAGTTTTGCTGACAACGAAGCTGCAGAAGAATTTAAAACAACCCTGCTAAGTGTGATAGAAGAAAAGGGTTATGTGCCAGAGCAGGTCTTCAATATTGATGAGACTGGCTTATTTTACAAACAGGCTGACAACGGACATATATAATGAAAATGGCAGCCAAAGCCCCTGGCTTTAAGGCATTTAAAGATCACACCAACCTGTTGTTGTGCACCAGTGCCAAGGGTGATTTCAAATGTAAGCCTCTTATAGTGTACAGAGCCCAAAATCCTCGTGCTCTTAACGGAAAGAACCTGATCTGCATGCCAGTCCATTGGAGATGGAATCACAAAGATTGGATGACGTCCAAATTCTTCTGGGATTGGTTTCTGTTTCGTTCCAGAAGCTGAATGATATCTCCACCGTAAGAATCTTGCCTTTATGGTATTGCTGATTTTGGATAATGCACCAGTACACAATCATGCATGCCTGCAAAATGCACACCGCGACATTGAGGTTCTATTCATTCCCCCGAATACAACGTCCATCATACAGCCCCTCAATCAGGGAATAATAAACGCTTTCAAGTATCACTATACGGGGGAGTTTTACAGCAAGGCTTGTGAAGATCTAGATGCCAATGAGGAAACCACCATGCTGGTCTACTGTAAGACAGTGACAACACGCAATGTAATTGACTACATTGGGATAGCCTGGGATGGCGTCACCCAGGCTACTATAAACAATTGTTGAAAAAAAATTGGTGTAGCAGAACACATGAGTAGAAATGTGGAAAACATTGTGCATTTTGTGCAAAAAATCCCTGAGGAAGGCGTAGAGGACATGACAAGAAGATGTCTAGGACATTTTAACAGAGATTGCAACAGAGCTCAACAATGAAGACCTGGATGAGGGGATCTTTTACTAAAGCTTAGCTCAAGTTATCTGCAGCAGGGCCTATAGGAATAAAATGGGCTCTGTTACAGATAACTCGAGCTAAGCTTTAGTAAAAGACCCCCTTAAGGACTTGAGAAGGAAAGCCATGTAGACTAGGCTGACACAGTATTTTCAGTCAATGAGGCATGAGACCCAGGCCAGTGGCGTAGGAAGGGGGGGACAGTGGGGCGGTCCGCCCCGGATGCACGCCGCTGGGGGGTGTTGGCGCCTCGCAACCTGTTCCGGGGCAGAGAGAGCAGGGAACAAGTGAGGCGCCGACACCCCCAGCGGCGTGCACTTGGCGGATTGGCTCTCCCGCCCGCCCCTCACCGCCTTCCAGGTATGTTCTCGGGGGGGGAGGGGTTGCATTCCGGAGGGGGGAGGGTGCGCCGCGCTGCACCCGGGGGGGGGGGTGCGCAGCGGCGACCCGCCCCGGGTGTCAGCTGCCCTCACGACGCCACTGACCCAGGCACCTGAGGTAGAACAGGTAGAAGTTGACTCCCCACAGCGTCACTGTCTTCAGCAGCCGTTCTGCAAGGCTGTCACTCTCCAGAAGTTGACCTGCCTGATTTGACGTCCTCTTCATCTCCATCTGTGTAAGAGGAGCAAATTCTTTCTGTTCCTGTCCCCCTCACAAGCAGATCTGTAGTTTTCAAACATTGTTTTAATAATGTTGGTGGTTTAATGTTGACAAAACCAGTACAGTACAGTACAGCAACTTTATTACTGTTGTGTAAAGCTGTTTTTTTTCAAGCAATGTTTTCATATGGTACAGTCCCCTTTCTGTAGCCCTCTGGTTATGCAGCAATGCTTCATATGATACAGTACCATTTCTGTAGCCTTCTGACTATGCAGCAATGTTTTCATATGGTACAGTGCTATTTCTGTAGCCTTCTGGTTATGCAGAAACAGTACAGTACCATGTCTCTAGCCTTCTGGTTATGCAGCAAGGTTTCATATGGTACACTACCATTTGTGTAGCCCTCTGGTTATGCAGCAGCGTTTTTATACGGTACAGTGCAATACCATGTCAGTAGCCTTCTGGTTATGTAGCAATGTTTATCAAGCACCTTTTTCTTACCTTTTTCTTAAAGTGTTACCAACTGCAAGGACTGTAAAATACGATGGCAAAACTGTGGTACAGTATTTATTTTCCTGCGCTGTTTTGTGCAATTTCTTTAAGAGTGTTACTACAGTACTGTAAGTGGTTCAGCAAATAAATATGGTGGTAAAACCATGATACAGTAATGTATTTGCTTACTGTTGTACAATACTGTACAGTATTAGTTTTCTTTAATTTAAGAGCATTAATATAGTACTGTAAGTGGCTCAGCAAATAAAAATATGTTTTTGCAACACACTATGAGGTTCTTTTACAAAGGCACACTACTACATGCTATTGATTAGTGCACTAAACACTAGAGATTCCCATAGAAATATATGAGCATCTCTAAACTTTAGTACATGCTTATTTTTAGCGCGCACTAAAAATGCTAGCTCGCTTTTGTAAAAGGACCCCTATGTTTCTCTAGCTTTTGTTATGTGTTGTCCAATGCAGGAACCAAACCCTTTATTTCCTATTGGGATATGTATTCACTTTTTGCGGGTTTGAGGAAAAATTGGTATAGCTGCAACCTTACTCCAATTTTCCCATAAGTACATTTTTTGGTATTCACGAATTCACGGTCTGCAATGTTTTTGGGGAACCATACCATTGCGAATACCAAGAACGGGCTGTATCTTGAGGAGTAGGGAGGGAGAATGGGATAGAAATTTATAAAACAGAAAAAAATCCCTGCTTAGATGCAACTGGAGGTTCATGAAGTGAGATCCCAGCTCTGGTTGCACTTGAGCTGGAAGTATAAAGGAGCAGGAGGAAACTGCTGGATCAAAAGAAAAAAAAGACATGAAATGTTTGGAGGAAGTTCACAGGTCTAGAACAAAATAAAGGTACCAACAGTATAGCCCAGTGCTTCCCAACCCTCTCCGAGATGCACACCTAGCTAGTCAGGTTTTCAGGATTGCCACAATGAATATGCATGAGACATTTGCATATATTGATGATCCATGGTATGCAAATCAGTCTCATGCATATTCACTGTGGTAATCCTACAATCCTAACTGGCTAGGTGTGCCTACAGGAGAGATTTCAGAAGCACTGATAGACCATATGTGGAAGGATGAATTGGCTGAGTTTATTTAGCAAATGGAAGAATGAAAGTTGACTTGACAGCAGTATTTATTCAAAGACATGAATGAATGTTACAAAATACCAAAGGTTATCAGTTTACAATTTTCACAGGAGAACAGAACAATAACTAATGGACTTTGAAGTTAAGAGTTTGGAAGAGTTTCCTGATTGGAAACACTGTAGCAAATTAAATGAGAAGTGGTGGAATCTAAAGTTCTAAGAACAGATAAACATCTCTCTAGGATGGTCTAAAATAGGTAGAGTGGATCATGCTTGGAGGCAAGGCTAGGGACTAGATGATCTGAGGTCCCCTTCTATCCCATTTTACAATGATTCTATGATACAGCTGCCAAGATCATACAACCACTCATCCCATCAATATAGTACAGATTTGTAGGTTTTGGGGAAGTTTTTAAATTCACATTGATTAAAAATAAATGGGTTATCAGACAACACAGATATTGGTGATTGCAGTGGATAGTGACCTTACAATTCTGAGTATGATCAGGGTTCATTCTCATTCCATTAAAATGAGTTCTGAGGTGCATTACTTGGGATTGGAGGAGTACCTTAATGGTTAGAGTAGTGGGTTGAGAACTGAAAGGCCCAGGTTCGAACCCCACAGCAGCTTCTTGTGGCCTTGGGCAAGTCACTTAACCCTTCGTGTCTCAGGAGAAGGCAATGGCAACCCACTCCTGTATCAAGCCAAGAAAACAACATGGGGGCAGGGATCACCAGGAGTCAGTTTGACTCAAGGTCATATCTGGATCTGGCATTACTTGGATATTACTATAAATGCTCAGTTATCACTTAAACCAATAATTGACAATGAAATCATTTTTCAGTTTGAGACTTTTGTGTAGATTATGTCCTCTGTTTTGGACAGTGTTGTAACAGTTAGTGCTTTTTGATAATGACTGTTATAGTGCTTTGCACCTAGGTTTACCTAATTCAGTGGCTGCAGCAAGACTTCTTACTTGCACACCACTGAGACAGCATATTACAGCTGTTCTGAAATCTTTGCTTTTGGCTCCATGCATTCTTGTGTGAAATTTAGGGAGAAAGTTATCAAAGTGGGCTACCGTTAAGTTGGATTATTTTTTTTTTTTTTACCACAAGTTGGGTGGGACCCTGTGTTAATACAATCTGGTATGTGGTAAATAGCCAGACTTAACAGTAGCCTACATTGATAATTTCCCCTCTTAAAGTCCTCCTCTTATTGTTTAAGAAGCTACATGGTTCATAATCTCTTCCTTTGTTAATTTATTGAAACAATATCATTCTATCAGAGATTTAATCTCTCATGATCAAGGATTATTAGAAATTCCTGTTATGGTGTGCCAGACAGGTAATTACAGAAAACTGAGCTTATTTAATACAGTACCGAGATTGAAAAACTTCCTGCCTCTAGTTCTGCAACTGCGTTGTGACTTGTTTTAATTCGAAAGAAGTATTTGTGGAGTAGATCTTATATTGTAAATATGATTTGATTTGTATTTTCATTTTATTGTATGTTTTCATTTTTTACTGTATGCTTCTATTGTTTCTGTTTTAAGATAGACTTAATGCAAACAGTGGAGAATCTGTAAACATTAATTATGTCCTTTAATTGTTAAAAATAGAGCTATTGTACAACAATTATCCAACTTGCAATAGAATGATCCAATGCACAACAGCACAGCATGTCAGAATGATGTATGAGGCACCAGTCAATCCAGATCTGTGACTGGCTGAGTGCTTTCTGGTACTCTATAACTGTATTTTATAATGAGCCTGTTGACCTATGAACAGAGGTAGAAGCAGAGACAGGCGAAGGAATAGTGAAAAGGAAATGAGAGGTACCTTTGAAAATGAGCTTGTGACATTATCAGTTCAATTGCCAGCATGCTTGATTATAAATATTCAGCCCTAGAATCACAGAGGGAGGTAGAAGAGCATCCCTCCCCCACCAGTAATTAGATTGTGCTCCCCTCTCCCCGCCATGCGGTCCCCAATCTTCCTCCCTAGCCCCAGTACAATGCTCTACCTTTCTCCTTCCAGCTGCAATGACACTTCATGTTGTATCTGCCTCTTCTGCTGGCTAGCTTGTGTCTCACGAATTCAAACTTCCAGTAAAGTGGGCTGGCAAAACAGACAGATGGGACATAAAACATCGCTCTCCTCCTGCTGGCTGGAGGGAGAAGGAAGGGCATCATGTGGCAGAAAGGAGTAGATGAAAGAGGATTGGATGGAAGGGGGGATGGAGAGAGAGAGAGAATGGGTGGGAAGCATAAGAAAGTTTCAGGCAGGGGGGGGACTGAGATATGATTAAGTAGGCTGGGGGAGAGAGAGGATTGCATGGGGTATTGTTTCAGAGATAGAGCATCCTGCATAGGAACTCAAAATGAATGGAAGTGGCCTAGTGGTTAGGGTGGTGGACTTTGGTCCTGGGGAACTGAGTTCAATTCCCACTTCAGGTACAGGCAGCTCCTTGTGACTCGGGGCAAGTCACTTAACCCTCCATTGCCCCATGTAAGCCGCATTGAGCCTGCCATGAGTGGGAAAGCGCAGGGTACAAATGTAACAAAAGAAAAAACAAAAAAAAAATTGAATACTCCTTGGTCACATTAAAGGAGTTTGTTCAATATCAAGGGTGCTCTCAAGAACCCACAGCACCCATATAGCTGATGCCTATGCATCACAGTGAGGTCTAGAGAGAGGGAGAGAATCATGGGGGGGGGGGGGGGGGGGTTGATTGAAAGAGAGAATAGTGGAGCAGAGAGAGAATAGTATGGAATGGGAGGAAGGGAAATTCCTCCAAAAATAACTGGATGGCCCTCACTCCAGCTTCACAGCTGTCAGGCGGAAGCAAGTCCCATCAATTCTGGTGAATAGTTAATGATCTGTTATTGCATACCTGAAAGATACTTTCTTGATTTCACCCACAGTATTATAGACTGTCACTATACCTTACGAAAGAATTTGCGGTTTCTCAAATTTTAAGATATAGTACATGCAATTAAAGGGCAAATCCAGTTTATTCTCAGTAAAGAGCTAACAGTAAATTGTAGGTTTTCACAATTTTGAATGACTGATAAAATGTATCACGTATCTTTCAGGCGCTTGCAAAGCCCACAGAAACCACAGAAACATTTGAAATTTAAAAACATGTTAATAAAAGACTGTTTCTCATACTGTACAGATCAAAGAGCATGCTGTGTGAGTCAGATTATAAAATTAGTCATTTAAACATACAGCAAAGTGTTCAAAATGAGAAAGAAACATTATAAAACAGATATATAAACAATGAAGGAAAGCATGAATTTAATGGCTTTTGTCTGCTAAGTTTCTTTAAGCAGTAGTAATACAACTCTCTCTGTATTCATTGTACACATGAATTAATGAACAGCTTTGCCAGTTCAGATCTGGAGAATGAGTGATGGTGATTCCTTAGAAGGAAAACTTTCTAATGGCAGACAAAAGAGCAAGAAGGCTGGGTATCCTCAGTATGGCACAACTCTAGGAAACTTGAGTCTTCTACAAATAACCTCTGATAAAAGACATCTGCACAGTGCACTAGAAATGCTCATTTCACAGTCCAAACAAAACTAATCTCCTTGATCCTTCCCGATCACTGAGAAAACAAGAAGCCTCTATGGCCCCATCAAACATTTATGTAGAAACTCTCTCCAGACCACATCCATGTTACTATGGGTACAGAGGCAAAAACAAGCACAGGTTGGAGTAACAGAGGCAACAGGGAGGGAGTCCAGGGCACACATCTTCAAGAGGGGCAACATTTTCCGAGGAAGCTAACACAGGCTCGATGCTGATTCTTTTACCAGCTGCAGCAAGCCAGGGCCAGAACCAGACTCAGCCACACCTTTAAGGTTGCCAACTATCTAGTATTTAGTTGGTCTGGCAGGTTTTCTTAAAGAGAGGATGGCAGCTAGCAGGATCAGAAAAATAGCCAATATAAGTGCCAGTTATCTGCCAACCACCAGAATCTTGGCTGATACAGATCTCACCTCCCCCCACTCTTGCTTCCTAGACCTTTAATTTTTGAAATAGGGGACACTTTAAGCCCACTGATTATGGCGATGGTGGTAACAGCAACAGAATTAGGTTATGGCGAAGCAGAGGGACTGGCCTGTCAAAGCCACCTAAGTATATATCTGAGTTTCTGTTAGGCAGGGCCGGTCAAACCCGGTAAGCGGGGTAAGCGCCGGAGGGGGGCACCTGCCTTCAAGGGCGCCGCTGCGGCGCTGCGCCACCATACCGCGCCACCCTTGGTGCTTTAAATCTTTAATTTACCTCCGTTCCAGCAGCCGCATCATTTGAAAGCCCTGCCCCGTCTCTAGCCTTCCCTCCCTTCATGAGTTTGTTCCGCAGTCCCGCCTTCTGATGTCATTTCCTCGAGGGCGGGACTGCAGAACGAACTCACGAAGGGAGAGAAGGCTAGAGACGGGGCAAGGCTTTCAAATGACGCGGCTGCTGGAACGGAGGTAAATTAAAGATTTAAAGCACCAAGGGCGGCGGGGGATGGGGGCGATTCGGGCGAAGGAAAATCGCTGGACAGGAGCAAGGTGGGAGAAGAGAGAAAGGAGATGCTGGGGGGGGGGCGGGGGTGCGTGGGTGCCGGAGGGGGGTGCGCGGGCGCCAACTCATCATCTGCAGGGGGCGCCAGAGACCCTAGGACCGGCCCTGCTGTTAGGACCTCTGTATCAGTGGTTCCTAAACCTACCACAAAGGATCACCAGCCAGTCAGGATTTCAGGATATCCATAATGAATACACTAGATATTACTGTAACATTACTTTATATATATAGTCCTGTTCTATAACCACTAAAATACCTCTCTCTCTCTCTCTCTCTCTCTCTTTTTTCCCAGTTATAGCAGTTATATGTGCCAGAACTTTATAGTCTTTCAGAAAGGGTGGTGGATGTGTGGAACAGCTTCCCACTGGAGGTAATAGAGACAGTATCTAAATTCAAAAAAGCATGGAAGAAGCACAGAGGCTCTATGAAGAAGAATAAAAGTTGACTGAGTTGTGAAGTTATTGTGGATGGGCAGACTGGATAGGCCATAAGGTCTTTATCTGCTGTCATCTTCTATGTTTCTATACTTAAACTCCCATACGCCAGTATTTTAAGAAGGTTGTCCACAGTTCTCTACCACTGTGCACCCAAACCTTTACCAAAATAATTTAAAAAAGAAAAAAAAAACCCTCACTGGGAGAGAGTACACCTGTGCTAGAAATGGTATTTAAGGATGACGTTATGGAGAAATGCAACAAATATTGATGTACCTGAAACAGAGAATCATGACGGCAGATAAGGGCCAAATGGCCCATTCAGTCTGCCCTTCAGTAACCACTAGCTCCTCCTTTTCCTAAGGGATCCCACATGCCTGTCACATGCTTTCTTAAACTCCGACATAGTCCTCGTCTCCACAACTTCCACCAGGAGGCCATTCCACGCATCCACCCCGAGAGTGCTGTGGTGGAAGATATTCAGTGGCACTGTCTGGTTAAGTATCAATGATATACTTGAAAGGTATTAATATAGAAACGCATATTTTCCAGAGAAGGGAAGAATGGTAAAACTAGAGGACAGGAACTGAGGTTGCAGGGTAGTAGACTTAGGAGTAAAGTCAGAAAATTCTTTTTCACAGAGAGGGTGGTTGATGCCTGGAATGCCCTCCCAAGGGAGGTGGTGGTGAAAAAACAACTGTGGCGGAATTCAAAATGGTGTGGGATGAATACAGAGGATCTCTAATTAGAAAATGAATGGTATAAAACCAAAACATAAAGGGTTGCATATGTTTGCATGTCAAGTGGTGCTTAGATGGCAATTCTGGCTGTATCAATTAATAACAGTGCTGGGCTGGCTTGTATAGTCTGAGTACTGTATATGGTAATCCGGTTTAGGATGGACTGTAGAGAGCATTGACAGAAACTCCAGTAATTTGGAACGTGAGGATAGTGCCAGGCAGACTTCTATGGTCTGTGTCCCGCAATTGATAAGACAGATTCGGATAGGCTGGAGTGGGCTTTGGCAGCAACGTCAGTAGTTGAAACATTAAGGACAGAGCCAGGCAGACTTCTACGGACTATGTTCCAGAAACAACAAAGAGAGACTACAATCAAGTATATAATATCACGTTCATTGTTAATTTAATCTTGAATTAAGAATGAATGTGGCTGTTGGGCAGACTGGATGGACCATTCAGGTCTTTATCTGCTGTCACTCACCACGTTACTATGGGGCCCTTTTACAAAGGTGCGCTGAAAAATGGCCTGCGGTAGTGTAGACGCATGTTTTGGGCATGCGCAGAATCATTTTTCAGCGCACCTGTAAAAAATGCCTTTTTAAATTTTTGCCGAAAATGGATGTGTGGCAAAATGAAAATTGCTGCGCGTCCATTTTGGGTCTAAGACTTACCACCACCCATTGACCTAGTGGTAAGGTGTCATGCGGTAATTGAGCGGTAATGGTCTACGCGTGTAAAATGCCAATTACTGCTTGATTATCGCCCGTGCACCAGAAAATAAAAATATTTTCTGGCGCACGTCAAAAATGTAATTACCACAAGGGCCACGCAGTAGCCGGGCGGTAACTAAAAAGTGACATGTGTTGGGCACGTGTAGGCACCTATGCAGCTTAGTAAAAGGGCCCCATGTTACTAAATATCTGCTCGTGAGCTGGTCACTACAATAACCATGCAGGATCCTCTCCTGTCCGGTTAAATCGCTTTGACTATCTACACTGAATATTTCACCTGCCTTGTTGCTCCTCTTTTCTACCCCAGGTCTCCCATCTTTCCAACTTAGCATGATCAGAAATATTTTCAGCTTTTGCTCTGATATCGTAAAATTATATAAATGTATCTTCACTCCCTTCTCTATAATCCTTAAATTCATCCCTTTAGCATGTTTCCAGCAGTGCCATAATGTTTATTTTCTCAGAATGTCACTTGACCATTTTCCCTTTTGTTCTTCACTTTAATATAACTGAATCAAGTTTCTAAGGTGTCATCTGGATACAATACCAATTGCTTTCAATCCTTGACTGATCTCCTTCCAAAGAAAACACCTTTAGGTATCACAGAGGACCAATATTCAAAAGTACTTATATGATTCACTATGGATAACATTTGACTGTGTAAGTCACTATTTGACCTGATTTGAGTGTTTTATATTGGGGCAGGATTTGGGGCAGTCAAGGGGATGGGGCTAAAAGTCAAAGAAAGCAGTGAAAGTCAGCCACTCCCAGTCTAACTCATAGATTCAAGTCAAATGCAGAAAGAACAGGAATGTCGTTAAACAGTTCATTTATCCATGTAAAGCTACTCCGACAATTTCAGTGTTCACACTTGAAAACATAGTTCTGCCTGAATATTCAAATAACTTTCAACAGATAATGGAGCTTTCAGGGAGAGAAGACCCCCATGATCTCTGCACACTCTTCTTAATGGTAGCACAGGTTGATAACCTCCATAGGAGCCAGCTCTGTGGGTTCTGTGGGTGCTTGAGCACTTCAATTTTGAGCAAAGTCTTGGACTGTTGTATATCATAGAGGCCATGAAAAGGTGCAAACCATACATATTTCTAGTTTTTATTTTAATATAGCCAGGGCTTTTTTTGAGGGGGTACTTGGGGGTACTGAGTAACGACACCTTTTCTATTGTCTGCTAAAATTGATCCATGGACCCCAAGTTTTAATGAAAGAGCTCAGGCTCTACACACCAATTCTGCCTTGTCATAGATTCTGTGACTAATTGCAGGAGGCCTGGCTATTGTGGGGTGGGTCCCTCAGTGATCACCTCACCCCTGAAGGGTGGCCTGGAATTTGAGTACTGGCACCTTTTTCACTAGAAGAAAAGCACTGAATATAGCTATTTTGCTGGGAGCAGATTAAGAGTTGCAAGAGAGCTATAAATGTGCTTTTTCTGAAAGCTACCCTTCTTAGGCTGTTTGGTTTGACATTTGGCCTGTGCTATGCTAACTTGTGATAAGTTGCTGGTCAGCAACTAAGACAGAGACTCCTATGATTAAGGACATCTGCTGTATCCAGATAAACAGTCAAAAGGAGAAGTAAGTGGGTGTAAGCAAAATTATATCCTTAGCAAGAGAGTGGGGGTTGTAACAGAGTAACTTTACCCATTATCTAATGAAACTTATGCTTATATGCATGACAGGTCCTAACTGCCAATATAATAAGGGAATAAATGATAGAATTTGATGGAACATGTTGGAACATGATTCATAACAGAAAACAGAATATTCTGGAAAGATGCATATTCATTAGGTGGGAAGGGTAATTATAATTAAGATAATGAAGAAAGGAAGGAAGAAAAAAGTATTTAAAAGGAATCAAAACTGAGGATGGCGAGCCTCGGTGTGTCCACTAGCAAGTGGACATATTGACAACTCCCAGGGAAAACTCTGTATTTATTTGCTACATATTATACTGTATTGGGAGTTTATTTGTTACTATTTCAATAGTTACTGATTGGCTTCTTTGACAATTTTAATAAACATTTATTATGTCTAATACTTATTTAGTAGCCAGAGATTTTCTTGCCTGAGGTTCTGCCTGGGGGAGTTAAGATTTACTCGAGGGTCCAACCTCCCAGGAGACCTCCAGAAGGTTACTTCTGTCTCAGAGGCAAGACAGAACGTGAACACTGAGTCCAGGGAGGGTAATTCCCATTTTGTTTAGCACTTCTAATTATTTTGAAAAATTGTCTCCTATGATTACTTCCCCCAGAATAAAATACACCCAGACTTTTGAAAATTCAAAGGTATGTACATAGGAGGAAATTATATAAATGGTGGTCAAAATTTGGTGCTGGGAAAAATCAGCACTAGTCATGATTCTACAAAGGGCACGCGCCCTTCATAGAATCATGCCTAGTGCTGATTCCCACGCCTAGCTTTAGACACCAGACTTATGCCTCCTGAAACCTGATGTAAATGCTGGTGCCCGAGTTAGGCGTGATTACTCTTTATTCTATAACTACATGCCTAACTTTTTGGAATGCCCTAATATACCCATGCCCCTCCCATGGGCACTCCCCCCCTTTTGAGATACGCGCTATGGGCAGGGCCGTGCTAACCCGGTAAGCGAGGTAAGCGTGGCAGGGGGGCGCTTCCCTCTGGGGGGCGCCGCCGCACCATGCTCACCTCGCTCGCCCTCCCCCAACATCCCTTTTCTTTTTTTTTCTTTTTAAATTTACCTCCGTGGCGGCGGTTCCGGCAGCGCAGTGTCAGGGAAGGAGGTGGCGCTCCCGACGTCTCTAGCCTTCCCTTCGCTGTGTTCCGCCTTCTTCTGACGTCAATGATGACGTCAGAAGAAGGCGGAACACAGCGAAGGGAAGGCTAGACGTTGGGAGCACCGCCTCCTTCCCTGACGCTGCGCTGCCAGAACCGCCACCACGGAGGTAAATTTAAAAAGAAAAAAAAAAGAAAAGGGATGTTGGGGGGAGAGAAGAGGGTGGGCAGTTGAACAATGGGAGCGGGAGGGCAGGGGAGAAACGACAGCAAGGATGTGAAGGGGGGCATGGATGCGAAGGGGGGGGGAGAAGAGGGCGGGCCAGGCTGGGACATGGGAGAGAGAGGAGCATGGATGCGAGGGGGGGTCATGGAAGGGAGAGAGGGGAATTGCTGGAAAAGGATGAATGGAGGGGGCAGGGGACAGAGGAGCATGGATGGGCATGAATTGGGAGGGCAGGGAGAGGGGAATTGCTGGATAGGGATGAATGGAGGGGACAGATGGGCATGGATGGATATGGATTGCAGGGCAGGGCTCAGAGAGAGAGAGGGGAATTGCTGGATAGGGATGAATGGAGGGGGCAGGTGACAGAGGAGCATGGATGGGCATGGATTGGGAGGGCAGGGCTCAAGGAGAGAGGGGAATTGCTGGAAAGGGATGAATGGAGGGGGCAGGGGACAGAGGAGCATGGATGGGCATGGATTGGGAGGGCAGGGCTCAGGGAGAGAGGGGAATTGCTGGAAAAGGATGAATGGAGGGGGCAGGGGACAGAGGAGCATGGATGGGCATGGATTGGGAGGGCAGGGCTCAGGGAGAGAGGAGAAATTGCTGGACATAGAGGGGAGGGAAGAGAGATGAAGGAGATGAAATGAGGGAAAAGGAAGAGAGGAGAAAAACTGCACATGGATGAAGAAAATAGGCAGAAGCTGAGGACCAGAAATGAAGAAGAAAGGAGGAGAGGAAAGAAATAAATGGAAAGGAAGCCCTGGAAACGGAGTTAAGAGGACAGATAGCAGCAGAATCAGATACTGGGCCAGCATGATCAGAAAAAGAAAGTCACCAGACAACAAAGGTAGAAAAAAAATCATTTTATTTTCATTTTAGTGTTTGGAATATGTCCACTTTGAGAATTTACATCTGCTATCTTATTTTGCAATGTATAGCAATTTCTTTCTAAGAATATTGCTGACAATTCCTGTCAGTGTGGCAAGTGGTGAGCGATCATTTTCACGGGGGGGGGGGGGGGGGGGGGCGCCGCCGCCGCCAACTGATAGTCTGCAGGGGGGGCGCCAACTGATAGGCTGCAGGGGGGCGCCAGAGACCCTAGGCATGGCCCTGGCTATGGGAGTTAGGTGCCTTGCCTTATAAAACAGCATGCAGCCAAATGTGCATGTAAATGTTAATGAGTGCCAATTAACATCAATAACTGGTTGTTGGCACCCAGTTATTGATGGTTAACAGCTCATTAGTCAATTCATTTGCACACACATCTCGGTAGTGTGCCCACATTTGGAAATTCAGCATGGAAATTTGGGTGCCATATATAGAATCTGGGGGATAGTTCCAAACCCCAACAGCAGGCTTTACTATGCATGGAAAAAAAGACAACATGCATATTTTTACCATTTATCTAGAGTAGTCAGTTTTAGAAAAGGCCAGTTCTGTGGAGATGGAAATGGCTTTGAAAATGACCCTCCCTATCGTCCTCTACATGACTGACTGGTACCAGGTTTGCATTCTGTTGTACAATGGCAGCAAAATTGCAAGGGACAAAATAAAACTCATTTATTGCATAAGAAGAAATTAGATATATCTATGAAGTAGTGCCACAAATGTAGGAGTCCATTTTGCCACACATTCAGGAAATGTGATTGATGAGTTTCTCTCTGGCAGCTGTTCTTGACTCTAGATTATTTTTATGATTATTAGGCTTGAAGGAGAACATTTCCTGTAGCTTTCCTATCGGCACAGCACAATGTTTCATGCATACAATAGTGGCTTAGAGCCTGAGAATGATGCCTTTGGTTGAAGCTCAAATTAATGATGCCTAGCATGGTATTTGCATTAAAGAACTATGGCTGTGCCAGATGAGATGCAGGTATCAGGCATAAATGAGGTTTATTTACTTAAAAGGCAAACATGTAATTATACTTTCAATTTAAGTGCATAGCTGGGTAAACTTAAATTATAAATATATAATAAAACACTATCTACCGGATTCTATATATCGTGTGTAGTTTTCCACGCCTAAATCTATACATATTCCATAACAATGCGTGTAACCTAATTGGTTTAACAAGCCAATCAGCATTATTAACAGCACTTAACAAGCAGTAATGAGCACTAATTGGCAATAATTAGAATTTACATGCTTAACTCGCTAAGTGTATGCTGTAATGAACTGCGCCTAAATTCTAAAGTGCATAGTTCATAAGGGGCATGGTTATGGGCAGGGAAATGGACATTTCATGGGCGTTCCCAAATTTATATGTGTTGTTATAGAATATGGCTCAGTCCGCGTAAATCTACATGCAGAGATTTATGTCACATTTTCATTGGTGTAAATAGATGCATGTAGTATTAGGCACTGGGATAGCAACTAAGCGTATTCTATATACTGCGCCTAAATCATATAGAATACACTTAGGTGAAAATAATTTCCATGCGGATATTTCAGGTACCACATATAGAATCTCCCCCTAAACACCTAACATAATATGTGGGGAAAGTGGTAAATAACTGCGAATCTTCATTTTCATGTTAAACTATTTTTCACTCATAAATTCCTGGATTTTGTTTAACCCAATTTTCACCCTAATCACCTTATGCAGCTGTCTTCTAGGAATGCAATTACAGCTGCAAATGCACCCTGTCCCCAACACATTCACTTCCCACTCTAGCAGCGGAAATGCAACATTTTTGGACAGGGCAGAGACTGTCAACTCTTGGCTGTGCACAGCACTTTGACATTTGAAGCCATGCAGTACCCATAAGCCCACACTGTTTTGCTCAGTGACTGGCTAGTCATGAGATTATGGGAACACCACAAAGCTTTTATAATTCAATAAATACCACAGGGGCAAGATGCCAATATATCAGAAAATCTTTAATTATCTGCTCATATGTCTTGCAATTATGCACTTGCAAGTGTTCCCAAAACTAATCAATTTTATGAATATATCTATTTCAAAAAAATACTGTTCAAAGTACTAAGTCAAAGTACTTAAATAAAAGTAAAAATAAATGTATATTTTAATACTTAAGTAAAAGTACAGTGAAGAACAAATTTAAAATGTATTTAAGTGAAGCCTAATATAATACTTTGAGTAAAAATTAAAAGTACTGCAACTACAATGAATGCAACTATTGTTAATGGTTTTTTTTTAATCTCAACAGCTTTATTGCTCTACAATTCAATCCACTTTGCTTTTAGAGAAGCTAAATTTTTGAAAATGACTGTCACTCATGCAAGTGTGCTTGTGAGTCATTAATCCAGCACATAGGAGTCAACTTTTCAAAATGATTGGGGGTGCTAAGCCCAGTGGAAATAACCCTTCCTTGGACAAAAACAAGGAATTTTCTCAATATTGGGGGTGCTCAAGCACCCACAGCATCCACAGAGTCGGCGCCTATGAATTCCAGCTCAGCAAAAAAAGGTTCAATAATTGCACTAGCAGAAAGTGGATTGTTAAGTCTGATAAGACGTTCCTTCCAATCAGGTCAGGTTACAACATTACTGATGTCTTCTGACAGAATCTGCAGGTAATGATCATGGGAAGCTCTGAAACAAATTTCAATTGGTTTACTGAGGAATTGTCATTTACATCTCCCTTCCGCGTTTACTCTTTACTTTTAACTGCAAGCATCAGATGTAACTGAGTAAAAGTAGTAAAAAAAGGTGAACTTATCACTTCAGTAAAAGTGAAATTAACAAATGTTATCCTGTACTTCTCTACAAGTAACAAAACTTTTACTTAAGTACCGTTACTAGTTACATTTACTTAGTTACTGTACAACACTGCAAAAAACATACAAAATAGCCTTCCAAAAAATAATGGGGGAAAAAGACCTCAGGAATAAAAAAAATGCCAGTCTAAGTGAAATAGAACAATGGCATCTACATTACCATTCAGAAAAAAAACTCCACTACTTGTCACTACTATGTCAATTGTCATAGACCTACTCACTTAAGTACATATTACAAACAAAAATCCAAGGAATAAGTCACACAAAAGTTTCTTCCAAGCATCTTCAAGATGTTAAAACTCTCATAATATTATAGCCAAAAACACATATATTTCCAAGGAAGTCCATGCTTCTTCACAACCTCTTGGATAAAATTCAATGTTGCGTCAACAGAAAATCATTTTTGCTAGATGCTGCTACATCAGAAGGATGTTGTTGCTTTCTGGTTCCACACTATGGTTTTCAAAATTGGCTCCAAAAATGGCTTTGTAAACTCTTGAAAACATGGTTCTTTCAATAATGTTTTATTTAAGCAGTATATTGAAATTATTATTTGATGAGATTAGTAATGTTCTTTTGGGTTATTGTTTTCTTTAGTATATATTGTGATTTTATGTTATATTGCATTTAATGTTTAACTGTTGATTGTAAACTGCCTTTATACTTTGCTAAAAAGCGGTATATTAAATCAAATAAAATTAAATAAAAAGTTCCAACCTCTGTAATCCAAAGCATTATTCAAAACCTCTTTAAAGACCTGCAGGTTGGCAACCTTTGTCTTAGAGGTTGGGGTGGAGAGGCTATGGTTTTATTGTACTGCCATTATGTATTATTTAACTATGTATATTACTATTGTAAGCCGCCAAGAACTTTCTGGATTGTGCAGGGCTGTTCACTCTGCAGACTTCACTTACCTAGGAACCAAATGGTGGAACTCCTTACCACTCAAAATAAGAAATATACAGGAATTTACCAGATTCTGGAAATTCCTCAAATCGTTCCTATTCAAACAAACCCTCACAAAGAACGACCATATCTCAAACAATTAATTATTACCTGAATTGGTTACCATTAACTTTCTCTTTGCTTCATGTACAATTTCTCATTCATAATAGATTTTCTAAATGTTAGACATCCATAGCTATCCCAGTATGTTTATGATATTGTATTGTAAAATTGAATTCTTACAACAAATTACTTTCTTACGCATTATTCTTTGTTATGTATCCTATACTGTTTATTGTAAGCCTCATTGAACTCAAACTTGTTTGTGATAATGTGGGATATAAAGGTCAGAAATAAATAAATAATAATAATTATGATTTTCTATTGAACATGGCTGAGAATCTGGGGAACTGGGTTTGTTTCCCACTGCAGCTCTGTATGAGTCTGGGCAAGTCTACAAACAGTACTCAACAATTGGCACTGGAAAAAAATCGGTGCTATCTGGGATGAGTGCCCTTCATAGAATAATGCTTAGAGCTGATTCCTGCACCCAAAATTGAGCGCTGGCATTTACCAGTGGCATAGCCACAGGTGGGCCTGGGTGGGCCACGCCCCACCTACTTTGGACTCAGGCCCACCCAGAATTGTGACAGTCTTGTTGTGGCTGGTGGGGATCCCCAAACCTGGCAAGCTGAAGATTTCTTCTCCTTGGGCAGCTAGCGCTTTTCCAAATGTCAGCCAGTAGCACTTTCCTTGAACTGATGCTGAGGCCAGCCCTTCTGCACATGCTCAGGTTTTGCACATGCCAAAGCACTGAGCATGGATGGCCTTCCAGCAACAGCATCAGTTTGAGGCAAGTGCTGCTGGCTGCCATTTGGAAGAGTGTTGGCTGCTCAAGGAGGAGGAGGAAATCTTCAGCTGGCAGGGTTTGGGGATCCCCGCCAGCTCAAGTATTTAATATTTGGGGTTTGTGGGTAGGGAGGGGTGGAGAGAGGAGCAAACTGGGGGAGAACTGGGAGGGGAAAAATCCATGCCCACCCACCTTGTGCTCAGGCCCACCCAAAATTGGCCATCTGGTTACGCCCCTGGCATTTACACTTGAAACCCAGTGTAAATGCCAGCATTCAACTCATGGCTTTTGAGTGCATAAATGGTGCTATTCTATAACACTGTGGCCATGCCTCCATTTGAGTTGTGCGCTATGGGATTTAGGCACATGGTGGTATACAATAACGCACAAGCAGATACATGCACAAAACCAAATTAGTGCCAAATAGCTTCAATAATTGATAATGTCAATTTAGTTGATAGGTTCTACTATAGTAGTAATATTGTAGTACTGTACAATAGAAGGGATAAGAAAATAATAAGATAAATAATCCAGTGGACACAAAAAAAAAATCAAGTTTCATTACATTGGTAATTATAGGTCTCCTTTGAACAGTATTCTCCACATCAAACTCAGGCATTTTTCACACTTATTCACAGGCTGAATATTGGTAGAAATCTTCAATCCCTTTTATGGGACCTTTCTCTGCTTTGATGTTAGAAAGTAGCCTTCTATCTCCTGTAACAGTTAGTACAATCCCGACCCTGAGTTCTTTCTATCCTCTGTTACTTAAGGTGCCAACACTCACTGTCTCCACTGCTTCCAGCTTTCAAGGTGCTTCCCCATGGACTGTTTGTGGCAGCAGCTTCACCAGTTATACTCTCTCTTTAGAGGATCAGGATCAGGTCTCCGTCTCCTCTCCTTTAAGACAGTCTGTGCCTCAGGGGATAGCTATAGATCAGAATGGCCACTTTTGATTAGTTCAGTCTTTTTGGGACCATGCTTGTCATAGGCGCCCGGTATAAGAGGCTTGGGGAGGCTAAGCCTCCCCAGCCGGCGCCCGAGGGGTTTTGGCCACCCGTTTGCCTGAATTTCTGGGCAGGCGAGCGGCGCAGTGAGTCTCCCCTTCCCTCCCCTTCCCTCCCCTTCCTTCCTATCTGCCCCGCGCCGCCCTTTAAAACTTTAATTTACCTCGTCCCAGCGGTGGCTGCGTCATTTCAGTCCGCCCTGCCTGTCTCTAGTCTTCTCTCCCTTCGTCGTGACGTGAGTTCATTCCCTCAGAGTCCCACCCTCGAGGAAATGATGTCAGAAGGCGGGACTCTGCGGAATGGACTCACGTCACGACGAAGGGAGAGAAGACTAGAGATGGGCAGGGCGGGCTGAAATGACGCGGCTGCCGCTGGAACGAGGTAAATTAAAGCTTTAAAGGGCGGCGCGAGGCAGATAGGAAGTAAGGGGAGGGAAGGGGAGATCCATGGCGCCGCTGGCCCAGATTGATGGAGGCAGGGGAGAGGAGAATCACGCTGGGTATGGATGGAGGGGGAAAGGGTACAGAATGGAGGGCAGGGGAGAGGAGGTTTGCTGGACATGGGTGGATAGAGGGGATGGCAGGGAAGAGAGGAGGGTTGCTGGACATGGATGGAGGGGAGGTCAGGGGTGAGGAGATTTGCTGGACATAGGTGGATGGAGAGGAGGGTAGAGTTGCTGGACATGGGTGGGTGGCTAGAGGGGAGAGAAGGGTTGCTGGACATGGGTGGATGGAGGGGAGGGCAGGGGAGAGTGGAGGGTTGCTGGACATGGATGGCTAGACAGGAGAGGAGGGTTGGTGGACATGGGTGGATGGAGGGCAGGGGAGAGAAGAGGGTTGCTGGACATGGATGGAGGGCAGGAGAATTGTTGGACATGGATGGAGGGAAGGGGAGGGAAGGGGAGGGAAGGGAAGACAGGAAGGAGATGCACATGGATGAAGGGGAGAAATTCTGGACATGCATGGAGGGGAGGGAAGACAGAGGAAGGAGATGCACATGGATGGAGGGGAAGGGAGAGAGAAGAAATGCTGGACATGGATGGAGGGTAGGGAAGAGAGAGGAAGGAGATGAGATGAGGGAAAAGGGAGAAAACCTGCATATCGATGGAGAAAATAGGCAGAAGCTGGATCCACTGGACAGTCAAGTCTGCAGAGGACCCAGCTTTTACTTACGGATGTAAGGCAAGAAATGAAGAAGAAAGGCGGAAAGTAAAGAAATAAATGGAAAGGAAGCCCTGGAAACGGAGTTAAGAGGACAGATAGCAGCAGAATCGGATACTGGGCCAGCATGATCAGAAAAACAAAGTCACCAGACAACAAAGGTAGAAAAGATCATTTTATTTTCATTATAGTGTTTGGAATATGTCCACTTTGAGAATCAGGTGCTCAACATTAAAAGTTTATATTTATTTACTTATTTATGGCATTTTATCCCACATTAAACATGAATTAGGGTGTTTTGTGGCTCTACATGAGAATTGTTTCATATTGTTGACGGTCTGCATTTTCCGTATGGGTGGTATATTGGTGTATTAGGTTCTGCCCAGTGTAATATTTATGGTACAGTAAGGTTCTGAGTGTGTTTTTGCACAAAGTTGTGCATAGTGTTTTGCAGTTGAGCGATTGTGGTTAGTATATGCTTTGAGCAACCACTTTATTCTTTGACATATGATACACATCTAATATCTAAATTTAATAAAAGGTATTGTGACTTTTATTTTTATTTATTTATTTTTTCTGTGTGTTATCAGACAATTATGGATTTAAGCTCCACCCCTGTCCCACCCCTAACCCCGCCCCCTTTAGCCTCCCCAAACAGTTGGGCCACCGACCGCCTATGATGCTTGTCTTCTCCAGTATGCACCAGAGGCCAGCTATGGACCAGACTGGCAACCACTGTGCTTTTCTCTCCTTTTTCTTAGAGCCTAGAGAAAGAAGCCAAGGCTCAGATGGGCTCTAGAGTGGGTACATAAGTACATAAGCATTGCCATACTGGGAAAGACCAAAGGACCATCAAGCCCAGCATCCTGTTTCCAACAGTGGCCAATCCAGGTCACAAATACCTGGCAAGATCCCAAAAAAGCACAAAACATTCTATACTGCTTATCCCAGAAATAGTGGATTTTCCCCAAGTCCATTTAATAATGATCTATGGACTTTTCTTTAGGAAGCCGTCCAAACCTTTTTTAAACTCCGCTAAGCTAACCACCTTTACCACATTCTCTGGCAACAAATTCCAGAGTAACCCACCTACATCTGTTCTATGTGTTTCTTTCTGGATCACCACCACGGAAGAAGGGATAAGGCTCCTTAACTAAAACAAGATTCAGTATTATTACACCACTTTCCACAAAGGAAACACTCGCTAGTCACATATACCCATTTTGACACTAATTACACATACTAGGGTGAATTCTGTAAATCACAGCTAAAAAATCAGCATGGAAAAAATCCACTTAAGCGCTATTCTATAAGTCACATCTAAAGCTAGGTGTGGTTTATAGAATAGCATTTAAGCACAGGTGTGCGTAAATTTAGACATGTCTATTTACACCAGTGAAAGCATGGTGAAAATGCACCTGCCTAAATTTACACGCGGAACCCCCGTATTGCATAATTCTATGCATAACTCGAATCCATGCCATCATTCCACCCTGAAATGCTTATGACCTTCCAGTTTCTGTGCCCCCTTTCCCTGGAGATACGTAAAATTTAGGCACAGATCAAGCACCTAAATTTACATGTGTACAAATTAACTGATTTCAATTAGTGCCAATAATTTCTTGTTAAAAAGCCAATTATTGTCACTAATTGTCTCATTTTTCAATTAAATTGTACATTAAATTGTGAACATGCCCAAATTTTCATCTACAATTTTTGGCAACTTTTATAGAATTAGGAGGACTGTGGCTGGACTAGCTTATCATGCATATTTTACCTGAGATCAGTTGCATGTACATTCTTTGTGTGCACATGCAGTTTTTTCTTTCATGTTATACTTTTTATGTCTATTGTTATTCTCTTACCTGTCTATGAGGTCCTTGTACTAAGCTGCAATAAAAAGTGGCCTTAGCACACCCTTACGCAGGTTCTTCCTGTGCACTAAGGCCATTCTTACCACAGCAGTAAAATGTCAGATTTTCCATTTCTGTATTAATGGCCATGTGCGAATGTCGCCATTAGTGTGCATCCATTTTTTTAAAAATGACTGCGTTGGCACTTACTGACATCTTTTTTGTAGACAGTAAGGGCTTCCGTGTTAATCCTGCTCTAATCAGTTAGCACATGGTAATGTGGCTTCACTGATTAGCGCAGACATGCCCACTCTTCGCCCTCACACACGCCCTCTCTATGCAAAAATCAAAACATTTTTGTGCATGTGGTTAGCGTGCACTGATTTCAAACTTACCACAGGATGCCTAGTTCTATAGAAGTCACAAAAATTGCATGCACAAATCTGTGTATGTGCGCCCAATCTGTGCATGTAATTTAATTGAATAACAAGCTAATTAGCACACTAATTGGCTTTTAACAAGTAATATTGGCACTAATTAGATTTAATTGGAATTTATGTGCCTAAATTTAGGCTTGGGATCCACACCTAAATTTTACATGTGAGTAAAAAAGGGGGTGTGTAGAAGGTTGGGCATGGCTGAGTGAAGGGCGAGGGCATTTATAGAAGTTATTTGTATGTGAATGAAGAGTACATAGCTGAGTGTGTGGAGGGAGAGATAATGTGGTTCTTTCCCTAGTGCCTTTTCCAGTTCCACAAATGGTTGTTCTTTTACATTTTTGAGGGGAGTCTAGCCATACTGCTCTTGGTTGCTAGTTGTTCCTCTAGTTTAGGGCTGGGTAACTTCAGTCCTCAAAGGCCACAACCCAGTTGGGTTTTCAGGATTTCCCCCATGAATATGCATGAGATTGGTTTGCATACAATGGAGACAGTGCATGCAAATAGATCTTATGCAAATTCACTGGGGAATCCCTGAAAACCCGACTGGGTTGTGGCTCTCGGGGATCGAGGTTGCCCATCCCTGCTCTACTGGCTCCTCTTCTTTAGCTAATGGGACTTGGGGAGCTCCAAGAGCCCTGCCACTCCACCCATGGTGACTGCCCACCAGTGCTTACGTATTCCATTTGTCCCCTGTCCACCACTACTCCCAGCCTATGATGTCAGTGTCACAAACAGATATTAGAACACATAAAGAAAAAACAGAAGCAAACTTTATTTCATCAAATGCCAAACTAGATATGCCAAAAAGCTTATATAAAACATTTGCATATTATTCCTTTTGTATTCTGCTCCAGGTTACCAGGAAAGGCATCGCATAGGTACCATAAAGTTGCAAAGAAAACGCAACTGCAGAGGTCAGCATATGAAACACAATGGGACTTCCTTGACAGACTTTATTAGTTTTCCACATCCCTGATGACTTATGGCTCATTGGTTTGCAGATTTTTATTTAAGGGAGACAAGAAGCAAAGAGCATTCACTACTGGTCTTCCTTATTCCATTTGCTACAGTTTTATTCCTTGGTTACCAATTATTTTCTTTGCGCTACATCTACAATATCTTACCCTTCTGCTTTGCATGTCACAGTTCAATGCAGCTAACCACTAAAGAACTAAAAAAAAACCCAAAACTTGCTAAGCCAAAGTTCTGCTGAATCAGACAGAACGATCAAGCCATGCACACATTTATATAAATGCAGACAGAGAGAGATGAATGTGCACACACAGAGACAGACTTTTGATCTTGGATCCCAGCTTTGTTAGTGTTTAAATATTTTATTCCTGGCTCAATATTAATAGCATAAAGCTATATCTATAAAAGACTATGGGGTCCCTTTACAAAGGTGCAATAATGATTATTGCTGTGATAGGACAAGAAACCCAGTGTTGGAGCCTTTTAAATTGCAGTAAGGGGCTAATGTATCTTGATTACATCTAAATGCCTATAGTAAATCTGCTTCTTAGGGGGAAGTTAACAACTGGGTATGCTATCATAAAACTGCATTATTCACTAAGGTCTATACACGGAACGTCTGTACCAAAAAGCTCCACACCCACATGTTTGAATATGCAAATGAGCCATTTGGTGCATCACACCTATTAGCACTGTATTTCCAGAGAGAGTATTTTCTGAAGACATTTCTGCACATAAACCCCCTAATTTTATATACAGTGCTCAAATTGTGCATGCAAATTAATAGCTTAACATGCTAATTAGTGTGATAATTGGTCGCTAGCAATCAATTATTGGCACTAATTGGAATTTATGCGTGTATCTTTTTAGTCACTATTCCATAAAGATGTGCATGTAAAATTTTCCATGCAGATCCAAAAAGGGGCATTTCCAAGGGAGGTTGCATGGGCGGATCAGGGGCATTTCTAGGATTTGTGCACAGTGCTGTAGAATTCAGGGAACCTGCACCTAATTTAGGTTGGGAATTTACACCATGGTTTAGTTGGTGTCAGGGCCGCTGAGAGGGGGGGCAGGGGGGACACTCGCCCTCCGTCGTCGACCATCTGCAACCTGGCCGAGCCCCCTGCATTGAAATCACAGCGCCTCTCATCTCGGCGTGAAAGCACTGCAGGCAGCAGCAGATCGCCTCCCTTCAGGCCTCCTTCCCTCCCTGTGTCCCGCCCTCGTCTGACGTAACTTCCAGGAAGGAGGGACACAGGGAGGGAAGAAGGCCCAAAGGGAGGTGCTCTGATGCTGCCTGCAGCGCTTTCACACAGAGGTGAGAGGCGCTGTGATTTCAATGCAGTGGACCCGGCCCGGTGGCGGACAGAAGGTGGTGGACGGAGGGGGGAGCGGCGGTGGTGACCTCGGGGGGGGGTGGAGGGGGAAGCGGTGGCGACCTCGGGGGGCGGGTAGAGGGAGGAGCGGCCTTGCCCCGGGCCCGGCCCAGTCTCTCGGCGGCCCTGGTTGGTGTAAATCCCCGTGCCCAAAACTGGGTGTGGATCCCAGTGCTAAGCGCTATTCTACAAATGGAATCCAACTTGGAGTGCCATTTATAGACTAGTGCTTAGGGTGCATTTATAGACTAGTGCTTAGGGTGCAATTTTTGTGGCACCCAAATATGGGCACCATTTACAGAATTGACTTACATGCATACATCTAGCCATAGTTTCCAGTAGCTTGTTCAATAGATCCTCCACTCCTTAGTCCAGCTCCCAATTTTCTCCTCTCTCACCTTGGCCCTGACCTTCAGAACAGTGCAAGGTAGCCTTTTATCTATTATAGGCAGAATGTGCTGATTTCATTGTTTTATCAACAGGTTTCTACAGTTATGCAAACTGTGCTGTGTAGTTTTTTTCTCCACACAAAGTTGTGTGCACGGTTTTAAAAACATGTCTTTACTATTAATAAAGAAAGAAATAGCTCATTTTCTCAGGGGAGATGTGTGATTCTATTGTTTTTTCTTCTATAAATATCCAATCCAATTCAATCTGTGCATTTATATTCCACCAACTTCCTGATAAATGTCCCAAGGTGGATTACCATTGATAGTTAAAGTCCCAATAGGCTGACCAGATTAACCATAAAGTTTTACATAGCAGAGTTAATATGGCACCTGAAAAATCTGCGTGGAAAGAAAATATGCCTAGGCATATTCTATAAAGTAGAATATACCTAAATTTCCATGCAGTTTATAGAATACACCGAGCACTCATCTGCGTGACTAAATGTAATCACAGGCAGTTACGCCAAGTAAAACATGGCGTAAACCCCAATGAATAAATTAGGTGCGGATTGGGTGTATTCTATAACACTGCGCATAGATTTGAGGAATGCCCATAACCCGCCCATTCCACGTCCATCGCCATGTCCCCTTTTCAACTATGCGACTTACAATTTATGCGCATCAAGTTACAGAATATGCTTAGACAGTTGTGCACATAAATTCTAATGTCAATTAGTGTCAATAATTGCTAATTAACTGGCAATTATCAGTGCTGATTGGCTTGTTAACTAATTAAGTTGCACACACAAATTAACGAATTTAGTTGCACACTATATAGAATCCGGGGGTTAATGTCTAACAAAATTACAGCTATCTTAAAAATAGTCCAAAGTGGATTACCTTTGATAATTAAGGCCCATAAGCCGGTCATATGAACCATCAAAAACTATACATAAGAAAGTTAATATAAAATAGTGCATGATATCTAACAGAAACTATTTTAAGAATAGCCAAAATTCTTAATAAATCTTCATGATGAAAAAAACAGGGGCTCAATATTCAGCCTGCAGATTTCAGCAATTTTTAAAGTTCTGACTGCCAGAGGCAAAATTTGACCTGAATTTTCAGTATTGGGCCTAATCCAGGCACTAGTCTTGAATATCCGAGTGTTGCCTGGCCGCCAGTAGTCATATGGGTGCTGGCTGATATTCAGACTGGTATCTGGTTAACTATTTTGCTGTCCTAACTTGATCCTTGCAGTTACTCAGTTGGTGGACGGAGAAACACCACTAACTGGATAATTCTTGCCTCTCCCCAGTGCCGGACTGCCCCGACCTATCTGAATAGTGCTGTAGTAGTCTTTCTAGATTTTCAGCAGCACTACCATGAGCTAAAAATGTTGCTGTGGCTTAGTAAAATACCCCCTTAGTCTCTCCACTATGGCATTGACCTCCCTAAATGCTTCTTTAACCCCTTCATGCCCAACTAACTCCTCACAGGCTTTCTGCTTCTAAGGTACCTGATAAAGTTTTTGCTATGAGTTTTTGCGTCTACAGCAAGCTTCTTTTCAAATTCTGTTTTAGCCTTTTTTTATCAATGCCTTGCATCCAACTTGCCAGTACTTATTCTGCTTCCTGTTTTCTTCATTTGGATCTTTTTTTCCATTTTTTGGAAGTGTTCTTTTGGCTCTAATACCCTCTTTCACCTCACCTTTTAACCATGCTGGCTGTCATTTTTGATATGTGGAATACAACTGGTCTGTGCTTCCAGGATGGTATTTTTAAACAATAGTTATGCCCGATTTAAACTCTTAACCTTTGCAGCTGCTCCTTTTACAGCATTTTTTAACCATTTCCCTCATTTTACCTTAGTTGCCCTTTTGAAATTTAAATGTTGTTGCAGTAGATTTCCTTAGAGTCTTCACTCCAGTTATTATCTCAGATTTACTCATGTTATGATCATTATTGCCAAGAAGCCCCAAAACCGTTACCTCTTGCACCAAGTCCTGCATTCCACTAAGGATTAGATCTAAAATAGCTCCTCCTCTTGTTGGTTCCTCAACCAGCTGCTCCATGAAGTAGTCATTTATTAGCATTTCCTGATGTGGCATTTATCCAGTCAATATTGGGTAACTGAAATCAATATTGACTAGGTACAGTGAGTCTGGAATCTATGAAGAAGTAATGAGATCTTCTATTCTTGGGAAGTTGTCTTTAAAGGTCCCTGGAGGCCCGAAAAGCCAAAGAAGAGAACAAAAAACAAAACAAAAAAAGGATTCCACTCAAGCAGAAGAGAGACCAAGGATAGTCTGATCAGGATAAGATCCAACAGAGTTGTTTCTGCTTGTGACTTCTCCATTTGCTATTTTGGATTACTTTAAAGAACTGTTCTTGGGGGGGGGGGGGGGGGTTTGTTTTGTTTTTTGCTAGCATTTAATTTTTTTTTATTTTTGCATATTTTTTAGAAGATAATTTTACTTTTTATTCAACTATATGTGACTGGACATAGATTTCTTTGAAGCTGAGTGAAGATAGCATCATTGAATGGATAGCCCTGTAAGCTTGTCTTCTCCATTCTTGCTCAGCCCTAGAGGTCAAGGAGAGGCTTAACATCTCGTTACCCACACTGTGCCCTGGATCAAGCACCACTAGGGGTCACTCTACCAAATAAGGCAAGACTTCTCAATAAGGCAAATGTTCCATAACAAAGCTAATCACCAAGACTTACGCGTCATATCATTTAGGCATCAGAGGAGAGTTGCCTCTGCTGCATCCTGTGCCCCTTATAGTTTGATAGGTGGGAGATTTGTGGCTTGGTCTCAGGAATTACTGCACTACTGATTTCCTCATAAAAAAATCCTCATCACCTACAGGTGGTAATTTTATAACAGGACATCAGCATGTGAAGGTCAAAAAGGCGTCTTTTTAGACCTGTTTAGAAAATCAACATAAGCACCTATATGCCTTTATAAATTAGGCACCCAGAATCAGCCCCAATGGCAAGAAAATGTCCACCCACAAATTTATACTTGTGCCTAGAAAGATGTAAACTTGTGTGTGTGTACTTTTAGGCATGCATCCTTGTATTTTATAAAGTATGCATGTATGTGACAGCGGCATCTCTGCGCTGCTGCCCAAAATATGCTCTGAGGAAAACTCGTGCACAGTAGGCGTGCATACTGTTTACATTTGTATATGGCTGTTCAATTTTATAAAAGGCCTTTCCACATATAAAACTAGCTTTACACGTGAATGATACACCTTTATGAAACTACCCCCACAATGGACAATGGAACAATGTCTTCCAGTAGAAGAATCACTTTGAAAAGTAAAACCTTTCACTTTACATGTATGGGTAGTATATTATGTTTATGTTGCATTCACTCAATTTACAGACCTAAATTTTCTCTGATCTTATCTTCTAAAAGAATCTTCTGAAGCATTACATTTCACTTCTGGGATTTCCAACACACTAGAGCTTTATTTATCCTAAGATGTCAGAAGTGTTTTTAAGACAAGTCCTTGACAAGCTTATTGAATTCCTTCTGTGGTTCAAGCATGAAGTACATACACAAAAAAGAAACAAAGAAAAAAAAAGGGAAAAGAAAAAGGTCTAGCTAAACGGCTCAGATTAAACTAAATGTCAAACTGTGACAAGCAGCTTCTGCTTTTAATTGGCAGCTGACAAATTTTGCATAGGGCATCTAGCTAGGAAATGGGACATGTACAATTTTCCTGAGCATTTTACAAAAGGCCTTTTGTAAAATACATAAAAAGACACCAGGAAATACATATGCAGATTACACAGTACTGCAGTGGGTACACTCATTTTAGAAGGAAGAGATAAAAAAAAAAAAGAAACATTACTCAGAATTTTGAACAGGAAAGTGCTGATTCCCCAACCTACATTACAAAACTGGACATCAGGAACAGCCAAATAAACAGCCAAGTGGTAAGCACAATATCTTCTCAATGACTCCTGCAAAGCCAAGAAGGAAATGAGAACTTAGCCTACACTAAACTCTTGCTTCAAAGCAGGTGTAAACGCTAACACCCACTCTTTGTTTCAAATTTACCTGAAAAGGTTTTTATTATGAGTTTGTGCTTCCTTGGCAAGCTTCTTTTCAAATGATCTCTTTGTCTTCCTTATTAAGGTTTTGCATCTAACTTGCTGTTTCCTGTTTTCTTCATTCATCCTTATTTGAAAGATGTTTTTTAGGCTACTGTTTAACAACCTCTCTCCGCTCACCTTTTAATGGCACAGCTGGTCTTCCTCCTACCCTTTCTTTAAACCATGGAATATATCTGATCTGAGCTTCCACGATAATATTTTTGAACAATAATCATACCTAATGCAAACTCATAACCTCTGCAGCTGCTTTTTAGTTTTGTTCTAACCATTTTATCATAGTCTTGCTTTTGAAAGTTAAATGCTATCATAGTATTGATCACTATTGCCAAGTGGCTCCATCACTGTTACCTCTTGCACCAAATTCTGTGTTCTCCAAAGGACTAGGTATAAAATACCTCCCCCTTTTTTCAGTTCCTGAACCAGCTGCTCTATGAAACAATCATTTCTTTCATCTAAAACTTTACCTCCCTAGGATAGCCTGCTGTAACATTTACCTAGTCAATACTGGGGTAATTTAAATTGAGTCGAAACACAATGCTGTGCTGAGTCAACATTAAGAATCATCAATGAAAGTTTTATATTCAATGGGCCCTGTTTACTAAGCTGCACTGTAGGCGTGCACACTTTTTAACACGCACTAAAAATTAGCGTGCGCTAATGATAGAGGTACCCATTATATTCCTGTGGGCATCTCTTGCATTAGTGCACACTAATTTTTAGCATGCACACCTACAGCATGGCTTAGTAAACAGGGCCCCATATTTGGTGTCCCATGGTCTGATTCTGAAGTGCCAGTATCCATTTCCCACTCCTGTTTTTTGTTCTTTTTTTTATACCATTCTCTGCTCTCTGCTCTTCTTTGACTGCAAGATGGGGTTTGATGCAGCTAATATCCACAGATGAGCTATTCCAGTTTGTTTCATGAAGGCTTCAATGTTCTTCTATTGTAACTGATTTTGTCCTATCTCACCTACAGAAAGATACCCTTCTGTTAAAGTGATAGGAAACAAGAGTGGAACAGAGGTCCTCCATACCACCAGGAAACAGGTGGTGATATGGAATAGCCAGGGGCCCTCCTAATTTCTCTCTACAGAATCAGTGGAAATATTTCTCTGTTTATGTTTATTAAAATATTTACCCTACTGCTTGGCTAATAAAATAGATCAAAGCGGTTTACAATCAAATTAAAATCGCATAAAATCAAGAAAAAGAAAGGAATGCCAAAAATCGGATAGAAAACAAATACATTCGTATGAGATAAACAATAAGTAAGCATACCTATATCCTATATAATAATTCTCACCTCCAACGTTCTGACGCTGCCTGGGACCGTGGCTCCCTCAGATGTGGTCTGCTACCTGCTGTAGATAACACTGATGTCATACTGACGTCCGAGTATGCTGCTTTCCCTTCTCTTCGCTCTGACTCTGGTTCCGCCCTTGCGCAAACAGGAAATGAGGGCGGGACCAAAGTCAGAGCTCAGAGCGAAGAGAAGGAAAGTCAGTACACTCACTGAGTCTGTTCGCTCTTCAATGCTGCCTACGGGACCCCGGTAAGAGAGGGGGAGAGAGGGGTTGACAATTTTAGAGGGGGGGGACTGGCACTCGGAGGGATGACAGAGCGAAGGAGAATGACAGAGAGAGGGAGGAAGGGAGGGGGCGGGCCTGTAACTCAGAGGGTCAACAGAGTGAAGGAGAGTGATGGAGGGAGGAAGCCATGGGAAAAGGGGGCCATGGGACTTGGGGGGGACAGAGGGAGAGAGCGAGGGGGGGAACCTTGCTAGCACCCGTTTCCTTTCATACCGAAACGGGCCTTTTTTTACTAGTATCTAAATAAACAAATGGAAAAACAAAGAAACTAACCCTTGATGGCATTTTAGATTTATTGATCAGGACAATCAAAGATCTTCTTACAGAAATAAGTTTTAAGCTGTATCTTAAATTTAGGCAAAAAGGCTTCATTCCCTAATGAAATAGGTAATCTGTTCCAAAGAGCTGGTGCTAGTCAAAAGAAGACATATTGTAGCCAATCTTGCTTTTGAGACGTGAGGAACCACCATTCTATTGTGTGTCAATTACCTAAGTAATCTACTCGGTGCATAATGAACAGCCAGAAATGCTAGAACAGTGTTATAAAATGCTTTATGTGCAAGTACCAAATTAAAAAAAAATCTTATATATACCTGTCCTAATTTTTGGTTTGGTGCTATAAATTTCACCATTTATATATGAGATGTAAGTAAAACTGTTGCAAAGCTTGGAATGAGTACCATCTATGGTTACGAGCATAACATTTAGCCAAGGAGCTTCTGTGGGACTTTTATATTGTGTCACAATGCTTACACACTGGTACGTGCATTAGCAAACATATTGGCAATTCACATATCCCTTAAATTCTCATCTATCAGTATGCGAGATCATGCTATGGTGTCAAAAGTGTGCAGAATGCAAGCAGAGGTATTAGAGGTACGATTGAATGAGGGTGAGAAAGGGAACAAAAAAGGTTAATTTAAGGAAAAGTCAGTTTAGCTTAAGAGATGGTGACAGGTCTGCAGCTCATTACATGCTCTGACCACTGCCAGATCACCAGAAAGCACTGCACACAGCCAGGTACATAGTGCAATACAATGCCTTTATTCCTTGGTGAACACTGTTAGTTCAAAATTAAACATCAGTTTTCCCCTGCACAACATAACCATGTGCTGTGGGTATTTACCCACAGATTGGCATTTATTCTGTGTGACCACTCAAGAATCCCTTTTCAGATGTATCAGTATGCTGCTCAGCCCCTAGCAAAAGACTCTGCTGCTTTAACCTTGAGTTGAAGTTGCACCCTTAAAACTACCATGCTCCACTTCTTCTGACCAGCCCCTGTTTTCATTGTGTGGCCTTCTTAGCAGTTTTCTATCCTCTGGTTTTCTGCCCTTCTTGCTTCTCCTGAAAAATTGCTCTTCCTTGCATAACAGCAATAAAAACCTCTTTGTACTACACAAAGTCATGTTCTAATACCATTGTAGTTTCATCACAATTGTCAATTTTTAAACAATTAGGTTATCAATAGAAATCAAACAAGATAAAACATGGAAAAGAAAATAAGATGATACCTTTTTTATTGGACATAACTTAATACATTTCTTGATTAGCTTTCGAAGGTTGCCCTTCTTCGTCAGATCGGAAATAAGCAAATGTGATAGCAGATAGTATATATAAGAGAAAAATCAAAGCATTACTTTGATAGTCTGACAGAGTGGGAGGGTGGGGGTATGCATGGGGACATCAAAGCATTTCATTGATATTCTAATAGGATGGGTGTGGGTAGGTGAGAGGAGGGTGATAAACAGAGAAATAAACAGAGAAATACAACTTTATGGTTTATAATGGGCTAGAAAACCCAGATCCTTATTAAGTCCTGTCTGTTGGGTGTCAAAATATTCAATCATTCTGACTTCAAAGGTCTTGCATTCCTGTATTGTTCTAAAGTTACCTTTCAGGATTCTTACTGTGAAATCACTGGTGCAGTGACATACAACCCAGAGCTGGAGAAACTGAGGAAAATCATAAGAGACCTACAGCCCCTACTCCAGGAAGATGAATTACTGAAAGAGATATTCCCATCCCCACCAGTACTGGCCATCCGACAGCCACCAAACTTAAAACACAAGCTAATCAGAAGTAAACTCCCAACACAGACTGAAAATAAAGAGAAGGGCACATTTCCCTGCAATACATCCAGCTGCAAGCTATGCCACACCATTTCACAGGACCCCACAGTCATTCACAAGGGAAAAATATTCAACATAAAGGAATCTTTCACATGCTCATCTTCCAATGTGGTATATATCATTCAGTGTAAAAAATGTAACGAAGGATGCTATATTGGAGAAACAGGCCAGATGCTTAAGACAAGATTCAATCTGCACAGAGATCACATGAAAATAGCCGGTGCCAGTCAGGCCCCCCCCCCCCCCCCCCCCACCCCTGTGGGCCAACACTTTACAAGACCAGAACACTGCACCAGTGATTTCACAGTAAGAATCCTATAATGTTGTTTAAAGGGACTGAATGGATCAATGGCAATTAACAGTTTGCCCTGGTGCTAACAGACTGAATGCTAAAATTCTGATGGATTGAACAAAATTATAAATATTTATGAAAATTAGAATAGTATTTAGGAGGAAGTTGCTGCTTTCTGCTTGAATGATATAGACTTCCTCCAGCTTAAAATGTAGAGCTGCTATTGGGTGGAATTAATAGAAAATCGGGTGTTTTATGGCCATGGTAAAAATGGTCTTAGTGCACAGGAATGACCTGTATAAGGGAGTACTAAATAGGGTTACCATACGTCCGGATACACCCGGACATGTCCTCTTTTTGAGGGCATGTCCGGGCGGGTTTTGGCCAGCCTGCCCATTTGTCCGGATTTCTGGACAAATGGGCGGGCTGACGTACGTGCTTGCGGGCGGCGGACCTCCCCTCCCCTTACTCACGATCTTCCCTGGTGGTCTAGTGACTTCGGGGCAGGAAAAAGCCCCCTCTTTCCTGCACGGCGTGCTGCTCTACATCCTGTATGTTGCCTGTGACGGTCTCGGCGAGATTCAAAATGGCCGCCGAGAATTGAAGTCTTGCGAGGCCACTTCAAATTCTCGGTGGCCATTTTGAATCTCGTCAAGACCGTCACAGGCAGCATACAGGATGCAGAGCAGCGAGCCAGGCAGGAAAGAGGGGGCTCTTTCCTGCCCCGAAGTCACTAGACCACCAGGGAAGATCTGAGTAAGGGGAGAGGTGGTGACGGGGCCGAGGGGAGGTGAGGTGAGGGGGTGACCAGGGGAGGGGAAAATGCAACAGGGTGGCGGGGCGATGGCATGGGCGGGGCGGGGCATGGGCGGGGCAAGTGTCCTCTTTTTTTAAAGACAAAAAATGGTAACCCTATTTCTTACCATTTGTTACCGCAGCTTAGTAAAAAGACCTTTCTGTTGCTAGGGCCTCTATTTCAAAAGCATCTCCATGTGTACACAGTAGCATTTAATCATGTTGATCAATCCCACGCATGCATAAATTGCGATTTTAGAAAGTGCTATGTTCACATGGAGATCCACACCATGTAGCAATTTCCAGGGGGGCGTGGTGGTGGCATGGTGTGGGCAGAGCTTAGGTGTAGCAAAAATCTACATATGCATTTCCCATTTCACAGTATGTCCCCATCAAGTTTTACATCAGCTCAGACCTATTCACAGATTTTTACAAAGTGTTTGTTTCAGTCAGGGCTTTGCAAGAGGGACTAAAGAAGTCATTCTCACCTCAATCCCCCCTTGTTTATTTCCACCTCCAAAATGAAAACAAATTAAAATTGCAGCCTCACTACTTAATTGGTGGTACTTACACATGTAGCTTTGCAAAATTGCCACTTCCAAGCTGCCAAGTTCCTGCCAAGCATTTTATTTACGTATTTATTTCTAAAATGGTTGCTCCTCCTGTGTGTGCTATCAAACACATGTAGTGGAACTGAACACATGTCAACCTGGATGTTTCAAATCTGATCTCTACATTCTAGGTAAGATGGACCTCTACGTTACCTTCACCACAGACATAGAATGGTAGAAAAGCTTTAGTAAATCAGGTGCATAAAGACATATGTTTAAACAGCAACTTGTCCATCCATTCTTATTAGGCTCCTCCAAACACCCCATTTTCCAAATATGGGGACCTTGTTTTCTTGAAAGTGCAGTATAAGAACTCTCTATATCAATATACCTCATCACCTGGTTAACTGATTCAGGAGGTGTACACCTGGAAGCAGTGGAACGTGTTTTTAGAACACAGTAGCTTACTTCTGGCTCTCTCCTTTCAATTATTTAAACTAGATTGGGCCTTCTGCAGCTGAGAAACATTTTTTGATTTATTGTAGCTAGAATTCATGTTTTTGTCCTGTATAACTCTTCTGCTGTAGTGTGTAGTTTACAGGACTTTTGCCAAAGTTTTTTGTTTCATTGCTATTGTCTATCCTTTTTATTCAAACATACTTCACTACATAAATCAGAGAAAATATTTCTTCATTCAACATGTACTGTAATTAAATGTTGGAATTAATTGTCAGAGAATGTGGTAAAAGCAGTTAGTTTAGCAGGGATTAAAAAAGAAAAGTACATAAGCGAGATGGACTTGTAAAAATCCACTGCTTATTTTTAGAATAACTTGTAGGGTTACCATATGGCTTCAGAAAAAGGAGGGCGGATTGAGCCAGCCGGGTTTTACTTCCATTGCTTTGAAAGCAATGGAAGTAAAACCCGGCTGGCTCAATTACTTCCATTGAAAGCAATGGAAGTAAAACCCGGCTGGCTCAATCCGTCCTCCTTTTTCTGGAGCCATATGGTAACCCTAAGAATAAGCAGCATAAAATCTGTTATACTCTTTTGGGATCTTGCCAGGTTCTTGTGACCTGGGTTGACCACTGCTGGAAACAGGATACAGGGCTTGATGAAATAATGTATCCACAGGTGGGCCTGGGTGGGCAGGGACCCACCCACTTTGGGTTCAAACCCACCCAGCATTGTTGTACGTCCTTGGTGTAGCTGGAGGGGATCTCCAAGCCCTACCAGCTGAATATATCCTCTGCTGCAAGCTCAAGGTCCTCTGAACATTGGTGAAGGTCATTGGCATGCGTCTAGCCACCATTGCTGGCACCCTTGCACATGCATAAACTGAGCATGTATGAGAAGTGCCAGATTCAGTGGCTGAAAGCCAGCTGCCAACTTCACCAGTGTTCAGACAGCCTGGGGGATTCCAGTGGAGGAGATCTTTCAGCTGGCAGTGTTTAGGGATCCTTCCAGAGAAGGTAATTTTTAATTTTTTTTTTTTTTGAGAGGGGGGGGGGGGGGGGGGGGGGGGAGTAAATGTGTTGGCCCACCCAGTCTACTCCTGGGCCCACCCAGAAATTCACTTCTGGCTATGCTACTGACTTGATCGACTTTCAGTCTTCTTTTCATTTGCCACATCGAGAATTGGCAGCTCCCAATCAAAGAACGGATCATCTTCAAAATCTGCACTCTAATCCACAAAATTATCTACAGCATAGTCCCAGGATACATGACAGACCTAATAGATCTACCTTTTAGGAAAATGTTGAAAACCCATCTCTTCAAGCAAGCTTACCCAAACGACCTGACCTAACCCATATACATTACTCTTGTTCTGACGACGACTATATCTTAACCATGTCACCCTAACTACTCTATACTCTCCTAATCTTCACTTCCCGTCCCTTCCTACACCATAGCCCTCCCTATCTCTTTATCCAATCTTCATTACTCCTTCCCATGTTAACTTACATATTCTCAAAGCCTTTTATTACTGTTACATTACAGTTTGCAATATTCTCCTTACTGACTCTAACAATTGCAATTCTGTTTACTATGTAAGCCGCATTGTACCTGCTTTTGTGGGAAAGTGCGGGGTATAAATGTAATAAATAATGATAATAATAACCAGAAACAGAATCAGATCATCACGATCATACCTAAACCTACATTATCCAAACTGTAAAGGACTAAGATACAAAGCAACTTACGCATCCAGCTTCTCCTACATAAGCGCACAACTATGGAACGGACTCCCAAATGTTGTGAGAACAATCCGTGACTACTTAAACTTCAGGAAATCACTCAAAACTCACCTCTTCAAAAAGGTCTATCCCACCGATCCAACATAAATCCCAGCACCCAGCAACACAGCATAACTAATGATCGTACTGGACAATTTATAATCTTCACCTCCTTCGACCCCATGACGCCTGATCCACACCTACCTCATCTGACCACAATATAACTTTGTATCTGCTATCAACCGAATTGGCAAACGCCTCTACGGTACTATGTAAGCCACATTGAGTCTGCAAATAGGTGGGAAAATGTGGGGTACAAATGTAACAAATAAAATTAAAAAAAATAAATAAATCATGCTTTCTTCACTTTTACCCCTTCCCTTATGGCCATTTTACAAAGGCATGGTAGGACTACCATGTGGGTAGTGCTCGCCAAATCGGCCCTACTGCTGGGGTAGCACAGGAGCTCAGTGGTAGTTCTGAAGTTGGCACACACAGAGGGGCATAATCGAATGTCGCCAGCAAAATAGATCGCCGGCAATCTATTTTGGTGGCGGCGCAACATCTGGCCGGAACCGTATTATCGAAAAAGATGGCCGGCCATCTTTTTTTTCAATAATACAGTTTAGCCTGGCCAAATGCCAGAGTTTGCCGGGTTTGAGATGGCCGGTTTTGTCTTTCAGCGATAATGGAAAAAAATGCCGGCCATCTCAAACCCGGCAAAATCCAAGGCATTTGGTCGTGGGAGGAGCCAGCATCTGTAATGCACTGCTCCCCCTCACATGCCAGGGCACCCTAGGGGGCACTTCTAAAAATGTTTAAAAAATACAAAAAAAGCTCCCAGGTGCATAGCTCACTTACCTTGAGTGCTGAGCCCCCCCCCCCCCCAAATCCACTCCCCACACCTCTACTCCATTACCATAGCCCTTATGGGTGAAGGGGGGCACTTACATGTGGGTACAGTGGGTGTTGGGGGGGGGGGTTTGGAGGGCTCACAATTAGCACCACAAGTGTAACAGGTGGGGGGGGGGGGGGGGGGGAGATGGACCTGGGTTCTGCCTGCCTGAAGTGCACTGCACCCATTAAAAACTGCTCCAGGGACTTGCATACTGCTGTCAGGGACCTGGGTATGACATTTGAGGCTGGCATACATGCTGGCAAAAAAGTGCTTTATTTTTATTTTTTTCGTGTGGGACAGGGTTGGTGACCACTGGGGGACTACAGCGAGGTCATCCCCCATTCCCTCCAGTGGTCATCTGGTCAGTTGGGGCAACTTTTTGAGGCTTGGTCGTGAAAATAAAAGGACCAAGTAAAGCCGGCGAAATACTGCTTAACGTCGCTTTTTTTTTCCATTATCCACGAAAGCCGGCCATCTGGTAGCCACGCCCATGCCCGCCCATGTCCCGCCTTCACTTCGCAGGCAACACGCCCCTTTGAACTTTCGCTGGTGAGGCAACGGGAAAGCGGCGATGCTGTCAAAAAAGCAGCTTTCGATTATACCGATTTTGCTGCTTTTCCGACATCGCCGGCCATCTCCCGATTTATGTCGGAAGATGGCCGGCGATCACTTTCGAAAATGAGCTGGACAGTTTCCTGGCGGTAATCGGCAGCACAGTCACATTGCTACACGTTGCCCGATTACTGCAGGGTTAGCGCATAAACCTTTACCACCAAGTAAATAGGAGGTGGCAAGGGCTCACTTGGCAAATGGCCAGGTATCATAAATAGAAATTTGGCTCTTTGGCAGATGTGCTAAGAGGTGGCCTTAGCGTGTGGGAAAATCTTGTGCTAAAAGTAGCACAGGCCACTTTTTGTAATATCTTTGTAAAAGGACCCCTTTAAGAATGATAAAAAATAGTTTAATACAAAATGGAGTTTGTAGGGGCCTTACCAGCACGTTGTATAAATTGTGCACATTTCTATGTGAGTTGAACTCTTTGAAGCCACTTCTGAAGTTGTTTAGCACATACTTGGCATGGTTCAAAGTGTACCCTGCAATCCTTTGCTATGTGAAATTGTGCCCTAAAGATGGAATACAGCCTTGTAACTTATAAAGGCAGATTATGCATAGGATCTGGGTCAGAAAGAAACAAATCCAGATGTTCACAATTTTCCAGGTACTTCACAAAAGCTCACAGAACATGAAACCTTTTTTGTTAAGTAGTGCAAAAATGCACTGGAGCACACATTCATTTTAGAGCAAGGCTAGTGGGAACAGCCATTTTAACCAAAAAAACATATTGAAAGCATTTTACCCATGGAAGTGCCTATTTTGCAGTCTATGTGTGTACATGTCAGTGCTTTTATGTATAATTGTGGAATTTTAGAAAATTGGATGTTGAACATAAGTCAATTAAGGAGCTGAGCTAAATAGTTGGCCATCTGATATTCAAAGGCACTCTTCCAGTTGGCAAGTGCTGCTAACCAGATATGTACCACCCAGTGGAATATTCAGTGGCACTAACTGGATACGAATACACATATGTATGAGCTGACTTATACTTGTGTATGTCTCCACTATGGCCTTGTTGATATTTTAGATATTGACACTTGTAAAATGTAGCTGGCACATATATGGCAAAATACAAAAACAAAGGAGAACAAGAGCCTCACAAAACGGATAGATCAACCAAAAAGTGAGGGTGAGAAAAAAGAGCCTAGGAAAAATTGCCAAGGGTCACTTTAAATAAATGGTCTAATCATTTAACAGATAAAGGCCAATTGTACATCCAAAAGAACAAGTGTAGATTAAAGGCTTGAGGTGGCCATGTTTCAGCAAAGATGCCTGCATCAGGAATAATATAATCCAATTGCTATTGTTCTGATCATGAAGTCTTGCACCTCAATGAAAAAATGTAGAAGCTTGAACTCTCTGAGGAGCATGTCACATAATTTCGCCGCTGCTTTACAGAATACACTCCTCAGAGAGTGTGTTTTCATTGAGGTATAGGACTTCATGATCAGGACCACACAACTGGATTATATGACTCCTGATGCAGGTATCTTTACTGAAACATAGCTGTGACGAGTCCCTAATCTACAATTGCCCTTTTGGATGTACAATTGACTTTTATCTGGGGGGTTTTTTGTTACATTTGTACCCCGCGCTTTCCCACTCATGGCAGGCTCAATGCGACTTACATATTGTATACAGGTACTTATTTGTACATGGGGCAATGGAGGGTTAAGTGACTTGCCCAGAATCACAAGGAGCTGCCTGTGCCTGAAGTGGGAATCGAACTCAATTCCTCAGTTCCCCAGGACCAAAGTCCACCACCCTAACCACTAGGCCACTCCTCCATTTATTTAAAGTTACCCTTGGGAATTTTTCCTCGCCCTTTTTTTTTTTAGATCCTTTTCTAAAATACTAACACATTCCGACATAGATGTCTCAATTCTGATTTGTACATTCTTTGGAAAATATGCCTTCATGTTTTGAGTAAAATAAATAATAAAGAAATAAATAGGAATGATCCTGGTGGACGTTAAAAAATAGCGACTATGATCACAATAAACACCAACAAAGACGGAAATTGACATGACGTGAATTTGCTTTTGCCTTCCTTCAACAGTCCAAAAAAATGTCAAAGGCAATAACTCTCTCAGTCACATTGTTGGCCTCCCCAGACTCATAAATATCATACTCTCTTTTAGAATTCATAATTTATGATTCTGTTTTGATCTGTGTCAGCCCCCACTTGGTTTCAACGTGAACTTTATTGGGAAAGAACAGTGTTTTACTTAAAGCAACATACAACTTGTTCTAATTTTAATGAATTTCCACTGCTCCACAAACCCAAATGCACTGTACAATTTTGTGTACCCTTCAATTGAAAGTTTTTGCCCACTGTAAAACAAGGTTGCCATTTGGCCAGAGCTTTGTCTAACCTGGACTGTTTTTATTTTTTGTATTTATTTTATTTTTTTTTACATTTCATTTGTGAAATTCCAAAACACATCTTTCATACAGAAAAACAAGAAAAGAAAGCAAAAGAAACAGAAATATTCAAGAAACAAGTAGCAAGAAATAACATTTCAAATCTACCTTAAGCCCACAACATAAGGGAAAGAACCAATTACAAGACATCAACACAAGAACTATCTATTCTTCGAATAACATTCTGCAATAATATCCACATTAACTCCTTCCCCCGCCGAACAACAGACTAGTCATAGAAGAAATAAATATTGAGTTCTTATTTGAAGAAAAGACTTTAATTGTAGTTGGTCTGTAAAGGTATAACTGTTCCCCTGATACCTGACAATTCAATTATAGGGGAACCTCAAAAAAAAAAAGGTTGCCCCTACATCAGCAAGCATAGGCTTAAACTGTAGAAACTACTTCCTCTGAGCTTGTAGCCTTAACCAAGTGCATAGCTCCTTTCTCTTCATGCTCTTTCCTCTTTCCAGATGATAAATAATACATTTTGGAAACCACTTGGGGGGGGGGGGGGGGGTGAACAATTCTATAACTGGATGCCACAATTTGGGTGTCCACTTTACACAGACCTTAAGCCTATTCTATAATGGACATTATATATGTCATTTCCATTATAGAATACTAGCCTAAATCAGCAGTTATGTGGCTACATTTACAGCTGGAACACCTACTTATGCTATGACAATAGCAGGTGTAAATGTGTGTGCTTGAATGCTGCACTTATGTGCATAAGTTACAGTATTCTGTAAGTTACATGTGTAAATGGAAGACACACCCATGCTCCTCCCTTGTGAACACCCCTTTGCATTTACATGCTAAAGCACTTATAGAATACCATTGAGCACGCGCTTAGCACTTATGTGATATGCATAAGCGCTAGCATTCTATAACTTCCACATGGAATTAGCATCTAAATTTAGGCAGCTTTATATAGAATGAGGGAATAAATCTTCAGGTCTTAAAATCTTCAAGACATCCCTCAGGTGCATACGCCATGGCTGATTTGGGTCTAAAAGTCTAGTTTATGGAAAATTAACAACCGTATGTGTTAGGCGGTGAGAGTCTGATATGTATGGACGGGGAGAGGGATCTTGGGGTGATAGTATCTGAGGATCTGAAGGCGACGAAACAGTGTGACAAGACGGTGGCCGTAGCTAGAAGGTTGCTAGGCTGTATAGAGAGAGGTGTGACCAGCAGAAGAAAAGAGGTTTTAATGCCCCTGTATAAGTCGTTGGTGAGGCCCCACCTGGAGTATTGTGTTCAGTTTTGGAGGCCGAATCTTGCTAAGGATGTAAAAAGAATTGAAGCAGTGCAAAGAAAAGCTACAAGAATGGTATGGGATTTGCATTACAAGACGTATGAGGAGAAACTTGCTGACCTGAACATGTATACCCCGGAGGAAAGGAGAAACAGGGGTGATATGATACAGACGTTCAAATATTTGAAAGGTATTAATCCGCAAACAAACCTTTTCTGGAGATGGGAAGGCGGTAGAACTAGAGGACATGAAATGAGATTGAAGGGGAGCAGACTCAAGAAAAGTGTCAGGATGTATTTTTTCACGGAGAGAGTGGTGGATACTTGGAATGCCCTCCCGCGGGAGGTGGTGGAGTTGAAAACGGTAACGGAATTCAAACATGTGTGGGATAAACATAAAGGAATCCTGTTCAGAAGGAATGGATCCTCAGAAGCTTAGCTGAGATTGGGTGGCAGAGCCGGTGGTGGGAGGTGGGGCTGGTGGTTGGGAGGTGGGGCTAGTGCTGGGCAGACTTCTACGGTCTGTGCCCTGAAAATGGCAGATACAAATCAAGGTAAGGTATACACAAAAAGTAGCACATATGAGTTTATCTTGTTGGGCAGACTGGATGGACCGTGCAGGTCTTTTTCTGCCGTCATCTACTATGTTACTATCCTGCTTATTTTCAAAGGAGAAGGGCGCCCATCTTCCGACACAAATCGGGAGATGGGCGTCTTTCTCCTAAGGTCGCCTAAATCGGCATAATCGAAAGCCGATTTTGGGCGTCCTCAACTGCTTTCCATCGCAGGGATGACCAAAGTTCAAGGGAGCGTGTTGGCAGTGTACCGAAGGTGGGACGGGGGCGCGGTTAACAGATGGGCATCCTCAGCCGATAATGGAAAAAAGAAGGGCATCCCTCACGAGCATTTGGCCGACTTTACTTGGTCCATTTTTTTTCATGACCAAGCATCAAAAAGGTGCCTGAACAGACCAGATGACCACCGGAGGGAATCGGGGTTGACCTCCCCAGACTTCCCCAGTGGTCACTAACAACCTCCCACCCCGAAAAAAACAACTTCAAAAACTTTTGTCTTTTTACATGTGTAAATACAGAATTTGGCTGAAATGCACCTGGAGAGCTGAGGAAGGAGTGAGATGAGGAATGGGACAGGTGAGAGCAGATGGAGATTTTATAGGTAGCAAAAAAGAAAAGACGAGGAGAAGGTGAGAGAGTGAAATTTGAACTGACAGGAAGAAAATAAATTAAGAGAGAGGAAAGAGCTAAAAAGGAAACATCAATATGTCAGAGGCAGGCATAGTCAGGGAATTGACAGGAGAGAGGAGAAAAGACAAATGGACAGCAACCACAGATGACAGACAGGAAAAAAAAAACAAAAACAGGACCAAACATAACAGAATAATAAAATGCCCAGACAATAAAGGTAGAAAAAAGTATTATTAGGAATTTTAAATGGAAGAGGTTAGCTGTGGGAAATAAGCATAGCTAATGTCTTTGTATTGTTCTCTGTAGAAAGGGATATGAATTTTTGTTTCTTTGCTATAATATTTGTATTTCTAATTTATGATCCTTTGTTATATATTTGGTGAGAGTCAGTAGGTGTAATAGTAATGGCAGGTTGGAAAATCAGAGGACCTGAACCCTATTCAGTGACATCAGCTTGTGAGCTTATTAGTTACCTGGCAGCTGTCCACTGTGTATTTATTTGCCAGCAACTAACACAAATGTGTATGTGTTAGAGTTAGGAGACTTTAAAAGGTATATGTGGAAATTGGTGAAGTAAATATGATTTACTAGTAACATTTTACATGTTACAAGTAAATCATATTTACATTCTAGATAGGCACTGCAAAAACCCAACGCGGATATTTACGCTAAAAAAAACCTAGTTGTAAATTTATGCACATATATTATCATGGAGAACAATAAATTCTATAACTATGCACAGAAATCAAGGGAACGCCCACACCACACCTATTCTGGAATACACAGAACACCACTTTTGAAATATGCGCATTAGAACCTGGTCATATTCTATAAAATACTGCTCACAGATATTTATGCGCATATATAAGTTGACCCTGTTAAATGTTTATATCTGTGGAACTCCCTTTGCCTATTCTCCAGATAAGAGGCAAATGTAATGGAGAAAAGGGGAAATAAAGCTTGGTTTCTATGCATCTGGAAGCCCCTGCAAACGTTTGCCAATGCAATTCCCTGTGCTTATCCTGTAACCCATTCCCCTCCCGCCTCTTCTTCCCTTGCTCACACCTCTTCTACTCCCTTTACCCCTGTCCTTCTCTACCTACCTATCACTTTTTTTATTCTGCTATACTTAACTTTTATTTTCTTTCTCAATATCCTGTAATTCCTATTACTATGTAAGCCGCATTGAACCTGCTTTAAGTGGGAAAGTGCGGGGTACAAATGTAATAATAAATAAAAAATAAATAAATAAATAATTTAGGCACCAGCATTTACACCTTCTTTTATACCCTAAGCACTGTTCTATAAAGGATGCGTACCCTTTATACAATAACTCTCAGCACATATAGTTTTCAGTGCCAATTTTTAGGCGCCACTTATAGAATTTACCGCAATGTGTGTCACATGGCATGTCCAAACCTAGGTGAGTTGGGAAGAGATATAAAAGTATAGGGAGATCCAAAGGTAGTTGCAAATAAAGGCTGATAACACTTTAGCCAACAGAAGCTGGTTCTAATTGAGCTACGAGATAAAGGAAAAGCTAGAAAGGCATTATGTCAACTTGATGTCCATTTTCCATAAAACTAAAGGTCATGGATTGAATATACTGCCTTTCTGTGGTATGACCAAAGTGGTTTACGTTTATTATATGCAGGTACATTCTCTGCCCCTAGAGAGCTCACAATCTAAGTTTTTGTACCTCAGACAATAGGCAATGGAGGGTTAAGTGTCCTGCCCAATGCTAGACCAGAAAGTAGGGCACCATTACCTCAAGTGCAGAACTATCAAAAAATCATTTTCAATAAAAGGCCTGCAAATGTTTAAATAAATTAATTTTCGCTAATGGAAAGGGCCAACACTGATGTTAAAACTGATCAGAGGTTGTAAGCACTGAGATTAAGCTGAGAATGAAATAGCAGGAAAACAAAATTGGAGTGGTCATGCTGTAAGTCTAGATATCATCATGGAAGAAATATAATGAACCATCTGTTTTATACAAGATGAAGGTTGCCTGGTTACGTGAATGAGCACTACCCCATCCACAGAGAGAATCTGCCATGGAGAGAAATGGAATAAAGCATTTATTATAATGGGTAATGGTATTATTTTAAAGAGACACTTGTGAATTAGATAATCATCACTAAGGAATGGAATTAAAAGCTTAATTCCTCCCCATGCCATGAGGTAGTTTGTTTATGTCACTTAGTTGCCTTAAAATAAATGAATGGGGCTTTGGTTTAAATAGGCCCTCAGCAACACAAGTTAATTTGTAAAATTGAGACTTTTAGGTTGCTTACATGGTGCCATTTTATTGACTTGCATTTTATAGCTGCGCAGTTCAATATCTAAGAACCTTTTTCTCCCATGCATGTTCAACTATTGCACAGTACAAAAATAGTGAGGGCATAGGTTGATCACTTTCATGTGGGGCTGGGGGTGTGACAAGGATGACACCATTGTTAATGACACACTATTGAGGAGACAGCAAACATCCTCAAGAACAGCAAACAAACCTAGTTTTTCAGGATATGTTTAATGAATATTCATGAGATATAGCTACATATAACTGGGTTCATATCTTTACCTTGGTTATCCTTAAGTCAGATCAGTTTATCAACCCTCAATAGACTGAGTTCTTACCCTTGTCCTACTGTGAGCGGACAATTTCAACTCCTTAATGACTGTATTGGAGGTGTGCAGTCCTTTACAGAGACACATTACCACAATTCCAGTTACTTGTAGAACTTCCAAAGGAGCCTGATAAAGGGCATGATTTATCAAGATGGTGGCTATTTGAGCTGTATTACTGACAGCTCACCTGTCCTTGTTATTTTCCTATGGGGAAATTGTAAAGCAAAGAGGATCTACCCAGTTCAAGCAGTGCAATATTGCCCATTAGATAAACATTCAATAGGAGACAATGACTACCAGAGTGAAGGATTCACTGAGTCGTGCACCAAGTGAAGGGGTATTTCTAGCCCCAGAACAGCACATTCCCCCTCCCTTTCTGAAACCACTTGTGTCAGCAGTTGTATCCTCATCAATATTCTTGAGGTGGACCAGAGCCAAGGCAACGGATTAAGAGGTTAAGTCAGATGAAGCCCATTGCTTCAATGCCCACACCTTCCAGCTGAGCTTAGTACAGGACAAGGGAAGGCAAGGCAAGGCAGTGTATTGGTGGATGAGGAGACCTCGTGAACTTAGGCATCTGGAAATCTTCATGCTGGCAAGACTCCAGTAACAGTGAGAACTGCTTTACCCTCAATTCTGTCGTCTCCAGTGACTCTGGGTACAAAACCTAAATTGAAGTCCTTATGGGAGGTAATTTCTTCACCTTCAGACAGGACAGCTTTTTAAATTCAAGCTGCACTTACAGCTCAGAAAAATTACGGAGAAATTATGGACTTGGAAAAGAGTTGAAATTCTGGCTCAGTTAAATTTCAGGAAGCTGTTGCTTCAGTTATGATGAATTTTTAACATATAAGTTAGAGCTATTGGAAAACATGGCTCAGAAGAGGAATCTTAGGTTTGTTTTTTTGTTTTTTTTTACATTTGTACCCCGCACTTTTCCACTCATGGCAGGCTCAATGTGGCTTACATGGGGCAACGGAGGGTTAAGTGCCTGAAGTGGGAACTTTCCTAGACTGAGAACCTTTTCTTCTCAGGAAATGTTAAAGAAATATATCCTGGAAGTGCTTTGGATATCCGGAAGAGTTGTACTTGTTTTTGATGAAGTATATACTTACCTCCTTTCACGAAGCAGGAAATGGTGTCAGGACAGACATCAGTTATTCAATAGTCTATGGATCTGCTGAATCTCACAGGTTTGTTGGAATCTACCCATAAGGAAAAACCTGTTCATGCTACTTTACTAGTGATTTTTCTAGAGGACTCAGAGATTTTGTTTTGAAATATGTCCTTCATTGCAAGGTTAGGATGTATCCAGATGTCTCTAGCATTACTCAGAAATAAGAAAACAGTTTCTCCTTCTATGGCCAGGAGTCTTACACCAGGGAACACTGTTTTTGCTCAAATTTCCTTGTAAATGTACAGTGAAATATAACAATGTTAGGAGTCATTGTAGCTTACCGGGTTTCCTTCTTTGGTGGTTGTTTCTTTTACTGTAGCTCCTCTTCCTAATAATTAATGCTCACTGAATATTATGTTCAGCAACTGCATCATGCAGTCTGTGCCCTGAGAAAGGCAAGGACAAATCAAACTCGGGTATACATATAAAGTATCACATACCATGTGAGTTTATCTTGTTGGGCAGACTGGATGGACCGTACAGGTCTTTATTTGCCGTCATTTACTATGTTACTATGCAATCTCTTGTGTTTCTTCTTAATTTGTGTTTCTTTGAATTGTGGAAATTCTGTTCCCTGCCCCCACCCCCTTATCAATATTGGACTGTAGTTTCTTGCTACTGCCCCCTATATTGTGGACTGTGGTATCGTGGGGTAATATAGTGATGACGTTTTAGTTTGGATTTTTTCCTATGATATTTTTACATTACAACATACCCTTTGACAATGATCAAGAGTTGTTCTTGAAAATGTAATCTAAACTCCATAAATACAACTTATAAAAGGAGGAAGTGGAGAAGAAAGAAGCATGAAGAAACACTATCACAGCATTCGGCATAAATAGAATTGTCCAAATTGAGACAGGAGGGTCAACTGTTCCTGTCCAGCAGCTGTGATTCAGGTTAGGACTAATTCCATACAGCAACTCTCTACAGAGCGTACTGTGTACTGTACGTGCAATTTGGAAGCAAGCAGTTTTGTAATTATTTGCCTTCCAACAGATTTAACTGGCATGACAGCTTTCAGAGGATGGGTGACAGTTCTACAGACAGGCTGAATAGTGCAGCGCATAATGAGAATCAACTTTGCAATGATTTATTAAAATGTTACCGCTGGTTTAGGAATGCTTCTAATGCTGGCACTGAAATGTATTATTCCAAAGTGCCTCTTTCCGCCATTGGGGCTCCCTTTTGAAAAACGAGGTCAGGGTGCCAGCCTGCTTCTTCTTCTTTATTTCATTTTATTTTTTTCAGAAGGTTTTTTGGATATCAAGGGTCTTTGCTGCACCCACTCGGGTTCCCAGCAGATTTTTTCTTGCAGTCTGCTGCAGGAAGCACAGAGGCATCTTATTATTTCCTTGGATGGATTTCCAAGGGGCTGGGGTGGAGGTATGGTCTCTTGATGTGTAGGGCTGGCTCTGTTTTGCACATCCCACCCCTGACAGTAAATTGTAAACATGCCTGCAGCAAGGAGCTGGTATGAGCCCTTAAAAAATAACCTTTATAAAGAGGAAACCAGCTGGAGGGCACTCCCTGCTGCTCCCTTTCCCTTCATCTTTTCAGGCAAAAAGAGGGAGGGGGCTTTGGCACTGGAGAAGGACACTTTAAAGGGGGTAATTAATATTTTAATTCAGCTGTTGATAGTAAAGGTCTTGGTTTCTGTTGCTTAGGAATTAATTTTTGTTTTTATTACAGATTAGTTTGTTCGGAAGACTGTTCAGAAGGGTTTTGGATCCAAAAGGCACAGACGTCTGTAGAAAATATGATGTGTGCTTATACATAAAGCATTAACTTTAAGAATAAGATTAAAACAAAAATGAGCTGGTCTCACAGACCTGGGTTTAGTTTTGCTGCTGCAGAGGCAGTGCTTACTGCTTACAGTCCCTGGGGGGAAGAGAACTATGGTCATTCTGCAATAGCAAACCTAGTGGTCAGATTTAGGAACCATGATGACAGGATTCCAGAAGGAGCCCAGGTGAACGGTCCCCATCTGAGGACTACCACTACCATGACTGGGCTATGTTGAGAGGGGAGGTAAAACAGGACAAAAATTGCCCAGGTAGTTGAGAATGAAGGCTGCTGGGATCAGATTCCAGCCAAAAGCTCAAAGGGGCGGAAGGAAATTGGTGGACAAGAGTAAGAAGCCCGGCCCTGCTTTTTGTACAATCTTTTCTCTTCCAGAAGTTGTGGGAAATTAAATCTTTGGGTGAAAGATGCGCTATTCAAAATTCAAACAATCTCTTCCATGTGTCCAAAATTAGAATCTGACCTTAGTGTTTGGGGAAGAACACGATCAGATATTTGGCAGTCCTGATATTTCATGTGGCTCCTTCTTAATCATAATGAGCTACTACTGAAACAGTGTGAGCAAATCCAAATAAAATAATCCAATAATGTTCTTCATTAAACTCTACCTTGAATACAGTCAGAATTTTTCTATCTCATATAATAAAGCAAACAGGACATCAAAGAACACAGACTTCATATAAAGATTATGTGTGGGGGTTTTTTGTTACCTCATTTTTTTCTGATCTGAAAAAGAAGGGATACCTTTGAAAGCTAATAAAAAATGCATTGTTAGTCCAAAAAAGGGACTCATTTAATTTTATTTTCTATGTTTTTGATTTATTCCTATTTATTACCTTTACAAGTGTAACACAGCTACCACATCACGTTACCTGCAGAGAATGGCGAGATCGAACGCGATATTAGAAAAAATATAAATAAATAAATACTGAAAGAATTATGGTGTTCTCTCTCTCTCCTACAAATATAAATATAGACAGACACATAGACTGAGGGTTTCAGGAGGGCATTCTTAAAGGGACCAGTGGTAAGTAATCAACCGCTCCTCCCAACGGGCATTATGGGCTAGATTCTATACATGGTGCCTGAAAAATCAGCACCAAAAATATTTCTGCCTAGGCATATTCTGTAAACCATGACTAGATTTACGCCCAATGGCCATGCTTGTGCCTAACTCTAGGCACGTCCACTTACACCAAATGTAAGTATCGGAGCCTAATTTAGGCACGGAACAGGTGTATTCTATAACCTTGCGCGTAGATTTTCATAACACCTATGATCCACCCATTCCATGCCCATGGCCATGCCCCCTTTTTGGCAGTGTGCATTGGAATTTATGTGCACTGCTTTACAGAATATGCATAGCAAGTTGTGCATGTAAATTCTAATTAATGCCAATTAGTATCAATAATTGCTTGTTAAGTAGCAATTATTGGCACTGATTGGCTTGTTAAATAATTAAAATTGCACACGCAAATCCAGAATGTGAGTGGAGGAGTGGCCTAGTGGTTAGAGTGGTGGATTTTGGTCCTGGGAAACTGGGTTCGATTCCCACTGCAGGCACAGGCAGCTCCTTGTGACTCTGGGCAAGTCACTTAACCCTCCATTGCCCCAGGTACAAATAAGTACCTGTATATAATATATAAGCCACATTGAGCCTGCCATGAGTGGGAAAGCACGGGGTACAATGTAATTAAAAAAAAAAAAAAAAAGAATATAACTGGATTTGTGTATGAAATTTCAGTCACACTATATAGAATCCAGGGGTATATGTTTTAAAGTGGTTGGAATAAAAGCTCGTGAATTTCAGAAGACATGCAATCTTCTTTTGTGGACTGCTTGGTACTATTTGCAGACTACAGTTTCCTCTTCTGGATTTCCCAACATTTGCGCATGGCTGTTAATACAAAAATTCGTAACTAGGTCATTTTTTGGCTATAGTGCACAGGAAAGACCTGCATAAGGGTGTGCTAAGGCCACTTTTTGCCACAGCTTAGTAAAAGGACCCCTTAACTCTCTATTACCTCAGATACAAACTTATATTGTAAGCCCTCTGGGAACAGGGAAAGATGTACTGGACCTGAAGGCTTCTATAATTTCTAATGCAGCTGTTTACTAATTATTGCACATCTTTGTGGCAGTCAATCATCCTTTTAAAATTCAGGTATAATAAGTCCCTGACCTGGAGATTTTATAAGCTAAGAGAATAAATGAGGCAACAGGAGATAGAGTGAACTGTCCACAGCCACCAGCAGTATCAATACTGAAAGTGGGATTTGAACTCTGATCTCATTGGTTCACAGCCTCTTGGTAAAGGGGATGAGATTTGATATACCGCCTTTCTGTGGTTACAATTAAAGTGATTACATATTATATATTTTGTACCTGAGCTGGGGCAGAGCTAGAGGTTACCCAGTTAGCACAGATTTTTGGTTGGCTATCCAGGTTCGTACCTGGATAAATTTAGGACAGCAAAAATGCTGTCCTAACTTTATCCAGATCCTTGGTACCAGGCTGAATATTGACCAGAACCCGGATAACTTTTGACAGCCAGCCCAAACCTGGATATTTCAGCACCAGTGTTTAGATTAGGCATAGTCTTGAACATCCGGGTCAAAGTCTACTGACAGCAGTCAGCACTTTTAAAAGCACTGACTGCTGCAGGTGAATATCAGACCCCCTGTCTGTTATTTAGTTACAAACCTCCCTTCCCAACACATATATAGACGCACCCATACCAACCCAAATTCTCTTTCTCCTCCCTCAAGATCTCTTTTTCAAATGTTATCTACTTTGTAGTGACACAATTAGATACGTATACAGCTTGGGGGCAATTCTATAAGTGGGCACCTCCACCTAGGCACCCCCATGCCACATGGTGAAAGTCTATTCTAAAATGGCATCTGGGTGCCCAAATTCCAGTATATAATACTAGCATAACCAGATATTGTTGCACCTTACATATACAAGCACACAGTTACACCAGCCATAGACCTGGCATAACTGCAGGTCCCTAAACGCAGCAGGGATGCTGTAGTGGTAATAGTTTAGATTACTGTTCATTGCCCTTTGGCTTACACTATGTAAACTGGTCAGTAGTGTCTTAGAACATCTGCTGTCCTGTAAATGACTTTACTGTCTTGCGCATGCTCTTATGCTATATACGTTTTTTGTTCAGATCATGCAGTATACACGTGACACTGTATGCTCACCAACAGGAAGACCCATAAAAGGAATTAAGCAAGGCATGGCTGTCTGTATCTGTGCCGGCCGACCCAGACAGCAGGATGTGAATTGGGAAGAAACTCTATTATTTAACTGGACTGTGGAGTTCTGAAAGTCGGAGTCTCATGCTCAGGGCAGACGAGTCGCTGCGCCTTCCTGCAATATTACTCTTGACTTCACTCACTGGTCGGAGGGACCCCTCAGCTTGAGTTGAATAAGGTGAATAGGCCAGGTTGTTGTGACATATTGCATTTGCTTTAAAAGCTTGGGGCTAAATAAAATGTATATTACTTTTGAAACGTTTGTGATCTTCTTCCTCTTTCCTGGGCCTTGCTGCAGGTCAAAACAAATGCCTGTAACAGCTTTCTGTAAGTTATGCATGCACGTGGCAGCACCGCCCATGTCGCTCCCATGTTCTACCCCCTCGCATGTACACATGATAAGGCTCTTTTACTAAGATTCATTAGGCGCCAACGCATGCCTAAAGCAGTTTAAAATGGTGTATGATGGGACAGGTTTAGGCGTCCTGTGGCAACTGCCAAATGTAGCATGTGCTGACCGTGCAATAAAAAATGTTTATATTTTTTGGAGAGGGTATGTTTGTGGCCAGAAAGTGGGCATTGTTGCACTAACCAGGTAGTGATCAATGAATATCACATCCTTCTTTATATAGGTGACCCTCATAACTTAGCCCCACTCCCCTTAAAGGTCAAGGTGCATTCAGTGGCATACCAAGGGGGGGGGCGGTGGGGGCGGTCCGCCCCGGGTGCACGCTGCTGGGGGGGTGCCACCCGCCTGTCGGCTCTTCGTTTTCATGCTCCCTTTGCCCCGTAACAAGTTACTTCCTGTTCTGGGGCAGAGGGAGCATGAAAACGAAGAGCCGGCAGGCGCGCGGCACCCCCCCCCCCCCCAGCGGCGTGCACCCGGGGGGTTCTTTCGCAGGGGGATCGGGGGTTCTTTTGCTGGGGGGGGACACGTCGCGCTGTTCCGGGGGGCGGGGCGCATCGGCGATCCGCCCCAGGTGTCAGACCCCTAGGAACGCCACTGGGTGCATTGAATGATCCTAGGCAAAAGTTTACCCTGCTTATTAGATAATCCAGCTCTGTTGAGAACCAGTAGGCTGTAAGTTCAAATACATGAAGTCATTCATTGGAAAGTAGGCTGTGGTGCTGCAAGTATGGAACCTTATTGTGGCTGCCAATTTTCTTTTTACTCCTTTTCTCTTTCTTTTGCTTGGCTATCTGAATTTTGTAATTCTCTTCCGTTTCTTCTTAGTATGTAAACTGCTTTGATTGTATAACAAGTACTAATAAGTGTATCAGTGAATGGATTCTGCCACCATTTGTAGTAACGCAGATGCGGTGTCCTTACCCCCTCACTGCTTGTGGAACGCCAGCATTATGTGCCTTGTGAATCACTTCATCAAGCTTTTTCTTATTTTTCTTAAGTGTGCTGGGACATAATGACAGGGGTGTTTTAAGGCAAGACAAGAAATCATCCTCCATCTGACACAGGGTAAGGTTTTGAAGAACTACTTGAAATGCAGAGCCAGGTAGATTGAGACATTCTTGGCTCTGATACAAGCTGCCTGTTTTCTCCACAGTAGAACTTCTGAATAGGAAATAAAGCAGGGCTCCTGCTGTTACTTAAGGCATTCGGTTACAGTAGGTATTTAAAAAAAATGAGCTTATAGTCTGTAATCACATATTTACGGTACTTTGTTATTCAGAATTAAAGGTGTGATAAGAAAGAGACTCAGCAGTTGATTTTCTTTAAAAAGAGAGAGAGTGCCACCTTTTTGGGTCTCATTAAAGAAACTTCAATCTTAAACACTGCAATCCGTTTCCTTTGTCACGCTTGCCGTAGAGATCACATTTCTCCTGTTCTAAAAGCGCACCACTGGCTACAGGTTAATCAATGAATCATCCACAAAGTGGCTACTCTTACTTTAAAGGCCTTTCGGATAGGTACTCCTGATTATTTGTCCCGTCTTATCATTTCATACTCCCAGGCTAGGCTGCTATGATCTATAAATGGCGATCACGTGGTTCTTCCTGGTCCCAAACACGCTCATCTTGAATCTACTAGATGGTCAGCTTTCTTTTTTCTAGCACCATTTTGTTTGAAACAGGCTGCCTTTAACTTTACGTAGTAATCTTTCTTTTAAAAAGTTCAAAAGTGAACTAAAAACTTAGCTTTTTCCCTAGGCCTATGGGGATAGTTGTCAGCAGTTGTAATTGTAGTTCGGCTCTCCTAGCTTGTACTATGCTGTTTGACCTTTGCTCCTTTTCTTCTTGTGTGTTTTTGGTGTGCTATCCTATAGGGGCGTAGCCAGACACCCAATTTTGGGTGGGCCTAGGCCCAAGGTGGGTGGGCAGAAGACCTCTGCCGTGTCCCACAAGTGATTTGGTCTCTCCCTTTCCCATCTGCATGCCATATGGTCTCTCAAACATCCCCCCTCCCTCATTTAACTTCTAAATAGCAGATTTTCATCGGCAGTGAGCAGCAGCTAATACACACTGCTCATGTTAGCCCCACAGCCTTCCCTCTGATGCAACTTCCTGTTTCTGCATAGGCGGGAGTACATCAGAGGGAAGGCTGTGGGGTCGGTGTGAGCAGTATGTGTCAGTCGCTGTTCGCTGCAGGTGAAGATCTGCTATTTACAAGGTATGCAGGAGGGACAGTTGGGAGGTTTTGGCTGGTGGGGCTTAGGGATCCCTACCAGCCACATCATAGGTGTGCTGCTACTGGGTAGGCCTGAGCCTAAAGTGGGTGGGTCTGGGCCCACCCATGCCCACCCTTGGCTACGCCACTGCTATCCTATCATTATTGTAGTTCTTTTCTTTTTTATATTTAAATATAAATTTTAATTTGTAAACCGCTCTGCTCTGCTCTGCTCGCCAGCTAGAGAGGTATAGTAAATGTAATGAACTATAACTAACTATAACTATAACTTCCCACTTGGTTTTTCTGTCTAACTTTGGGCACCATTTATCAAATCTACCCCTTTGTATCTGAGCACCTAAGGGTTCTGCTCATAATCCCTTTTTACGAGGTAATGGTTTTCAAGATACAATCCCACATAAAAACATGCTTGCGAAGATATAAGGCATACATTTAGCATACTTTTATCATTTTGATATCTATTATGTTCTACTTGGAGCTCCAGATGCCTTAGTTATCATTGTCAGAGGTCCTACAGGTGACCAGGATAATTTGTTCAGATTAAATCCTGACCCTCCTCTAAAATGGAAAGAAGGGAGGTTTATGCAGCTACAGCCTAGATTAAATACACACCTCTGTCTTCTTATTCAAGCAAATCCAAACCACACCTGACTGCATTCTGATTTCCATTTATGAATCAACTTGACAAAACTCCTGAAAGGTTGTTGCAGTCTGCTGAAAATGTTGCAAAGGAGATAGATCATTAAAGGCCATGCATCTCCAAGCACAGGAGACAGGCATCTATCATAGGTTCTGACACCTTATAAGAAACCAACAAAAAAGATGTAGGAAATGAGCATTTAAGTCCAAACAGGTCCTTCCTTTAAATGGGGACTGAGTGAGACACAAAGAGAGGTAAAGCAAGGAAAGTAGAGATACATACACAGAGATGAAAGACCAAGAAAAAAAGTGGCAGATTTGCTGTGCACAATTTACAGTCCCTTGTGACAATTCCATTATTTACATTGTAGGACCCACAGGCTGCACACAGAAATTGAAAAGTATTTTGCTGATCTGTACTGTAGACTAGTGAGATAACTCATCTTGATATCTACTAGTACTTTCAAAGCTGCATTTTTTCCACAACAACACAACTGTAATTGAAAGTGAATGGCACACAGTTACTCACTATCAGTCAATGTCACACAGAGAAATGGAATTTATTTTCTTAACAGTTATAAAACCAATCCTAAGGTGCATCATTTTCCCATACTAAACCTAAACAACATGACAAAATTCAGCTTTTTTTGGACTTCCAGTTCAATCACAACTAGCCTCTACTGAGCTGTGGTGTCGGCATTGCCTCGCGGCTTAGTAAACAGGGGGGTTAGTGACTACAGAGGACATCTGAGATTCAAAGGACAAGTGCTGATCAACAGCAACCCCCAATATTTTAAGAGTGGTTTCCAAGGGATAAATAATGCAGTTGATACTAAAACTGCTGATGGGATCATACTCAAATAGACCGGTTAATACCAAAAATTTAGACTTACCTCAATTTAATTTAAGCCTAAATTCAGAGGCCCAAGAATCTATTAAGTCAAGGCCTGATTTAATTCTATGGAGAGTTCAATGGATGCCACCCCAAAAGTGGATGTAAATAGTGGCATTGTCAGCATACATAAAAGAATGGAACCCCATAGACTCGTCTCCCTTCTAGCGGAGCCATTATGACATTAAACAGTATTGGATAAAGAGGAGAGCCTTGTAGTACACCACAGTCAGGAGACCACAGCAGAGATAATGAGCCTGACATCTTTACTCTGTAAGACCTTGACTTCAGGAATCTCTGGAATCAGGACATGACTTTCCCATAAAGCCCAAACTGGTCTAAAAACATTTAACCGGAGATCATGATCCACCATATCAAAGGCACTTGACAAGTTGAATTGCATAACTAGCATCTTGTCCCCCAAGTATATTTCTTTCCTGAAGTCAAAGACTGAAGTGGCTACAACAGTATCAGTACTATAGCATGGCATGAAGCTAGACTAGGACACATGAAGCAGGTGAAAGGTGGAAAGGTAGTCAGTGAGCTGGCTGCAACAATTCCTTCCATCACCTTGGCTAATAAGGGTATGGAAGCAACTGGTCTGTAGTTGGCAACATCACTCAACAAGCCCAAAAGATTCTTAGATATAGCGGTTAATACAATAGAACCCTTCTTGACTGGGAAGAGACCTTAAGTGAACAGGAAAGATATATGCTCCCTAAGAAGATCAATGAGCAAGCAAGGGGCATTCTTCATAAGAAACTTGGACAGGCATCAAGAATACAATGGGATGAAGAATACTTTGAAAGGAAGAACTCAACTGTATCCGAGAAGGGCAACTGAAAAGAACACCAGAGTCTATTGGCAGGTATTCCAACGCAATGCTCAACCTTTGACACAGGAGGAGCTTCTTAGGGACTTCATTAGTGGAAAAAACTATGTGCACCAGCCAGTAGAGTTGTGGGTATTTAAATTAACACCCCCAATCTATGCAGCAAAATACCAAGTCTTAGCCTCCTGAATTTTATCTTTGTGTCTGTTCTCACTCTGCTCCAAGCTCACCCCCTCCCCTCCTCTTCCCTGCAGGGTGCTTGGGAGGGAGGGGCTGGATTATACTCCTGCTGTTCTGGAGTGTGGCAAGGGTGGCAGTGTGCTCCAGATTGTTCCTCCTGAGATTTAGGGCCTGGTAAATTTTCCAAAAAAACTTGGGGGTCTAACCTAGGCTCCTAAATTTTAGGTGGAAACTTCTTGGAGAATTTTCAGTCCAATCTAGGCACCTAGGGCTGGGATTTTTAGCCGGCATAGTCAAAGGATTACATTAAACATCCCACTGTCTTTTAAAGGGGCCAGCATGATAAAATAGAATTCCTTCCCCCCCCAGACCAAATTCAATGATGACCTAGTGGTGAGGGGCATATCCTCCTACCCTTATGCCCTCGATCATTCTCACAATGTGTTATAAAAAAAATATGACTCCCAAGCACCATTCTTGGTGAGGGGGGGGGGGGGGTAGGAGCAATCATCTGTTGTTCTTGTACCAACAGTGTCATTTTCCAACTTAGTGCTATTTGCCCCCAGCAGTAGTGTCACAGTATTACCACTGAGTCTTTTTTCAGTATTTTCATTTGCACCTCTCCATCCTATTCTACCTCCTTAACATAAGAACATAAGAGTAGCCATACTGGGTCAGACCAGTGGTCCATCTAGTCCAGTATCCTCTTTCCAACAGTGGTAAAGCCAGGTCACAATTACCTGGCATAAATCCAAATCATGTCAACATTCCATGCTACCAATGTCAGGGCAAGCATTTGCTTCCCATGTCAAGAGCAGGCTATGGACTTTCCTCCAGGAACTTGTCCAAACCTTTTTTCAAACCCAGATATGCTAACCGCTGTTACTACATCCTCCAGCAAAGAGTTCCAGAGTTTAACTATTTGTTGAGTAAAACAAATATTTCCTCCGATTTGTTTTAAAAGTATTTACATGTAATTTCCTTGAGAGTCTCCTAGTCTTTGTACTTTTGGAACAAGTAAAAAATCGCTCATCTCAGAAACAACCAAATGCAAGCCCTTTGGTCGTGGGAGCAGCCAGCATTTCTAGTGCACTGGTCCCCCTGACATGCCAGGACACCAACCGGGCACCCTAGGGGGCACTGCAGTGGACTTCAAAAAATGCTCCCAGGAACATAGCTCCCTTACCTTGTGTGCTGAGCCCCCCCCCAACCCCCCCTAAAACCCACTACCCACAACTGTACACCACTACCATAGCCCTTATAGGTGAAGGGGGACAACTAGATGTGGGCACAGTGGGTTTGTGGTGGGTTTTGGAGGGCTCGCTGTTTCCTCCACAAATGTAACAGGCAGGTAGGGAGGGGGATGGGCCTGGGTCCGCCTACCTGAAGTGCACTGCACCCACAAAACTGCTCCAGGGACCTGCATACTGCTGTGATGGACCTGAGTATGACATCTGAGGCTGGCATAGAGGGTGGCACGACATATTTTGAAAGACGTTTTTTGAGGGTGGGAGGGGGGTTAGTGACCACTGGGGGAGTAAGGGGAGGTCATCCCCGATTCTCTCAAGTGGTCATCTGGTCATTTTGGCCACCTTTGTGTACCTTGGTCGTAAGAAGAACAGGACCAGGTAAAGTCGCACAAGTGCTCGTCAGGGACACCCTTTTCCATTATGGGTCGAGGACGTCCATGTGTTAGGCACGCCCGAGTCCCGCCTTCGCTACACCTCCGATACGCCCCCTTGAACTTTGGCCATCCCTGCAACGGAAAGCAGTTGGGGACGTCCAAAATTGGCTTTCGTTTATACCGATTTGGACGACCCTGGGAGAAGGACGCCCATCTTCTGATTTGTGTCGAAAATGAGCCTGATAGTGACCTTTTACATATCTGAAAGGGAAGAATAAAAATACAGTACTGTAGTGTACAGTATTACCTATTAAAAATGTTGCAGAAATGTTGCGGAAAAAGAGAGTAAAATTCAATGTGCAATAAAAGCAAGGTCCAGGGTCACAACGGTGCTGTTATGCAGTAAAAGCAGGGTCCCAGGTTCAAAACTAATTGTCTCAGGTGTGAAACTTCCCTCTGTGCTACACTGGAAAAGGAACAGAGAATCTGTGCACTTCTTAGCAGCGACGTGGTTAAGTCACTGGGGGGTCTGTCGGATAAGCTGGATGGTTGGACCAGTGACTGTACTGGTAATCGAGACTGTACTGTATTTACAAAATAGTGCTTAGTTAGAATTTTGGCAGTTATGCATATATGTGCACATAAATGTCATTATTCTCAACATTTATGCGCATAATAGGTAATAAATGTTAGCACCTATGTTACAGAATTGCCCCCTTACTGGGTGATTTTTACTACAGTGATTGTTACCACAAGATAACCATTAGCACAACCCTGTATTAATGGTTAGTGTGCGCTAAAATCCGTGCTAATTGTAAACATACCCATAAATGTTAGGAAATGCTTTTAAATCAATCTACATTCATGCAATAGCTAGAGTTACAAAGTGAATAAGCAAGCACAGATGATTCAGGTGGGACTGTGTTTCAGACTCTGCCATTTGAAGTGCTTTATAGCACTGTAAATCTCAAATTAGTTTTAAGACTGTTCAAAGTGATGATATGAATGGCTTCCTGAAACAGGAACATTTTTCACAGCTTCCAAAAATGATTCAGGCTTAGCTGACTGCCACAAGCTTTACAGTAAGAGATGATCACAATTTTTAAAAACACAGATCAGTCCTGTAGACTTTCTGAGCTTCTTCAATTGCTGAATATCTCTAGATATTTTACCCTGTTTTCTAGATTATTTTGCAGTTTCCTACAGGAAACTTATCTTATAAAATAATCATGTCTGTATCCTCTCCAGATCCAGCTTAACCATTAGGCAAACTAGGTAATTACTATAGCATCAATGGCTTCACAAAGAGGGACAACAAAGAACAGTAACAGTGACAAATGAACTCAACATACCATCAACATAATATTAACTTTCAAAGAATAGCTCTGTGGGGGTACAGCACAGTGATGATGCAAGACTGTAGGGTTGTCTAAGGCACCTTGGTCCAGGCTATATAGAGTGAACGAAACTGGGGTTCTCAGTTACCTCTCAAACTGAATCTGCGGCTAAAATTTGCTGTTCGGTTTTGGCAGAAACGAAAACTGTTGCCCCATGCTCCCCTTCCCCCAACAGAGAACGGGTCCCCAAGGGCAACTCCCCTGGCAGAAAATGAGTGCTCCCAGGCCACACCCCTCCAGAAGAGAACAAGTCCATCAAGCAGTCCACCCCATGACCACAAACTCCACCCTCCCACCACTCGTAGGCCCTCCCCAGGCCTACCTTTAGAAACCCTGGTGGTCTAGTGGCCTCTTTGACCAGGGGCGATCCCCTGTCACCCCTGCCTCTACCAGCTCCAGCAATCAAAATAGCTGCGCAATTTCCCACAGCAGCCTTGTGAGACTCTCCCTGGAGGGTGCGGAAGCCATTTTGAGATTGGAACCAGCATGGACAGGAGCAAAACTAGAAGGTATGTCTTGACCTGGCCTTCCCTACATTGGTAATGTAACAAAGAGAGGGAACCAAGTACACAAAACGAACAAGCAACAACAAAAAAAATAGCACAAAGGGCCTTTAAAAACAAAAGGGAACACGGTTCTTTCATTAAAATATCCTTTAATAATAGACTTTGATTGAAGAGAGACCGACACGGGCCGTGTTTCGGTGCTACTGCACCTGCGTCAGGAGTCAAACCAATGACAAGGGAGGCTTCAACAAACTAATTTCAAAAGGCTGATTCTTTCCAAAGAATGGTGATATATTCCCTGCAAATGGAACGTAGTACAAAGCGCACGCACACCAACAGAGATTAACACTGTTGGTGTGCGTGTGCTTTGTACTGTGTTCCATTTGCAGGGAATATATCACCACTCTTTGGAAAGAATCAGCCTTTTGAAATTAGTTTGTTGAAGCCTCCCTTGTCATTGGTTTGACTCCTTACGCAGGTGCGGTAGCACCGAAACACGGCCTGTGTCAGGTCTCTCTTCAATCAAAGTTCAATCAAAGTCTATTATTAAAGGATATTTTAATGAAAGAACTGTGTTCCCTTTTGTTTTTAAAGGCCCTTTGTGCTATTTTTTTTGCCTCTTCCCTACATAGGAGCACAAGAACACAAGGGGAAAACTGTTTCCTTTAAATGTTCGGAGGTACGTCTTCCTGCGTTTTCAAGTCTCTGCATCTTTTTGACAGTTGCCGTTTGAGTGTTGCGGCTTGAAGCTGTAAGTACTCGAATTGAGCTGAATGACTTCTTTACATTTAATGAACTGTTCTCGAGCATTAGTGGTGACATAGGGCCCCTTTTACCAAGCTGTGACAAAAGGGGGCCTGCGCTGGTGTCGGCGAATGTTTTACATGTGTGCCAAGGCCCCCTTTTACTGCAGATGGTAAAAGGCATGTCTTGCTTTCCTACTGGAATTGGCCATGCAGCAAGTAAAGCACTTGGCGAACGGCCATTTCGTGGGGGGAGGGGGGAGCCCTTACCGCCACCCATTGAGGTGGCAGTAAGGGCTCCTGTGCTAACCCGGTGGTAACTCACAGTGCCGCTACTGCTGCGTACACTCCGGCGCTACAAAAGTAAATACATTTTTGTAGCACCGGAAATGACGGTGCACTAGGGGTAGGAAGTACCACTGGGCTGCTGCGGTAGCCCGGCGGTACTTCATGTATAGCGAGTGGTAAGCTGGCATTGGGCTTACTGCTGCTTAGTAAAAGGAGCCCACAGAGCTTTTGTTAATATTTTGGATATTTTTGCTTTCAAAAAATGTCCTCATCACTCTTTCATTGTGTTTTAGTGTTCAGCGACCTAGTTTAAAATCACCCCTGAAGCAGGTTCTGTGGAACCGAAACACCATTGCTCTCCTTGTAGTGGGCGTCGGGAGCTCTGTTTATCTTCAGCGCTGTACCAGTTTGGTGTCAGTTAAGTACTGGGGTTGCTGATTTTGGATTTTAAATGAGTAAAACATTTGCTTATAATAAAAATAAAAATTGCAAGGCAATAGGAGGCATGTGATTAGTATGTATGAAGCGCTGCAGATCTGGAATAGCTTTGTGCTATAGGAGATCACATGGAGGGGAATAATCGAACGACGCTGGCGAAATAGATTGCCAGCAATCTATTTTGGCGGCGCCGCAAACAGCTGGCCGAACCGTATTATCGAAAAAGATGGCTGGCCATCTTTTCTTTCGATAATACGGTTTGGCCCGGCCAAATGCCAGAGTTCGCCGGGTTTGAGATGGCCGGTTTTGTTTTTCAGCGATAATGGAAAAAAATGCCGGCGATCTCAAACCCGGCGAAATCCAAGGCATTTGGTCGTGAGAGGAGCCAGCATGTGTAGTGCACTGGTCCCCCTGACATGCCAGGACACCAACCGGGCACCCTAGGGGGCGTTTCTAAAAATGTTTAAAAAATACACAAATACCTCCCAGGTGCATAGCTCCCTTACCTTGGGTGCTAAGCCCCCCAAATCCCCCCCAAACCCACTCCCCACAACTCTACACCATTACCATAGCCCTTATGGGTGAAGGGGGGCACCTACATGTGGGTACAGTGGGTTTTTTTTTGGGGGGGGGAGGTTGGAGGGCTCAACACTTAGCACCACAAGTGTAACAGTTAGGGGGGGATGGACCTGGGTCTGCCTGCCTGAAGTGCACTGCACCCATTAAAAACTGCTCCAGGGACACGCATACTGCTGTCAGGGAGCTGGATATGACATTTGAGGCTGGCATACAGACTGGTAAAAAAAGGTTTTTATTTTAAATTTTTAAGTGTGAGAGGGGGTTGGTGACCACTGGGGGAATACGGGGAGGTCATCTGGTCAGTTGGGGCACCTTTTTGAGGCTTGGTCGTGAAAATAAAAGGACCAAGTAAAACTGGCGAAATACTGATTAACGCCGCTTTTTTTTTCCATTATCCGTGAAAGCCGGCCATCTAGTAGCCACGCCCATGCCCACCCATGCCCCGCCCCCGACACGCCCCCTTGAACTTTTGCTGGCTCGGCGATGGGAAAGCAGCGATGGTGTCAAAAAAGCAGCTTTCGATTATACCGATTTTGCCGCTTTTGAGAGATCGCTGGTCATCTCACGATTTATGTCGGAAGATCGCCGGCGATCACTTTCGAAAATAAGCCCGATAGCTTTATCTTGCCTCCAAGCTGGTCACGCCTACCTTGTGGAATGCCCTTCCTCTCTATCTTTGCACAGAGTCCTTAATTTCAATTTTTTTAAGGCCGCATTAAAAACCTACCGGCCAATATTCAAAGGGAGTTAACCAGCCAGGAATGGCCACCTACCAATTAACTCACTTATCAGTGGCTATTTAGTCATTTTCAATGGAACTTAACCGGTTATCTTCACTGAAAATGAGCAGTTAGCTCCGAAGTGCAAACTGGCTATATTAGGGGCATTCCAGGTGCATTTCAGGGGCAGAGTCCGGTTAGCTCCCAATATTCAGAGCTAACCAGCCAACGTTAGTGCATAAATAGGACCACATAAATAGCTGTCCTATCTTTATGCATTAATGAACGGTTGGTTAGCTCTGAATTTTGGCTTTTAAAAAAAATCTGATATTCAGAGGTCCTTTTACTAAGGTGCGCTGAAAAATGGCCTGCGCTGGTGTAGGCACATGTATTGGACATGCGCAGGTCCATTTTTCAGCGCACCTGCAAAAAAGGCCTTTTTTGGGGGGCTGAAAATAGAGGTGCGTCAAAATTTAAAATTGGCGCGCATCCATTTTGAGCCCAAGACCTCACCGCCACCCATTGACTTAGCAGTAAAGTCTCATGCGTTACACTGCCGATTACCGCCCAGTAAAATGCTTAGATACATTAATGATGGGTGCTATCTACTATAATAAAACTCACCCTCAACGTTCTGAGGACACTGACGTCAGTGAAGCCAAGCCCTGACTTCCTTCAAAAAGGTTCGAAGGTTCGTGGTGGTGAAGCCACCAAAATCTCTCCGGGCCCCGCCCTCGAGGGCGGAGCAATGGCAGAACAACTAAGGGGTTGGCAGGGAGGGAGGCGGGGAGGCGCGCGGGGGGGGGAAATCGCTCTGGGCCCCGCCCTCGCGTCAAACGTCATGACGTTGGGGGCGGAGCAATGGCAGAACAACGAAGGGGTTGGCCAGGGAGGGGGGGGGGGGTGTTGGCGACGAAAACCTTGCTAGCGCCCGTTTCATTTCCACAGGCCCAGGCTAAGGGAGACCTCATGTTTCAATTAGACCAGCTCCTCCTGCAGTTCACTAGAGACAAAGAGAATATGAAAGAGGTGATTAAAGGCTGCTTTCCTGGCTCTAGGCCCAGAGGTTTGGAGAGATAACCCCAGACCTTATCCTTCTGTTTTGAAGGCATAGAGAGGTAATAGGTTCAGAGGCAATATTCTGTACTGAAAGCCTAAACTCAGAGCTGGGGTAAAGGCATCTTGACATGCTCTCACCATCTTATTCCTCCTGTAGCACCTCCTTTTAAGTCATATATATAAGCAGGCATCTCTAGTGGTGGAGAACAGGCAGAGCAAGGGCACACTTCTGCATGTATCTTATAAAATATGCTCATAAGCACTGTACAAAGTCAATCTACCTTTGTGTGGTAGCTTTTGGGAAAGTAATGTTATAATGGCATAGAGGCACATACGTTGTCTTTATGAAACAGGCAGAAGATATACAAAAGATTGCTGATTATGTATTGTGACACCAATTTCAAGTCCAGTTGATGCCAACAGAATGCTATGAACTATGTTATGCATAAGTAATAGAACCCCGATCAGGGGCTAATTTAGCATAACATTTTGGAGGCTTTTCTCATAATTAAGTAAGGACTGGCCTAGTTGAAGCCAAAGTTCAAATCCCTCTTTCCCCAATAACAATCCTTGCAACCTTGGGCAAGTCATTTTATCTTTCATTTTCTCAGGTACCTATTTAGATTTTTGATTAATGTTGGTAGATAATGAGGTCATGGGTCGGCCTGGTGGACTGGCACATTTGATAGATTGAGAGGGTTTTTATACAAAGCCGCACTAACGGTTTTAGCTTGCAGTAAAAATCAGCTGTCAGTAAATGCTGAGACGCCCACAGGAATATAATGGGCATCTCAGTGTTTACCGCTAGCTGATTTTTACTGCGAGCTAAAAATGCTGGGGTAGCTTTGTAAAAGACCCCCTTTGTTATTGGTATAGTACAGAATTTGTATTTATATTTCAGTTACATTATTTATTGTACTTTCTTATTTGCATACTAATATATTTGAATATTATACAAGTATTGTTTTACAAATTGCTTTGATGTATTTTTTGAAAGACAGTTAATCAAATGTCAATAAACAAAAAATAAGTAAGTTCTTTTGGGAAAAGAAGTACTGTACTTGAATTTTAATAGCAGAATATTACTCTGTTATAAGCTAATCAGTGTGCTTTCTTTAATATTTTCATGATGTACCATATTCAGATTCTCTTGTACTTTAATAGTGATTTTTTTTTTAAACCTACTATTTAGTGGAGGGGGAGCAGGAAGAGAGTGGAAGGAAGGCCTGCCCCTTTAGGCTTTCAGCTCAGTTATAAACAGGTCTGGGATTCAGCACCAAGAGCCTCATTCACAACTACCCTGGGATTTCCCCCTATTTCATATGCCCCTTCTCACCTTACCTAGTCTGCTCATGACAGTGACAGTCTTCAGCCAGTTGGTCATGCATAACACACAAAAGAATGGCAATGAACCTGTGTGGAGAGACAGTTAAACCCTAAACAGGAATATTATGATTACTCTGTGCTTCCAAGAAGGCATGGGTATAACCTGAAGGGAGAGTTAATAAACCTTAAATAGTAGTAGTACAATTGTATTAGATCTAGGAGAAAGCTTAGAGTAAACTGAACAAAGTGGAATTTACAGTGCCAAACGGCAATGGTGCAACTTTAGGACAGTTGAATGATAATGGACATAGGGGCAGGGGGTGTGAATATCAGGTTCCATATGGGAATTCATATGTGCTTTTACTCAAAGTGAACAAATTGCAATGAGCCAGACTAGATGGACCATTCTGGTCTTTATCTGCAGTCACTGCCTATATTACTGTGTTTGAAATAAAACCAGTTTATTGGTAAAGGGGTCATGCATTTGATATACTGCCTTTCTGTGGTACAACCAAAGCACTTTATATTTATAATATGCAGGTAATTTCACTGTTCCCAGTGGACTCACAATCTAACTTTTTATAACTGGGGTAATGGAGGGTTGAGTGACTTGCCCAGGTTCAAAAGGAGCCACAGTGGGAACTGAACCCAACTCCCTCAGGTTCTCAGCCCACTGCACTAAGCATTAGGCTACTCCTCTTTAATATCCTTCATCCAAACTTCAGGTGTGACTATCTTGAAAGGGAACTGGAGAATGAGAGTTCATGGGACCATTAACATACAACTAATCACAGGATCTGAAGCTGCAACATGAAAATTCTGCACAGCACCAAGAGTTGAAATTAGATCCCACACACCTGAAAAATGTTTACTGTGGCAGAGACATGGGGTACCAGATTAGGAAGGGTAAACTAAGAAGTTCCCCCTCTATAGAATTTCCAGAGCACTTAGAAAAGCTGGGTCAAAACTGCAGGCCCCTTAAGTACAATGATCAAGAGCAGCAAAGAAACACCTACAAATGGGAACCCATAAAGGAACGTGAGGATTTTTCATCCTGAGGGAAGGATAGGAGGAGCAATCCAGTACTCAAGGCCAGTAAGAAACCTGGGCAGAAGGGTCCGATCAGAGAAAGGTAGACTAAGAAGTAGAGCTTTTAAGGGCTATCTTCCCTCGATAGAGGAGGAAGGGAGGAAGCTTCCAGAGGACACTGAGATGGTTTGGGATGTTGAGGAAGAAGAAGTACCAATGGATATTACTGAGTGGGCCAGCCAAGAAGACATGGAGATTGAACCTTTTTGAAACTTAAAGTGAGTTTTTCTGGTTTTCTTCTTCTTTTTTTCTTTCTTTTGAAGGAAGGCCAGTTGGGGAGGTAACTGGCTAAGGAAGCAAGTGGATGGAGGCCTTCCTCCCTTTTCCCTGCTTGTGCTCCCTAGGCAGGAAAAGAGTTTTGTGATAAAAGGAAACTTTGACTTTGTGATTTAAATTTTGTCTCGCTTTTTTTTTGTTTTGTTTTTAAATTTTATTTCTCATTTTCAAAATAAAATTTACATAAAGTAAATATAGGAAAATCAAGAAAATATACAGAAGCATATCCCCCCCCCCCCCTTTTAAATCAAGGAGCAGATAAGAAATTACCTTGTTACTTAGTCCACAATATATGGTCAAGATATAAGGAAATTATACAAACAAACTCACTCAAGAGTAATTCTTTAAACAAATGTAAGGGTAGAGCCCATATCCTGCCTGCGGTTTCAACTTCCCACTGGGGTGACCAGAACTCTTTTGCCACCACTCTCTTTAGCAACTATAAACTGCCACAATTTATCTGGTTCAAAAAATGCATAATATACTGCATTTAAGGAAATAATACATCTACAGGCAAATTTCAATTTGAATGTACCACCTAGAGCGAGAACCTGGGACCTAAGTCCCAGAAATTCTCTTCTCCTTCTCTGAGTATTTTTACTGAGATCTGGGAAAATTTGTAATTTTGATCCAAAAAACTGGGCAGTAATATGTCTGAAGTATAGTCTGAAAACATGGTTTCTATCAGTCTCGAATGCAAAGGTAGCAAGAAGAGTCGTACGCTCTGTTATAACTCCTAATGATGATGTTTCTAAAAGTTGTGTTACATTCAGTTCCAGAGTTTCAATTCGAGCTATATTAGCTCCTGTAACATAGAAAGCCTTCACAATTGGGGGCATAGCTTCTCTAGGAATACCAAGCACTTCAAAAAATATTTTTTCAGCATTTCTATCGATGATATTAGAGGAGTCTTTGGAAAATTTAAAAATTTCAGGTTGTTACGCCTGAGCTGATTATCAAAAAATTCAATTTTCCTCTGTGTCAGATCTTTTTCAGCTACCATATTAGCTACAACAGTTTGTAAGTTCTTTATTTTGTTCAGATTTAACTCACTTTTTGCTTCTTGTTCCTTAGCCTTCGATTCCATCGTTTGTTGAAACGCTTTTAAACCCTTTACTTCAGAGTTAAAGGAATTGGTTAATTGTAGTAGGGACGAATTAATGGTCTGAATCACCTCCCAGAGGGCCTCAAGAGTAACAGCTGCAGATTTACTCCTCACGCCGAGGTCCATGAACGGGGTCTCCTGGGTGGGGGAGGGCGAGGAATCGAAACCTCCCGTCCTCTCTCCTGATGACACACCTCCCGGGGCCGAGAAACCGATAGGGCCGCCGCTAACCTCAACAGGGGTCGTCTGAGGTTCTCCCATTGTTCCTACCTCCCCGCTCGGTCTCGGCGGCGCAGCTTGCTGAGGCGGACTTAGAGAAGTCGCCTCAATGCTAAGATCCCCCTGTTGTCCTGGGGATCCAACCAAGGCAAGGGTCGGGGCGCCCGGTGCACGGAGGCCAAACGATTCCAGAGTCGGCTGCCGGAGCGCTGGAATACCGCCAGGACTCATAGCGGCTTTAGCCCCAACTTTTCCCTTTCTTTTCACCATTATCACAGGTGAAAAAAAGTAAGCGCTACTGGAGCGGAGTCTGGTGTTCGGGAGCTTGCATGCAACACACCCTCACACGATCGCCATCTTGACCGGGCCTCCCTTTGTTTTGAAGGCAATTAGGCTAAAGGAAGCTCTGGATGTTTTGTTTGTTTGTTTTTTGAATCTTAAGGCACCTGGCTGAAAACTGTTTGAGGAAAGATGTTATTGAATTTGCATAAGCTGGGAGAGCCTAATTTGCATATTTTTGTCATTCTATTAAACTGTTCTGTTTATTGAAAAGACTTGTGGGAATTTTGCACTTTTGTTTTCTTTTGGTAAGGACATTAAAGAGAACTCTAAAGAACTGCTGAGAATCATAGTAGTTCTTTTTTTCTACTTCATGCTGAGTGTATGAGTGGCTAGGAAGATCGACCTGAAACCCCAGGTGAACAACTATGGGATCACTTCCTTTTAGTGGTTCTTGGTGGTCGACTAGCTCTGGGCCCTTAAGAGCAGGAGTGATGGATAAAATTCCTGTGGACTAAGAAAGACTTCCAACCTGGATCCTACCTGTCCTGAGAGGAGCAGCATGATATTAAGCTCTTTCACAATGAAGAGGCAGTCCACTTATAGAGGAAAAAATTCTCTGTGATATATTATGGATCTATCTGCTATTCAGACTTCTTTTACCTCAATAAAACTGCTGAATGCAAATAGTGATTTACTAATTCATGGTAGATTGTAAAGCTAGATTTTGTTTACAGAGAGGGCTTTATCAATCTATTTTACCTAGCCCAAGGGATAACACAGGAGCTGATGCAGAAAGCCAGCATGAGCTTAATCATGTAGTTATTATGAGGTGTGCTAGCATATTATTAGGCGCAGAAAGCGGAGAGAAGTTGAGTGCACCAGATAACCTGAACAGAAAATATGGCTACACGCTGTATTAAAATGTATGGTAATGAGAACATTTAAGTATTGTGTACATTACAGAGATTTTCATGCGTACACAATGCAAGAAATTTTCTGCCAGGTCTGGGGCAGAATAGAGGGCTTGCAGAGAGGATTACGCTGGCTGATGGCTTGTGGAAGGTGCTGTGAAAAGATGTAAAAGTCCGGCCCCTTAGAAGCATTGAGCGAAACAGGGGCTCGCTGTTGGGTGCGGGCATTTGCTATCATTCCTGCACAGCCGCAGCTAAGTATCTGTTTTGCGATATTGCACAGCATGTATATACCAAAAAAAAATTTTTTTAAAGTGTAAAAAAATATATTACTGCTAGTGCTAGTAAAGAGGATTGTGACTGATGAGGATTCTCGCCAACGTGAGTCGAATAATTGGCCACGTAGAGCAGAGTAAAGCAATCAGCGGTCCAATTATAAGTTGGATCAGCGGTTGCTGAGTTTCTGAAGCCCTTTCCTCTATTTAGTAAAAAGGTTATCTTGATAACAGAGATAGTTTGCTTGCTTTATTTAAAGATTTGTATGTTCAAATGTGGACAAGCACCAAGAGTATAGTTTAATAAGAGAGTATTTCATACCAATTTTTGAGATTTAACTGCCAGTTTCTAACCAGAAAGAAGCACCTGCAAGTTTCAAAGGCATAGCAGCATCACAAAAATTTTATGTGCAAGAACTTTCTGTGAGGCACACTTTAGGTGCAAAAGGACAGGTGTCAATGTGTGCTGGCACTTCCATTTTCCTTTGGACATACACACAAACAAGCTGCCAACCTACAGTGAAACCTTTGTGCACATGCATCTCCCCTATTAGCTGCAAGTTTCCACATACATAATATTTGAATATGTTTAACTTTTTGCATGGCAGGGTATTGCACTAATTGTGGAGTGGAGGAGTGGCCTAGTGGTTAGAACGTGAAGACAAAAGGGGAGGTAAAAAATCCTCACGAAACCGTGAAGATGAAACAAAAAAGTGAGGAGAATGGATGAGGATACCAACTGTTTTATATTTATTCACTTAAAAAATTATGTGTACATAACAGCGACCCGACACGGCCGTGTTTCGGCACAATGGCCTGCTTCAGGGGTCTTTATAACCTCCTCTCTTCAAAATAATATATATGAGATGTATATATTTTGAAAAACGAGCATCTAAATACTCCTCTCCTAAGAGTTATCTGCAAATTTGCAGATAACTCTTAGGAGAGGAGTATTTAGATCTGAGGAAGAAGGGCAACCTTCGAAAGCTAATCAAGAAATGTATTAAGTTATGTCCAATAAAAAAGGTATCATCTTATTTTCTTTTCCATGTTTTATTTTGTTTGATTTCTATTGATATCCTTAAGAGTGGACTAACACGGCTACCACACTCCTCTACTTAATATCTTAGAACATGAACATATATACTTCTATCCTCTTCTGTTTGTCTGTAGGATCAACAAAGCTAAAGTAATTAATTAAGCGTGTGGATTGCTGATGTATCCAGGTTCCTTCCAGCAGACTCATGTCAAAGATCAATTCGCCAGGGCGTCACTTCTGTTTTGTTCATTAGTGCCTTAGGGCAGTAGAAAGAATGATTTATAACAGAGATTTTCATCCCTGCCCTTACAACTGCTGAGCTACTCTGGTTTTCAGGATATCCACAATAAAAATTCATGAGATACATTCAGGGCTGCCGAGAGACTGAGCTGGCCCCGGCAGGGCCACCGCCGCTCCCCCAGGATTACCACTACCACCCCCCTCCCCGCAGCAACTCCAAATACCTTGGCACGGGGATCTCCAAGCCCCGCCAGCAGAAGAAGTCTTTGTCCAGTGCTGTTCTTCACTCCACTGCATTGGCTGACCTGCCCCTGTGGCTGCTTTTCCCCTCAAATCATGCATGCTCAGGTTCATCAAAACCAAGCATGTGCGACATAAGGGGAACAGCAGCTGCAGGGCAGGCAATGCGGCAAAGTGAAGAAAAGTGCTGGAGGAAGGCTTCTTCTGCTGGCAGGGCTGGGGACCCCCACCAGCCAAACTAGAGGCCATGGCCCGAGGCCCTGTGTCTGCTCCTTCCCAGCCTCTAAAGGGAGTCCGACACCAAAGTTTTCTCTCTCCTGCTCCTGTTGGGACACGATCACCTGGGTCTGGGTCTGGGTCTGGGCCTGGGGGAATTTTACCCTCCTGCCCCGCCCCCCCCCCCCCCCCCCCCATCAGCGGACCTGGATACATTAACTTTTGGATCTGAAACTGATCCCCACTCCAAGTCCCCACCCCTAGAGCCCAGCTTTCTCGCACCTGCTTCCAACAAAGAGTAAAACATATATAGGCCTCAGCTTGTTTATTTAACATATTATAAACATCATAAACTTTTCTTATCCCCCAATCAAACCACTGCCCCATGTCAGCTAGGGTGGTACTAGTGGCATGGACCTCTACACCTGACCCACAACTTGCCGGCTCATAGAGCCTCAAGTAAGCCCATCTACCAAATGAGCTTCTGCCCATTTTGGGAGTGGGTGGGTGGGTAAGCCGCCTCCGAGGAGCAGAAAGAGGACTCAGTGCATCAGAGGCACCCCCTTTTTAAACCCCTTATTTCCCCCACAGCCTTCTTAGACCTCGACCAATCTGGATCAGGAGCCTTGGTGGGAAAGGCTGCTTACATATGAACTAACCAATCCCCCAAGGCTCACAACCCCCTCCCATTCTTGACTGCTGCCTAACACCCCTCCTTGTCCCAGCAGCATCATGAAGGCTGCTGATGTGGTAAGCCTAGCCCCAAGTTACAATCACCCCTGCGAGACCAATGGCTCTTGGTCTCACACTAACTTTGGGATCTGGAACTGATTCCCACTCCAAGTCCCCCCCCCCCCCCCCAACCAACCAAGAGCCCAGCTTTCTCACACCCACTTCCAATAAAGACACTTAGACAAGGTATTGGTAGTAAAACATATATAGTTTATTAACGGAACATTTAACCACACAATCATAACCAAAACTTAACCTGAGCTACAATAACATATTATAAACATCATAAACATTTCTTATCTCCCAATTCTACCACCCTACCATGTCAGTTAGGGTGGTACTAGTGGTATGGACCTCCACATCTATTGTATTGGGTCACTTGACATACCAACCTGCCGGCTCATACAGCAAGTAAGCTCATCTAATGAGCTGCTGTCCATAACCATGGGGCTGGGTGGAGGGGATTAGCGAAGCCAAGCCAACATCTTCTCCCCCAGCCCCCCCCCCCCCCCAAGTACCAGCACAAGGTGCTGCCTACCTCCCATGCATCTGTACAAATCACTTAATAAGGCCATGCAGATCACTGAGGAACAAATCAGGCCAATGTCCGACAGGAGCATCCTGCCCCTGCCCAGCCAAAGAGGCCCAGACATGTAATATTCACCCAGTCATGCCTGAGCTGTAGCCCCCCTCTGGTCACCTGAAGTGCAAGGAAACCCAGTGAAGGGCTACCCCAGCCCAGTGCTCGTTTAATGAACATGAAACCGGCCAAGTGCTATCTCTCCACACTGTGGAACATCCCAAGGTTCTTAGCATGCACAACATATTTGCTACCTAATGGTCAGGTGGAAGTCCAGCATTCCAGGCTTTACCCTTCATAAAGATGCTCAGCTTATCAAACCTATCCTCATAGTGGACCCATGTAGTTGGCACCACAGACTTCTTCAATAACAACCAAACTTCACTCTTCCCAGGTTCCACAGGTGAGCTGGCATAGGCTCTCCATCCACCACTGCAGCTGGAACCAAGGCTCAAAATCTGTCAGGAGCCCTGGCAATAGAGGCCAAACCCCAGACCTCTGGCGGCATCCAAATATAACTCCACGTCAAGGTTAGAGGTCACCTCACCATTGATGTGCAAGATGCTATTAAACTTAGTAAGAAAGCACCACCAGACTTGTAAGTTCTCATGGAACCCCACCAGCAACCTGATGAAATGTTAGGGATTGCTCACACTGGCTGTGAGAACAGAAAGTCATCTCGAGATGGCCTGCCTGACTGGGATCACCCAGCTTGCACAGTTTAAGCTGCCTATCAAAGCCTGAAAACCACAAAGGATGATCTTCCTGGCACTCACAGCTGAGTCAATGGCCTCCAAAAGGATATGAATCTTGTCCTGCAGGTGTCTGTTAACTATGGCAACTGCATTTATTTCAATGTCCAGGAAAATGAGCATTGAAGTCGGGCCCTTGGTTTTGTCCTTTGCCAAAATACTTAGACACACATAAAGGTTGCCATAAGATCTTCACAGTCAGCAGAATCAGAAGGGCCCACAAAAAGGAAATCATCCAGATAATTGATCAGGGTGTCCCTATGAGCCTTCAATGACATCACCAAGTGCAGGAAGGTGTTAAACTGCTCGATATATGCACATAACATAGCGCAGCCGATCGGTAAGAACTTGTCGATATAGTACCGACCCTCGAACTGGAAACCCAGCAGTGGGAAAGGAGACAGATGAATTAGCAGTAAATGAAAGGTCAATTGTGTATCCATCTTCACCAGCAAAACCCCCAGGACTGCTCAGAGCACCAGATGCAGTGCACAATCAAAGGATGTGTACCGCAATGTGCACAAGGCCAGCGGGATAGCATCATTCACCAAGCTCCCAACTGGATAGGCAGATTTATGACTGCAGCCTTTCATGACCTCCCAGAACTGCCTTGTGGACGAGAAATTACTGCTAACTGAATCCCTAACAAGACCATGAAAGGGAATAATGAAACCCTCCCAGAAACCCCGCTCCAACTGCACTCCAGCCTCCTTATTCCTGTAGAGATGAAGCCAAGGCCTCTATCCTACCGGGGTAGGCACCCTCAAGAAGTCCCTCTCACTTCCCAGAGGCGGTTGAGAGGATGGCTCCTTTTTTGGGACTCTTAAGGGCCACATGACCCCTGGCTGCACAAGGCTACAATCCAGGAAGGAGCATGAGGATTTGTTGAAGTGCCAGCACACATCCATGGACCCACTGGCTGCACCTACTGCGGATGCAACACCAGCCCAAAAGGGCTTGCCAGTTGGCACCACCATAGGCCCCCCCCCTTTGCCTCATCCAGACAGCGCACCAGAGGCCAACCGAGCAGACATATGAGTCAGCCGTAAATTGATGTCCTGAGTGCCCCTAGACATATGGAGGTTCTCTTCCATCTTGTCCCGGAAGGCTTCATCATAATTCAACCAGGCCCACCCAGCATTGAATCTAGGTAGGCCATGAGAATCCCAGAATGCTCTTGGTGCACCATCTCTCACACACTGCCCAACCGTAAAAAGGAACGCACCAAGTTGACAATGGTCCTGGGCATCTTCCTATCCAGAACTGCAGTTTCATCCTGCTTGGCCTTCTTCTTCCCTTTCTGCTTGACCCTGCTCTCCATTAACTTAAAGATTTCTGTGTACTTATGCTTTTTAATCTTTCTGCACAGTGAGCACGGGACCTGCTCCCACAGCTCAGTCAGGGTCACTAGAAAAGGAACACCCCTATAGCCTCGAGCCCCTGCCTCTACCACCCCACACTGGATGGTTGCTCCACCATCTGACACCATACCTTCCTTTCAGGATATTAAGATCATGGTACCAAGATCAGTTAGTAGTTCCCCTTTTCAGAGAGATTGTTTATGACACCACTAAATGTTCAATTTTCTCAGTCCAAGGCCCAGAACTTTGGAATGCAATGCCACAACATCTGAAACTACAATGTACTCTCCAGCACTTAAGTCAAATCTGCAAACATTTGTTTTTTTCAGGATAGAGGCCTTGACTCTTTGGCTTATTCACAAAGATCCTGCATCCTTGTGAATAATCTCTGTGAAAGCAAATCTTTACTGAACCAGAAGCGATGCTGAACAGTATCTTCCCGTCAAAAGCTGTGTTACTGTCCTACTCTCTTTTATAGACCAAATATTATGTAAAACTGTGACACTCAAAGAAAAATCACACATGGAATTTGTGTACATAACTAACATGACACCACTCTTAAGCATTTCTAGCCAAATGCTTTGAATACTAATAGAAAACCTCAACAATGCAAAGTTTGACATTGTAGTAAATGTGTAGACTCAAATTCTTTTACAAAATAAACAGCATGAACTATTGCCTTATCATGTACTAAGTCCACCAGCAGCTTTTTATCACCCTGTTTTATTTTATTTTCCTTGTTAGTTAATTAAATTTAAAAAAAAAAGGTAAATGAAAATCTGTTTATATTTCTATTAGTTGATCTGTCTGGCTTGGTGTTAATGTAAATAGTTAATTGCAAGCTTACTAAGCTTTTCAGACAATGATGTGGCTTTAAATAATTCAAGTGCAAGTCCTAGAATCTTTACATCTGGAATTACCTTCAACTGAAACACTAGTACAACACAGAAGGCTGTTATACTTTACTATTTAGGGGTGGTTGACGCAGGAATGATATTCCTCTGGGCTCTTAGGCAGCGACGCCAGCTTGTATACTGGTATATCTACCATGTCTGACAAAACAAGAAGGTAAAGGATGACGACTCCTTCAGCCTTTTGTACTCTATGAAAATCTACAAGGAAAGTGAGTACCCTCCGCCCCCCCCCCCCAAAAAAAAAATGTTATGTTCAGTCCATGGTGTCATCAGTGGTGGGCCACAGGAGGTGGCCTGCTGCTGGTAGTGAGTTGCCACCAATGGAGCAAACTGAAGGGGCTTGCCCCTTTGGAGAGCTCCTTCAAGAGGTGATTGGAATTGTAGGATTTATTTTTTTTTTTTTTTGAAGTTGGAGGATTGATATTAGTTTTCCGTGCTCCTCTGAGAGATAAGGAGGGAATGATAGAAGTTTTGAGGATTATTATTATATTTTTGACATGCTAATTATTGCATTGTATATGATGTACTATTACAATGTGTTTCTTGAATATGCTATTGTACTTTTGTAATACTATGTTGTAAACTGCTCTAGGTCATTTTTGGAAGAGAAAAAATTCAAAGTAATATTATGTACCATCACTGTTACGGAGGGATAAGAGAAGGCAGAAACAGGGCAGGAGGGAGAAGAGAACATGGGAACTATAAAAATAATATTAAGGCAGTGGCGTAGGAAGGGGGGGGGCGGGAGGGGCGGTCCGCCCCGGGTGCACGCGCTCGGGGGGTGCCAGCCCCGCTGGTTCCCTGCTCCCTCTGCCCTGGAACAGGTTACTTCCTGTTCTGGGGCAGAGAGAGCAGGGAACCAGCGGGGCCGATGCAGCTCTGAGTGATGTGCACTCGGGGTGGATCGGCCCTCCCACAGGTAAGAATGCGGTCCGGGGGGGTTGCGCTCCGGGGCGGTAGCGCTCCGGGGGGGGGGTACGCCGCAGAGGGGGGGGGGCGCCGTGCTGCACCCAGGGGGGGTGCGAAGCGGCGACCTGCCCCGGGTGCCATTAGTCCTTGCTACGGCACTGTATTAAGGAGGTCATTTTAGAAGGAGGAGTGGCCTAGTGGTTAGGGTGGTGGACTCTGGTCCTGGGGAACTGAGGAACTGAGTTTAATTCCCACTTCAGGCACAGGCAGCTCCTTGGGACTCTGGGCAAGTCACTTAACCCTCCATTGCCCCAGGTACAAATAAGTACCTGTATATAATATGTAAGCCGCATTGAGCCTGCCATGAGTGGGAAAGCGCGGGGTACAAATGTAACAAAAAAAAAAAAAAAGGGTTAAGTAGCATTTCCAGGTGTAAAAAGCTGATATACACTTGTAAATAGACAAACAGCCTTCTGATCTTTCTTTCAACTTTCCAAACACTGAAAACAACCTTGGTATCATTTTGGTCTTTGACTCCTGAAACACCAAAGATATTAGATAAAAACTAGATCTCTGGCTGCAATTGAATATTGTAAGATTAGCCAGAGATTTTATCACATCCAGGTTAGGAAGGCCAAAAGGTCTTATTTTTCTAAACTTACATCAAAAGCGCCAAATTATTCTAAACAATTATTTTGGGTCTTTTCTACTCTTACCTCAAACTCTAGGACAGAAAATTCTATTTCTCATCCATCTACAGACGCTTTAGCTCAATATTTTCGTTCTAAGATCACTACACTTCAATCATCATTTTCCACATCTCTGCCAGCTCCAATTCCTGTGACTCCTTCTGCCCAGGTTACTTCACATCTTGGTCATCCCTCAGCCTTCCATTACTCTCTTTAATCTCAAAGGTCTTATCAACCTTAAATATCACCACTTGTATTGATCCTACCCCATCTAATTGGCTAAATATTTCTTCTCTAGGTCATTTTGCCTTTTGCTCATCAGATCATTAACCAAAGTCTTTCTACTGGTACTTTTCCATCTTCTTGGAAGTTAGCCATTATTCATCCAATGCCAGCCAATTACCGTCCAGTTTCTAACCTTGCATTTCTATCTAAACTGACAGATAAAATTGTATTCACACAATTGCAAGCTTTTTTAGAATCTTCCCTGGCATTAAATCCTAGACAATGGATAAGAATGTGAGGACTGCGCAAAAAGGATCTCAGGAAGTCTTTAATATCAACAGCTAATGGAGCAAACTGAAGTATGGTTTTCAGAAGATCAGTGTTCTGTCAATGGTGCAGACTGGACCAGAGGTTTGATACAACTCCTATGTTCGATTATTCTAGTTTTGATGGGTCTTGTGGTTTTCCCAATATATAATTTATTGCATGGACATATAACAGCGTAAATGACATGACTTGTTTTGCAAGTAGAGGAATGTCGTAAAATGAATTTCTTTCCAGTCCTCTGGTCCAGATCAGTCTTTCAGTCAATTGACTGATATTATAAATTACTATAGAAACTTTCTTCATAATTGATTTGATTTGAAAATTTGAAGAAATATTGCTTAATAGATTCCTGAATTTGTAATTTTTGATATTTTAGACTACTCTAAAAACACTTTTTTCTCAAATTGAATTTGTACTGGACATTTATAGTGTGCTGACTGGTTCAGTTCACTAAGTACTTTCACCGTGAACAACTCTCAAGGATTTGAGATGTTTTAATATTGTTGTATATGTGGGGGAAATGATTGCTGTGATTTACTAATATTGATAAGATTTGTTGAAATGAATAAAGTTGTACTAAATATATAATGATATTATAAATTAGTGTAGAAACTTTCTTTATAATTGATTTGATTTGAAAATTTGAGGAAGTATTGCTTAATAGATTCCTGAATTTGTAATTTTTGATATTTTAAGACTACTCTAAAAACACTTTTTTTTCAAATTGCTTTTGGTGACTTGTTTGGGGTCCTGGGCAGGAGACAGACTTGATTAATATGGTTTGATGTTTAATTAACATACTTTTTAGAAAGCTATTGTAATTTTTGATTTGATTGATTGATTGATTGATTGATTGACTGACTGTATGATTCATGGAATGCTTGTGTCTTTCCTATATTTTGATGGAGTACCCTTTCCTTTATATTATTTATTTGGATTTGTGTAAACTGCCCAGACTTGTTCTTCAAATTAGGCTGTATATAAAGTTACATAATAAACATAAACCTAAATATAAACCTAAGCAGCAGTTTTAGAAAAGCTGCTATTCACTCAGCTGTAGCTTGCATTGATTTGAAGGGGGTATAGTTTGAGTAGATGTTAGACACATATGTGCATTTCTTATTTTGCAAGTTCAAAAACTTTAAATGTCAACAAGTCCATCTGTGTACTTAAGTACAACCGAATTACTCATTTGGACATGGGCTTTAGAGGAATGATTGAGGGGTCAACTGCGCTTATATCTCTGCCATTGAAAACCACCTGAAAAATCCAAACATTTCAGTTTTGGAGCTTGGCTGCTTAATTGGTTCCACTTGGATGTGCAGTCTTGTAAATTCCTATACTTAGATATGTAAATGCATGTGGGTTCAAAAAGCCACCATATACATAAGTAAGTGCTGGCATTTACACATGCACAGTCTTGCATGGTGCTCACACTATCCCCCAAATTCTATAAAGGTCACCTAAATTTGAGCATGGATCCAAGATGTGCAAGCTAATTCCTTTGCATCCTTCCGGACGGTCCGGAGGCACTAAAGGAAAGCAAATTTGCAGGTAGAACCTAATTTCTCCTTCCATATCGTCCCTCCAGAATGGCTCTGCATGACTGCTGGGTTGTGCACTGTCTGGAGGGACTAAAGAAAAGCAGATAGGCAGGTAGGACCTAATTTCTCCTTTGTTAATAAACTGTTAACAATCAACCAATTGATGTTAACAATCAAGTACTGACATTAATTTGTAATGAATAAGAACACTGGGTGCCTAAATTTTATAGCACACAATTCAAAAGTGGGCATAGCCATTGGAGGGGCATGTGCAGGTCAGAGGTGTTCTGAAAAGTTGGGCACACTATTATAAAATAGCATCATTTATGCACCCAACTGCCATGCGTTAGGTGCCACATTTACACTAAGTTCCAGTTGACGTGAGTGCTAGCACCCAAAGCAGGGAACGGAAATTGGAACAATGGGGCTAGATTCTGTATATGTCACCTGAAAAATCCGCACGGTAAAAAAAAATATGCCCAGGCGTATTCTCTAAAGCATGCCTAAATTTTATAGAGTTGGCTTAATAGAATACACCGAGTGCCTCTCCATGTGACCAAATTTGGTCGCTTCCATTTAGGCCATGTTTTACTTGTTGTAAATCCAGATACCTACATTAGGCACAGAATGGGTGTTTTCTATAATAATGCGCATAGATTTATGAAACACCCATGACCCGTCTAATCCAAGCCCACAACCACGCCCCCTTTTCAACTATGTGACTTGGAATTTACACACATCACGTTACAGAATACACTTAGGGGGTTGTTTACTAAAGTTTAGCTTGAGTTATCTGCAGCAGGACCTTTTTTATTCCTATGGGCCCTGCTCCAGATAATTTGAGCTAAGCTTTAGTAAACAACCCCCTTAGTGAGTTGTGCACGTAAATTTAATTCCAATTAGTGCTGATAATTGCTTGTTAACATCCAATTAACAGCTAGTTAACCAATTAAGTTACACTCGTTGTAGAATATGCTTCAATTTTCACATAGAAATTAAGGTGTAATATATAGAATTTGGGGGAAAGTGCTATTCTATAAATGGTGCAGTGCCTGGAATGCCCTTTATAGAATAACCTACTTTTTCCAGCGCCGATATTTGAGTATGATTTACTGAATCAGACCGTAATGTATCACCAAACATATGTGAATTTCCTGCAGCCATATAGATAAGCTCACAGAAGGCTCTCCATTCAGTGAGCTTTTTGTAAAATACTCTACAAATTGAGAACATACAAACTTGGACATCCCTTTTCCTATCTAGGCGACCCATGGAAGATTAGACTGTAAAATTAGTATGAGTCACATTGTGAGAGGAAGTAAACACAGTAAACAGTGGGGTTAATCCCCAAGCCAAAGGGTCAGGGTGCAAAGAAAAGAGCTGACATTATAACACACAGGACACAGAATGGCAAGGATTTTGAAGGTGGGCCTGTGCTCTCTTTCAAAGGGCAACAACATGGACATCAGCAGCCATCCTTTCAACTGACTTCTGGGGCAGGGGAAAGTTGAGAAATGGAGTTTTATGGACTAGTATTTATTTCAGTGTCTAAATGCCATCACATTTATTCCTTTTTATATCTCCAGTAGCTTTCAACTGGAGTTGACAAGGGATAAAATAAATAGTACAAGGGCACAGATGTCAATAAGCATGGTATTGAGCTCTGAATTTTAATGTGTTCTGAAATCAAACACTTGAAAGTTGTAGGGTTGTGCCTGGGAAAATATTTGACTGAAAAATAATGTGTAACAACCCAATATTATCATTATTTTATTTTTTCATTTGTATAACTTCAACCATAGGTGGCTTTGCAATACAGTAATATTTCCTAGCTACATTTAGCCTATTGTAGATTTGATGCCTGATCTTGAAATTAGAATTGAACTCTCTAATTTCAGTAAGACGATCTCACGTGCAAATGACATTACAGAAAGACATCAGAAAGCAGCAATTATTTTCATGTTTAGATGCGTACATACCAACATACTAAAATTATAGTTATCTTTGCCAATATTTATTTTCTACCCCAAGTACAGAAAAAAGACTGAAAATTAAGTGAAAACAAAAAGCATATGCATTGCTTAAGGGTTGCTCCTTGTGACCTTAGGCAGGTCACTTAGGGGCCTTTTTACTAAGATGCGGTATGGCTACTGTGGCAATGGCACATGGCAAATCAGCCCTACCACTGGGCTACCGCAGGAGCCTGGTGGTAGTGCCGGTCTGTGCCGTGTGCTATTTCCAGCACTCAAAAACATTTTTGATTTTTTTTTAGTGCCGGGGGCTTAACAGGTGGTAATCAGGCAGCACTGTGTACTGCCCAGTTACCATCAGGTTAGCATGGAAGCCCTTACTGCCTCCTAAGTAGGATACAGTAAGGGATCCCCCAGGAAATGGCCGAGCAGCAAGTGCTTAACTTACCACATGGCCATTTCCGGGTTTTTTAAAACATACTTTTTTCCGCAGTGGTAAAAGTGGGCCTTGGCGTGTGGCAAAGCTACCTGCAGATGCCACCGCAGAGGTCCTTTTACCACAGCTTTTTAAAAGGACCCTTCCGTTGCCTCAGCTACAAACTTCAGGGTCCTTTTACTAAGGTGCGCTAATGGATTTAGCACGAGTTAACAAATTAGTGTGAGTTAAGTGCAATGCAGCCCATAGATATACAATGGGCTGCACATGGCATTTAGCACGTGCTAATCATGAGCATACCTTAGTAAAAGAACCCCTTAGATTGTGAGCATACCAGGGAGAGGTAAAATAACTCCTTTGTCTAAATGTAACTGGCCTTGGGAAAAGGCATGAACTAAATGCTTAAAAAATAGTGTGGAATATTAGAATGCAAGTTGAAAATAGTGATACATTGAGTAAAACAGCATTAACTCAAATCAATGTCCACAGCATTCAATGACTGGCATTATATTTGTAGGTAAATAATGGCACTTAGGGATACCTGCTTTCTGCAGGCTGGTAAAAGTAGCCTCATGTACCTTCTGTGAAAGGTGCATCTGCTCACAGCTCACACAAAGAACCATTCAATTGACTGCATCAAGATATGAAGAATATTTTGCTTTATGCTTTTACAGGAATGTGGTAAGATGTTCAGTTTCACTGAAACTGTTGAGCCTTTTGTGGGGGGGGGGGGGGGTTTCAGTCAAACAAAAGATGAAGTTTTTTGGTTTTATTCAGTGATGACACATGTTAATGTACAGTACTGTGTCATGGTGTCAGATTTTCAGAATAGATATAACAGTTCTGTAAAGCAATTTAGATCACTTATATTCAATTTGAGCTAGGTATGACTGATTCAGTCAGTAAAGCACAAAGCTAAATGCTCTATATATCAAAATGGGTTTGTTTTGCTGTGTTGATGTGCCACTACATTTATAATTATGATGTGCCTTGAACTGCATTTCTATGGCATGAAAAATATCACGAAACTTCATAAAGTATTGGTAGATTTATGGGAGTCAGCTCTGTGGGTGCTGTGTGTGCTTGAGCATCCCCAATATTGAGCAAACCCCTTGACTGTGTCCAGGGAGGGGTAATTTCCATTGGGTTTAGCACCCACAATCTTTTTAAAAAGTTGGCTCCTATGGATAGATTGAATTCAGAATGATTACAACAAAATGTATTTTTCAGTTTGTTGCCCCCTCCCTCCCCCCAGGAAGAGGGTACCTTACAAAATTCACCTCACCTCCCCCTCACTAGCTTAAGTGCAGACATGGCCAAAAGGGGGTTGTCATTTGTAAGGGAGTCAGAGAATGCCCGTAACTCCCCTCAACCGAGGCCTATGGGGCCCTTTTACAAAGGCACAGTAGGGTCTACACATGTGCAGCATGCGCCAAAACAAAACTACCACCAGGCTAGTGCACCCCTCCGCCAGTAATTTCAGATTTGGCATCCCACTGCAGGCGGCATTTCTGGCATTAATCAGCAGTTGGTGCGTACCAAACAGTACCCCATGTGTAGCACGTGAGCCCTTACTGCTAGATCAATGGGTGGAGTTAAGTGCTCAAGCCATAAATAGGCACTCGCTGGTTTTAATTTTACCGCAGGCCCTTTTCCCGGCTCATTGAAAAAAAATGCCCTTTTTCCCAGACGCGATAAAACCTGGCTCGGCACGTGCCAAAAACATGCACCCACACTACCGCAGACCACTTTACCATGGCTTAGTAAAAGGACCTCTTAGAGTTTTTTCCTGGGTGCTCTAATTTGGGCTTATCCTGCTCCCCCAAGAGGACACTGGCAACAAAGAACTACACACCAAGATAAACCAACTCAGACAGTATAATACTGAATAGGCAGTGACATACATTTATCACAGTGGCCATAAAGGTCAACTACCCGTGTATCAATCATATATACCCCTGCCAAGCAAATAGTACAACGAGTGAGCATAGGCCACTAACATTTTTAACTCCTCTCTTGTGGAAGGGCAGCTGCCAACAACACTAAAAAGAGCTATGGTGCGCCCCCTATTGAAAAAGAACTCCCTTAACCAGGAGAAGTTTGAAAACTACTGACCAGTCTCTAACATTCCTTTCCTAGAACAGACAATTTGCATTCAACTCAGCAACTGGTTAATTGAAAGTAATCGCCTAGACCCATGTCAGCCTGGCTTTAGACTTAGATATGGACTTGATGATCTGAACAGAAACCATGACAGGGGATCTGCCTCGATACTAATGTTGCTGGATTTCTCAGCAGCCTTGGACACTTTGGATCATATCATCATGCTTGCACACTGGCAAGAACAGACATCAATGGCACAGTATTTACATGGTTCAAATCCTATTTGTTAGACAGACAACAATCAGTTCTCTTCAGCAACAGACATCATCACCTTAAGCACTGAACTGTGGGGTGCCACAGGGATCCATATTGTCTCCCATTTTATTTAATATCTGCCACGAGCCTCTGGCTGAGTTGCTTCGGTCAATGGACACAAAAGTCTATATCTTTGCTGAAACAGATCTACCCACAGCTTTGAGTAAACTGACTACATGTCTAACCGCAACTCAGGAATAGGCAAACAACAACAAACTCTGCCTGAACCCAAATAAAACAGAGATTCTTTGAGTATCTAACACAAGTGGACAAATACCTGACTTCAAAACACCTTTTGGGTAGAATGAACGCCCCCCCCCCCCCTAAAATCAAAGGTCGGGAATCTTGGGAAAGTGCTAGACTCATCATTCAATCTGATCTCACAAATTCAAACAACCTTTATCATCTGCAGAAGCTACGAAATCTCTCTCCATTACTGAAGAGATAAGTCTGACCACAGTTGTCCATGTCATGATAACATCATGACTAGACTATTGTAATGGCCGTACACTAGTCAAACCAAAAAGAGTTTGCATCAGCTCCAACTAATACAGAATGCTGCAGCAAACTGATAGAAGGCTGCAAGCGGAGTGACCACATCACACCCTTCCTGCAAAAACTACACTAGCTACCAGTACCTTACAGGGCTAAATTTAAACTTTATGTTTTATTTTCAAGGTCCTCAGACAAATAGGCCAGAGTACTTAAATAATAACATAGCCTTTACACACCTTTGTGACCTCTAAGGTCCTCTCAAGGAGCATCATTATCTGTATCCTCATCAAAAGAAATTGTACAATATGATACCTACCAGCGAGCCTACTCAGAAATAGCCCCATGTTCTGGAATTTACTCCCAGAGGGGCTTTGACTAACTTAAGACTACCTCTCAGGAAGCAGGTGAAAGCCTGGCTCTTCTCCCAAAACAAACACATAGGGTGACTGACTATACACCATTCTGCACCTGGACTAGCTTGCTATTTGAATTTCAATGTTGTTAAATGTTCTTTTTTTCCTGGGGCAACTGCCAAACTAGTGTTTAGAGCAAGTGTTCTCAATCCAGCCCTCAGGACACACCTAGCCAGTCAGGTTTTCAGGATACCCACAATGAATATATAGGCAATAGATTTGCATGCATTATCTCCATTCTATGCAAATCTATCTCATGCATATTCATTGTGGATATCCTAAAAACCTGACTGGCTAGGTGTGTCCCAAGGACCTCTTCAAACTCCTTCCTGATCAGAGTTTTCAGGGGGGCTTTTCTTTTGGTTGCCTTGGAGGATGCCACCTCATCCCTCAGTTTAGCAGCAGGAGGGGCAGCCCAAGGGCCCACAGCAGTAGGAAGCCCACTCTCTCCTAGCTTCCATCTAAATTAATCACTTTTGATAGGTGGTTAGGGGCCCATGACCCTTATTGCCCCAATGCGCCTTACATATGTTGCATTAAGGAAGAAGGATAACGACTGTAAAAGTTCAGCATTCCTTCAATGTGAGACTGATTGGAGAACCCCTTTGGGAGTAGAAGCACCACCTACGTTACACTGGATTAAGTAACGAGTTAAGAAAAGCCACAAGGTGAAAAAGGCTTGGACTGGGCTTGGACTGTGAGAGGGAATTACCTCACTCTTCCTATTCATTTATCCCAACAGACATTGCTGTTTTCTAATACTGAGTGGTGAACCTAAAACTTTCCTTATTTATTATAGTCATACATTCTTTTGATTTCTCTGTGTTTAGATATATTTATTTATTGGGATTTATTAACCACCTTTATGAAGAGATTCACCCAAGGCAGTGTACAGCAGGTACAGTTTAACATAAAACTTACAATTTTGTTAAGAGTAAAACAGTAGTAAATATGACCAAAGATAAACATAAACACAATAAATGAGGTAAACTTGAAAAAAGCAAATTGAAACCTAATAATAGGACTACCATGAAACAGTATCAAAAATATACAGATTCATATTCCCAAGCTATACAAAGAAAAACAAAAAGAAAACTGCCAACACTTTGAGTTAAATTATGCTTCCTGGAACTCTAATATATATATCTAAAATAATACCGACCCCTGACTCTGCATTGTTGCAGTGTTAAATGTATTCTGCATCCACAGACCCTACTTCATGCAACAATGAGTGTAGAGCTGAACTAGAGTACTTCCCCATAGAATTCACCATTCAAAATAAAATCTGATTCTCATTTTATCTCATATCAGCAACATAACCCCTCACCAGCAGACATATTGGTTTTACTGACCACTGCCGGCTTTATTCCTGGATATTGAATGCCAAGCCATTTCCATGCACCAGCATTGAATATCTAGGCATACACAGCTGGATAAAGCACAGCTTGTGTGGTATTCAGCACTTAACCGGCTAAGATGAACCACATTAAGACAGTAATAAGTTTGATGCGATTATCTTAGTCTCTTAAGTGCTTTAGCCCCCTTACAATTCACTATACAAAAATATTCAAATTGTGATCACCACCTCAGGAACAGCACACGCTTAAAGTAGATGGGTTTTTGTTTGGCCCAGAGTCTTCTTTCAAGTAACACTATGAAATAACACAAAACCCTTCAAAAAGACACTCAAAACCTATAGAGAAAACAGCTTAACACACAACAGCCCTAACCCACTTATGAAAAGACAGTGCTATAAATATTACACAGAACCCTAGAGCACCTCACCTGTCTGGCATCATCCTTCTGTGTCTCTATCCCTCCCCTATATCACCCTTCTGTCCTCATCCCTCATCATGTATCATCATCCCTTTGTGTCCCTACCCCTCCCCCCATCTGTCCAGCAACTCTCTCCTGCTCTCCCTTCCTCCTTATGCCTTCCTCCCCAGAAATTTAGGAAAGGTCCCTCTCTTTCCTCCAGTTGTGGGTCCACCAACTATTGCTCTTCCTCCAGCCATATTTAATTTCCCACTCGCTCTCTTCTACCCCTCCCCCTTCCTGTATTTCTCTCCCTTTCCCTGCAATGGGCTTACCAACACTTTGTAAAAGACCCTAATCATAGGTTACTAATATTTTCAAAGCACTTAGCCTTCCAAAGTTCCATAGGTTTCTATGGAAATTTGGAAGGCTAAGTGCTTTGAAAATATGCCCAATGTAACTTTGTAAGTCTAGGTGCTTTGAAAATGAGCACCTTAATTACCCAAGGGGGGCAACTATCTAAGCCACATCCACCTGGTTTCAAGCCATTCAAGTACTTTGGAATCCTTTCAGCCACCTTTGCTCCTCAAAATATAAATACTGAGCTGACAGAGATGCCAAGCTCTGCCAGCTGAAGACCTCTGCCCAAATCATGCCTGCAGCAGCACTTATTCTGCAGGCATGCTTTGCCGCTAATGCTGGCTCTCCTGTGCATGCTTAGCTCAAGGGCTGAAAATCCTTGAGCTAGGAAAGTGATTTAACCAGCTCCATCACTTTGAATATTGACCCCTATGTTACTATCTTTCCAATAAGATCTGATGGGTACTTCTAAAAAGCTTGATGGACCATCAGTCTGATCCAGAATGACACTTCTTATTTTAATTAGAGAAGGGGATAGAATTTGTTATACTACTTTTCTATGGTTACAATCCAAAGCAGTTTACATATCATATACAGATACTTATTTTGTACCTGAGGCAATGGAGAGTTAAATGATTTGCCCAAAGTCTCAAGGAGCTACAGTGGGAATTGAACCTGGTTATCCTGTCATGGCACTAACCATTAGGCCAGTTGTTCCCAAAGCTGGTCCTGGAGCTGGAAGCACCTCTGCCAGTCATGTTTTCATGATATCCACAATGAATATTCATGAGAGATGTGCATGCAGTGGAGGCAGTGCATGCAAATCTCTCTCATGAATATTAATTGTTGATATCCTGAAAATCTGACTGGCAGGGGTGCCTCCAGGACCAGGTTTGGGAACCACTACATTAGGGTACTTCTCCACTCCACTACATGCTACTATTTATACCTGAAGTTGCTAAACTCATTTTTTACTTTCTCCCTTAATTACTTTGGCCAGACAACAGATTTCATTTGTATTTTTAGTCAGTTGATTATGTTATTATGCTTTTTTTCTTATGATTTATCTTTTAAAGTGAAAAACAAAACAAAATAGTGAAAAGATGAAGAACCATAAAATAGGTGTCCTTTCATTGTGTACATGAGTCTGTAGCTAGAAATAGGCAACATCAGCTCAGATGATTCCTGTGTGATACAGAGTATAAAGGCCTTTGGCACACTAGACCTTTAGAGTGAGACTCTGTTTAACATTTGGAAGAAAAAAGATTTTAGTCTTGGGCTGTTCTATGTCAAAAAGTGACACCCACACAGTGTTGAAATTGTTCATAAAAATGAAGCCCTCCAAATGCTGCATTATACCATCAGTCCTCATAGCTCTTTTTTGGAGCTCTGTTTTTCACCTCTGGAGTGCCACCAAAGTCTGCACTTTATGTTTAACCCTCACTTCACTTCTCTTATATGCATTTCAAAAGAGAATAAGACTAAGCTACAATGGAATGATTCAAAATTACTCAGTTATGTAAATTACTATTTATATTTATTATAATCTATAATAATCACAGACATCAGAGAAAATAAATATATTAACTGCTTGTTTTTATCAATCCTTTCTCTTCATGGGAGAGAAGCAAAGGTTTTCCATGAAGAAATGAAAGTAGTGGCATACAGAGGAACATGTTAAAATAACCACAGAGTAAGAAACTTAACTGGAGCCAGACTGCATTTATCAACATCAATGTATCTTCCCTTTATCTTAAAAAAATAATGTTAACTGATTATGAGAGACTGGAATGGGTAGAATAGACATTTGGGCTGATGAAGATCAGTATGAGGGGCTTAAAGGGAACCAGGTATGCTCCTCTTGAGGTACAGGCATTTTACCTCTAGTGGGAGCTTCAGATAGCTTACCATGGTCCAGGAAAGGAGATCAGGGTTGGAAAGAACCCAATGGGATCTGTAATCTTCAGTCATTTTGAGCTATGAAGCCTGCTGAAAATGGTTTTAAGATGATTGCAGTTGGATTTTAAAAAGGCTAACTGCTAAAGATAGCTAGAGAACAGAACTTTGACAACATCATCCAGGCAAGGCCCTGAGCCTGGCTGTCTCTTTCTGGTAGATTTTATCTTCTTAAACAGACATGTAGCTACCCAACTGAGAGGAAAACTGGGCAACTGAGCAGGTTAGGGAAGTAAGACTAGACTTCATTTTTGGAAGTCAGAACTATCTATACTTATATTTGTATCTGTTTGGAATGCCAGTATCTGAATTCAAGAAAGCTTGAGATAAGTACATAAGATCTCTAAGGGAATGATAGACAGAGTAGATGGCATAGATAGGCAGACTGGATAGTCCATATGGTCTTTATCTGCCCACAGTTTTCTGTTTCTATGTAAAAGTGTAGCTAACTGCATTCTGTATTGGCAGTCATTAACACACTGTAGCAAACACTGCCTTGGGTTTGCAATATGGCTGCCTTCCTCTAAATTCCAGGAGCACCACCTACAATTACCACAGAGTTTATGCAGCTACTGCAGGTTAATTGTTGCAGTTACCATTTGTTAACTGGAACTTTTTAATTTATGCTCGATTACTATTACATCCAAGAAAGAAAATTCTTGTAACAGTAATAAATGGGAAAACAACAACAACAAAAAAAGACATCCTACGAATTTCTAAAGAAACCATTTGAGAGGATTACTGTCTCCAAATTTCCATCATTACAGAGTAGATGTAAATAGAAGGCCCCCAGGAGGAGCTGGTGAACCTGCCAGCCTAGCGTTCAGGAATGAAATAAAATGTTCTGGCTCATAGAATGTACATTTAACAGCATTTAATTTGATTACAAACCTGCATGAAAAGTTTAACCAAAAAAGACTACCAAGTTGAATCACTCATGATCTTAATTTAAAAAAGAGTTGACACCTCTTCTGGTTAAGTCTGGCAACATTAGGATATACCCTGATGTTAGAGTTCAAAAATATACAATCAAAATGGTGGAAGAAAATTTTAAAATCCAATCACAGTCAGGATACAAAACAAAATTAACAGTCAGCATTACTGGAGAAACTCCCGCAGTATCATCTTATAAATCCTGAGTTAAATTTAGAGCATCAAAGGAAACATAAGCTTCAGGTGCAATGGTTGAGTAGTACCCCTTTTATAGTTTATTAAAATTTGCTATACCGCCATTACCTAACTAGCAGGTCACAGCGGTTCACAATCTAGAAACCAAACAAATAAGAAAAAAGAAGAAAAGAACTACAGTTCCAGATAGGAAAGAGGACAATACATTCAATTAGACTCATTCAAATACTTGAAGCTGAGCGGTAGGCGTGACAGTGGCAGAGACTGAGAATAACCCCAAGCGGAGTCAAAAGCTTGACGAAACAGCCAGGTCTTTAAGGCAGATTTAAATTTCTTGAAGGATGATTTAGCTTGGATATAAAGAGGTAGAAAAATTTAGAGAGAAGGAGCAGCAACATTTAACAAATGGTGGCAAATAAGTCTTAGAGAGGTGGATAGGACTGTTCCAACACTTTAAGAACTTCTTTATGGTATCACTTAAAACTTAATAGCAGTGCAACTGAGAGAACCTTAGGAAAAATGTATAATGCAAAGTTTTACATCTCAATATATTTTCCAGATGTTCAATTTTATGATGAAGTAACATATTTCAGCCTTCTTATCTAAACATTTCTTATATTCACCTTCCAATACACCCAACTTCTTCTCTATCACAGTGCTTTTCTGTTCTAAAGCATTAATCTGTTGAGCAGAGTTTTGGATCTGATCAAACAGAACCACAAATTTTTGAATTAACAAAGTCTCAAGTTTTACCAGTGCATCTCAAAGCTTATTTAAAGTAGTTATCACAGGTTTATCAAGCAATATTAACTTTCTCAAGGTATACTAACATCTTGCTTTGCCCTGACACTAAATGACCAATTACCCTATTTATGGCCAATATGATTTTGGTTGAATAGACCTCGATGTGCCTCAACTATGAAGATGTATGTATGCTTGGAGAACCCATTTTTTATCAGTGTGAAAAGAATAATTTACTTGTGTTGGAACACTCACCAAGTTGACCCATGGCATAGGCTCATTGCTGAAACATGGTCTGTGTTGGGTCTTCCAAAAAATTTGGGTCCTTCACACTGATTCTTGGGGTTTAGTAAACAGTAACCTAAATAGTTCCCAAAATCATCTCTAAAAAAGCAACTCTGGGAAAGAGAGCCCCACCATTACCACAACCTAGCTCCTTGAACAATCCAAATGCCAACATAGTCTACATAGCCTCAAGGAGCTTCTCCTTTCCCTGCATAACTCTCACCCTTTATGCATAAAGAGCAGACTGGTGGGCATCACTACCACTTAGCTTGCTTAGAATTTCGTCCCTAGTATTACACCTCCCAATAATTGTCCAAGCTGACCACTTTCTCTTTCTACTTGACTGGCCTCACCTACATCCTATTCCTGCTCCCTCCCCCCCAACCCATTCCCAAGACCATAAGTTACAAACTAGAGTACATCACAGCCAGTCCTTCCCTCTTAGGCAACACATAGATCCTGAGAATATATTAATTAAGAGCAGGAATCAGGAAATTAGAAACTTAGAAAAAAATTACAAAAAAACAAACAAAACAAAAAAAACCAGCCCGCGGATAAAATCAGACAACTTGTTATCTGCAGACTGAACTAGGAGGCTGAAACTTAAGGAAAGGGTGATAATAACACAGCTTGCTATGAAGAAATTTCTGGAACTAGAAGAAAACAATAGGACTAAGAAAACATGTTTGACAATCGTTTGGAAAGAGATGCTGGGCGGGTCTGAGAAATAGCATGCCTGTAATAGCAATTTTAAAGATTGGCAGCATTATCAGTGTCAGGATAATACAATGGCTCTAATACGGCACTGTATGTTGCCTTAGCATTCTCTTACATTTTTTTGCTTACATTAAACACCCTAAGTGGACAACTCTGTAATAATACATGTCAGTGGTTCCTAAGATGTGGTTCTGTATATGCTGACAGACTGTGGTAGATTTCCAGATGTGTCCTAAAGGAAAAAAAATAACCCTTTGCAGGCACCGTTCCAGGAAAGTCAAGAATGCACAACAAGCAGTAAGGCAGCAGTAAATATATTTACAATATAAATGTGAAAAATTTCAGATATTAATTTGAATTTTGATGTTTTCTTTTATGATGCAAAAATTTGGGAATCATTGTTATAAATGATTCTTCAAGCTCAGTCTTGCAGCTGAAGTGTTTCATCTTGTTCTTATCTATGTTTAATCTCATCTACCGATGATTTATGATTCCCAAATATTTATTTTGGCAGAACTGTATCCTGAAAAGTGTACGCAACGCAATACAACTTGACGTTATTGCAAAAAATGTAAAGCACCTTATATTAGAAATTAATTTATATGAAAACTTCCCATTATTTGAAAAATCGTGAGCTGTGTTGCATTCTCAGAAAAAAATTAATACCCTCTCACAATCTGAAAAGTAGATAAATTTGGGGCTCTTTCACTAAGCTGCATTAGGCACTAACATGCACCTAACACAGCTAAAAATGGAATACCGTGGGATGTGCTCAAGCGTCCTGCAGTAACTCCAAAATGTGTGCGCACTAAGGGGCCCTTTTACAAAAGCGTGTAGGCATCTACGCACATTCAATGTGGCTACCGCGTACTCCAGGCGGTAATTACATTTTTGCATGCACCCAAAACATGTGGTAGAAAATATTTTCTAGTTTCTACAGTGTGGCGTTTACTTGGTGGTAATCAGCAGTTGAGGAATGCTGGACGCTTACCGCCCAGTTAGTGTGTGAGACCCTACCACTAAGTCAATGGGTGGTGGTTAGATCTCAGTCTGAAAATGGATGCGCGCTGGTTTTAATTTTGCCACACGTCCATTTTCCGGCACAGGAACAAATGCCTTTTTTTTCCAAATGCACTGAGAAAATGGACCAGCGTCCATCCAAAACATGTGCCTACACCAGTGTAGGCCACTTTTGAGCACGCCTTAGTAAAAGGGCTCCTAAATGCTTGATAAAAATATTTTCAATATTTTTGAGATGGCATGTCATGGGTGGAGAGTGGGCATTCCTTCGCTAATCAGTTAGTGGAGGGATACTGCCTAAGCCCTTATCACCTACAAAATGTGTGGCAATAGGTGCTCATGCACTAATTTTTAAAAATGGCCGTGCAATAATGGATAGTCACAATAAGAAACCAGGACTACCTCTACTGTACCAAAAATTGTTATACTTCAGTGACACTGAAGTATAACAATTTTTGGTACAGGTAGAGGTAGTCCTGGTTTTTTATTGTGACTATATTTTATGTTACCAGAGACAAGGATATTCAGATTTCAGATTCTGTTCGTGCACTAATGGAAACATTAGGTTATGGTCATTAATGCAAAAAAATAAATAATCTGCCATTTTATGGCTGCTATAAAAATGGCCATAGCATGTGGAAAAGATCCACATAAGGGCACGTTAAGGCCACTTTGTGCTGCAGCTTAGTAAAAGGATCCCTTTGTTTTGTTATCCAGAAAAATTCCCATTACCTAACACTATGGGGAGTACTTCCATTATTCAGTAAAGCTACTGTTTGAAATGAACTTGCTCCTAAGCACTTCAGATAAAATACTCTTATTGTACTAATGTCACACCTCTTCTCCAGACTATCTGTCAGCTAAACAGGAGTGGATATAGCATCAACTATGTAGACTTCTGTTCCCCGACCTTTTCAAGCCCAAGGCATACCTACCTTTTCAAATATGTTGTACAGCATACTAACCTCCACAAAGCAGTCACTGTTGTGTGGACATAGGAGATAACTCATATGGCTTAAGAAACAGCTAAGGAAACCCTGAAAACCCTCATCAGAAGGAAGAACTCAAAGAAGGAAGAGTTTAAAAAAGGTTTGGACAAGTTCCTGGAGGAAAAGTCCATAGTCTGCTATTGAGATAGATATTGGGGAAGGCACTGCTTGCCCTGGGATTGGTAGCATGGAATGTTGCTACTATTTGGGTTTCTGTCAGGTACTTGTGACCTGGATTGACCACTGTTGGAGCACGATACTGGGTTAGATGGACCACTGGTTAGACCCAGTATGGCTATTCTTAGTTCTTAGGGAAGAAGGGGCAGTGTGCAATAGGCATGCTGCCTACGGTAGGGCTCAGTTATCTGTACCCTACATACTGCTCATTAATACTCATATTCTAGAGTTCCTGCTGTATCAAAGAAAGAGCATGTGTGCCTCTTGCACATTTAAAATATTTTTGTTTCACTATGATAACGGCCCCAGATATCTTCCCAAACATAACTTCTCTCATTTTTTACATGGATAAAGTGTATGCACTTTTACTCTCATAAAAGGAAGGAACAGTTTTGAAAATTCATTTTTATATAGTTATCACTTGTTTACACACACAAAGGCTTGAATTATTGTGCACTTGGGGACAAAGTCAGTTAGCCTCCATTAACCATTTTGTGGCAAACATATTTACACATATACGTTGTGCAAATAAATGTAGAATTATTTTGGAATTGATAAAGTGTGCATTGATGCCTCTTAGGATTTCTTAATTTTTTTTATTGATTACATGAAAGCCTGAACTGTGGAGTTAATTTTCTAACTGCAAAAATACTACAGAGGAGTAGCCTAATAGTTAGTGCTGTAGGCTGAGAACCTGGGGAACTGGGATTGATTCCCATTGCAGCTCCTTGTGACTCTGGGCATGTCACTTAATCCTCCACTGCCCCACGTATAAAAATGGAGGGCCCTTTTTACCAAGCTGCAGTAAAGGGGGGCCTCGGCGCATGTGAAAAACATGTGCAGACACCAGTGCAGGCCCCCTTTTGCCGGGTAAAAGGGAAGTCTCTCTTTCCTGCAGGAAATGGCTGTGCGGCAAGTAAAGCACTTCCCGCGTGGCCATTTCAGAGGGGAGCCCTTACCGCCACCCATTGAGGAGGTGGTGGTAAGTGCTCCCGTGCTAACCCGGCGGTAACTGGGCAGCACACGGTACTGCCAGGTACACTCTGGCATACTAGAGGTGGAAAGTACCTCTGGGCTGCTGCAGTAGCTTGGCTGTACTTCCTGTTTAGCGAGCGCATTTGTTTTACAGTTGCTTAGTAAAAGAGGCACTTAGATTGTAAACTCACTAAGGATAGAGAAATTACCTGTATGTAATAAATGTAAATTGCTTTGGTTGTACCACAGAAAGGTAGTATATCAGATCCATGCCCTTAGCCTCATCTTTAACCTTGCTATCTTTTTCTCGCTGCAGCTTGGAACATGCATGAGAGTGCATATGAGCATGTCGCCATTTCTTTTGGAGTACCCCTCCAATCAGAAGTAGAAATTACACTGGTTTTTTATTTCCTTTTTTCCAGTTTCTACTGACCATCAACCATTTGGTTGACATTATCACACACCACACTAAGACGTCACTAAGACCACACTGTTGATTTGATGTTGAAGACTAATATATAGCCCCTGATGCAGCCCTTTTAGGGTGAAACATGGCCTGTGTCATTTTACTTTTGAGATTCTGCAATAAAGAACATTTTGGACCGCTCACTGATCTGCTCTGTTCATTTCCAGAAAAAGATCCTTCTTGACAGGGAATGCTGCTGGAGACCACAGAGAACAGGTAAGGAGTGTGACAGTACCTTTCTCTGAAGCCCCCTCCCCAGACCCGTAGGTTCAGGTTTCATGAAATAAAGATGTTGACAATATCTTATAAATGCAGGGGCATGAACATTGACAGTTGGTTACATCAGCGAGTGCTCTCTTGCAGAACTATAAAGGAAATGCTGGGTTTCCAAGAATTAAACAGATTCTTCTTGGAAGGGAGTGTTGCTGGAGACCACAGAGCTGGACGTGACATCAGTACAGCAGGGCGTGACATCAGTACAGCAGGGGCATAGCCAGACCTCACGGTGGGAGGGGGCCAGAGCCCGAGGTGGGGGGCACATATTGGTCTGCTGCCTCGCTGCCCCCCCCACCCCCCGCAGCCACCGCCCTGCCGCTCCCCACCGATTACTGCAGCAAATACCTTGACTGGCGGGGGTTGTCCAGCGGAGACCAGGGCTGGACAATGCTTCAGCTGGCGAGGGTTGAGGCCCAGAGGAAATTGGGGGGGGGGGGTCCAGGCACCCGTGTCCCCATGTAGCTATGCCACTGCAGTACAGTAACTACAGACGACATGCTGAACATGCCCCTAACAATTACTGCACAGCCTTGCATTAATCTATGCTGTTAAAGCATGGTAGATGCAAAAATGTACTATGCTTTAGTAAAATGGCCCCTTTGTGTTTGTCAAACCATTGCTTTTGTGAAAGATTACTATTTCTATTTTACAACACAACTAACGGGCGGATGTTTACTAAACATGCACTAAGAAATTTGTGTCAGTTTTAACACATGCTAACTGACAGCATGCATTACAACAGTCAGTGCATTAAGGGGGTCTTTTACAAAGGCACGCTAGTGGTTTTACATGCTAGAGACACTCATAGAAATATATGGGCAACTCTAACCTTTAGCATGTGCTTACTTTTAGCGAGCGCTAAAAACGCTAGCATGCCTTTGTAAAAGGACTCCTAAATATTCAGTACTCAGGAAGGGATGGGGTGGAATCCAGTACTCTGCAAGGGATGAGTTGATAGTCGGCATGAACTGCACAGTGCAGTGAGTGTATATTTAATACTGGTTCACTTAATACCATCTCAATAGGAGAAAGTTTTTCTTTACTCAGCGTGTAGTTAGACTCTGGAACTCGTTGCCGGAGAATGTAGTGACAGCAGTTGGCCTTGCTGAGTTTAAAAGGGGTTTGGACAGATTGCTGAAGGAAAAGTCCATTGAACATTATTAATTTAAATTTTTGTTTTGTTTTTGGGTTTTTGCCAGGTTCTTGAGGCCTGGATTGGCCACTGTCGGAGACAGGATGCTGGGCTTGATGGACCCTTGGTCTTTTCCCAGTATGGTGGTGCTTATGTACTTATGTAATAGGTGGTATTAGCTGCATCAACACTCATCACACCATGCAGTAATGCGCATTAGAGACCCTGTTTCTATGGAAATTTCTGGAGGATGCTGGACACACCCCTAGAAGTTACTGTCGAGCCTTTGCACTTTACATACATTGCTTTTGGATGTTAACCTATGCTAAGTGGAAATGCCGAGTGCACTTCATTAAACATGCCCCCAGAGTAGGTAACATAAGCAATGTGTAAAAGCATTTGGTAAATGTTATCTGTCAATGTAGATTTTATTGCACTGGCAGATATGTTAATGCCATTGGTATCTTATGCATGCTTCAAATGAAATTGTGGAGAGAATGTCTAGCAATGGAATATCACTAGAATCCAAATTTTCCTTTGTCTTTTCTGAGCCAAAATATAAAACACTTTTTGTTTAATTTTATAACAGTAGTATTAGAGAACAACTAACATAGTAAATGACGGCAGATAAAGACCTGTATGGTCCATCCAGTCTGCCCAACTGTCACGTCTGTGGCCGTGACCACCCTCAGCCTTACCTTCTTTCTGGGGGTCAGCAGCTCTGCTGGCTTCTATCTATGTTTGTGTTTGTCTTGTCTCTAGTCTCTGTGCTGATTGCTTCACTAGACCTCACCTGTGTGGGCTATGCCTCTCTAGGGAGCCAGCATCTAAGATGGCTGCCACCGGCTCTGTGCCAGCTTCCAAGATGGCTCCTGCTTATCTTTCCTGTGGGCTCACTTCCTATGTGTGTCAAGCCTCTCTTTGGGGTCAGTGTACTTCCTGCGTCTGTCCTACTGCTGATGACTCATCAGTGAGAGCCTTCATAAGGAAGGGCTGTGCTTGCAGTCAGGGCCTTTGCATAAGTGTTATGCTCTTAGGCCAGGTCAGGTTAGTAAGTGTCTGCTGCACTACTGCTTAGCCTCTCTCTGGGTTCCAGCCCGGTTCCTTTCTGTGTCTCTGTTGTCCTTCCATGGGGGGTCTTCCCTGCCACTGTCTGTCTGTGGACTGCGGGTCCTTCCTGGCTTACCCTGTGTTTGGGGTGAAGCCTCTGCTCCTGACTTACCCTGTGTTTGGGGTGAAGCCTCTGCTCCAGGCTTACCCTGTGTTGGGGTGAAGCCTCTGTTCCTGGCTTACCCTGGGTTGAGGTGAAGCTTTTGTCCGGGTTTGTTCTCTGTCTGTATGCAAAGCTTCAGCCTTTGTGGGTTCCTCAGTCAGTGTGTGGAACGGCTGTGGCTTCAGACCCTTGGCCTGTTCTTCCTGGTTACTCTGTTTCCTGTGCTGCCTGCCCAAGACCCTTGGCCTGTTATTCCTGGTTTGCTCTCTTTACCCTGAATCCTGCCTTGCCTTGTCTGTGTGCCTACCCTGCTTGTATATCCTGAGTGTATATCCTGAATCCTGTCTCTGTCTAGCTAGTGTGTATTTCCAGGGCGTGGTCCCTGTTTCCTGCTGCTTCCTAGCTAGTGGGTTTACCCGCTGGGTATTCCCTGATCCCCAGTCTGCCTTGCTTGCATGTTGCCCTAGTCTTTGCTCCTGCTAGCTTTCTGAACGCCTTGTGTTCCTTGGTCTGTCTTCTGAGTCTTGCTAGTGGCTGTGCCACAGCACACTGTCTGAGTCTAGTTCCGTGCCCTGTCGTGTATCCCAGACCCAGGGTGGGTCCTCTGGATCTTCAGTTCCTGCCTTATCCTGCAAGTCCTGTCGGCCGCCTGCACTTCGGAGCTCAACTCCGGAGGAACGGTGGCTAAGTGCAGGTGAAGCTGTTCCTGTTTCATCTGTTCTAGTTGCCTGCCTTGTACTACTCCAGTCCAGAGTTCCAGTACTGCTCTTCGGGGTATCCAGTTCCAAGGTGGTCTTGCCTGCCGCTCCTCGGCAGTGGCCCAAGGGCTCACGAACTCCAGTCCTGCCTCGAGGACCTGACAGGATGCCAAGGCCCTCGAGAACGCAACACCAACAAGATAAATTCATTTTACAAACTGATAAACTATTGCATTTTCTTCTATTTGTGGCAAATCCTGCGTACGTCTAGTAGTGCTTTAGAAATGATAAGTAGTAGTAGTAGTCATTGATTATGTCACTTCAGTCCTCTTGCTATCAAGGCACATTTTTAACAAAACACAGGATAAATGCATATGAGAACCTGATTATTTTGTGTTTGCTTTTTTGCATGCTCTTTCCATTTTGAAAATCAGATGAAGAGAGATGAGATTGGTTAGACTGGAGTACAAATCCATAGGGACCCTTTTACTAAGTCACATAAGCGTCTATGCACACCCAACGTGCACCAAAATGGAGTTACCGCCCAGCTACAGCATGGCTCTTTTGGTAATTTCATTTTTGGAACATGTCCGAAAACTAATTTTTATTTTCGGACACACGCTAAGTGGCATTTGACATGCATACGTACGTCTAGTAGTGCTGTAGAAATGATATGTAGTAGTAGCATAGGCCATTACCACCCGGTTACCGCATGAGACTTTATTGCTAGGTCAATGGCTGGCGGTAAGGTCTCAGACCCAAAATGGATATGCGCCAATTTTGCCACACGTCCATTTTCGGCAAAAATTTTAAAAAGGTATTTTTTGCAGGCATGCTGAAAAATGGATCTGCGCAGGCCCAAAACACGCACCTACACTACCGCAGGCCATTTTCAGCACACCTTAGTAAAAGGACCCCTTAGGGCAATTATTATATAGTTAATGCTGACTGCAAAGGGTGGTTGTCTTAAACGGTGTGTGCCTCAAATTAAAATTAACTGTCTGTCTGATGAATTTACAGTAACTGAAATGCTCAACCCATGCAGAATCCATATTAGTGACCAGTTGCTTACACAAATAGCTGCAGCATTTTCTTGGGACTTCAAGACTTTGGGCCTCTCATTTCATAAGCAGTTTTCATTATTAGGTCTCAAATTGACTTGTCAGAAGTCAATAATAATTCCAGGGGATACTGGAAATGCTGCTTTCATAAACCTTTTTTTCAATCAATACATACTGTATACAGTACCATACCAATGAGCTCAAGGAACAGAATGAGATGTACTACTTAAAGCATCAATAGTTTATTAAGAACACTTTGAGAAAATTAGATCTTTACATTTGTTGACTGTTTCCATTAACTTATAACAGAAAAGACTTTCACATACTGTGTCCGATTATGAAGCCAGTGGCTTGAACACAATATTAATCTTTTTCATTTCAGTTATCTAGAATACAATCCTTTCAATAAAAATGCTGATATCAGCAACAACAGTTTTTTTATTAGAAAGCAGACTTATCTTTGATACAATTTTGGAACTGCTGAAATCAGCACTATAATCACTCGCACATTGTCAGGTTCTCAGGTTCAGAGCCCGCGGGGCTGGGCTCTGGAGCAAACGTGAGCCCTTGGGCTGCTGACGAGGAGCGACTGCAGCAGGCAAAACCCACTGACCAACGCTGGGCAAGCACAACGACACCGGCAGGGACTGCAGGCACCGCCCAGCGAACCAGAACACATGGACTGGAATCCCCCGGACTGGAGGACACAGGCAAAAGCACACTGACCCAGAGAGGCCCAACCCACACCAATGCAACACTGTGAAGCACTTGAAGCCAGTACATCCAAAGAGAGGTAGAGCAACTCAGGCAACACACACACAGGTGCAGTGTAGTGAAACAATTAAAGCCATGCTGCTGGAAGCTGCCAGCACAGAGAGACAGAGCCAGCTCAGAAAGGACAGAGAAAAGAAACAGAAGCCAGCTAAGAAGCTGACCCCCAGGAAAGAGGTAAGTTTGAGAGGGGTTCAGACCCCAATCATAACACACATACTTAAGGTCTGTTTACTAAGGTGCGCTAGCGTTTTTAGCGCGTACTAAAAATTAGCACCCGCTAATCATGTAGACACCCATAGGAATATTATGGGTATCTACTTAGTTAGCGCGCGCTAATGGTTAGCACATGCTATAAGCGCTAACGCGCCTCTAGCACAGCTTAGTAAACAGGGCCCTTAATTATTTATTTATTACATTTGTATCCCACATTTTCCCACATAGCAGTAGGCTCAATGTGGCTTATAAAATGAAAAGAGATAAAAGAGAAATTGGAACTAAATCTATATACTATAACAGAAATGCCTATTTTCTGATGAGGAAAAAATATATTATTAATGTTTGGTTTTATGGAATATGTGCAAGCAGAACTGTTTCCTTCCAATTAAAAATTTTTTTCCACCTGTTCTTTATTGCACAGTAAGACTAGTGTAATTAGACACTGACTTTAGGAAGTGAGTTACATCCAAATCTAAATTGTTTCCTTTAATAAAATGTGACCGTCTCTGGGAAAAGGTGATTAAAGTAGTGGATCCAAAATGTGGAGAATTGGCTGATCTTTTATGTCATGTGTCCAAAAGGAGTCTGAAAAAATTACGTTTAAACTTCTGTAACTTTTTAATTTTTTTCACATAAAGGACGGGATTTGGACTGGTGTAATACAAATTGTTTGCTGCAAAAGAATTCATTAAAACCACATTTTTTGTTTTTGGAGACTCTTGGTTCTCGTATCTGGCAAGTACACAGGTATGACAAAGCTACCATAAAATAAGAGATCCTCTTTCCCATTTTAAGATTTCATATTGACATTCTAAATGGGGAAATACCCGAAGAAGGAGCTGTTGGCACGGGGAAGCGTAGGAAAAGTGGAAAATCATTGGTCCAAGCTAAAGGATGCTATAAATATGGCAGCTGAAAAAATATGAGCAAAAGAGGCTTTGTTCAAGAAATAGAGAAGAACGCAAAGAGATGATCACGGAAAAGATTATTGGATTAAACTCAAAGAAGCGAAGAGGGGAATATGGCTAATGTAAGCACAGGTGGAAGAAAAAATGGCTAAAGATGTAAAGAGAGGTGACAAGACCTTTTTCAGATATATTGGAGAAAGGAGAAAAGATAGGAATGGAATTGCAAGACTAAAAGATAATGAGAATGGCTATGTAGAGAGTGATGAGGATAAAGCGAATGTGCTAAACAATTACTTCTCTTCAGTGTTCACAGAGGAAAATCCTGGAGAAGGACCACGGTCGGCTCCTAAGGGAATATCTGGGAATGGAGTGGATATTGCACTATATATGGAAGAAAGCGTTTATAAACAGCTTGAGAATCTGAAGGTGGACAAAGCTATGGGGCCAGATGGGATATATCCCAGGATACTGAGGGAGCTCAGAAAAGTCCTGGCTGGACCTCTTAAAGATTTATTTAATAAATCTTTAGAGACGGGAGAGGTTCCACAGGATTGGAGACAAGTGGATGTGGTCCCTTTTCACAAAAATGGAGACAGGGAAGAAGTGGGAAACTACAGACTGGTAAGTAGGAAAAATAATGAAGTCGCTGCTGAAAGAAAGAATAGTAAACTTTCTATAAGCCAACAGTTTACAGGATCCGAGGCAACAGCTTTACCAAAGGAAAATCCTGCCAAATTAATCTTATTGACTTCTTTGACTGAGTGACCAAAGAACTGGATGAAGGATGTGTACTGGATGTAATCTACTTGGATTTCAGCAGAGTAGGACCAACCAATCAGCAAACTGCCAGTAATCTAGACTTCTAAATCTTACTTCCAGCTCTCTTTGAAAACCAGTTATTTTATCCCTGTTGACCTGGGTAAGCACCCTATTTGACTTTTTGGTACTGAGGGGGGGAAGTTATTAATGGGCTGCTGTTAAGGTGTGTTAATTTACCTGTACTGTGTTAACCTGTTATTGGTAACTAGGTCTCATTACATAAAATGGGGCCAGTGCTAAAAGAACACAGGAGTCCTTTTACTAATGCGCTCTAATGGATTGAGGGGCCCTTTTACTAAGCCGTGTAAGCGTCTACGTGTGCCTAACACACGCCAAAATGGAGTTACCACCAGACTACCATGTGGTTCTTGCGGTAATTTCATTTTTGGCGAACGTCCGATACGTGCGTCTGAAAAATATCTTTTATTTTCAGGCGCGTAATGGATGCACGCCAAATGACATTTGGCGCACATAGGTTATTACTGCCCAGTTACCACATGAGCCTTTACTGCCAGGTCAATGGCTGGTGGTAAGGTCTCAGACCCAAAATGGACGCACGGCAATTTTCATTTTGCCGCTTGTCCATTTTCGGCAAAAAAAAGAAAGGCCTTTTTTACAGGCGCTAAAAAATGGATCGGCGTGTGCCCAAAACCCACACCTACACTAACGCAAGCCATTTTTCCGCACGCCTTAGTAAAAGGACCCCTGAGAGTGTGCTAATCATTTGTTAGAGTGCCTTAGTAAAAGGACTCCAAAGTGGTAAAATAACATGTCTTAAGGGTGGCCCATATTGATAATTAATGATTAATTAATGAGTTTGAAGAGCCAAGAAAGAAGACCTTTGCAGGGAAGTGGAGTGGAGGAGTGGCCTAGTGGTTAGGGTGGCGGACTTTGGTCCTGAGGAACTGAGTTTGATTCCCACTTCAGGCACAGGCAGCTCCTTGTGACTCTGGGCAAGTCACTTAACCCTCCATTGCCTCATGTAAGCCGCATTGAGCCTGCCATGAGTGGGAAAGTGCGGGGTACAAATGTAACAACAACAACAACAAAAAAAGTCATATTCTTGGGTGCCCTCATTCTACAGCACATTGGTCATTCTTGTGTGGGTGTATATATATGCACATGGGTGACTTGCTGCTCTTGTTTTCCAAGGTCATCCATTTTTAAATTGTTAGGCTGCTTGAATGCATTTTCTCATTTACTTTCAGCTAACTGTGCTGGAAGAAAAGCCAGTCTCTCAGCAACAGAATTCTTATCCGTATTCCTGCTAGATGCAACTCTAGCTGCTAGATCTTAGAGGAACAGACTGGTTTCCCATAAAGTACAATATTTTAATACAAACCAGCCAAAGGGGTGAAGTTTATGACTTAACCACCCTCTTAGGTGTCTTGTGATTCAATAAGCACCACAAGGCAAGGAGAAGGTTACCAAATTTCTAGAATGGAAACAGTGAAAAGGAAGATCTGAACTGAGGACCCCGCAGTCTTGAGGGAACATCACTGGCTCCTCACCTCTGTGAGATTGCAATGCAAGATTACAAATCATGGGCTAGATTTATCAAGATTCTTTCTTTCAGCCACCAAATGAAGAAATCCCTTCATAAATTATGATATGATATGACATAGTCCTTATATCCTGCTGAATCCCAAACCAAAGGTGGTTCAAAGTGGGTTACAGGCTAATAACATATTAACCAAAGATAAAGAAACAGAATCTCTCTATATAAAAGGCACCACCAACGTTCTATGAAGCCTCCAGCTGGAAGTGTGAAGGGGGAGAGATATCCGGTTTCCCCCTGAGTGTCTGCCCCGCCCTCGCTCTCTCTGTAACACAAACACAGCAAAGCAGGAAATCAAATCGCTCTCTCTGTAACAGTGAAGGACTCAGAGGGGGGAGGGGATAGAGGGCAGAGGGCAGGGACACACACACTCCCACATGCACGCAGAAGAAAACCTTGCTAGCCCCCATTTCATTTGCATCAGAAACGGGGCTTTTTTACTAGTTCAGACATAATCTGCCAGATTTTATATAACATGCCTAGAGATCCGTGCCAAAATCTAAGAATATTCTGTAACAACACATGTAACTTAATTGGCTTAACAAGCTAATCAGTGTTGATAACAACACTTAACAAGCAATAATGAGCACTAATTGGCAATAATTAGAATTTACACGCACAACTCATTAAGTGTATTATGCAATAAACTACACCTAAATTCTAATGCATGCAGTTCAAAAGGGGCGTGGCTATGGGCGGGGATGTAGGTGTTTTGTAGGCATTTCAAAATTTATGCGCATAGTTATGGAATATGGCTCAGTGCGTGTAAATCTACGAGCAGGGATTTACACCATGTTTTCATTGCTGTAAATAGTGGTGTGTAATTTTAGGTGCTGGGATATCAACTAAGCGCATTCTATATACAGCGCCTAAATCTAGGCTTCGAACCTCTCTGTACTGCTAAACAATGTTTTACCCACATAAAATGCTATTAAAATTGCCATAATAAAAATAACCAATTCCCTTATCACACACATTTGGCCTCTCTTTCCTTCAAGCTTCATGTTCATTTCTCTTCAATCTATATATTAAGAAAAATCAGGTGTTTAAACCGTATAGTATATATGTACACTTATCTGCTTAACAACAGATTCTTTAAATATATAACTAAAGCACCTGAAGAGTTGCCATTATATAACGTTTTTCTTCATCACTGCAAGCAGAATGATTGCAAAAACATTGATCATCATATTGGGCCTGATATTCAGCTGGTAACACACTGCCGCCAGCATTATGACCACAAATTCAATGCCGAGCCATGTCCAGGCTTTGGCATTCAATTTCCAGGACTGAGAAGCCGGCTAACACATAATCGCAATCCGGAACTACTACAGGAGCCTAGCAGTAGTTTTCACTCCCAGCGTGCACCATTTCTGGCGCTACAAAAATGTTTTCTATTTTTGTAGAGCTAGTCAGGTAGGGCTGCATGCTGCCCTGTTACCGCCGGAGCCCTTACTGCCACTTTGATGGGTGGTGGTAAGTGCTCCCCACCCCCGAAATGGCCACACGGCAAAGTGTTTCACTTATAGCACAGCCATTTCTTTTCCAGAAAAAAAGACAGCCTTTTACCTACTGCAGTAAAAGAAGGCCTCAGCATTCATCAAAAACACAGGCCCCCTTTTACTGCAGTTTAGTGAATGGACCTCTAAGTGCAATATTTATTTATTTATTTATTTGTTACATTTGTATCCCACAATTTCCCACCTATTTGCAGGCTCAATGTGGCTTACATAGTGCCGGAGAGGCATTTGCAGACTCCGGTGTGAACAAATACAAAGCAGGGGCGTATCTGCGTGGGGCCACAGGGGCCTGGGCCCCCGCAGATTTCGCCCTGGCCCCCCTCCCCGCCGTCAACCCTCCCCCGCTGCTTACTTTTGCTGGCGGGGGGCCCCAACCCCCGCCAGCCGAGGTCCGACCCGCAATCTCCATATTTCGTCTTCCTCCGTGGCCATGTGCTTCAAGGAAGTAACGCTGCAGTGCTGATTGGTTGAATCCAGTTCGGCGTCTGACGTCGCTGCGATGTCAGACGCCGAACTGGATTCAACCAATCAGCACTGCAGCGTTACTTCCTTGAAGCACATGGCCACGGAGGAAGACGAAATATGGAGATTGCGGCTGGCGGGGGTTGGGGCCCCCTGCCAGCAAAAGTAAGCAACGGGGGAGGGTTGACGGCGGGGAGGGGGTGGAGAGAGGCGGCGGCGGCGGGGGGGGGGGGGGAGGCAAAAATGTGCCCCCCCTCTCTGGCTCTGGCCCCCCCTACCGCCGGATTCCAGATACGCCCCTGATACAAAGTGATGTTGTGGTAAGATAGAGTTCATGTGGCATAGCCACATTAGGGAATCGTACAGCGGAAGAGTTATGTCCATTATGTTCTTTAGTTTTGTTGTAACAAAGCTGCCATATGACTTAAGTGAGAAATGGTCTTCATTAGGCACAAAGTATAAAGAGGACAACCAAGAGATGTTTTCTCCCTTTACACTCTTTGCGAAGTTTATCCAAGATTTGGCAAAGAAAAGAAATGATCCTAGCTTCATGTTTGATGCTCCTGAAGTAGGCAAAACAGGCTACTTCCTGAATGAAAAGCTAGTCAAGAAGTACGGCAAAAACAGGAAAAAAAAAAGACAGGCCTCAGCATTCATCAAAAACACATGCAGATGCTAGCACAGGCCCCCCTTTTACTGCAGTTTAGTGAATGGACCTCTAAGTGCAATATTCAGCACTTAACCAGCTATGGGGCACTGCATAAAGATAGGACTTATGAGGTCCCATGTATGAGGTTACCTTGGCCGGTTAAGTGATAAATATCGGCACTTAACCAGCCAATGATGACTGCACCCCCGGAACACCCCCAAAATAGCTAGTTAGGCATAGGCGCTAATTGGACATTTTCAGCAATGCTAACTAGTTATGTGCCACTGAAAGTGACCGGTTAGCCCCAAACAGGAACCGTTTCTGGCTGGTTAAATCACTTAGAATTTTGACCCAGTTGTTTCTAGGCTTTCTAAAGGTAATTTAAATTAGTATATGATATTAATGAAAAGAAAGGTGATTGGTGAGGAGTGTTGATAGCATAAACTACCTCTGCTAGTGGGTGAACAGGACTTATGAATTTTGATTTGTTGGAAAACTGTATGTCTTGAAGTTAATTCTCTTTTTAAAGTGTGATAAAATATTTGCTGGGTAAAAGAGTGTTTAAAGAAAAGATTTTGCCACAGGGTATTGTTTGGCTATGAAAAGGTACACTAGAGCTGAAGAGTTTGATTTGAAAGGCGTCAACTGATGCATTGTTAGAGAGAAAATGTAAGAATAGCTAAAAGTCACTCTGTCAAACTATTTTTAATGAGAAAAATCAAGAGAATTTACTAGAATTAATTGCCTTGGAAGCATAGTCATAGAAGGTAAGATCTCAATATGGAGGGAGCGCAAATAACAGAAACTGTATGTGCTAGTAAGTGAGCAGAATTTGTGAATATTGGTTTGTTGGAAAATTGTGTGCCGTGTGAGTGTTTTTTGAGAGCTTAGAAGAGAAAAGGAAGCTTGTGAATTTAGGGGTCCTTTTACTAAGGTGCACCAAAAAATGGTCTGTGCTAGTGTAAGTGCGTGTTTTGGACGCACGCTGGTCCATTATTCAGCACACTTGTAAAAAAGGCCTTTTGGGGGGAGCCGAAAATGGACATGCAACAAAATTAAAATTGGTGCGCGTCCATTTTGGGTCTGAGACCTTAACGGCACCCATTGACTTAGCGGTAAGGTCTCAAGCGCTTACCAGGCAATCATCAGTGCGTGTACACTGCCGATTACCACCTGGTTAGCGCCGCGCATTGGAAAATAAAAAATATTTTCTGACACGCATATTGCACGTGCGTAAAAAATATAATTACTGCCGGGCCTCGCAGTAGCCGGGTGGTAGTTCCAAATTGGTGCACATTGGACATGTGTAGGTGCCTACGCAGCTTAGTAAAAAGGCCCCTTAATTATCTATAGGGGTCTTTTACTAAGGCGCGCTGGTGTCTTTAGCGTTTAGCACGTGCTAAAAATGCTAGCGTGTCTAAGTAAAGACCCCCTATGTGTTTGAAGTTTAGAAGAAAATGAAAGATTGTGAGATAAATTCTATCCATAGAGAGATAAAGGGGCAGATATTCAGTCAGCGGGAGATAGCCTGCATAAGTACATAAGTAATGCCACACTGGGAAAAGACCAAGGGTCCATCGAACCCAGCAGCCTGTCTACGACAGCGGCCAATCCAGGCCAAGGGCACCTGGCAAGCTTCCCAAACGTACAAACATTCTATACATGTTATTCCTGGAATTGTGGATTTTTCCCAAGTCCATTTAGTAGTGGTTTATGGACTTGTCCTTTAGGAAACTGTCTAACTCCTTTTTAAACTCTGCTAAGCTAACCGCCTTCACCACGTTCTCCGGCAACAAATTCCAGAGTTTAATTACGCGTTGGGTGAAGAAACGTTTTCTCCGATTTGTTTTAAATTTACTACACTGTAGTTTCATCGCATGCTCCCTAGTCCTAGTATTTTTGGAAGCGTGAACAGATGCTTCACATCCACCTGATATTCAGTCAGCGGGAGATAGCCTGCATAAGTGCCGCAGTTGACGCTGACTTCAGGTATTCAATGCTGGCATTAACTTAGGGGATCTTTTACAAAGCTGTGGTAGCGTTTTTAGTGTGAGCTAATGATTACCATGCGCTAAATGCTAGAAATGCCCATAGGAATATATGGGTGTCTCTAGCATTTAGAGCACGCTTAGTTTTAGCACACGCTAAAAACACTAGTGCGCCTTTGTAAAAGGACCATTTAAGCAGCTAAGGGGCCCTCTTACTAAGCCACGCAGGCGCCTACGTGCACCCAACATGTGTCAATTTGGAATTACCGCCCGGCTACCGCATAGCCTGGACAGTAATTTCATTCTTTACTCATGTGCCCTATGCGTGCCAGAAAATAAGTTTTATTTTCTGGCACGTGGCGCTAACCGGTCAGTAAAAGGCATTATACGCGCGTAGACCATTACCGCCTTGTTAATGTATGAGACCTTATCACACAATATAGTCAGTTAACTTTCCGGCACTGACCATGAATATTCAGTAGAGATAACTGGTTATCTCACGCTGAATATTTGTGGTTAGGCATGAAACGCTATATAACTGGTCAGTAGCTGATTAAATAGTTTTGAATATCGGGGGGGGGGGGGGAGTGTTTTCTGTACAAAATAGCGTTTGAAGAAAGTATTTTATGTAAGGGTATTGTTTTGCAGGGTATGGGTATTAGAAAGAGCTATAGTATTCCTACTAATACAGGAGAAAAGGCTTACCGCAAAACATGTTAAAGTATTTTGCAGTAATTTCCTATCAGCATGCACTAATCACATGCTATTTAAAAAACTATTTTCAGGAGGCGGTGTTTCATGAACAGGAATGGGCATGAAAGCATTATCCAGCTATCATGTTCCCGCTGACAATGCGGAGCTCTTAGTACTTCCTAAATAGAAGACAGTAAGGGGGTCTTTTACTAAAGCTTAGGTCGAATTATCTGCAGCAGGACCCATTTTATTCCTATGGGCCATGCTGCAGATAACTCAAGCTAAGCTTTAGTAAAAGATCCCCTAAGTGCTCTTGTGTTAATATTTTTGCAGGTTTCATGTGCTAATGCAAAAATTAGAAGGGGACCTACAAAAAGAAAAAAAAGCCCTGTTTTAGGGCCATGCTAGAAATGGGCTTACCCCCAAATTCTATATATGTCGCCTTAAGTTGTGCGTGTTAATTTGGTCATATGGCCAAATTGAACACACTATTTAATTGATTAACAAGTCAATCAGTGCTGATAATTGGTACTTAACCAATTAGTGGCACTAATTGGCTTTAATTAGAATTTACATGTACAACTTTCTAGGTGCATTGTATAATGCGGTGTGTGTAAATTCTAATGCACGCAGTCGAAAACTGGACAAGGCCATGGGTGTGGAATGGGCGGGTTGTGGGCACAGTTTCAAAAAACTATGCACACTATTATGGAATATACCTCATTTGTACCTAACTTACACGCAGGTATTTAGGCCTGGTTTTAAGTGGCCTATATAGGTGCACCTAAATTTTAGTTGCATGAATGGCACGTGAGCAAATTCTATAAACTATACCTAACTTTAGGCGTAGTTTATAGGATTACACTAACCACGTGGTTTTTCAGCACCAATTTTTAAGGCACCATTTATAAAATTTGGCCCTAAGTGAGCAGGAAAGTCCCACATTAAGGGAAAGGGAAATGGGACTTGATATACCGCCTTTCTGAGGTTTTTGCAACTACATTCAAAGTGGTTTACATATATTCAGGTACTTATTTTGTACCAGGGGCAATGGAGGGTTAAGTGACTTGTGCAGAGTCACAAGGAGCTGCAGTGGGAATCTAACTCAGTTCCCCAGGATCAAAATCCACTGCACTAAGCTCATTTCTTAGCGCATCTTTGTAAAAGGACCCCTAAGAAATCTAACAAAACTGTTAAACTAGTAATAATGAGAGATTTCAACTACCCCAGCAATGATTGTGTAAATGTGTCATCAGGGAAAGGTAGAAAGGTGTAGTTTTCAAATATCATAAATAACCTTTTTATGAAGCAGTTCATCTTCCAACCAATGAGAGGGGTAAAATCTAGTCCCAACTGCAACTCAGGACCTTGTGGAAGGAGTAATAATTTATAGTTTATTAAAATTTATCCCGCCCAAGCTGGCTTGCTAAATCTATTGTTTGGTGCCATATATTTTCTTTTATTGAATAAATCATTCCTTCCAATGTTCTTGCAATCATTATTGGGGCTTAATGTCCCTTCTTCAGAAGAGACCTGCAAACTTGTGAACTATAAAAATATATGTAAAAAATAATTGCTCTTCACACATATTCTGATTTTCTTGGGAGGAACAAAGCCACAAACATTTTAACCCCAAATTCTAAGAAATAAAGTTCACAATTAGATGGTAAGAAATGCATATTAATAGCACAGTAACCAACTTTACCTAATTTTTACACCATACATCTTACTTTTCAGACCAGGTATATTTGTTTCCCTAACTGGTAACAAATCCACATGGATCATGTATTCCTAGACTTTATTCCATCTAGATTATTCTAGAACCCCAAAATCTGCAATATTCAAACTGAACTGACTCAATTGGACCACAATTGGATTTCAGTCTAAACCTTATTAATGTTTCCATAGTAACCTATCAGCAATTGAACCTTTGCAGCATCATTTCATTCTGGAACCGGGACATTGTCCCACAATCCACACCCTTTAATATTTTCATTGTCTGTTCTTCACAAGACACTTGCGCATTGGCAGACTCAGCAGGAAAAAAACAAAAACATCTCAGGTGGTTTCTTACAACTGAACAAGAGAACACACTAAATAAGCAGCCATGAACTTTTTGTATCTGTCTGTAGCACAGACTGTCCTAGGCTCCATCTCTAATCACAGTTCAAGGAGTGCACGTGATTTCTCATAAGCTATGCCTTTCACATCCCTTGCTTTTTTTTTTTTGATGTTGCTTTTTTTTTAACGTTCAAATGGAAATCTTCAAGTGGTTGCTGTTTATTCTTCAAAGACTTTTTCTCCTTTTGACAATGCATCTAGTGTTTTTGTCTCTCTTTCTACATTTATGAATTATATCAATCCTAATCACTTAGCATTGGTTATGATGTTAATAATTCTGACCTTGTAATTAATAATGAAAACTGATAATCAGTGTCCGGAGACAGCAAAAGCTTACATTAGTGATTAGGCATAATCTTGATTGCAAAATCAATGAATATTGATAACATTGCAAATAATTTGAAGATGCAAAATGAGCTTATTGTCATAACTTCATTAAATAATACTGTGACCTTAATAATAGATATTTCTGGCATTCTAATTCAATGACATGGAAAATAAAAAGGCAGCATAATTAAATCTACCCATATACATAGTAACATAGTAGATGACAGGCGATAAAGACCTGTACGGACCATCCAGTCTGTCCAACAAGATAAACTGATAGCATAAGGTATTGTCATAACTGTCAGGAATAGTGAGTCCTTGGACCAAAGCCGGAGCTTTGGCAGACAAATCACCTGGGCTGACACAGGCAGGAATCAGAACAGACTGGACTAAGATAAACTAACAGACTCAACACAGGCAGGACAAAGGTAACTAAACACAATGGACTAAACAAGGACCGGATCCAGACGAGGCAAAGAAAAGAAGGCAAAGAGGCCAGAACTGGAACCCAGACAGGACAAGGCAAAACTTGGAACTGGATTAAAACTGGGACTGGGACCCAGAAATGCAAGACAAGGCAACACACCGAAGTAGATTAAAACTGGGTCCAGAAAAGGGCAAGACAAGGACAAGGCAAGAACTGGATCCGGACAGGACTAGACCGAAAGACAAGACAAAGCACAACTAGACAGGCAAGACAGGGCAGGAGCTAGGCAACAGAATAACAGACGCAAGATAATACACAAGGCAGGAACAGGATTCAGGATTCTCAAACAGGATTCAGGATTTTCAAACAGGCTTGGCTGGAACAGGATTCAGGATTCTCAAATAGGCTTGGCTGGGACAGTATTCAGGATTCTCAAACAGGATTCAGGATTCTCAAACAGGCTTGACTGGAACAGGATTCAGGATTCTCAGACAGGCTTGGCTGGAACAGGATTCAGGATTCTCAAACAGGATTCAGGATTCTCAGACAGGCTTGGCTGGAACAGGATTCAGGATTCTCAAACAGGCTTGGCTGGAACCGGATTCTGGAACGGGCTTGGCTTGGTTGGAACAGGATACTGAAAGGGACTTGACTTGGCAGGGAACTGGGACAGAACTAGCTCAAACATACAGCAGGAGCAGAACCTGGCTCAAACACACACAGGAACAGAACTTGGCAGAAACAGAGCTCAAGAGCCAGGAAGCAAACATGGCAGGCAAAGGATTAAGCAGACTAAGGGAAGACAAACAAACAAAGAAGCAATGTGCTTACCAACACCCACAGCTGGATAGCAGTGAAATAATCAGGTATGATGCAGGCTCCTACAGACTCAGAATAAACAGACAAGAACCACACACACAGGAAACAGAACAGGGAATACAGAAACAGAACTTGGCTAAACAAAGAGGTTGGCTTAAACACAGAGCTTAACTATAGAAAGAGTTAAAAGCAGGGCTAGACTAAAAGCAGGAGCCAAGGGTAGAATCAAACAGATACAGACACCAAGGGCAGGGTGCGGCTCTACAGCCAGGCTTTCAGGAAACAAGATTCAAAAGCAAACTCACAGAAACAAAGGAAAGCATTGAAATACAAGACTCAGAGAAATACAGCACAGACCTTCAGGAGCAAGCCTCTGGAACAAAGCCAAGCAGGGATATGAACTATACAGATAACACAGATTAAAAGACCTCTTGCAAAGACCACATAGGAAAGCTCCCTGGGTCCTTATAAAGGAGTAGGTTGATGATGTCACAAGTAGGAAATGAAGCAGAAGCAGGGAGACCAAAGCGAGGCTTGGCTTACAGGAAGAACAACAACAGGGAAAAAGGCAGACTGGAGAGGTCACAGAGTTAGATACAGAGAAACAGTAGGTCTGAACATAAGGGCACGGCCACAACCGTGACAGGTATGATGTGATACTGCATATACACATGTGACCTTTTGATGTGTCCTCGCCATTTTCAGGGCACAGACTATAGAAGTCTGCCTGGCACTGACCTTGTTCTCCAATGACTGAAGCTGTCATCAAAGTCCTACTCCAGCCCATCTGTCCAACCATGATCAGGTCACAGACCGTATAAGTCTGCCCAGGACTGACTTTGCTTCCCAATTACTGGTGTTGCCATCTAATTGACACTAAGCTTGTTTGGTTCCACACCTTCTATACAGGATTCCTTTGTGTTTACCCCATGCATTTTTTAATTCCATTACCATTTTCATCTCCACCACCTCTCGCGGGAGGGCATTCCAGGTGTCTACCACCCTCTCCATATGAAAATACTTCCTGATGTTATTCCTGAGTCAGCTCCCCTGCAACCTAAATTCAAGTCCTCTAGTTCTATCACCTTCCAGTCTCTAGAAAATGTTTGTTTGTATATTAATACCTTTAAATATTTGAACATCTGTATCATATCATCCTTGAATCTTCTTTCCTCCATGGTATACATCTTCAGGTCATCAAATCTCTCCTCATACGTCTTGTGGCACAAAACCCATACCATTTTCATTGCTTTTCTCTGAACTGCTTAAGTCTTTTTACGTCCCTAGCAAGATATGGCCTCCAAAACTGAACACAATACTCCAAGTAGGGACTCACCAACAACTTGTACAGGGGCATCAACTCCTCCTTTCTTCTCCTCTCTATGCAGCCTAGCACCCTTCTGGCCATGGCTACCGTTTTGTCACATTGTTTTGTCACCTTGAGATCTTCAGACACCATCACCACAAGCCCAAGTCCCCTCTCCTGAGCTGTGCTTATAAATCTCTCTCCTCCTATCTCACATATTTCCTTTGCATTTCTGCACCCCAAGTGCATCACTGTGCACTTCTTGGCACTAAATTTGAACTTATTAAACCACAGATTTGGGGATAAAGAAAAAAACTGAAGAGATACCATAAAGATATTTAAATAGAAATGCTCCAGACCATTATTGAAACAGTATCAAAAATAAATTTTAACTGTCAGACCTTTGATCATTTGGACATCTCATTTTTTTTAATTATTTATACATTTTCCAAAAAAATATACTTCAAGTACAACTTGGAAAGTAAAAACAAAATCACTCCACATCCGGAGAAATGTGGAGGAAATAAAGGACATTAGAAAGGAAAAAGAGAGTATAAGAAATCATCAGAAGAGTCAAAGAGCAAAAAATCATCTGGGGGAGAATAATTCAATTACAGCAATTCAAATGGACAGGGTAACAGTGACCACTAGACTAAACGGAAACTTTTTGCCTTCAATAAAACTCTTAAGTTGTTGAGGATCAAAGAATGCAAAATTATTACCGTTAAATTTAACACAACACATAAGGAAACTGAAGGAAAAAAGTTGCCCCCAGGGCCACCACTTGCGGGTGCAAAGCTAAAAATGTCTTGCGCCTCACTTGCATGGACCTAGAGAAATCATAAGGAAATATAAATATATATTGACCCATAAACTACATATCTCTATAGCAGAAAAACAGTCTTAGTACCCAATTTCAGTCAGGTTCAAGGGAAAAGGTGACTATTGGGCTTATTTTCGAAAGAGGACGTCCATCTTTCGACATAAATTGGAAGATGGACGTCCTTCTCCCAGGGACGTCCAAATCAGTATAATCGAAACCCAATTTAGGATGTCTCCAACTGCACTCCATCGCAAGGACGGCCAAAGTTCAAGGGGGTATGTCGGAGGCGTAGCGAAGGTGGGACTTGGGCATGTCTAACACTTGGACATCCTTAACCCATAATCAAAAAAAACAAGGACGTCCCTGACGAACACTTGGACGTTTTCACCTGGACCTGTTTTTCTTACGACTAAGGCATAAAAAGGTGCCCGAAATGACCAGATGACCAACGGAGAGAATCGGGGATGACCTCCCGTTACTCCCCCAGTGGTCACTAACCCCCTCCCACCCTCAAAAAACATCTGGAAAAATATGTTGTGCCAGCCTCTATGCCAACCTCAGATGTCATACTCAAGTCCATGACAGCAGTATGCAGGTCCCTGGAGCAGTTTTAGTGGGTAAGTGTACTTCAGACAGGTGGACCCAGCACCATCTCCCCCCCCCCCCCCACCTGTTACATTTGTGGAGGAAACAGCGAGCCCTCCAAAACACACTACAAACCCACTGTACCCACATGTAGGTGCCCCCCTTCACCCGTAAGGGCTAAGGTACTGGTGTACAGTTGGGGGTAGTGGGCTTTGGGGGGCTCAGCACACAAAGTAAGGGAGCTATGTTCCTGGGAGCAATTTATGAAGTCCACTGCAGTGCCCTCTAGGGTGCCCGGTTGGTGTCCTGGCATGTCAGGGGGATCAGTGCACTACAAATGCTGGCTCCTCCCACGCTCAAATGGCTTGCATTAGGACGTTTTTGACATGGACGTCTTTGGTTTCAAAAATCACCGAAAGTCAGAAATGTCCATGTCTAGGGATGTCCAAATCTAGGGACGTCCAAATTTAAAGATTTGGACGTCCCTGACGGCATTTTCGAAATGAAAGATGGACGTCCATCTTGTTTCGATGTTGTGACCTCACCTTGAATACTGTGTGTAGTTTGGGTTGCCACTACTCTCATATGAGGAAAAAGTAAAGAGATTAGGCTTTTCAGCAAGGAGAAGAGACAGTTGGGGTGGGGGAGGGAGAGGATATGATTGGGGTCTACCAAATTCTGAGTGGAGAAGAATGGGTAAACACAAACTGATTGTTTACTCTTTCAAAAATTACAAAAACTAGGGGACATGCCATGAAGTTATATAGTAATACATTTTAAACAGATAAGAGACAGTCCCCCCAATATTCACTATTTAACTGGCCACAACGGCTGCTTACCAGTTAAAGAGCGCTTAACTGGCTAACTGCCGATATTCAGCAGAGGATTACCAGCTATTCTCCACTGAATATCCCCGGTAGTGGCTAGCAGATAGCCGGTTATATCGCCATATATAACCGGCTATCTACTGATTTTTAAACCGGGTTTAGCTACCTTATTTAGCTGCAAGAAAACATGGGATATCATGGCCAGTTTAAAGATAACTGGCTAAGTCTGAACATCCATGTAGCCGGTTATCTTTAAACTGGCCAAAAATAAGCCGGATATTCAATGCCGATCATCGGAAACAGCCTGGCATTGAATATCCAGGCTCAGCGCAGACCGTAGAAGTTAGCTGATCTAACTCCTGTGGTCAGAAAATTGGCTGCAATATATTTTCACTCAAAGCACAGCTAAGCTCTGGAACCCGTTACCACAGGATATGAAAAAAGCAGTTAGAACATCAGGATTTTATGGAGGTAAAGCCCATAAACTGTTATTAGGGTAAACCTGAGGAAAACCACTGCTTATCTCTGTAGGTAGGTAGCACAGAATCTTGCCACTCTTTGGGATCTTGCAGGTACTTGAGACCTGGCTTGGCCACTGCTAGAAGTAGGACACTGGGCTAGATGGACCTCTGGTCTGACAAGGGAGAAGTTATCAACATGGGCTGCCATTAAGATGTGTTACTTTACTGTTAGTAACTAGATCTAATTCCATACAATGGGATCTGTGCTAAAATAGCACTTCACCCCTCAGTATGGCAATTTTTATGTTCTAATGCCCTTACGAACTGGTCATTCCATCAGTCATACTCCAAAAGGCATATTTGTGCTGCTTTTTTGGCCATGAAATGATCAATCTCATTTTTTTAATAAGTACTCATGTTGTCCTATTCAAAATTGCCCTTTGGGAATCATAATTAAAGAAAATATCCAATTAAATGTTTTTTATCTCTACATATTTCCTGTAGATGCACATGTCTGTACACATGTAATCCAGTCTTCTGCTTGTTGTTCTGCTGTATTATCAGTAAAAGTACAAGAATTGTGTGGCAGGGTACATAGTTTTTTATGTGGCGTGGAGGAGTGGCCAAATGGTACATGGCATGGAGGAGTGGCCAAATGATACGTGGTGTGGAGGAGTGGCCAAATGGTTAATCAGGTGGGCTGAAAATCTAGGGAACCAGGTTTGATGCCCACTGCAGCTCCTTGTGACCCTGGGCAAGCCACTTAACCTTCCAATGTCCCAGGTAGAAAACTTTGATAATGAGCCCACTAGGGACAGAGAAAGCGACTGTATATAATATGTGGCAGTACCACAGAAAGGTGGTATATCAGATTAAAGACCCCTTTACCCCCTGCAAGAAGTATGCATGTTGTCTATGTGTGAAGAACAGGGGTATTCCCGAGGGAGGGGGAGATCAGGGGAGTGGGTGTATGCACTTATATGCCACTTAGCCCTGTCATTTTTGATAGCTCTTTACACTGGTAATAGAAGTCATCCAGGGATGTGACCTGGACATCTGACTGTTGAAGAAGAATCAGTAGGAAATATCCACTCCATATCTGTACTGAGCATTGCAACTCAATCATAAAAGCTTGCAGCTAATGCTGAGATATCGCTGCAACTATCTTTAATATATAATTATGCTCATACTTTTAATAATCCTGGTGGTTTCATTGTCTGGGCAATCAGTGATTGCAGTGGCATATCAGTTAAAGGGGTAACTCATGAAAGGAACTGCCATGGTGCTGTGATAAATAATCACATTCTTTATGAAGCAATGCTGTTAATATATCTGATCTGGGTTAGATCGATTTCACTCTGTTTTGCTAAGCCTCATTTCTTTCAGCTATACGCAAGTTAAGCTGTTCGATTTTCAGCTGCTGTTACAGAAATAAAAAAAATAGCATGCCAGCTTCTTCCTTTCTCTTTCTTTTAGATGCAGAGACAAATAAAACAAACTGAAGATAATGTTCTTGGTCCAGGAGACTTGCAGACGGCAAAAATGCCCATCTCTTCTGGTTCTTAACGTATAAAGACCAGTGGCAGTGCAGAAAGCTAAATTACTTGTTTTTTACAGATAGACATAAACAGTAGGACCTTGCTGGTGGCTTTCTGAATTCAAAATAATTTATGGTTACAGGTGAGAAACTGCTCTTTTATCCCATCTATAAACATTACATGCCCTGCTGCAACTGAGAAATACCAAATCTGCAAATAACGAATGACCCAAAATCAGAGCGTAAGTTAACCAGTCCTCGGGCAGCCATTTTACACTTTGATGCAATAGCCTGTAGCATAGCCACCTTCAAACCTGCAAGAAAGGCTCCAGAATTACAGAAACCGCTTTGAGGACTTAGTTCAAGCTCTTCGGTAGAAATATATAGAAGTCAGCCTGCAAATCAATCAAACTTCTGCACAGTGCAAGAGGCATTTTGTCAAATAAGGTCACAAGTGTTATTAGGTATAAATCTTCGAAAATGATTTTGCACTTTTGCAGTTAGAAATTGCTCCCAGAGCATAAGAAAATTGCCCTCTACTTATTTTACCATCCAAAGCTGGAAGAGAGAACAGATGAATAAATGTCTACATAAGTAAGAACCTCATTTCATAGTTTACAATATGCTGTGGAAAACAATGATTGTAAGAGTACCTGAAACAAAACACATTTTTTTTTTACTATATTAGTAAACATGTAGTATAATCATCCCTATTTAAAACCAATCCTTTATAGCAACCTTTAATTATAATACAATGACTTGTTAGACATACAAGTAATCCTTTCATAGTACATAAGTACATAAGTAATGCCACACTGGGAAAAGACCATGACAGTGGCCAATCCAGGCCAAGGGCACCTGGCAAGCTTCCCAAACGTAGAAACATTCTATACATGTTATTCCTGGAATTGTGGATTTTTTCCAAGTCCATTTAGTAGTGGTTTATGGACTTGTCCTTTAGGAAACCGTCTGTCTGTCTGTCCCAATTAGATTGTAAGCTCTGTCGAGCAGGGACTGTCTCTTCATGTTCAAGTGTACAGCGCTGCGTACGTCTATTAGTGCTTTAGAAATGATAAGTAGTAGTAAGGTCCTTAACACCCCACACCAACTTTTGGAAACACCTTAAGACCTACCTGTTCAAAAAGGTTCTACCCACATACAACAAAAAACAACACGTTAACTGACCCCCCCAACCTCTTTCCAAGCCAACCAACTACCCCAACCTCCCCTTAAATCAAACTACCACCCCACTCTCTGCCTAACCAAATCTGCTCTCCTGAACCTCTACACATCTATCTAATTTCTTAAAATACAATTTGCTAAAACTTTATGAAACTCTCTTAAACTCTCTGATTCCTCTTCTAATCAAATTTGTAAGCCACATCAAACCAAACATGTTTGGAAAATGTGGGATATAAATACTGCTATAACTAAAAATAAAATAAATGTATTCTATAAACTACACCAAACTTTAGGCATGGCTTACAGAATACCACTGAAGTGAGTATTTTTTGGTGCCGATTTTTTAGACGCCATATATTTTTATTTATTTTATTTATTTATTGTAAAAATGTATACATTACCTACAACACAGGAAGTTTTCAAACAGCCATACATAATTAAAAACAAACATAAAAATTAAAAACAAAACATAACAATCATCAACACTGCTGCTCTCTAACTTGAATCTAGTCCTAAACCTGTACATATTTTGGCACTAAGCCAATCTGTTAGAAAGGGATCTGTTGTATAATTCCCATGGGGTAATATTATAATGTGCACATGGTAAAAAGTATGCACATATACCTCACTTTGCAGACTTTGCTAGATTTTCAAACTGAAAGCATTTCTTAGGAAACTTATGTTGCTTTACATTTGTATCTGTTGTTTGCGGTGCATAATTTGGGTTAAATATGCAGATATATTTGAATTTTAAAAAATATGTTAAGTAGAATCCTCTCCCCCCAATCTTGCCCTCACAAATGCCTTGTATGTTGAGCAAGCAATTTTGGGCAAGCCTATTTTCACAGATAAAGTACTATTTTACCTGCGGAAATGCTTTTGAAAATTACCCTCCTTGCGTTGAATGGATTGATTCATTGCAAGATGATTAGAAATTCAACCTGCATTACAAAAGCACTAAAATACCACTGCTCTTCTAAATTACAAAAGTGTATTATACATGCTGAAGTAGTTTTCGCTTATTTCTTAAATTGTGCCATTTTGAGAGAATATGAACATTTAATTAAATACCACCATCATTTGCTTTTCTGTATCATATGTTTCCTCTCAATAGCCTGTAAAATATACTAGCAAGAAGCACAGCAAGAAGCGTATGAAAAATGCATTTCATAAAGTCTGTTTACTGTTAGTCACAAAAAGAAGGACCAGAGCTGTATGTCAAACAATTTCTGAGCATCTTCATTTTTCTTAAAATAACAAGGGCAATTCTATAAGGGATACCTACATTTAGGCGCCATTTATACATACTAATGTATAGAATAGGTGCACCTATGTGCATAAATCATGTCACTAATTAGCATTTATGTATGTAGGTGCTATTCTATAAACAGTGTATCTATGTCACATTTGGATGAATTCTATATATATGGCTCTGAAAAAAGCATTATTCTATAAGCCATGCTTAAAGTTAAGCGCAGTTTACAGCATAGTGCTTATGCCCATGGATCTCACCTAACTTTAGGACCCTTTTACTAAGACATGCCTAAAAGTGATCTGCACTGGTGTAGGCCTGTGTTTTGGATGCACGCAGGTCCATTTCCTCAACGCGCCTGGAAAAAAGGCATTTTTTGTGCCGCAAAATGGAGGTGCGGTAAAATTAAAACCAGCGTGTGTCCATTTTTGGGCTGAGACCTTACCACCACCCAATGACTTAGTGGTAAGGTCTCATGCACTAATCAGGCGGTAAGCAGCCAGTATGCATAAACTGCCGATCACCACCAAGTAAGCACCACACAGTAGAAAATAGAAAATATTTTCTACCGTGTGTTTTGGGCACACGTCAAAAATGAAATTACTGCCTGGGGCATACGGTTGCCAGGTGGTAGTGCCAATCTGGCAATTGTTGGATGCACGTAGGCGTCTACGAGCCTTTGTAAAAGGGCCGCTTTATACACAGCTATTTGCACCAACTGAAATGTGGTGCAAATGGCTGTGCCTCATTCTGACCATCACCCTCTCATTTCCACACCCTGGCTGTGTCATGATGTGTTGCCTAGTGACAAGCACAACTTATACAATAGGTTCTACCCTGCATTTTAGGATTTGCAATCCCACATGAGCTACACTATAAGACTGGTAAAAAAAGGACTTATTTAATCAGGACTACAATTCACCGCTTAAATTTCAGCCATTTTACCTGTGACACTTATTTGTTGATTCTTGTCAACCAACCACAAAGATATTGGCACCCTATACTTAGGAGCCGTTTTACTAAAGGGTTGGCGAGCGGCAACAGGCTTGCCATGCATCAATCTGGAAATACTGCAGGAGCCCAGCAGTAGTTCCCACCCCCAGCAGATGGCATTTCCGGCTCTGCAAAGATATTTTCAATTTTGTAGCACTGGTGCTTACCTGGCGGTAATGGTGCTGCCCAATTACCACCGAGTTAGTGCGGGAGCCCTTAATGTCAACTCAATGGGTGGTGGTAAGTGCATTCCCAGGAGTGGGTTCACAATTTAGCCAGGCATTTAAGAGACAAATTCTGAAAAAACTGTAACAATTTGAAGAAGTTTCCAGACACCTCTGTCTGTACCTTCAAATAAAATTCTGTATTAACACATGCTAAACCAGAGTTTAGATTTTGGTGGTAAAACACATGTGAAGGAGAACAAGATTCTAATGCCAGCTCAGCAGCTGACACCCCGATCATAGTCATTTGATTGGCAGCAATAACACGAAGGTTCCCTTTGCCAAGGCTACTGTACTGTAATGAACTAGTATAGCTGATGTGAATGAACATCTGCTTACACTGATGTTTCCCACTAATATGACTGTAAGCTGCTTTTCAATTCTGTTTGGACGTCAGGTGCTAAAGTATGGGAGTTCATTAAGACTAAATTCAGTAAATAGTGCCAAAAACCAGTGCAGAAAAAATTATGAATCGTGTGCTGTTCTATAAAGGGTATCTGCACTTTATAGAATAGCGCATAAGCACCTAACTTAAGTCACCTGCATTTATGCATGCTGAAACCAAGTGTAATTGCTGGCACCTAAATTAGGCACGGATCAGGTGTATTCTATAAAAATGTAAGTAACTCATAGGAATGCCCCCAAAATGCCCCTTGAAATTACACACTAAAGGAGTTACGAGCACAGCATTATAGAACAAGAGGTGCATGTAACTCCCAATTAAGGCCAATTAACACCAATAATTAGTTATTAGCAGCCAATTATTGGTGCTGATTAGCTCATTAATCAATTACATTGCATGCGCAAATTGGCTATGTGCGCCAATTTGTGAATGCAACTTTAGACCCCATATATAGAATATGGGGGTTAATGTATCTACTGTGCCAGGTGAATACATGATTAAAAATGAAAACTCAAATAACATCAGATGGGAAAAATGGTGCAGAAGTATGTGACTTCTTTCAGTACTTTGACAAGAATGATTAAGAAATAAACAAACCAATACAATAATAAACATTACAGGCTTGATTCATCTTCAGTTGTTAAACTGTTTGGATTGCTCAGATTAAAATCCCAATTAGCTAAACAATAGCTCATTCTTCATTAATATCATTGAAAGATTTGCTATGAGAAAAAAGAAAATTACGCTCTTTTAGAAATCCAGAAATGAAATAAACTCAGACACCAATATCTGGCAATAGGATGAACACAATATAATTGTTTCTTCTCACATAATTGTGGAAATAATACACACAAAAAGGGAATGTTGTTTATTAGTTTCTTAGAGATAAAAAGAAAAAGAAAGAAGCATTACGAAATTAGCTGTAAATATTTTTCTTATTTGTACTTTTTGGCATCCTTCCAGGTTTTCAGAATCATACCCACTTCTTCCCTATTCTCTTCTAGGCAGTGCAGGTGCAGCGACAGGCAGGCTAAGTTTTAGAAAAAAAATGGGAGCTAGTGAATGTGACACACTTTTCAGAACTCTGATGATGATGAGATGAGAGATGAGAAGGTGGTGATGGCAATAGTTGATGACCTAGCTAATCCATCCTGCTGGGATATCTAGGATGGAGATGTCTGGGATGGCATGTCTAGAAGGGAGGAGGAAACCTAGAAAGCCTATTGATAATAACACTAGGAAGAGGTTTGAAAATGTTGCTCACTTCCTGTTTGAGTCTGAGCCTTTTGAGATTCTTACAGCGCTGTCACCACAGTTTGCGGTTTGAGATAAGTAGTTGCTAGTACTTTATTACAAACTGATGCATGCCACTACCTTCTCGTACATGAGTATGCAGTTATGGAATGCATTACCCACAGACTTGCAAGCAATCAACGAAACAACTATCTTTCGAAAATCTCTGAAAACATTCTTCTTCAACAAGGCCTACAATGAGAACCGATAACCTCACTAAGTCACTTCACCAACCCACTCAATGATGAAATCCCACCTTCTATAACCATCCTAATCACTCCCTTCCTTCTTCCCTCTTCCCTTCCTTGACCGCTACACATGACTAACTGTATCTAATATCTTGCTATGACAATGTCAACAAATCTATGTAAGCCACATTGAGCCTGCAAATAGGTGGGGGAATGTGGGATACAAATGCAATAAATAAATAATTATATTTTGACTCTGTTTGGTGCTTTTATATTACACTAGTAAAAAAAGCCCCGTTTCTGATGCAAATGAAACGGGGGCTAGCAAGGCTTTCTTCTGTGTGCATGTGGGTGTGTGTGTGTCCCTGCCCTCTGCTCTCTCTCCCTTCCCCTGTGCTGTCTGTCCTCTCTGTCCCCTCCCCCCCTCGGAGTCGAGTCCTTCAGTGTTAAGTTTCCTGCTGTGCTGTGTTTGTGTTACAGAGATAGTGAGGGCTTCTGCCCTCTCTCCCCTCCCCCCTCTGAGTCCTTCACTGTTACAGAGAGAGCCATTTGATTTCGTGCTTTGCTGTGTTTTCCTTCACTGTTTGTGTTACAGAGAGAGCGAGGGCGGGGCAGACACTCATGGGGAAACCGGATATCTCTCCCCCTTCACACTTCCGGCTGGAGGCTTCATTTAGAACGTTGGTAGTGCCTTTTATATATTGATTATAATCAATTTTGAATTAAATAAAAATTTTTAAAATTATAATAGGTGCTGAGGACCTTGAGGCAAGTGATTGATGCATCTAAGAGGAGCTAGGATCTGAAATAGCTGGGGCTATAAGAGGTCCGATAGCCCATTACACATTTATCTGATGCCTCCTTGTCTTTCAGTGTCCTTTCTTGTGGGTCACTCAATTGGGACCAGTTTTTTTGCATTGCCACTTATACTTGTGTTCCCTTTCCTTTTCTATTTATTTGATTTATTTGGAAGAGGGTTTGTCTTTTTCTCCCCTCTGTTCTTTCATTTTATTTTACCTGTTTATATTTAAGATACAATAAAATCTCTCTCTCTCTCTCTCTCTGTATTTTAAAATTACCCTTACAGTTAACAGTAACAAAATAGATACATAATGAATTTATATAAACACCTGTAAGATCAACGCCATATATTATAATAGGCTAAGTTAAGGCAAAATTTCAGCCACAATCCAAGGATTTATTGATGCATTCTTTTTTTAAAACCTCCAATAGTGCATCCATTACATATTGGCCATTGTTTTTATTGCCAATATACATTGGAAATGTTATGCCCAAACTAGGGAGAAAGTTTTATTTTAAACACAGTGTGAGGGAGTGAATGGTATAGTGGCAGATGTCCCTAAGAATTCACCCTCACTGAGGTTACAGTTTAGGTAGGTGGCGCTAATCTGCCATGTTAGACTGAGTCAAAGGGGTGGGGCTCAGGCAGAGAGGTGGCTAAATGCCCTGGAGTGAATCAGGGAGGCCCTGATACAGTGATCTTTAGGAGACAGACAGACCCCGAGTGTAGAGGCTTGCAGGAGGGAGGCCCCGAGGCAAGAGGACTCTACTCTAAACTGAGCCTACCGTAGTATCTGAGGAGAGGACAAGGGAAGTGGTGAGGCTCAAGCTTAAGGCCTCAGGGTTTATGTGGGAAGATTGGCAAGGTAGGAGACACCTTGAATTATATTGAGAAAGTACTTGCTTTTGAAGTATATCCAGAGTAACCCAGGAAGGTTTGAATAGACACTATGTTGAGTTAAGCTGGAAGCCCTAAAGAGAGCATGCTGACAGTAATATGTAAAGAACCAGAGAGAAATAAGGGACTGTACTTGTGCTGGATAAAGCATGTGAAGTAACGTGCACATGTTGAGTCAAACAATAAAGTATTTTCCTTTTTGCTTGCAATACTGTGTGTATGACTGTGTTCGTACCCGATCCAAGCCACACCCTCAATCACACTACCACACAGCTCCGATTGTGAGACATTGCAGGTTATTTGCTGTATTTAGTGCCCTGCAATCTTTATTACATCGACCAGACTAAGTGGAAGATAAGACAAGGTATAACGGAACATTTGAGTAATCTTCTAGTACTAAAAGAAGAAGCCCCTCTAGTTCGACATTGGAGGGCGGCACAGCTGATAGAACTATGGTTCACTGTTATGAAAGAGGTTCGTTAGACAGGGGAGGGGATATTTCATGTATATTGATGAAGAAAGAACAGCAATATATTTTTATGTGGAATACAGTTTATCTGTGGGGACTTCACAAGGAAGTAGAATTTTTTGTAATTGTCATCAATTCAAATTGGTATTTAATTTTGAAAAAAGGAAGATGCATTCAATAGCTGGAACTCCTGCATTGCCATTGGATACATTTACATTAAAAGGACGTTATTTGTAGATGAACAAGTATTCAGCATCTTGGGATGATTAATGGAGCATGACTTGATAGTATTTATTTATTTATTAGGATTTATTTACTGCCTTTTTGAAGGAATTCACTCAAGGCGGTGTACAGTAAGAAGTAGTTGGTTCCTGCCTGTGAGTTGCCCAAGTAGACATTTTGTAAATGTTTTACAAATGCAAGTTTAAATGTGAAGGTAAACTAATTGCAGATCTTCTCTACAGAGTTTAGTGCGGTGAATAAAAAGTTCCCCTGATGAAGCCAACAAATTGGTAAAACATGGATCAATGTTGCAGATGTGGCACCTTTTTTATTTACATCAAAAAAATGAACTCAGCCTTGAGGTGGGATAAAGGAAGCAAATTTATTAAGGACCCAAGATAGACCATGTTTCAGCATATTGCCTTTATCAGGGGTCATCACGTAACAGAAACTGTCATATAGTACTCCCTGCAGTACATAGATCTCACACAGTCAACTGTTCTGGCTGCTTCTAACAGGGGTAAGCTTCCATGTCTGGCAAGGGTTCCCGAGGCAATGACTGACTAATGTAAGACACAGCTGAAGGAATCCTACCACAGACCATAGAAGTCTACCCAACACTGGTCTTCTAAAATACATGAGATCACAGAGATGAGCATTGGGATTTACAGATGCTACTGGGTATGTATTAGTGCTTGTTTTAAGCAGCACTGTATAGTAGGAATTAGAGGAGGTTACCCCTTTAATCCCTCAGTGTTCCTTCTTTTCCCCCAAAATCAGCAGTGCTGAATGATTGTAGGCTCTGTAATTAATTAGGACCGTTAAGACATATTGGTTTCCAAAATGGCACACATACATGTCTCTGAGTCGGCACTTTCATGGCTAGGTTTTGAAACACCAACTTACATGTATAAGTTCCGGCACTTGTATGTTGCCTAGTTGCCTTCATTGATGTTTTAAATGATGACAATTATTAAATTGTTGCTCCTGCCACATGTAGTCACAACATACATGTGCATTCCTGCATGTACTTTAGAAAAAGGCTCTAAATCATTAGATCATTTACTAAAATACTACCAGAATTCTACAGATCTGATCTGGATTTATCACTTCGGATTTCTACGTTCCATCTAAAATAGGCCTTTTAAACTTATGTCAGCAGTGCACTTTTACAGCGAGCTCTGATGAGATAATTGGGTTGATATTCAGGGTTAATTATGCATTTTTAGGGGTTAAATAAATGCTAAATTTCCTTATCATAGATTTTTAAAATTTATATAAATGGTATTGGGCCATTTAAATCACTAAGAGGGGCATAATCGAACGAGGCGCACAAGTTTTCATGAGGGCAGTATTATATTATCAGGAATTTTTGAAAGATCATCTGAATTTGATGGGCGTCCATCTTTCGTTTCGATAATACGGTCGGGGACGCCCAAATCTCAACATTTAGGTCAACCTTAGAGATGGTCGACCTAAATGTTGAGATGGTTGACTTTTGAGATGGTCATCCCTGATTTTCGGCCACAATGGAAACCGAGGATGCCCATCTCGAAAACAAAGAAATCCAAGCCCTTTGGTCATGGGAGGAGCCAGAATTCATAGTGCACTGGCCCCCCTGACATGCCAGGACACCAACTAGGGGGTACTGCAGTGGACTTCAGAAATTGCTCCCAGGTGCATAGCCCCCTTATCTTGGGTGCTGAGCCCCCCCAACCCCCCCCCCCCAAACCCACTCCCCACAACTGTACACCACTACCATAGCCCTTAGGGGTGAAGGGGGGCACCCAGATATGGGTACAGTGGGTTTCGGGTGGGTTTTGGAAGGCTCATATTTATCACCACAAGTGTAACAGGTAGGGGGGGATGGACCTGGGTCCGCCTGGCTGAAGTGCACTGCACCCACTAAAACTGCTCCAGAGACCTGAATACTGCTGTCATGGAGCTGGGTATAACATATGAGGCTGGCAAAAAAAAAAAATTAAGTTTTTTTTTTAGGGTGGGAGGGGGTTGACCACTGGGGGAGCAAGGGGAGGTCATCCCAGATTCCCTCCGGTGATCATCTGGTCAGTTCGGGCACCTTTGCACGGCTTGGTCACAAGAAAAAATGGACCAAGTAAAGTTGGCCAAGTGCTCATTATTATTATTATTATTTATTGCATTTGTACCCCACATTTTCCCACCTATTTGCAGGCTCAATGTGGCTTACAGAATGTTGTTATGACAAAGCCATGACAGAATAATGGATACAATCGAAAGTATGCAGAAAAAGGATGTGGAATTAGAGAGGGTGGTGTTAGGTAGGATAGATTGGGAGGTGAGTTTGTGTCTAAGGTTTCTCATCAGGGACGCCCTTCTTTTTCCATTATCGGCCGAGGACGCCCATCTCTTAATCACGCCCCAGTCCTGCCTTCGCTACGGTGCCGACATGCCCCCGTGAACTTTGGTCATCCCCGCGATGGAAAGCAGTTGAGGATGCCCAAAATCGGCTTTCAGTTATGCCGATTTGGGCGACCCTGAGAGAAGGACACCCATCTCCCGATTTGTGTCGGAAGATGGGCGCCCTTCTCTTTCAAAAATAAGCCTGTAAGGGGCTCTTTTACTAAGGCTTAGCGCGCGCTAATGGATGTCGGCATGCGCTAAGTGCTGAGAAGTCCATTATATACCAATAGGCTTCTTTGAATTCTGTTAGCAGTTAGCACATGCTAAGCTTTAGTAAAAGGGCCCCTAAATAGCTTGATATTATCTATATTAATGTGATCCAGATTAGGGACAAAGTGAAGGCAGTCCAAAAGATGATCAGGATATCAGCAATATTCAGCCGCTATCCAGATGTCATCCATTTAGGTTAGACCTACTGAATAGCAGACCTAAATTATATAGATCATGCCAGCACAGTCACTGCACTACATGTATATTTGCAGCTGCTACATATATGAATAGAAGTGCTGAATATATGTATTAAACTAAACCCTGGTGTTTAACTGAAGCCGGTGACTAAGTCAGCTGAAAACTGAACCCATTATTAACACTAATAGAAGCCAGCTTTCCCGAGTTATAACAGCCTCTCCCTGAGAAGGAAGGTGATATGGGGCACACTGAGTTCTAATCAAATTCAGATGATCTTTCAAAAATTCCTGATAATATAACACTACCTTCAGAGCCCAGCATTACCCTACAGCCACCCCCAAGCACCTCGGATTTCCAGTGAACTGTTATCGTATAAAACAGAGTGAAGAATGATAGTCTCAGTTATTGCCATGGACCAGTAAACAGTGACGGCAAAGAAAATTCCTGAACTCTGACTCTGAAGTGCCAAAGCATAAATACCCTATTTGGCAGAAGTAGAGACAAAGGGCTGTGTCATAGTGAATTACTGTTGGCTAGACAAGAAACAATTCTTACGACCCTGCAGGTCCTTTTGTGAGGGATTAGTGCAAGCTCTGTAATACCACCTGTAGGAATTATGTAAATTCATTCAACTTAAGCTAGTAGAACATAATAACAAACTGTAGATTAACAAGAAGGATCTTAAGGTAACAAAAGAGAATGTATGCTATATATGTAATTATAATCTTACAGCCCAACCTCCTGTTCCTTTGGGCTTCCAGCTCAATTGAAACCAGTCTCTGTTGAGTTTTATAGGATATTAAAAGGCAGCTCTATAACTGAGTCTGTGCAGTTACACGTGCCTTGTGTGTATAAACACAGAGAAAAGTGTTGCACGTCTAAGTGCCCCACAGGCTATTCTGTAAGGGCATAAGCTTGCATCTTGTATATTTTTATTTTATTTTTTGTTACATTTGTACCCCACGCTTTCCCACTCATAGCAGGTTCAATGCGGCTTATATATTACTAGCCTTTGAGCCCGTAAAAACGGGCTATTATAGGAAGGGGGGGGGGGGTTGAAAGGCCCGCCCCGCCGCCGAGTTCGCCGCTGCCCCTCCCCTTCCGAATTCACGCCCCCCCCCCGAGCCATCACCACCCACCTTCCACCCGGCCGGGCCCTCGCTCCGCTATTGAAACAGCGAGGGTCCGGGAACGCAGCACTGAGCTCTGCTGAGCTGCCGACGTCGGCCTTCGTTCTTCTTCTCTGCCTGTCCCGCCCTCGTGTGACGTAACGTCGTCGAGGGCGGGACAGAGGCAGAGAAGAAGAAGGAAGGGCGATGTCGGCAGCTCAGCAGAGCTCAGTGCTGCGTTCCCGGGCCCTCGCTGTTTCAATAGTGGAGCGAGGGCCCGACCGGGTAGAAGGTGGGTGGCGGTGGCGGCGACTCGAGTGGGGGGAGTGTTAGACAGCGGTGTCCCTCCCTCGGAAATGCGCAGTACAGACCCTCTCTGTTCCACCCCCCGTCATCACGTATTGACGCGGGGGCGGGGCAGAGGTCTCTACTGCGCATTTGCGAGTGAGTACGACACTCGCCTTTTATATATATTGATATACAGGTACTTATTTGTACCTGGGGCAATTTTTAAAACTCTGATTCACTTCATAGAAAGGGCCATTTTAAAAAAATTTCTACAAGATGCAAGCTCGTGCTCCTATATGAGGGAAATTTTCTTTTATAGGAAGGAATTCTCTGAAACAAGTTGGGGTCCTCACACTTCGGTTGAATGTAAAACCAACTCAGATAACTGATACTATAATTCTGAGTTTGCACAACCAACATAATCATTCTGGTTTAACATTTTTTTAATGCAAGAAAAAAACGTTAAAAATATAATATGTAGGGACAGAGGCGATGAAGAACTCTTTACTGCACACATTATTATCCAGTATTGGGTTATTTGAATGAGTGAAGTATTCTTCAGATTTTAAGCCTCTTTTCGCCAAATAAATAATTGTATCAGGGTGAATTGGTTTTTACTGAATTATAACTTAAAAAGTAAGATATAAAATGTAAAAAATATGTGTTAAGAAGAAGTTATCAAATGCATAAAACTAACCCATTTGGAGACATTGCCCCTGATGAACTACAATAGCAGCAGCACAGCACAGCACAGCAGTAAAACTCATTATTTATTTATTTATTTATTTATTTATTTGGATTTATTTACCGCCTTTTTGAAGAAATTCACTCAAGGCGGTATACAGTAATTCCATGATTTCATTTCTGGAACAATCAGTATTTCTTCCCCATACAATAAACATATATCACCAGATATTGAGTCGGTGGCAGTCAGCGTTTTTATGTCCGTCGCTGGCTGTATTCCCGAATATTCAATGCTGGGCCATATCTGGGCACTGACATTGAATATCTGGTTTTAGGTTGGCCCTTAAAGCTTATGTGGTGAAGTGCAATATTCAGCCCTTGATCGCATAAGCAATGGTTCCCAAACCTGGTCCTGGAGGCACCCCAGCAACTCAGTTTTCATGATACCCACAATGAATATTCAGAAGAGAGATTTGCATGCACTGACTCTGTTGCATGCAAATCTATTTCATGAATATTCATTGTGGATATACTGAAAACCTGACTGGCTGGGGTGCTTCCAGGATCAGGTTTGGGAACCACAGGCTTAAAGTTAGGACTGCTATTTATGCGGCCCGATTTAAGCAGTCAAGGGCTGAATATTGGCACTTTAATCGTATAAGTTAAAGTTATGGAAGTTAAAAAGGTTACGTCCATTCTTCCCAAGCTCTGCATTTTGTATTATCACCCAATCTCTGGTACTATCCAAATTTGATTATTGTAATGCTATATAAGCAGGTATTAAAATCCCACTCCTTGAAAAATTACAAACAGAATAAAATACCGCTGCCCGCCTTGTATGCAGTGCTCCTTGCTTTGAGAAGGCTTCCCATCTCTTGTTAAAACTTCCCATAAACGTAAGGATCACCTTTAAAATATGTGCAACTATATACCAAATCATATATGGTTTATCAACCTCCTACATGGAACAACTAATTGATTTAACATCACATAATATAGTGAAGACATCTAGACAATACTTCACGCTCCATTATCCAAACTGCAAAGGTCTTTCTTACAAATCAATCCGTGGCACAGGCTTCACATATCAGAGTACCAAACTTTGGAATTCTCTACCCAAACCACCCAACGCACGCCAAATTGGAGTTACTGCCTGATTACCGCATGGCCCTTGCGGTAATTTCAATGTTGGCTCAAGTCCGCTACTCTTGTCTGAAAAATATTTTTTATTTTCTGATGCACGGCAGCTATGTGCGTCAAGTGGAATTTGACACTCGTAGACCATTACCGCCCGGTTATCGCGTGAGACCTTACCACTAGGTCAATGGCTTGCGGTAAGGTCTCAGACCCAAAATGGATGCGCTGCAATTTTCATTTTGCCACACGTCCATTTTCGGCAAAAATTTAGAAAAGGCATTTTTTGTAGGTGAACTAAAAAAATAATTCTGTGCGCACCCAAAACACACTACTGCAGGCCATTTTTCAGCGCACCTTAGTAAAAGGACCCCTAAGGTACTTAGAAGATTACCTGAGATTACGTAAATTACTAAAGGCTTTTCTATTAAGTATATATCTTATCAAAAGGCAAGAAACTAATGTTGCCGTCTCTCTTATATGTTTCAACATAACCAATACTCTAGCCTAGCTTCATGACAAACACACAATTATTCCCAATATGTTAAATGTTATAATTAATTACCTGGCTGTATCATATTTTTTTATGTTTTTCTTGACTGTAAGCCACATTGAACTTGAGCTTGTTCAGGATAATGTGGGATACAAATGTCATAACTAAATAAATAAATAAAAAATAAGTGCCAACTTTGCCCACAGGTACTAACTGTGAATATTTAGTGGTACTAACTGGTTAAGTGCAGCTGAATATCAGCAGATAGCCGCAGACAAGCGATTTAAGCAGGCAGGAGCCTCTCTTGCCCACTTTAATCATTTTGAATATTGGCCGGATACTCTTCTTATTCCTTCCCACACAACAAATATAAACAACTTCTTACTACTTCCCTCTAATGAATCAGAGACATCTAGTAAAGTAAAGTTCTCAAATTCTGGTCCTCCTAGTCCTCCAAGGGGTTCTTGTAGTTGGTCTGGGATTTGGAGTTCATAAGATATAATATGTACAGGCAACTTGTCAGGATGTGCTTAAAAAATCCTTTTAATCAAGCCTACAGCCATAGGATCCAGCTCTGTGGGCACTGTGGGTTCATAAGCACTCCCAATACTGAGCAAACTCCTTGACTGTGTCCAAGGAGAAGTCATTTCCCTTGAGTTTAGCACCGCCAAAATTTTTTAAACGTTGGCTCCTATGCCTACAGACCCAATATGATGGGAAATATTTCTGTATCTTTCAGCCACATTTTCTTTGTCTCTGACTCTGTTCTTTGGTATTTGAAGACCTTCTCTTTCTCCACACAATGCATAGAGTAATAACTTGGCATTGACACTTCTAATGTCAATGCTGTTCTTGTGTTTTTTCTCCTTTAGCAAGATGTATGGCTTTCTTGCATCTAGCGTTTTATCAGTTGGAAGTGGAATATGTTGGGTAATCATAACATCTTCATTTTCCATAATTCTCTTTGGGTCGTGATCCCTATGTTTCCTGGTACAGTGATGTTGTAATGTTTACAAAGTTTCCAATGAATGAGATGTGCTACCTTATTGTGTCTTTCCACATGCAGACCTTCTCCCATAAGAACTTTGCAGCCAGCTACAAGATGTGTAAACATTTCTAGCTCTTCCTTACAGAATATATCAGTTTTCTCAATCTTTTTCTATCCTCGCTGGAAACTATTTCATCTGTAATCCACTGTCCTGGGCAACAACTATCGATCTCTCATCTTCTGGTTTCAGTTCATCTCTCCTTTACCATTCAGGTGTCCCTTGAACGCACGTTATTTAGCCCTAATGCTGCTTGACTTAAAATACTGTGGCCAAATTTAGTTTGCCATGGGTTAAGGAGTAATGAGGTGAAATATGGATCTCATATTATGCAAATACCCTAACGTGACTTGCGGTGATACACCACAAGTCATGTTAGGGCCAAAAAAGCAAAGTAAATAACCCCAGCTTTTTACTGAGGTTATTTTACCAACCAGGAGCATCAGGCCACAAAGCCACAACCTGATGCTCCCAGACTGATGGGTCTAGGTCCTCCCTCCCCCTGAGCAACCCCCCCCCCCCTTCTTCATCAAGACCTTCTCTGGCCTTGCAGCCCTCCCTAGCAAGACCCTCTTCCCCATCCCTCACAAGGGCTACCTTCACAGCATTAGTATCCAGTGGGAGGGGTCTGGGGTCTTCAGGGGGTCATTCGTGCGTCTGGGTGGACCAAGGGGTCTAAAGGCAAAAGCAATGCCCAATTGTTCCTGCTGCATCCAGTGCCACTCTCAGAATGGAGTGACTACTGCTGGAGGTCAGATTTCCATATAAGGAATTGCTAAATTCCCCAGGAGATGCAGTAAAAGTCAAACTTTTACCACACCCTGATTAATCCCCCCCTCTCTGAGTCTTATAAATGATCTTGTAGGCATGGAGGAGCTTTCTTGTTTGCACATCCAATTTTTCAAGCATCTTTAAGATGTTAGTCTACAATTCTACAGCTGCACAACCTTATGAGAATTGCTAGCTTGATTAATGGTTTGTAGTTTGTCCATTGTGGAGCATGTGGCTATGAATTTTTTCAAGCAACTGATTTTGGCCATCAGTTTGGCCATTGGCAAGTTTTGGTTTTTTTAAACTCATTTAGGGTTAGAGTTTATTGAAAATGATAAAAGAAGAACAATTTTCACCAGCAATGGGTTTGAGTTTTTCCCCAAGTAGTCTGTGGAAAACAGGGATTTCAAGCACAGTGGGGAGAAATATTCCTTGCCCAGTGAGATTTCACTTCAGGCCTCGGCTACTACACACACTGCTTAACTATTATGAGAATCCAATAAAGCTTTGGTCTTGCTCCCGGTCCTCAAGGGCTGCCAACAGGTTTTCTGGATTTCCCTAATGAATATACACAAAGCAGATTTGCATACCTACTACCTCCATTATATGCAATTTCCCTCATAGATATTCATTAGGGATATTCTGAAAACCTGACCAGTTGGTGGACCTGGACAACGGAGTGAAGAGCAAGGCAGTGTCCAGAGATAGCAAGGCAGTGTCCCGCCCACCTACTGGGAATTGGTTACATATTTTCATGATAAAATAGGCTTGAGGCAACAGTGTTCTATTGTATAAAAAAAACACCTAGCATAAAAATAGTCTTTCTAACCTCATATATACTTACTTACAAAGTAATAGTGGTACTTTACTAGACTAGATATTTCTTGTACCTCCACAGCTTTGATGTAGTTTTTTAATGCCCTCCAGGGAAGAATCCAGCTCCAGGTATCATATAATAATACAAAAAAAATGAGTGCTTATTTATAAGACTAAATTTCCAACCTGGTATGTAATTGAAAGAATTACCATTTTCTGCAATAGTATTTACAGCACTGCTCCAGTAGTGACCTGTTTGTTTGGAATGGAGCTCCTATAAGATGGGATTTTACAAGTTATTTACTTGGAGATTTGTTGATTTTGAAAGAGATTCAGACACATCCCACTGATTAAAATGCTAGACACTCCAGCAAAGTGCAGCATATAGGCCTTAAAAATCCTTACAAAAAAATGGCAGAAGGTATAAAAGAAAGAGCTAGGAACAAATTCTCACCATATTTCCTGACCCTAACATAAAATAATAACGAAAGGTGACTGTCTCTATCAATTTACACTTACTGATAAGCTCTCATGGCCAGAAATCAGGCTTCTAAGAGTCACAGTCAGATGTCATCTTCTTATCAACTTTGACTTTTAAATTCTAATTATCGGTGCTTTTTTTTCTACAAATAAGGGTGGCAGAATTAAGATACAGGGCCATCTTTGGTGGGGGTGGGAAGAAGAAACTGGGGTAACTGCCCCAGGTTCTACACATTTGGGGCCCATCCCACCCACTACAAGAAAGTTCTATCCTATAAGGGCAGAGCTCAGTTACAGTGCATCCCTCCCTCCTCCATCCTGTCAGCTGCACTCCTACCTGCGAGTGCCTCCTTTGCTGGAGGAACAGCCTAGTGGTTATTGCACCAGGCTGACAAACGGAGAAGCATGATAACAGTGATCATAATATGATCGGTTTTGATATTGGCATTGAAGGAAGTGAAACTAGGAAATCAAGTACGCTAGCGTTTAACTATAGAAAAGGTGATTACGACAAAATGAGAAAAATGGTGAAAAAAAGACTGAAAGGAGCAGCTCGCAGAGTAAAAAACTTGCATCAGGCGTGGATGCTGTTTAAAAACACCATCCTGGAGGTTCAGGACAAATATATTCCACGTATTAGAAAAAAGGGAAAAAAGACTAAACGTCAGCCGGCGTGGCTAAACAGTAAGATAAAGGAAATCATTAGAGCCAAAAAACAATCCTTCAGAAAGTGGAGAAGAGAACCAACTGAAAGTAACAGGATAGATCATAAGGAATGCCAAGCCAATGCAAAGCGGAGATAAGGAGGGCAAAAAAGGACTTTGAGAAGAAATTAGCGTTGGAAGCAAAAATACATAGTAAAATTTTTTTTAGATACATTAAAAGCAGGAAACCGGCCAAAGAGTCGGTTGGGCCGCTGGACGAAAATGGTGTTAAAGGGGCGATCAAGGAGGACAAAGCCGTAGCGGAGAAATTAAATGAATTCTTTGCTTCGGTCTTCACCGAGGAGGATTTGGGGGGGACACCGGTGCAGGAAAGAATATTTGAAGCGGGGGAGTCGGAGAAACTAAACAAATTCTCTGTAACCTTGGAGGATGTAATGGGTCAGTTCAGCAAGCTGAAGAGTAGTAAATCACCGGGACCTGATGGTATTCATCCCAGAGTATTAATAGAACTAAAAAATGAACTTGCGGAGCTACTGTTAGAAATATGCAATCTGTCCCTAAAATCGAGTGTAGTACCGGAAGACTGGAGGGTAGCCAATGTTACTCCGATTTTTAAGAAGGGTTCCAGAGGAGATCCGGGAAATTATAGACCGGTGAGTCTGACGTCGGTGCCGGGCAAGATGGTGGAGGCTATTATTAAGAATAAAATTGCAGAGCATATACAAAAACATGGACTGATGAGACAAAGTCAGCACGGATTTAGTGAAGGGAAGTCTTGCCTCACCAATCTAATGCATTTTTTTGAGGGGGTAAGCAAACATGTGGACAATGGGGAGCCGGTTGATATTGTATATCTGAATTTTCAGAAGGCGTTTGACAAAGTGCCGCACGAAAGACTCCTGAAGAAATTGCAGAGTCATGGAATCGGAGGTAGGGTATTATTATGGATTAAGAACTGGTTGAAAGATAGGAAGCAGAGAGTAGGATTGCGTGGCCAGTATTCTCAGTGGAGGAGGGTAGTTAGTGGGGTCCCGCAGGGGTCTGTGCTGGGTCCGTTGCTTTTTAATGTATTTATAAATGACCTAGAGATGGGAATAACTAGTGAGGTAATTAAATTCGCCGATGACACAAAATTATTCAGGGTCGTCAAGTCGCAGGAGGAATGTGAACGATTGCAGGAGGACCTTGCGAGACTGGGAGAATGGGCGTGCAAGTGGCAGATGAAGTTCAATGTTGACAAGTGCAAAGTGATGCATGTGGGTAAGAGGAACCCGAATTATAGCTACGTCTTGCAAGGTTCCGCGTTAGGAGTTACGGATCAAGAAAGGGATCTGGGTGTCGTCGTCGATGATACGCTGAAACCTTCTGCTCAGTGTGCTGCTGCGGCTAGGAAAGCGAATAGAATGTTGGGTGTTATTAGGAAGGGTATGGAGTCCAGGTGTGCGGATGTTATAATGCCGTTGTATCGCTCCATGGTGCGACCGCACCTGGAGTATTGTGTTCAGTACTGGTCTCCGTATCTCAAAAAAGATATAGTAGAATTGGAAAAGGTACAGCGAAGGGCGACGAAAATGATAGTGGGGATGGGACGACTTTCCTATGAAGAGAGGCTGAGAAGGCTAGGGCTTTTCAGCTTGGAGAAGAGACGGCTGAGGGGAGATATGATAGAAGTGTATAAAATAATGAGTGGAATGGATCGGGTGGATGTGAAGCGACTGTTCACGCTATCCAAAAATACTAGGACTAGAGGGCATGAGTTGAAGCTACAGTGTGGTAAATTTAAAACGAATCGGAGAAAATTTTTCTTCACCCAACGTGTAATTAGACTCTGGAATTCGTTGCCGGAGAACGTGGTACGGGAGGTTAGCTTGACGGAGTTTAAAAAGGGGTTAGATAGATTCCTAAAGGACAAGTCCATAGACCGCTATTAAATGGACTTGGAAAAATTCCGCATTTTTAGGTATAACTTGTCTGGAATGTTTTTACGTTTGGGGAGCGTGCCAGGTGCCCTTGACCTGGATTGGCCACTGTCGGTGACAGGATGCTGGGCTAGATGGACCTTTGGTCTTTCCCAGTATGGCACTACTTATGTACTTATGTACATGGTTCAAATCCCACTGCTGCTCCTTGTTATCTTAGGCACATTACTTAGGGGGTCTTTTACAAAGCATTGATAAGCCCAATGTGGGCTTACCAAACGCTAAATCAGGATTACTGCTGGCCCAACGCAGCCGCTGGCGGTAGTTCCACCCCGAGTGCATGCCATTTTCTGGGGAAAAAGAAAACCCCTGGAAATGGCTTGCACAGCGGTAAACCCAGGGCTTTTCTTGAGGAGGTACTTGGGGGTACTGAGTACCGGCACCTTTTCCACTGTCTGCTAAAATTGACCCATAGACCCATGTTTTAATAAAAGAGCTCAGGCTCTACATGCAAATTCTGCCTTGTCATAGATTCTGTGACTGGTTACAGGGGGCCTGGCTATTGTGGGGTGGGTCCCTCAGTGATCACTCCGCCCATGAAGGGTGAGCTGGCATTTGAGTACCAGCACCTTTTTCACTAGAAAAATTGCACTGGGTAAACCAGTGGTAATCGTGCATCACCGCACGCTGCCCAGTTACTGCTGGGTTAAAGCGGGAGCCCTTATCGCCACCTCAATAGGTTGTGGTAAGGACTCCCACCGCATAGCCATGCAGTAAGAGTTTTCTTACTGCAATGCCATGTTTGTCTGGGGGCTTTTTACCCACTGCAGTAAAAAGGGCCCTGGTGCATGAGGAAAATGGCCCCCACTGCTAGCGCAGGGCCCTTTCTCCCACAGCAAGGTAAAAGGACCCCTTAACCCTCTGTTGCCTCAGGTACAAATTTAGGGGTCCTTTTACTAAAGGGAGCTAAAAACTGGGCTTAGTGCATTTTAACGCCGGGCCCATGTTCTAAGCCCATTGTAAACCTTTTGCAGGTCCCGTGCTAGTTTTTCCATTGGTTAGTGAGATATGCAAAAATATTTACACAGAAGCACTTACCACCTTTTATTTAGGAGGCACTAAGTGTTCTCGTTTTAACTCTGTTTTAACCAGTTAGTGTATGCTAGCTGGAGCGCACTAGCTGGTTAATGCAGACACGCCCATTCCTTGCCCATGGCACACCTCCTTCTCCCCCAAAATTATAATAATTCATTAAAGCATGCTTAGCATGCAGAAAATGCTAAATTATTGCTCAATGCTTTGTGATAAGTATTTCCCATGTGTTAAGCAGGTGGTAGAGCTTAATGCCCTTTAGTAAAAGGGCCCCTTAGATTGTAAGACCTCTGGGGCCAGGCACCTATGGCCCTGTTTATGGAAGGAGTTGAATGGAAGGAGACAGAGGGTAGTGGTAAATGGATCTTGCTCTGAAGAAAAGGATGTCATCAGTGGAGTACCGCAGGGATCAGTCCTAGGGCTGGCTCTTTCTAACATCTTTGTGAGCGAAATTGCGGAAGGGCCGTCTGGTAAGGTTTGTCTCTTTGCGGATGATACCAAACTCTGCAACAGGGTGGACACCCTAGAGGGCGTGAATGACATGAGGAAGGACCTAGCGAAGCTGGAGGAATGGACTGATACTTGGCAACTAAGCTTTAATCCCAAAAAATGCAGGGTCATGCACTTGGGTCGCAAGAATGCGAGGAAACGGTACAGTATAGGGGTGAAGTGCTTCAGTGTACGAAGGAAGAGCGGGACTTGGAGGTAATTGTGTCTGATGACCTTAAAGCTTCCAAACAGGTAGAAAAAGTGACGGTCAAAGCCAGAAGAATGCTTGGGTGCATAAAGAGAGGCATGACCAGCAGGAAAAAGAGGTAATAATGCCATTGTATAAGTCTCTGGTGAGGCCGCATTTGGAGTACTGTGTGCAGTTCTGGAGACCGCACCTACGGAAAGATATAAACAGGATGGAGTCGGTCCAGAAGGTGGCTACAAAATTAGTAAGCAGTCTTGAACACAAAAAATATAGGGACCGGCTTATGAACCTCAACATGTATACGCTCATAGGCGCCCCATATAAGAGGCTTGGGGAGGCTTACCTGTGAACTTCCCCGCCTGCCTCCTCTGATATCTGCCAAGACTCCCAATTAAATCTGCTGCTGCTGCCGCCGCTTCTGTTGAGCAGCGGCAGGAACAAGACCTACGCTGATCTCCAGTGCCGCCGCTTCTCTCCACAGCCAGCATAAGAAAAAGAAGCTTGGGGCTGCAGCAGCCTTCAGACATACGCTGTCGGCTCTGCCGTTCTCTGCCCCCTGACGACAATTTCCCATTCCGGGGGCAGAGGATCGGCAGAGCCGACAGCGCATGTCTGAAGGCTGCTATGGCCCCGCGCTTCTTTTTCTTCTTATGTCAGCGCTGCTATAAAGAGGCCCGGAGGGAGAGAACGTGGCTGGAAATGGAGGAGAGAGAGGGAGAGCAGGGGAGACCCAGGGTCATGGACAAGCAGGGGAGAGCCAGAGAGAGATAGGGAGAGAAAGAGGGGCCATGGAAAAGAGCAGGGGGAGCCAAGGACATGGAAAAGAGCAGGGGAGAGCTAGAGAGAGATGGTGAGAGAAATAGGGGATATGGAAAAGAGCAGGTGAGAGCCAGAGAGAAGATGATAGATGGAAGAGGGGCGCAGAGAGAGAGAGATAAGTGGAAAGATGGGGAGAGAAAGAGGGGACATGGGCAGGAGAGAGAGAGAGAAGCTGCTGGGGAGAAACTGGGGGAGACCCTAGCTGTCAGACTGAGAAATGCTGGATGAAAGGAGGGAGAAAAAGGAAAAATGCTGGAAGGAGGGGGCAGAATGAGGGAAGACGCTGGTAGGGAGGGAAAGAGGAAAGACACTGGAAGGATGGGGTGAGAGGACATGCTGAATGGAAACAGGTCGAGAAAGAGAACTGTCTAGAAGGAAGGGGAGATAGAGGGAGACAATGGACAGAAGGATTGGGAGAGGGTAATGGGTGGAAGGATGGAGAGAGAAAGAGGGATGACTCTGGATGGAAGGGTAGGAGAGAAAGGGGGAAGGTGCTGGACATGGATGGATGGAGGGGAGGGAAGACTGGAAGGAGATGCACATAGATGGAGGGCAGAGAAGAGAGGAGAAATGTTGGACAGGGATGGAGGGAAGGAAAGACAAAGGAAGGAGATGCACACGGATAGAGGAGAAATGCTGGACATGGATGGAGGGGAGGGAAGTATATGCACATGGATGGAGGGGAGTGAGGAGAAATGCTGAATATGGATGGAGGGGAAACTGCTGAATTTAACAGCTGGATTGGGACACTGAAGGATAGGGACAGGACTACAGATGGTAGACAGGACGCATAAGGACACAGGAGGGTGGTGGACATGGTGACAGAAAAAATATCAAATAGAAAGAAGACACTGGGACCAAAGCAAATAGAAAAACTAAATGATCAGACAACAAAGGTAGAAAAAAGTATTTTATTCAGAATTTATTAACCGGAATATGTCAGCTTTTGGAAATGTGCATCTGTGATATTTTGCATGTAAGTTTCAATTTTTCTAGTATTGCTGCATGCTGAGTCTGACTTCTTGAGGTAACTTTCCAGTTCAGTATTTTCCCTTCATATCTGTTGTGTCATGTGTTTCTCATGTGAGATCAAGATGCAGTATTCTGCTAGCGTGTAGTATTTGCAGCACTTTTTGTTTTTTGTTTCACTAGGTTGTATACTGGTGTTTTAGAGCCCGGTGTAATTACAGTGCTGCCTTTCCACGCATAAGGTTGTAGCTCGTCCTGTCCTTGGAATTAGTGCTGTTATCATTTGGTATGGTTATGAGTGTGTTTTTGCACAAGTTTGTGTATAGTGTTTTGCAGTGGAGAGATTGTGTATTAGCCTTACTGAGGTGGCACCAAAACATCAGAAAGGGTTTTAGAGCCTAAATCATGACACACTACCTCTTGAAGGATCTACACATAGTCGTTCATAAAAGGAGCTCATTGTGAACACTTTCCACCCTAAAAGGGTGTTTTGTGGCTCTACATGAGAATTGTGATATTATTGTTTCATATTGTTGACAGTTTGCATTTTCCATATGGGTAGTATATTGGTTTATTAGGGTCTGCCCAATGTTATGGTACAGTAAGGTTCTGAGTGTGTTTTTGCAGAAATTTGTGCATATTGTTTTGCAGTTGAGCAATTGTGGTTAGTATATGCTTTGAGCAACCACTTTATTCTTTGACATATGATACATATCTAATATCTAAATTTAATAAAAGGTATTAATTGTGACTTTTACTTTTATTTTTTCTGTGTTGTCAGACAATTATGGATATAAGCTCCGCCCCTGGCTCCACCCCTAACCCCACCCCCTTTAGCCTCCCCAAACAGTTGGGCCACCGACCGCCTATGTTACGCTGGAAGAGAGGAGGGAGAGAAGAGACATGATAGAGACATTTAAATATCTCAAGGGCATTTATGTACAAGAAGAGAGCCTTTTTCAACTTAAGGACAGCTCTGGAATGAGGGGGCATATGATGAAGTTAAGAGGGAAAAGGTTTAGGAGTAATCAAAGGAAGTACTATTTCACAGAAAGGGTGGTAGAGTCATGGAATGGGCTCCCAGTGGAGGTTGTGGAGTCGAGGACTGTTTCAGAATTTAAAAAGGCATGGGATAAGTATGTGGGGTCGCTTAGGAAAAGGAATGGTTAGGGGTTATAGAGAATGGGCAGACTGGATGAGTCATATGGCCTTTATCTGCCGTCATGTTTCTATGTTTCTATTTACACGGTGAGCGTGAGCAAAAAATGCTAGCGCACCTTTGTAAACAGGGCCCCTAGTGCAGTGGTGTGCTGGAGCCGGCTCGCAAGAGCCAGTTGTTAAATTTTTAAAGCTCTTGCGAGCCGGTTGTTCTGGCATACGAGCTGGCTCCTAGGGGCGGCGCAACCCAGCGGTAAGTGAGGTAAGCATGGTACTTTCTCAGTCTCTATTGGGTTCAGAAACTAAGGGGGTCTTTTACAAAGGCGTGATAGTGTTTTTAGTGCACACTAATGATTAGCAACAGGTATAGAACAGAAATAAAATTGCAAAAACATTCCACTCAAATTTTGAGAACAACACAAACTCTCTCCACTACCAGACACTGAGAAGTAGCACAAAACCTTGCAAGCAGACACTCAACCTGCACTAACACTACGAAAAAGAGAACAAACCTGAAGAGGATCTACATGTTAAAAGAATGCTTCTCTATAGCTACAAAAGGAAAACACAGTCTGTCACATAGGGGTCCTTTTACTAAAGTGTGCTGAAAAATAGCCTGCGGTAGTGTAGGCGCATGATTTGGGCGCAAGCAGATCCATTTTTCAGCACTCCTGCAAAAAAATGCCTTTTTTATTTTTGCTAAAAATGGACATGTGGCAAAATCAAAATTGCCGTGCGTCCATTTTGGGTCTAAGACCTTACTGCCAGCCATTGACCTAGTGGTAAAGTCTTATGCAGTAACCAGGCGGTAAAGACCTACGTGCATCAAATGCCACTTGGCGCACGTAGCAGACGTGCGCCAGAAAATAATTATTTTTTGGATGTGCATACTGGATGCGTGCCAAAAATGAAATTACCACAACAGCCACGTGGTAGCTGGGCGGTAACTCCATTTTGTCATGCTGGGTGTGTATAGACGCTTACACGGCTTAATAAAAGGGCCCCTTAATAAAAATAAAGAAATAAAGAAATTAATTAATTAAGAGACTACAGATTAGAAACAAATATTATATTACATAGTGCATTGCAGTAATCCAGTCTTGATGTTACCATGGCATGCACAACTGGGATAAGATTTACCTTCTCAATGTAAGGAGAGAGGCAGAGTAGCTGTCGCAAATAGTAGAAGCAGCTCATGAAGGTTCCTTGGATTTGGGGAATCAGAGTAAGTGTTGAATCTAACTGTATTCCAAGATTCCTGACTTGTGATTTGAGGGGGAGTTCATACTTCCCAAAGGGATTTTGATGTATGTATCCACTTGTGTTAGGGACCCAGAGAAGCTTGGTTTTACTTGGGTTCAGGCAAAGAATTGTTGTGTTTAACCCATTCTTGAATTGATGAGAAACAGATAATCAGCTTATTCAAGGCTGTAGGTAAGCCAGGTTCAGTGAATATGGGTAGCTGGACATCTGTATTGCCAGATTAAATGCCCCACCCCCAAAGAGCCACTCCCCAAACCTCGGCAGCTAAAACACAGCTCCCATTACCTCAAACAAGGATAATGCACTTGCTAATTTAGGTAGGACTGATATGATTCTCAGAAAATCTATTTAGAATTTCTGTGGTCAGTTTTCAGAGAACATTTCATCCAGATACCAATAAAACATTTGCTTCTGTTTCATTAAAGTGAGTATACGCCTATGTCAACTTTTTCCTATATTTAGATAGTAGTGTTAGGCAGGATGTTGAGCCTGTGGTGCCATGGGAACCTGCAGGTGTGTTGCTAGGTGATACCCATGCAATTGCGTGTATAAAGATACAAAAGATAAGTAATGCATTTACTTTCTTCCTGTATCTATATGCTTTTCTGCATAGTCTTTGGTTTACCCTTTTATATATATATATATATATATATATATATATATATATATATATATATATATACACACACACATATATATATGTATATATATTATTTATTTATTTATTTATTTATTTGTGACATGTGTATCTGGATTTTCAAAAGGCGTTTGATAAGGTACCTCATGAAAGGCTACAGAGGAAATTGGAGGGTCATGGGATAGGAGGAAATGTCCTATTGTGGATTAAAAACTGGTTGAAGGATAGGAAACAGAGAGTGGGGTTAAATGGGCAGTATTCACATGGAGAAGGGTAGTTAGTGGGGTTCCTCAGGGTTCAGTGCTAGGACCGCTGCTTTTTAATATATTTATAAATGGTTTAGAGATTGGAAGTAACCAGCGAGGTAATTAAATTTGCTGATGACACAAAGTTATTCAAAGTCATTAACTCGCGACAGGATTGTGAAAAATTACAGAAGGACCTTACAAGACTGGGAGACTGGGCAGCTAAATGGCAGATGACGTTCAATGTGAACAAGTGCAAGGTGATGCATGTGGGAAAAAAGAACCTGAATTATAGCTACGTCATTCAAGGTTCCACGTTAGGAGTTACGGACCAAGAAAGGGATTTGGGGTCGTCGTTGATAATACACTGAAACCTTCTGCTCAGTGTGCTGCTGTGGCTAGGAAAGTGAATAGAATGTTGGGTATTATTAGGAAAGGTATGGAGAACAGGTGTGAGGATGTTATAATGCCATTGTATCGCTCCATGGTGCGACCGCACCTTGAGTATTGTGTTCAATTCTGGTCGCCGCATCTCAAGAAAGATATAGTAGAACTGGAAAAGGTGCAGCGAAGGGAGACAAAAATGATAGCGGGGATGGGACGACTTCCCTATGAAGAAAGACTAAGGAGGCTAGGGTTTTTCAGCTTGGAGAAGAGATGGCAGAGGGGAGACATGATAGAGGTATATAAAATAATGAGTGGAGTGGAACAGGTGGATGTGAAGCGTCTGTTCACGCTTTCCAAAAATACTAGGACTAGGGGGCATGCGATGAAACTACAGTTTAGTAAATTTAAAACAAATAGGAGAAAAAGTTTCTTCACCCAACGCGTAATTAAACTCTGGTATTCCTTGCCGGAGAATGTAGTGAAGGCGGTTAGCTTGGCAGAGTTTAAAAAGGGGTTGGACGGCTTCCTAAAGGACAAGTCCATAGAATGCTACTAAATGGACTTGGGAAAAATCCACAATTTCGGGAATAACCTGGATTGGCTGCTGTCGGGGACAGGATGCTGGGCTCAATGGGCCTTTGGTCTTTTCCCAGTATGGCATTACTTATGTACTTATGTATTTATATTACACATTATCCCAAACAAGTTTGAGTTCACTGTGGCTTACAATAAACAGTATAGGATACATAACAAAGAATAATGCATAAGAAAGTAATTTGTTGTAAGAATCCAATTTTACCATAAAGCATCATAAACTATGGATGTTTAACATTTAGAAAACCTATTATGAATGAGAAATTGTACATGAAGCAAAGAGAAGGTTAATGGTAAATAGAGTAATAACCAATTCAAGTAATAATTAGTTGTTTGAGATATGGCTGTTCTTTGTGAGGGTTTGTTTGATTAGGAACGATTTGAGTATTTCGCGGAATCTAGTATATTCCTGTATATTTCTTATTTTGGTTCCTAGGTAAGTGAAATCTGCTGAGAGGACAGTTTTGTAGATCACTTTTTTGCAATTTGGGAGGTGTAGTCTGAGATAGTTTCTTGCCTCATATTTAGCATTTATTTGAGGTACTGGGTCTGTCCCTAGTGGGTTCACAGTCTAAGTAGTACATTGTACTACTGTTGTACCTGGGGCAACGGAGGGTTAAATGACTTGCCCAGCTGCAGAGGGAATTGAACCTGGTTCTCCAGGAACTCATTGTATTTCAGTTACCCTAATTCAGATTTGAGATTGCAATCACTGCTGCAAAAAAATTCCAAATAGTGGAAAGCACTAAAGACAGACCTGTTCAGAAGAGCATACCCCACCGACCCAACATAAATATACCTGGTCACCCGAGACACAACATAACCAAAGACCGTAACGGATATTACCTGACTCTTCTTCCCCATTTCCCTCTCTAAGTTCCCCCAACTGCTCCTACCATACATGTACCCCATTATACCACAATATCACTTTGTATTCACTCATACCATGTATTTGTTCAGACCATAATCGGCTAACGCCGTTAACGGTTATATGTAAGCCACATTGAGCCTGCAAAGGGTGGGAAAATGTGGGATACAAATGTAGCAAATAATAATAATCACTGGCCAGTCCAGGCTGATAAAATGGCATATCTCAGCTTATGCAAGCTGGAGAAAAGGAGGCAGGAACAGAACTACTGTCAGCCAGTGGTGCAAGTTAGACTAGATGGCATAAGATGCACGAGAAGAAACTTAGGGCTGGGGCTGCATGATATTTGGTGGAACTAAAGTAGAGTCATAGCCAGGAAATGTTTGGGAAGCAGAAGATAGTTTCCATAGGGTTGTGTTTACTTTTATTGACCTCCTTACTTCTTGGATTCTAGATTTTATTTTCTACAGACCATGTATATGATCTTCCTATTCATATTTTCAAATGCAACATTTAAGAAAAAAAATATATCTATTTCCCCCAAATTCTATAACAGGGTGCCTAAATTTAAACACCATTACCCTAATTCTATATATCATACTCACAACTGTGTGCACAAATATGTGTACACACCCAATTTGCATGTGCAATTTAATTTATAAACGAGCCAAGTAACACTGATAATTGGGTGCAAATAATCAATCAGTGCTGATTGGCATTAATTTAAATTTATACATACATCTTTAGGCACCAGGATTTGTGCATAAATTTTACATGCTGATCTAAAAAGGGGTGTGCCCATGGGAGGGGCATTGTGTGGATCTGGGTATTCCTGGAATTTGTGTGCACTTTTATAGAATAAGGGAGATCTGTGCCTAATTTAGGTGTGAGAATGTACGCCAGGTTTTACTTGATGTAAATCCTTGCGTCCCAAATTGGGTGTGGATCCTGGCACTAAACGCTTTTCTATAAACGGCATCCAACTCTGTGCACTGTTTATAGAATAGCACTTAGTGTGGCTTTTTATTGGTTCCCAAATTTGGGTGGCATTTATAGAAGTGAGTCCCATATGCATGCTTAAATTTAGAGAAAAATGGCACTTATGTGGATGAATGCACACTTACGCATGTCAGTGCTAGCAGATCTCTCGGTGGTATTCTATAAGATATGCACACAAATGCCTTAGTGTTTAAATGCAAAGGGGCATTCATTAGGTTGAAGCATGGGTGGGGAGAGGTGCATCCCACATTTACATATGGCGCGCCAATGCTAACATGATAATATTCTGTAATAGCATCTGGGTGCCCAGATGCCATTATAGAATACGCACTCCCTGCGTTGCATCAGTGCGCCTAAAAAGCAGTGCCCAATTATTCAAAAACCGCCTTGGAGTTAATGAAATTGTTGACCTTCAAAGACTAGTTGAGCAGAAACCAATAATAATAATCATTATTTCCAAAAGGATCTATAAAATGAAAAGCACTGGGATTGCATTGGGACTCCACTTTGCACTAAAAGTGAAAGCTGAGATCACTACATTTCTAAAGAAGGAACATCAACTATTATCTGATGTCACCAGAGATGGTGCAAGTGTTATGCGCCCTAAGCTAGCATTCATCTTTGTTTTCCTCCCCCCCCCCCCCCCCCACTTTTCCCCAGTTATCTTTCAGGATCTTACTTCCTCTTTCCTGAGATTTTGGTGATTAAACTCAACAATCATGAACATTTCTCACCTCTCATCCCAGAAAAATGTTGTAAAAACACATTATTGGATATCATACTTTTAAATATTGAACCTTAAGAAGGTCAATTATTAATGTGTGTTAAATGAACAATTTTTTGCCAAATGGTGCACATTAAATGGAAAAATCATGTATTAGAAACTCTTAACACACTATTTTATCACAGTGTAGGTTAAGTAATAATGAGATGCAAGGGAGAAGTAGCCAAGATGGTGGCAGGACTGGAGCAGTGAGCTAGTTGTTCTATCCTGCTCAATCTTTTACCTACTTCGATATGCCTCGCACAAAATGAAAGGGGTTCTGTAAAGGCAGCTCCCTCTGGGGCCCATGTGATCTCTCCAGGACAGCAGAGGATAGACCGCTTCACTGCCGGATTATCTGGAATATTTGGGGAAGGACGCCCAGCTGCAGAAACAGGCATGGGAACGCTTGCTTTCCTTGGGCTTGAAACATCTTCGCCCCCGACTCCATATAAACTACCCTATCCAGTGACTACTTTGGGATCAGACAGTGATGTTCGCCCTGCTGAAGTGGCTGAAGTTTAGAGCCCGCAGGAGAGTGTCAGCCTGGAAGTTTGTCATCAAGCACCGAATGAGGTAGTGGCAGCGCAGAATGCGATGAAGGCTCCCAGGGCGGCTACTTTGGACACTATCTGGTTTGTTCTTCAACAGCTCCAATATGCAATTTCAAAGTCCTCGGCAGAGGTAACATCTTTGGTTGTGAAAGTAGACCAGTTATCTAAAGTTATGAAAGAAGTTAGAACAGACTTCTCTGCTCAGAAGAATTTAATCGATAACACTGTTAAAGATTTCCAGGAATTTAAAAGTGTTGTTGCACATGATAAAATGGTGGTGCATAGAAGATTAGAACAAATAGAAAATTTCAACAGAAGGCTTAATCTGCGAATTTTGAATTTTCCAAAACCCTCTGGTGTTTTACCTATGGAACTTTTAAAGAATTATCTGGTTGAGATATTAGGTTATTCCTCTGAACACATTCCTCCTGTTAATAAGATATATTATTTGCCAGTTGCCACTAAGAAAACCCAGGGAAAGGTGGATTTAAATTTAAATGTAGCTCAAGAAGGTTCTATGGATTTAAGGAATATTTCAGTAATTTTGGAAGTCTCTCACAGAGCAAGTTTACTGGTATCATATGTTTTTGAGCAAAACCTGAATGTGACACTGACTTTACTTTAGACAGTCCCAGGAAAAAATTTGTGGTCAAAAACTGTGGATTTTTCCTGATTCAACAACATTAGTCAGGATTGGAAGAAAGAATTTTTGGCGATGAAATGTGTCTTGAGACTTGGCGGAACAAAATATGTCATTTTTTCTTACTGAGCAGTTGCGTTCATTCTTAGATGTGAACCCGAGAACCTGACAGAAGGCCTTCATCAAGAGTCTTTGTACTTGTGTCAGAGAGTAAGAGTTTAGGAATCACGGCGCTAAGCAGTAATGGTCTTTAAAAAGACTGTGACGTATAATTACAACTGGATACTAACACTTTTCACTCAAGATCATTTGCGGTGCTGTCTCTGGAAACCCTGGTTTTTATTCCCACTCTCCTCTCTGACTTGCATTTCTTCGTGGGATCTTTTGAGTTCTCCATGCAAGTGGATTCTCTTTGGATGTAAATCTTAGCGCCTTATTTACAAGGATGCCATCCACATGGCTGAATTTAGGATACACATGCACATTATATGTTTATGTTTATTACAGTATTTATATATCACCTCTCAGGCATCTCTTGTATGTATGAATCTGGTCCTTCCGAAATAGACGTTAGTCATCGATTTTTTTTTTTAATTTTAACTTCAATAACATCTTCAGAACAAATCAATGAGGTTTTAAAAAGCAGGGGCTATTTATTGATACAGATAGTTTTATAAACTGAAACGCACTAGCAACCAACAGAAAAATAGAAAACATTCATTCTTTCAACCAGTTTCCCAGAAACATCCTTATTGGCTGTATTCTGAATTGATCAGCTTGTTTATAGCAGTGCTGTAATTATTGTATCATCAACATGGCAGCAACAAAGGCGTAAACAGGGCCCCCAGATGAGCATCAGCCATTTCCTTGGTGATTACAGGTTGTAAACCATTTTACTCAGTGTATTCATATCAAGGAGAAATTTTGCAGAAAAGTTTTTTTTTTAAAAAGCACTTTACGAATTTTACAGCTGGCATAACTGCCTCAACGCATCCAAAGGAAAAATAACTGAGAAGCTATTAGCATGAATATATAGCAGAGTATTTTGCTATGAAAACTGCTGCAGCTGCTGTGACATGTCATGATAAAATTACATTAAAGAAGTGGTTTCAGAAGACATCTGCTTCTGTCCCTTGTTACTTGCTCACCCCCTTCATCCATTAATCCTAATACACTGAATGAACGTCAGAATTAGACAATAAAGCAGGCAGAGGGCTGTCATTCTTGTGACCTCATATTTTTCTGAATTTTAAAATTTCCCTGATAGGTCTCATGCACGTATGCACTTACACACAGCAAAACATCTCCAAGTTTTCAGATTTTCAATTAGAGGACACCTTGGCAAAACTAGAATCTCATGCTAGAATGAGCTCTCTTTCCTGAGAAAAGGTATAATTAGATAATGCTTCCTGTTCTAGCAGATATATATTGTCTGAAGATTTTATTATCAGAGCTAGGCCCCACTCGTGCATTTAAAATAACATTCAAGCAGAAAAATAGCACTGAAATTTGATTTACTTGCTTGTTTATATAAATGGACAGGCGGCCATGACAACAGAAGTGAGTGAGGGGGGCAGCTGTTTAGACTGCAAATGCCTAGAAGGGGGGGGGGGGCAGAAAAACAGACTGAAAGTGAATATACAATTCACTGTGTCACTGTCTTCCTACTGTCCAGGCTTGGGGGGAGAGGAGGGGAAGATGTAGAGACTGAAAAAGTACTACATATCAAGCTAAAGGGAATGGGGAGAGAGAGGAGATCAGGGTGAGGACAGGGGACACAAATACGTTTACCTTGCGCAGACTCTAAGGGGTCCTTTCACTAAAGCGTATTAGATATTGCAATCATGAAATATTCATGGTTTCTGCCGTGGGCCTGATAGCATTGACCTTGCCTTTGGAGAACTTGGTTATTGAGGGTAGAGGAAAGGGGAGTGGGTTGGAAAAGGATAGCGGGCTGTGGGAGGGAGTGTGGTTGGGGAGGTTATCTGGGTGCTGATAATGAAGGCTTGCCTCCAGAAAGGGACTGTGAAAAGAAGGGGAGCCTTAACAAAATCCTAAGAGACCTTCGACCAACTACCTGCTCCCTCAATCCCTGCCCATCAAAGATAGTGCAGCAGGCAAGTATGGGCCTTATAGAAGGTGCCACAAAAATTGTGAACACCTCTCTTTCTTATGGGCAATTACCAATAGCATTAAAAAGGGCAGTGGTTCGCCCTCTGCTAAAGAAAAACAAACTTGATCAGGACAAACTTGAAAGTTATAGGCCAGTATCCAACATCCCGTTTCTAGGGTAACTCATAGAACAAACAGTCTGTGTTCAACTTAATGAATGGCTAGAAAAGAGTACCTGCTAGATCCATGTCAATCTGGATTCAGACCTGGTTATGGAACAGAAACGGTCCTCATATCCCTGCTAGATGATCTTCACAGAAACTGAGACAAGGGATTTGCCTTGATGTTAGTACTGCTAGATTTCTCAGCAGCTTTTGACACTGTGGATCATGATATCTTGCTAGCACAACTGACAGAAACAGGCATCAATGGAACAGTACTTGCCTGGTTCAGATCCTATCTATCAGACAGGCAAACAATCTATAATGTTTGGCAGCAACTCATCACCACCATGGACACTGACCTGTGGGGTACCACAAGGATCGATACTGTCACCTATTCTGTTCAATATCTACCTCAAGCCACTAGCTGAGCTGATTCGGCGGTCAATGAACACTCAGTTCTACATCTATGCAGATGATGTGCAGCTACTCATACCCATTGAACCTGACTTACCTACAGCCTTTAATAAACTGATCACTTGTCTAAACATCAATTAAAGAATGGGCTAAACACAACAAACTTTGCCTGAATTCAAGTAAAACCAAGCTTCTCTGGGTCCCTAACACAAGTGGATACATACCTGACATCAAAATCCCTTTGGGAAGTATGAACTCCCCCTCAAATCACAAGTCAGAAACCTTGGTATACAGTTAGATTCAACATTTAATCTGATTCCCCAAATCCAAGCAACCTTCAAGAGCTGCTTCTACTATTTGCGACAGCTACGCTGCCTCTCTCCTTACATCGAGAAGGTAAATCTTATCCCAGTTGTGCATGCCATGGTAACATCAAGACTGGATTACTGCAATGCATTATACAATGGTCTGCCTACAAAGGGCCTGCACCAGCTCCAGTTGATTCAGAATGCAGCAGCAAGACTCATAGAAGGTTGCAAGCGACGTGACCACATCACACCATTTTTGCAAAACCTTCATTGGCTACCAGTACAATACAGGGCTAAATTTAAAATTCTATGTCTGATCTTCAAGGCCCTGGAAATGGCCCTGAGTATCTGAAGAATAGGATGATCCTCCACACACCACCAAGGAGACTAAGGTCATCCCAAGGACTTTCACTAACTACACGCTCTACAAAAGACATTACACAATGTGATACCCGCAAGTGAGCCTTCTCCGGAGTAGCCCCCACACTCTGGAATGCATTGCCTGAAAGGCTCTGCTTAACACAAGACTACCTCTACTTCAGGAAGCAGGTGAAAGCTTGGCTCTTCTACCAAGCCTTTAACGGAAGAAATGACTAACTTGTTAGTCTCACTCACACACACAAGGATTGACTCGGGCTGCACATACTGCAGCGGGACATGTTTAGCCACTCCTACCCTAGCTGAGATAATATTTAACCATCTCTCTGACCTCAAGTGCAACTTTCTTCAAATCAATCACCTTACTTTCTAATTCTTCCTACTTTCTTACTCATCTATATGTTACAACTTTGCCTTACCCTTCACTACCAATTATATTGTTCTAGTACATATTGTGTTGTCATTGCAAGTAGTATACCATGCCATACTTTGTATTGTTGTTCGAATATTTTTACTGCTCTAATTGCCTCCTGCTCATGTTTGACCTATTCTTACTGTATACTGTCTTGAGTGAATTCCTTCAAAAAGGCGGTAAATAAATCCTAATAAATAAATAAGTGCTGGGTAAGAAGAAGTGAGAGAATAGGTCAGATGGTAAAGGCTTGGTGATGAAAGGATTAACATTGAGTCAGTGAGTTAGTCTGTGGTGAGTGAGGCGTGTGAAGATATTTGCTGGAGGAATCTGGGTGGGAAGGAATGAGCAAGTACCTGACAGGTACTCACTCACTCCTTGGGAGAAGTTTGATGGTAGTAGAATTAATTAAAGTGGACTAAGGGAGTGTGGGGTCTGGATTTTAATTCCTACCCTACTCTCCCTTAGGTTATTTATTGAGATTAGAGTGGGGTTGTGGTGGATTGGGTTGGTGCTTTCGTGTTGTCTTGGGAACAGGGAGTTTGGGGATCCCAGCTTTTGGAGACCTTGAGAGAAATTTCAGGCTAACTTTAGTGTAAAGGGGATGTGATGAACTGAATAATATTATGAGGTGTGATCTTCTTGTGTGCAATACCGCCACAAGTGGATATGAGGCTCTGACGACACTGCAGGTCTCATTAGTACTGAAATGGAATGAGAATAGTGGTACATTATGTGGTTATGCAGGAGCAGCTAGGTCGGCTCTGATAGCTGCATTAATACTTGGATCAGCTGTAACTGAAGTTTTATATTAATTTTACTTGTTTGGATTGATGGTCAACAAAGCTGTGGCCAAGTGTTCCACCATATTCTAGATGTACTGTGTCTTGATTAGAGTACTGTGAGCATAGAGTGAGCATGGAAAGAGCTGCAAGGGCCAATGTTACGTGGCTTAATATAGAAAATTAATGCATGTTAGCTGAAAATCTAACACAGCAACTATTGGGGAGTGTGGGCAGCATTTTCTATTGCAGGTCATGTGATAACAGTTACATTAGCGTTTGGTAATCAGATTGCACTTAGCATGGAGGCACATACCCCCGGATTCTATATATGGCACCAATATTTTAGTGTCAAAATTTGCACGCAGATAAAAGATCTGGTGGAAATAAAGATTGGTGGAATAAAATATGATGCATTATGGAAATGGAAAATTATTCCCCTAATTCTATAACGGTTACCAAAACTTGTGTATGCAAATTTAGGCACAGTTCAGATTTGCGCGCACAATTTAACTGAACAACAAGCCAATTAGAGCCAATAATTGGTTTCTAACAAGAAATTATTGGCACTAGATTTAATTGGGTGTTAAGCATGTACAGTTAGGTGCGGGATCCGTACCTAAAACTTACACGTGGGCCAGGAAAGGGCATTCGGGGGGCAGTTCGTAGGCATGGTTTTGAGTTACACACATAATTACAGAATAAGGTGCTCTGTGTGTAAATTTAGGTGCAGGCATTTGCACAATGTTTTCATTGGTGCAAATGGTTGCACCTAAATTTATGCGCAACCATAATGCTTAAGCGCTAATCTATAAACTATGTCAAACTTTAGGTGCGGCTTATAGAATACCACTTAAACAGGGGGTTTCAGTGCTGATTTTTTTATGTGTCATTTACTGAATTTAGCGCTGTATGACAATAACGTGGTAGCACAGAGGAGTTTGATAGTGTTTAACTTATGTTAAAATATTGTAACATTTTTAATCTGTCTTTGCTTATTTTTATGCCTTTGGTTACCTTCATTGTTTATTTTTTGTTATTGGGGTTTTTTCTTTTAATCTAAACTGGTTTGTTGTGTATTATGAAAAGCCAATCAAGCAAGCAAAATTTTTGATAAGCTAAACTAAGGGCGTCTTTTACTAAAGCTTAACTCCAGTTATCTGAAGCAAGGCCCATAGGAATAAAATGGCACCTGCTGCAGATAACTCGAGGTAAGCTTTAGTAAAAGACCCCCTAATAAACTAACCCTGTTTGATATCTGTAGCCCTCACTGAGAACCCTTGTTTAAGAATATAATATGAGCTTTTATACAATTTTGAAGGATGCTGTTATGAAACCTGCCGTGAAGCAATTACTATGATCATGAAGGAACAATGTCTGACTAGCACAAGGAAACCTGTTGGTTTGATGTCTTATTTACATAAACAATAAACACTTTTTAGGGGGAGGATGGTAATTTTATAGTAATATCACATGTATATGCCAATAAGCATTTGTTTAATGCCTTTATCATAAAATTACACTCAATGGCCTGATCTAGTACATGTGTTTGGCGTAGGCAGTTTCCAGGGTGGAGCTTGGGTGAGTCATTCTTTCAAATATTTATATACTGCTTATACCTAAGCGGTTTAATATCATTTTACAGGTACTGGGTCTGTCCCTAGTGGGCTCACAGTCTAAGTAGTACATTGTACTACAGTTGTACCTGGGACAATGGAGGGTTAAGTGCAAAGGCGTAGCTAGGTGGAGCCATGGGGGCATGGGCCCCCACAGATTTAGTCCAGGCCCCCTCCACTTTTGACTCCCCCCACTGCGACAAGGTACATTTGCTGGCGGGGGTCCCCAACCCCCACCAGCCTTAGTCTTCTTCAGCGCCAGTCTCTGGCGCGTTCACTCACTTCGCTGATCTGTGCTGTGAGTCCTGATGTCCTGCACGTCTTGCACGTTCCTTTAAGTGGGAACGTGCAGGACATCAGGACTCACAGCACAGATCAGCGAAGTGAGCAAACGCGCTGGAGACCGTCGCTGAAGAAGACTAAGGCTGGCGGGGGTTGGGGACCCCCGCCAGCAAAGGCACCTGTGGCGGCAGCGGCGGGGTCGAAAGTGGCAGAGGAGGGGCGGTGGCGCGGGGGGGGGGTCAAAGGTGGCAGGGGAGTCGGCAGCTGGGGGAGGCGGACTAAAATGTGCCCCCCACCCCACCTTAGGCTCTGTACCCACCTCCCGCCAAGGTCTGGCTACACCCCTAGTTAAGTGACTTGCCCAGGGTCACACAGTACTGCAGATGGAAGTGAACCTGGTTCCCCAGGATCTCAACCCACTGCCGACCGTCAGGCAGCAGTGGGAATTGAACCCACTTCCACAGGTCTGCAACCATTACACTAACCATTAGACCAACCCACCGCACTAATGGTTAGGCAGACTAAACATTTATTAATGTACTTTATTTTTAAAAATGTGTAATTGTGTTTATTGTTCACATCAACTACTTTCAAGGTGGCTGTATCTTCCCTAACGGAAAATGCATGCACTGCCTCTGGGTGTCTGTCTGCACTGACTCTCCCTTCTACACTGCATCTTCAACTGACAGAATAGCATAAACTAAGTTGGATGATCCTCTTCTTAAGAGCTCTACTGGTGCCACTGATGCTTCCTGCTGCCTTAAGGAAAGCTGGGTCTTGAATTGTTTTTTATTTATTTATTTTATTTGTAGCATTTCTCCAAAAGCCTACCTCAATCTCTCAGAAAGCAGCACAGCCATGTAACACCCATATGCACTGCACACATGTGATCCTTGTGCCTGGCCCCTGCCCCCTTTGGTAAAGCAGCAGTGTGAGTGAAGTGCAGGGATGGATGGGGGAGAGGGAGGGGGATGCGGTTGATGGTGATTGCTTCAAGGTTTGCATACTTTAAGTGCCTTGTTCTCTGGCTCCATGGCTTTTAAAATTTTCTTCATTCAAGGCAATGAGGCACAATAAAAGTGAATGAGGCAGGTCTGAAAAAAGAAGTCACTCTTACTGCTGCACTCTGTCATTCCCGAAATTATAGTGCTCTAGGCAGATGCCTAGTTCACCTAGAGGTGCTTTTAATAAGCTGTGGTAGAAAGTGCCCATAGTGCACCCTTACACGGATGTTTCCCACATGCTAAGATGGGATTTTCTACTTTCTGATTTTCTACTTTTTAAAAATATTAATAGCCATGTGCTAATGTTGCACTTACCACTACTCAATTTGTAGGTGGTAAGGGCTCATGTGGTAATCCTGTGCTACACTCCCACACACCCACTCAATAAAAAACTGAAAAATATTTTTTAATGCATGGGTAGCGTGTGCAAATTTGGAATTTACCGCAGGACACCTGAGCACATCCCACTGTAATCCTCTTCAAGCAGTGGTGTATTTACTTCAGGTGTGTGTGTTGCGTACGCACTACCTGTCAGACCCAGGGCTTTTTTTGAGGGGGTACTCGGGGGTACTGAGTACCGGCACCTTTTCCAGTGTCTGCTTAAATTGACCCATGGACCTCAAGTTTTAATGAAAGAGCTCAAGCTCTACACACCAATTCTGTCTTGTCATAGATTCTGTGACTGGTTGCAGGGGGCCTGGCTATTGTGGGGTGAGTTCCTCAGTGATCACCCCACCCCTGAAGGGTGGCCTGGCATTTGAGTACCGACACCTTTTTTGCTAGAAAAATTGCACTGGTCAGACCAAACCCCTGCCATCCCACCAGCGACTTAAAATCATCTTCCTCCAGTCTTTGCCCAGGCTATAAGATTTATCTCTTGAATTTTGTCCTTCATTCAGCATGGCTACATCTGAGAAATATAACTAATTCTGTTTGGAACTAGTCATAAACAAAGTAGAAGTCATCCAGTGGAAGTAAACTTCCAAACCGCTTGAACTCTTGTACCTATTGTATAGCCAGCAGAGTGAACCCCTCTGGCACTTCTTTTCTGGACATATTCAAGGTTACAACAGTGAAGGAGGAGACCACTGTCCTTATCTGAGGGGAAGTGGGAAAAAGAGGTTTCAAGGCTCCATATTTAGTGGACATTTCCCCCCTGATTCTATAAATTTGTACACAAATTTTTACACTTACCCCCGGATTCTATATAATGTGCCGAGATTTCCACATGGAAATCGAAGAGTATTCCATAACAATGCGCATAACCTAATTCATTAATAAGCAATCAGCGCCAATAATTGCCAGTTAACAAGCAATTATTGACATTAATTGGCATTAATTAAAATTAAATGCAGAATTGTCTAGGCATATTCTATATTGTGCTGCATGTAAATTCCATGTCACTGTCATGTCCCCTACCTCAACGCAAGTGGCGCCCTCGGGCTGCACGGGGTCCTGTCGACACACACAGTTGACTGGCACAGCCCTGAGCCATGTGTGTATAATTCTTCTTTGGCTGCAGGCTCCTTGATTGCTTTGCTTCCACCCACCTGGGTCTGCTCTTCCTCTGCCTGGCTTCCCTTGCTTCTCCCCTATTGGTCTTCCGGTTCCTCCTTTCCCTGCTCTTCTCCTATGGCTGTGCTCCTTCTCCCTGCTGGTCCCTGCTGATGTCAGATGCCAGCACTTTATCAGCTGAGCTCTTCCTGGACTCTCTGTTTCGGCTTCTACTTTGGTAGGTGTTATTTGCTCAGTAGTTTGCTTCTTCTCTACTTTGTCCCCCGTTGCTGACTTTGCCTGTACCTGGATTACTCTCTTGTCTGCTGCCTGCTACTGACTTGCCTGTACCTGGATTACTCTCTTGAACTGCTGCCTGCCTATTGACTTTGCCTGTACCTGGATTACTCTCTTGACCCACTGCCTGCCTATTGACTTTACCTATGCCTGGATTACTCTCTTGCCTGTTTGCCTATTGACATTGCCTGTACCTAGATTACTCCCCTGCTTGCTTGCTTGCTGCCTGCCTATTGACTTTGCCTGTACCTGGATCACTCTCTTGTCTGCTGCCTGCCTGGCTGATACATTCACCACCCCGCTTCCAGCTCTGTCTCGTAAGTCCTGCAGGCCGCCCGTACCTAGGGGCTCTACCTCTGGGGAACGGCGGTCAGCGCAGGTGAAACCCGGGGTTGTCCAGCCCCCAAACAGAATCTGGTCCGAGTACCGGGCTCAGCAGCGCTCTACTTGGTACAAGAACGCACAAGTCTGACAGTCACATATTTGAAAAGGGGGGCACGGCCATGGGCGTGGAATGGGTGGGTCATGGGCATTTCTAAAATCTATGTGCATTGTTATAGAATACACCTGGTCTGTGCCTAATTTAAGTGTTAGCATTTACACCAGGTTTTACTTGGCATAATTCCACATGACTAAATTTAGTTACACGTATGGGCCCTCGTCATATTCTATAAACTGTGCAAAAATTAGGTTTATTCCATAAAATATGCCTAAAAAAGCAATCTTTGCACAATGGTGTAGACCACAATGCCCAGTTGCTCAGATTTTAAAGACAAAGGCCCAACATGTATCAGCTCATATACCTCCAAATTCAATGTAGTGCGATCAAAGTTGCATGCGCAAATCTGGTTGTATTCTGTTTTGCGCACACAACTTAATTGGCTTAACAAGGCAATCAGTGTCAATAATTGTCGCTTAACAAGCAATTATTGACAATAATTGGCTTTAACAAGAATTTACGCACACAACTTTCTAAGCATATTCTATAAAGTGTTGAGCGGAAATTCTAAGATGCAGGTCTGAAGGGGCATGGCCATGGAAGAGGCATGGGTAAGTTGTGGGCATTCCTAGCATTTACATGCATTGTTAAAGAATATGCCCATTCTGCGCATAACTTAGGTATCAGCATATATACCTGGTTTTAGTTGGCATAAATGGCCATGACTAAATATAAGCGCAGGAAATGGGCACTGGGCATATTCTATAAATCACGCCTAAATTTAGGCATATTCTATATACCGCGCCTAGCTTTAGGCGTAGTTTTTAGAATATGCCTAGGCATATTTTTTTCTGCACCGACTTTTTAGGCATCATAAATAGAATCTAGCCCATAATGTCTGCATCAGAGCGAACTGACAACGTTTCCAGGCCATAGATCATACCTTAATATAAGTCACTGAGGGGGGAAGTTACTGAGGGGGAAGAGAAATGGGACTTGATATACCGTCTTTATGTGGTTTTTGCAACTACATTCAAAGAGGTTTACATAGTATATACAGGTGTTTATTTGTACCTGGGGCAATGGAGGGTTACGTGACTTGCCCAGAGTCACAAGGAGCTGCAGTAGGAATCGAACCCAGTTGTCCGGGATCAAAGTCCGCTACACTAATCACTAGGGCCTTAAGTCGCATTATTTGCGCCTTAATGTGAATTAAAAGGTTCTAACGCAGCTTGTCTTTCTCTAATGCACTTATTTTTAAGTTAGCGGGGACATAGCAATTAGATCAAAACATGCCACTGCAGGCAAAGCAGCTCATTACTATGTAAATTCCATAACACAACTTGAGTGGAGGAGTAGCCTAGTGGTTAGTGCTGTGGACTTTGATCCTGGGGAACTGAGTTCAATTCCCACTACAGCTCCTTGTTACTCTGGGCAAGTCACTTAACCCTCCATTGCCCCTGGTACAAAATAAGTATCTGAATATATGTAAACTGCTTTGAATGTAGTTGCAAAAATCTCAGAAAGGCAGTATATCAAGTCCCATTTTCATTTCCCTTGCAACACCGAGTACACTCCACAAATTGCGTTATGGCCCTGCAATTATGTTAAAATGACCCTAGCTTTTAGCTAGGGTTATTCTAGTGCCTAGAAGCATCAGGCTGGCAAGCTGTGACCCAATGCTCCTGGCCGTGACCTCCTGGGTCCATCCCCCCAATTCAGCCCTGTCGATCAAGAGTTCCCCTGGTCCAGAACCCCCAATGTAGAGTTCCCTTCAGCAAGACCCCTCATTCTGGCTCCCCACAATCGACCCCCCCCCCCCCAAAGTAAATCCTCAATCTCCACAGGATCCCCACCCCCACCCCTGTGTCTTTACCTTAATTCCCTGATGGTCTAGGGCAGGGGTAGGCAACTCCGGTCCTCGAGAGCCGCAGGCAGGTCAGGTTTTCAGGATATCCACAATGAATATGCATGAGATAGATTTGCATACCATGGAGGCAGTGCTTGCAAATCTATCTCCTGCATATTCATTGTGGATATCCTGAAAACCTGACCTGCCTGCGGCTCTCGAGGACTGGAGTTGCCTACCCCTGGTCTAGGGAGTTCCCTAGGCAGGAGTGATCCCTAGACAATCTTGCCCTTCCAGCGCTGTCTCACTTCCAGGCCCTACTCAATCTCCACCCATCTTCCTCCCCAAACTTCACTACCACTGTGACTTTTTAATTTCTAATTTCCAACACTTAACCCACTTACACAGTGCGGCAAAAGTATGGGAAGAGGAAGAGAGAGAGAGAGGTTGATCTGCTGATTGCTTTGTTTGTATTTCACTGCATGCTATTGTGTTTATTGACATATTATGGCTGTTATTTTTGCTACTGTTGTAAGCTATTCTGGACCCTTTCTGGAGGAGGGCAGCATTTAAATCAATTTAACATATTAGTGTGGTGTACCGTCCTTAAAAGAAAAGTTGTCTGAAGTGGGTTATCTTATGGCACCAAAGCATATTTCTTGATAGTTTTGAAGAACAGGTCATGGTGACTGTTTAAATTGCAGGAGACGTTCAATCGTGTTGGTATCGCTCATAAAAAAAAAAAAAAAGATAAAATGCATCAAAAATGTTAGCACAGAAATACCATTAAGAGTTCAAACTTTTTTCTCAGTCCAGGTTTATAATTTTATTTTGGGACAGCCCACTGACTGAGTAGCTGAACTGTACCCTGCCCTATGTGAGATCCAGGTCATTTCCTAAAAGTTTCCTATTTTCCTCAGGCTGGGAGGGGATAATAATCGGTTAGTGCACAGCGATGTAGCTGTGCTAACAGATTTGCGCTAGGCACACCTACTCTCTCTCCCCAAATATGCCCCCAGTGCTAAAAAATAAAAAGTGGGAAGCGCGCACAGATCTGAAAACTATAGTGGGATGCATGAGCGAGCCCAGCGGTAGTGGACTTTAACCTTTGGTAAGCACACGTTAGTGCTTACTACAGCTTAGTAAAAGGGCCCCTAAGCTTTTAATGCATGACAGTGAATGGTAACAGAGTTTGTGGTAAAATGTTTACTATTACATGGTAAATTGCACACTAAGGGGTCCTTTTACTAAGGCGCGCTGAAAAATGGCCTGCAATGGTGTAGGTGCGTGTTTTGGACTCACGCAGGTCCATTTTTCAGCACACCTGCAAAAAAGGCCTTTTTTTTAGCTGAAAATGGACGTGAGACAAAATTAAAACTGGAGCACATCTATTTTGGGTCTGAGACCATACCACCACCCACTGACTTAGTGGTAAGATCTCACACAATAACCGGGCTCTAATCGTCAGCATGTGTACACTGCCGGTTACCACCCGGTTAGCGCTGCGTGCCAGAAAAAAATATATTTTCCTGCGCGCGTATCAGACGTGCGTAAAAATTAGAATTACTGCCCAGGCACGCAGTGGCCGGGTGGTAGTTCTAATTTGACATGCATTGTATGTTAATAGGTGCCTACGTGCCTTAGTAAAAGGGCCCCTAATAGCATTTTCTGTTAGAGGGCGTAACTAGGTGAGTCGTGGGCACAGAATGGGTGCTTCCAGCACACTCAAGTTAATGCAATGCACATACCGCATGCTGACAAATGTGATATTAACATGGTAGTGCACCTCTAAACAGGAGGCGCTAAGAATTAGATTCTATATATGACCCCTAAAAAATCAGCTCCAAAACAAAGTATGCCAAGACGTATTCTATAAAGTACACGAATAAGCCTACATTTCTGTGTAGTTTATAAAGTATGCTGAGTGCCTATCCACTGACTAAATTTAGTTGCAGGCAGTTACACCAAGTAAAACGGTATAAATGCTAATGTCTAAATTATGCACGGACCGGGTGTATTCTATAACCATGCGCATTGATTTTAGAAATGCCCATGACCCACTCACCCATGGCCCTGCCCCATTTTGAACTACACGACGTAGAATTTACGCACATCACATTGTAAAATACACTTAGTTCTGCACATAAATTCTAATTAATGCCAATTAGTATCAATAATTGCTTGTTAAGTGGCAATTATCGGCGCTGATTGGCTTGTAAACTAATTAAGTTGCGTGTGCAAATCCAGAATACGACTGGATTTGCACATGCATCTTAAGTTACGCTATATAGAATCCTGGGGTAAGTGCCTCCACACTTATTTCAACTAGAGTAATGCACATAAAGGCCGTTTTAAAGATCACCTCCAATGGACATGCTAGGAATGCCGCCTACTTGTAGCTGCATTTGTTTTGCACTTGCTGCATGTGGTAATAGAAACATAGAAACATGACGGCAGATACAGGCCATTTGACCCATATAGTCTGCCCATCCTCTGTAATCTCTAATTCTTCCGGTTTCTAAGCAATCCCACATGCTTATCCCATGCCTTTTTAAACTCTGGAACAGTCCTCAACTCCACCACCTCCACCGGGAGGCCATTCCACGCCTCCACCACCCTTTCTGTGAAATAATACTTCCTCAGGTTGCTCCTAAGCCTATTCACTCTCAACTTTGTCGTATACCCCCTCATTCCAGAGCTCTCCTTCATTTGAATGCCCTTGAGATATTTAAACATTTCTATCATGTCTCCTCTTTCCCTCCTCTCTTCCAGCATATACATATTGAGGTTCTTAAGCCTGTCCCTATAATTTTTGCATTCAAGACCACTTACTAATTTCGTAGCCACCCTCTGGACCGATTCCATCCTGTTTATATCTTTCCATAGGTGCGGTCTCCAGAACTGCACGCAGTACTCCAAATGAGGCCTCACCAGAGACTTATACAACGGCACTATCACCTTCTTTTTCCTGCTGGTCATGCCTCTCTTTATGCACCCAAGAATCCTTCTGGCTTTGGCCGTTGCTTTTTCTACCTGTTTGAAAGTTTTAATGTCGACAGACACAAACACCCCCAAGTCCCGCTCTTCCTTCACACACTGAAGCACTACACCCACTATACTGTACCGTTCCCTCGGATTTTTGCGACCCAAGTGCATGACCCTGCATTTTTTGGGATTAAAACTTAGTTGCCAAATATCGGTCCATTCCTCAAGCTTCGCTAGGTCCTTCCTCATGTCAATCCCACCCTCCAGGGTGTCCACCCTGTTGCACAGTTTAGTATCATCCGCAAAGAGACAAAGCTTACCAGACAGCCCTTCCGCAATATCACTCACAAAGACGTTAGAAAGAATATCTTAGAAATTCTAATACACTTTAGTAAAAGGGTCCCTTAGCGCAGACAAACTTGATCTGACTCATGTTAACCTATGAATTGATGTTCATAAGTTACAGTTTCCTTCTTTTTTCAAACCAAGGTTAGTTTCTTCTACTAAGAGACTCTTTACTTTTGCAGTAGTTTCTTTATGTGCTAGCGTTTTTATATATTCCTATTTTATATATTCCATATATTCCTATGGGTGTCTTTAGCGTTTAGCACTCACTAATGTTTAGCATGCACTAAAAATGTTAGTGCGCCCTTAGCGCAGTTTCGAAAACAGAGCCCTTCAATTTTGCTTTTTTACTAAATACTTTCCCTAAATTTGTACTTCGATGTTTTTTTTCTAGTATTTGCTTTTTATTGTTGCAAGATTCATTATGTTTTATGCAGTTTGTAGCTCATGATTGCTTTTATTATGCTGTAAACCATTCTGAGCCTTCGGTTTGACACATTATATACGATTTGATATGTTATGTTACATTGTTATCAATTAACACATGTACAATCAATTTGCACATGTTAAAAGCTCTAATGCCTGTTAAAAATTATTTATTACAACATATATTTGAAATGAACTGGAAAAGTCCAAAAACTGAGAAAAAGTCTACCCCCCCCCCCCTAAAAATGGATTGAAAAGCTTTTATCTGTGCACATCCCTACACAGTAGATATATGCTTAGGGCCCCCGGAGCCAGTGCACATGGCTTCTTTAATAATATATTGGTTTAAATTAACGTATCACTGAGCTCAATCAACTATGTAAACAACCAGAAGAAAACTTAATCTAATAGATGTAGAAGATGGAGTAAATGGTAGAGTCCTTTCAAAACTATTATTAGCAAATAACACTTAACAAGCAAGAAAAAAAACCAACTAGAACACTAATATTACATGTTTACAAGTGGGATAGTTGAGTAAGTCAGCTGTTATTTTAATGGTTTCTTTGTGAGCTGTATTGTTGTTCAGACAGAATCATATGTTAGCATTCAGAGCTATTTGTATTTCATATAATACTGCTCTAATGATTAAATAAGCATTGATTTTTCAGCTGCAACAATATTTTTCTGACTGATCCCATAATTTAGCTTTCATTGCTGATTGATAATTCCTACGCTTAATAAAGCAGTTCAAGAGGAATTTGTTTATGAATTCACAAATCGGGTTAGGAACATTTTATTGCCATTGCTGGCAATCTCTGAGATCTCCTTCCTTTTGGGCAGGGTAGCAGCAACGGGTAATTCTGTGCACTTTTTCTTTCAGCTGCCTCTTCCTGCATGCATACTGCAGCGTTAGCCAGAGGACTGAAGAAGGATGGCATTGGTGGAGATGGGGTGATAGCTGACAAGAATCCTACGTAGGCGCAGTGCCTCCATAGGAACAGCAGGAGCAGGCTTTGCCCAAACATCAGTAGCCGCAGCTCAGAAAAACTGCATGAAAAATAATAACCCTATTTCCCAGCACTAAGGCAGAATTTCTATTTTGGAGCTAGATGACAACCTTTAATAATCAGAGGCAAAACAAGAGAAAAATTCCCAGCACTTGAGATACGATCTAAATGAGTCCAGCTGGTGCTATGCAGACTACAGGGAGGCTACCTGGGACATTGCAAGGATGCTGGTGCAAATTCTTGCCAGCTGGTACATCTGTGAAAATTATTTTGGTGTGGCTCATGACAAGAGGATAATACAGAAGTCAATTCTGAAAGCAGTTTCCATGGATAAAAGGGGTTTCACATGTGTTAAATAGCTATGTGAAATGTCACCCCTTTGGAGTCCTTTTACTAAGCTGCAGTACGCACAAATTCATGCTTACCGCAGCAAAAATGGGCTTACCGTGGGGCGTGCTCAGGTATCCCATGGTAAGTTTTGCATGTGTACATGCTACCCACGTGCTAAAAAATACTGGGGGTGGAGAGTAGGCATGTTTTGTGCTGATCTGTTAATGCAGCTATGATTCCATGGTGCTAATTGATTACTACTACTACTACTTATCATTTCTAAAGCGCTACTAGACGTACGCAGCGCTGTACACTTGAACATAAAGAGACAGTCCCTGCTCGACAGAGCTTACAACGTAAGCTCTTTGAGCAGGGACTGTCTCTCTATGTCAAATGTTCAGCGCTGTGTGCGTCTGGTAGTGCTATATAAATGCTATTAGTAGTAGTAATTAGGACAGACAGACAGAACAAAGCACATGGTTAGCGTGTATGCCCTTACAGCATATGCAAAATAGGTACTGGTAAGTACTCATGCGCTAATGGCTATGCACTAATGGGAAACTTAGGATGATCCGCCACACACCGCCAAGGACACTAAGGTCCTCCCAAGGACTTTCACTAACTGCACTCTCTCCAAAAGACATTACACGGATACCCGCAAGCGAGCCTTCTCTGGAGTAGCCCCCACAATCTGGAATGCATTGCGCTGTGCCTCACCTCTCCACGGCTTCCGAAATGTCTTTAAAGGTAGGGTGCTCAGCTGGTTGGAGGGAGCTGAGGAGGGTAGGCAGTGGCGTAGCAAGGAGGGCTGGCACCCGGGGCAGGGGGGGGGGGTGTCATCGTGCTGCACCCGGGGGGTGGGGAGCTGGCAGGAAGCACCCCCCCCTGAGCTGACACCCGGGGTGGACCGCCCCTCCCGCCCCCCCCCCTTGCTATGCCACTGAATTCAGGTGAACTAACTTGTTAGTCTCACTCACACACACAAGGATTGACTCGGGCTGCACATACTGCATACTCGGGCTGCACTAGCTGAGATAATATTTAACCATCTCTCTGACCTCATGTGCAACTTTCTTCAAATCAATCACCTTACTTTCTAATTCTTCCTACTTTCTTACTCATCTATATGTTACAACTTTGCCTTACCCTTCACTACCAATTATAATGTTCTAGTACATATCGTGTTGTCATTGCAAGTTGTATACCATGCCATACTTTGTATTGCTGTTTGAATATTTTTACTGCTCTAATTGGCTCTACCAGGTTCGGAGGTTGTCAGCCAGGACTGAGATAAGGAGGAATAAAAAAAAGTGATGATGGCTGGTGTCAGCAGAACAACAGCTAATGCAGCCCATCCATCAAGTTTTGGTAAAAATTAACAGTAAGGTTATACATAGAGATTAACAGGAACTACAGATCAGGAAGGGTGCTGTTTCACATCAGCGGACCATGTTATCACCAGACATGTGGATGCATCACCAAAATAATATACTCAGTCACCATTAAAAAGGGGTACCTGGTTTGGTAGTGCAATATGGGTTTGATTTTATATCAGGACATCTATGTGAAAAGTCTAAAAAAGGTAACTACTTGAAGCCTATTATACAAAGCCAACATAGGTGCTTATGTGCCTTTTTAAAATAGGTTCCCAGAACAGTCTCTGTAATGTGTAATGCCAACACACATACTTACATCAAAGGAGGAATAGATGTGTCTTATGTACTCTATGCATATACTTGCATAGTTTATAAACCTCGCCCTTCCTCTACTCAAACTATGTGCTGGGAAATACATATGGCACCCATATAATTACATGTTGTTTTCTCACTACATGTGTTTATAATGCACACATGTAAAATAGCTTTTACATGGAGGAACACCTTTATAAAATTACCTACGATTAGTCCTAGGCCCCCATAAGTAGGATATGGTCTGGGATGGAGATTAGTTTAAGTAGGAGGTGAGGGATGGCGCTGTCATGGTACCACATGTTGTAGCTGTCACTCTGCAACAAGCCCCATCACACATAGGAATGGGGTGGGGTGGAGTGGAGTGGAGGAGTGGCCTAGTGGTTAGGGTGGTGGACTTTGGTCCTGGGGAACTGAGGAACTGAGTTCAATTCCCAGCACAGGCAGCTCCTTGTGACTCTGGGCAAGTCACTTAACCCTCCATTGCTCCATGTAAGCCACATTGAGCCTGCCATGAGTGGGAAAGCACAGGGTACAAATGTAACAAAAAAATAAATAAAAAATAGGAATGGTCAGATGGGAAAGCTACTGCCTAAGAACATAGTCTGATACGAAGTGCACTGAATTTTGTAAAGGGTATACATATCTTTCTTTGTTGAAGAGGTATTATGTTATTCTGAAGTTATTGTGGTGACGTCTAAAAAGGTCTTTGACTTTCCATTTTATCTGGGTATTAATCTGGCAGTTTCCTAGGAAACATTAAATATTAGCCCAGGGGCTGATGCAGTTAGCTTGCTTTAGAGCTATGAGTTAAAGCTCAATGCATGATTACTAAAATTCTTCAAGGAAGCTTAAAAAAAGTCGCAAGTCCATATGCTGGCAGTAAAGGGAAGAAACAGGTATGAAATGCTGCTACAGAAGAATAAACTAACTTTTCACTCCTCCTCAGACCTTAAAGCCCCGGCATTGTAGTCAGTCTTCTTGTGTTCTGCGCACTTTTCTGCATCTGCACAGAATAGCTAATAGCTTCATTACCATGGATTTTTAATGTGCTGTGTACTGTCTATCCAAAATTTTGCACACAGCTCATGTGCAAAGCTCATTTCTATGTAAGGAGCAAAGTGGTAAGCAAAAGCCGAGCTAACCTGTGTGCAAAGCCTACTGCACTATTCTGCTCAACTTCTGTCTTTCATTGAATGCTTTCTTCTGTTCCACCCACATTGGATGGCTGGCCCTTATTGTTTGAACATAGATATGCATAATATTTCAATTACTTATAAAGCTGGTTTATTTGTTACAATGGTCACTGTTAGCATTTGCTGTTTGACATTCGTATTTTACATGAATACAGGAAAATGTAACAAAGAGAACATTTAAAATGTTGAAATACAATTTAAAAACACAACAGTAGTTTAAAAATGTTCTAGTAGACATCAGGAATAAAAGTGCAAAATGTAACAATAAAAGTGCATGTAATACTCTAGCAAGTACTTTGAGAACTGTCTTCAAGATAAAGAATTCTAAATTTAGGGGCCCTGTGAGGGAGTGAGTGGTCTATTGGCAGGTATCCCTAGGAACACTCCTTCAATGAGGGGCCCTTTTGCTAAGCCGCGTAAGCATCTACATGCACCCAACGTGCGCCCAAATGGAGTTACTGCCCAACTACTGCATGGCTCTTGCGGTAATTACATTTTTGGTGCGCGTCCAATATGCACGTATGAAAAATAATTATTTTTGGCCGCGCGTATCGGACACACACCAAGTGCCATGCGATGCGTGTAGGTCATTACCGCCTGGTTTCCGCATGAGACTTTACCGCTAGATCAATGGCTGGCGGTAAGGTCTCAGACCCAAAATGGGTGTGCGCCAATTTTGATTTTGCTGCACGTCCATTTTCAGCAAAAATTTTTAAAAAGGCATTTTTTGCAGGTGTGCTGAAAGATGGAGCTGCACACGCCCAAAACATTCACCTACACTACCGCAGGCCAATTTTCAGCACACCTCAGTAAAAGGACCCCTGAGGTTGCAGTTTAACTACCTTATGGCAGGTGGCACTTGTACTCCAGCCTCCTTCCTTTCCAGATCTGCCTGGCTCAGTGCTTATTTTGGGGTCCCTTCTTGCCCCGGGTTGGGTAGACTGTTTACTCCTGCCTGGCCTTTCTTTCTCTGTGCGGAGGAAATCTGTCAGGGCTCCCCAACGGCAAGTTGGACATTGAGGGGGAGGGGACCGGGAAATAGAGTAAAAGAGTAAAAGAAATAATTAAGACAAGCGCAAATAAATATAGGGTGTATGGAAGAAGGAAAGCAAGAGGGGACTGGGGGATTCAGAGAAGGGACAGGGACATAGAGAAGAGATGCTAGGCAGAGGTAGTCTAGGGACCAGGCAATGATGGAAAGGGTTGTGAATGAGAAAGGGGTATGGGGAGGGTTAATGCTTGAAAGGGGTGTGAGAAGAACAGAGGGGCAAGGGGAGGGCAATGCTGGAAAGGGTTAGTGTAGCAAGGGATATAATACGGGGCATGGGAGGGGCATGGGCTGGAGCAGGTGTCAGGTTTTTCTCTATTAAAAAATTGGCAACCCTGCCCAGATCTTAAGTGTCCTAGTTGGAGCCAGGCCTGGATTTATGTATGAGTAACTGGAACTGTGCTGAAGAACGTAGAACTGTTAAAGAGAGAAGGAAGTAAATATTATTGTGGCTGTTGCCCAGGGTTGAACTGAGTCTGTGACAGGGGAACAGACTGTATTGCTTTGATTATTTATTCACCAATAAAGCTTTTCCTTTGACTTTACACTGCAATCTGTCTGTGAGGTCCTGTAGCCAACTGCAAGTCACTTTACTAAAGACCACTGTTGCCTCTAAGCTGAGTAGGTGTTCTCCAACTTCATTGCTATCAATAGGGGGTGGTGCTTCAATATTGTGTTTTCAGTATCTAGGGTCTGGCAGGTTCCCTCACTATTAAAAATGTGATTTTGAAACAGCACCCACCACTGGCAGGACTGTAGATGGAGGACTCCCACTCAGCTTAGAGGGAACCATGCCACAGACCCTTTTACTTCCCGAAATGGTCCAGTGGCAAGTGGCTCACTTGCTGCACGATCATTTGTTTAAGAAAAAGGAAACCTGCCTTTTACCCACTGCAGTAAAAGGGGGCCTTGGAGCACCTCAGAAACACACGATGATGCCAGCGTAGGCCCCCTTTTGCTGCAGCTTCATAAAAGGACCCCTAAACGTCTTTCCAAGATCATAAGGAGCTACAGTAGGATTTAAACTGAGCTTCCCTATCTCAGCCTGCTGCTCTAAGCATTAGGCTCTATTACCTCTTAGCAACTAGAGCTTTTTATGCAGTGCTTCAATCTATAGAGGTTCAATGTAAACACATAGGACTAGATTCTATATAACACTCCTAAAAAATTGTTTCCAAAACGAAATACGCCTATGCATATTCTATAAAGTACGCCTAAATTTAGGCGTACTTTATAAAATAAGTCTAAATTTCTGCACAGTTTGTAGAATACGCTGAGTGACTGTCCACATGATTAAATTTAATCGCAGGCAGTTACATCAAGTAAACCTTGGTGTAAATGCTGACACTTGAATTAGGCGTGGACCAGGTGTATTCTATAACAGTGCACATAGATTTCTTTCCTGTACTGAAGGTAGTTGGTGATGCTTCTTGTGGCTTTTGGTATTGGGTTCCGCCATTTGGAGCCCAGGTAGCTAAATCCTGCTGTGTAGATGGTTTTATAAGTGATATTTCTGCAGTTGGGTAGGTGAAGAAGTAAGTAGCCTCTGCTTTCTGGACTTGCATTTCTTGGGGATAACTCAATCATGTCTAGCATATATTCTGGTGCCATTCGAATAGTATATTAAACATGAGGGTGCTCGTTTTGAAGAGTAATCTTGCCTTGATTAGTAGCCAGTGCAATGTTTTGAGTAGTGGAGTTGCTCTTTCATATTCTGACTGCTCGAATATCAGTCTTGCTGCAGTGTTTTGGATGGTTTGCAGCTATTTTAATTTGATTTCTTTGCACCCTACGTATACTGCTATATCTATCTATCAATATCTATCTATAGATAGATAGATAAATAGATAGATAGATATAGATATAGATATATGGGTAGATAGATAGATAGATACAGATACATAGATATAAATATATACATACACATACATTTGACCACCCTTGTCCTAGATTTTTTTGTAGTTTTTTTTTTTAAGAGCCTTAGCACTAGTCACAAGGATAGGGAAAATAAGACAAAATAATTGCAGAGTTCTGTCTTCTGCCATCAAACCACATCTATGCATTCTTGGGGTGGAAGAAGAAAACCCAAGAGCAGGAGAAGACAGGACCTGCAGGATCTTTAAGCAAGTATTGGCTCAGATTTTGTATTCCTCACCTGCTACTCAATTTCTCCCACTACAAGGTGAGGGGGAGATGGCAGCAGGAAGGGAGAGAAGAGTGAAGAGTGGGGTGGAGTCTAAAACCTGTGCCTGAAAATATCTTGTTATGATATTATTACCACTGTTATCACTAACCTCAGTTTTTATCTGAGAATATTCCTAACAGTGGCTAGACATTCTAATGATTTCTCTAAAAGGTTAAGCATTTTAATATAAGAGTCTATAATGTTCCTCCAAAGGGAGTAATATTACTCCAAAGGGAGTCTAATGTTATTTCCCAGTGTTAACCATTTTATACTTTTTCATTTTCTTAGCTCAGGTGACCTTTGGTATATATCAAACATAGTTCTACTACATGGCGACAACCCTAGATAATGTGATATCTAGGCAAGCTATATATATTTATTATTACTCTTATGTACTTTACATGCTGATGTGTCTTGCACTAATGGTGAAGTAATTACATAAAGAAAGAGACCTTTCTCTTTTTTTTCATTTTTTTTAATAACACTCTTTATTGAATATCCATTGAGATTATAAAGACATAAATAATCATCATAGTACAAAGCATTTCTTAAATATACCATGCTATTATGCAACATAATTGATAGATTAAATTCAACTGCCATTGTCCCCAGATCCCACCTCCCCCCATCCCATAGCCCCCCCCCCCCCCTCGCAAGGTACCATCAGCATGAGTAGATTTATCTAAAGAGAAGATACCAAACACAAGAACAAGTATAGATAGGCTGTTAAATATTCAAAGCAAGGCTTCATGTTCTATGTGGCAAAATCCAAACAGGGTCTCCAAGGGGTTCATTTTCAAAGCACTTAGACTTACAAAGTTCCATAGGTTATTATGGGACTCATTTTCAAAACAGAAAAATGTCTAAAAAGTGGCATAAAGCAGTATTTGGATGTTTTTCTCTCCAAAATGACCAAATCAGTATTTTCAAAACCTATTTCCAGACATTTTTCTATGCAGTTCTCCTGCAGTGTATCATAGCATCAGTAAAACTAAATGAGAAGCCCTGCCTTGCATGACCTGATTGCATCATTTTGCATGGCTCAGCCATAGGGTTGTGCAGGGAACAATCCTAAAGGATGGATCAGAGACAAACTAGAATCAGAAATTTTGCATATGTTGTTAAAGTAATGCAGTTGCCATATTAGTATACATATAGGTAGAAGTAAGAGCCAGCCAATACGCTGTAGGTCAGGCCATTAAAAATTGTTACCTGTAACATGTTTGTTGATTTTTATTTCTATACAAAATGCATTCAAAAAGCATAAAATAGTAAGCTTTCATGCAGATGATCACTGATTTAATACTCTAGTCATGTCTTAAGCCCACTGTGTTACAGAAGAGAGGGTAAAAACAGCATACAAGCATAAACAGAAACAGAAAAAAAGCAATACTGGGCTTTCAGGATAGAGATAACAGTCATCCTTTAATCTTAAAATGACCCGACATGGGCCGTGTTTCGGCGTACACACGCCTGCCTCAGGGGTCAGAATGGTTCTTATGTGTGTAATATGGTGGGTTTTTTCCACAGACGGCGTTCTGTTTGATTAAACGGACAATCACAACGTAGTGGGCAATATGCCTTAACTTTGTGGTTCATTTCTATTATTCCATATTACACACATAAGAACCATTCTGACCCCTGTGGCAGGCGTTTGTACGCTGAAACACGGCCCGTGTCGGCTCATTTTCAGATTAAAGGATGACCGTTATCGCTATCCTGAAGGCCCAGTGTTGCTTTTTTTCTGTTTAAGCCCACTGTGCCCAGCAGGGGCTAGGAACGCTGCAGAGGCAGAGCTCATGGTCCATGGGAGGAAAGAGATACAACCATTGTTAAGAGCAACACCCAGAACTTGGATTTAGAACTAATGATCCAGAGTTCCAGAAGGAGGAGGATAGAATTTATCCAGAGGGCAGTGGTCTTTGTCATAAGGCATATGGGGATATACTTAAATATCCCAATATGCATATTTTAGAAGAAAGGCAAGAAAGGAGACATATGGCAGAAATATTTAAATACCTTCATAGTATAAATGGACAGGAGTTCGACCTCTTTCAGTTGAAAGAATGCTCTGGAGCAAGTGGCCATTAGATGAGGGTGACAAGGGATCAGGACTAATCTAAGGAAATATTTCTTTATGGAAAGGATGGTAGATATGGAGTATAGTCTCCCAGTGGATGTGGTGGAAATGAAGACTGAATCTGACTTGAAAAAAGTATGAGACAAGCATAGAACATCTCCGAGGAAGAGGAAGAGATTGTAAAGCTCAGTAGTTGGTGTGGATGGCACACTGGATAAATCATATGGTCTTTATCTTGCATCATTTTCTTGATTTTAACCCTGGTGCATGATTCTTGACCCTAAGATCATTACTGCTTTGACCAAAAAAGGAAAAGTGAGAGAAAGAGTCTATTAAAATATAGGGAACGTGCTTGGGTGGTTGTGAATGATGGTTTAGAACAGTAATCCCAGCCCTGATCTCAGTGAACTGGAAGAAAAAAGAGAAAGGATGAACTATACATAGTAACATAGTAGATGACGGCAGAAAAAGACCTGCACGGTCCATCTAGTCTGCCCAACAAGATAAACTCATATGTGCTACTTCTTGTGTATACCTTACCTTGATTTGTATCTGCCATTTTCAGGACACAGACCGTAGAAGTCTTGCCCAGAACTAGCCCCACCACCTAAACACCAGCCCCGCCTCCCAATCTCGGCTAAGCTTCTGAGGATCCATTCCTTCTGCACAGGATTCCTTTATGTTTATCCCACGCATGCTTGAATTCCGCTACCGTTTTCCTCTCCACCACCTCCCGCGGGAGAGCATTCCAAGCGTCAGTCGTTGTCAGACAGAGGGCAGGAAGGAGGTGCGGTCAGAGGCTCTGAGGAAAGGGAGCCAGGCCTGGTCCCTTCCCCAGCTATGCGGAGGGGGCCTGGGGAGAGAGGCCCAGGAAACTCCCAGGCTATGGGGCCTACAAGGCCGAAGGATCTGAAGGCCCGGCGGAGTAGCTCTCAGCCAGTCCCTCCTCCAGCACGAAGGGAGCGTAGTCCCCTGGACCGTAAAGCGCCCAGGGCCAGGGAAGATTGTGGATCTGAAGCCTCCTCCATGACCCAGCGGCGTCCAGGTAAGGAGCCTGAAGATCATGGGGGAGGAAGGAGGAAGGTTGAGGCCCTAAAGGTGCAGACCCAGAAGGAGCAAGGACAAGAAGGAATGGAGGTGGGGCAGGAGGCCCAGTTGGGATTTGAGGCAGCCGGCAGTGAAGAAGAGTGGTCAGAAGAAGGGGAGGAGGCCGGTGAGTGGGAGAATATGGACCCAGGACAGTGTGCCAGAGAAACGGTGGAGCGGGTGAGGCACATCAAGTCTCTGGAGAAGGAAATAGAGGAGCTGGGGAAACGGTTGAAAATGACTAAAGCCATGAGTAGGCTGGCCCCAGCAGAGCATGGTCAAAAGTATAAGACTGAAGAAAAGCGCTTAACAAAGTTGCTGAAACAGAAGGAAAAAAGAATTGCTTGTTTAAAAACAGGCTCTGCAAATCCCTTGAGGGAGGTTTATGAGAATCAAGAGAGGATGCAGGCTGGCACATCTAAAACTATGAGCCAGGAGGTTTTTTCCCCAGCACAGGAATCTACCAGTTTAAGCTCAGGAACATTGTTTCACAAAAGGCAGTTGGTAACAGAGATTGTACAAAGTCCAAACAGTCAAAGTACATTGCAAACTATGAAAGCCCTGATGAGCCCAAGGGAAGAGGGAGTACTCAGGTTGGATACAGCTCCAGGAGAAGGGGGAGGGGCGGATTGTTTGGCCTCAGGTATTACGGTAGAACAGAAAGGAAAAGACACAAAGTTACAACACTTTCATATTATTGAAACGGATGGAGACAGGTTTTCCACCCAGGACACTTTTTTAGTACCCACTAGTGGGGAAGAAGAACAGGGTGTGGAAAAAAGTATTGAACTTACCTGTGTGGAGAGATTGCAAGAGAAGCAAAAACCAGCAGGCTTCCAACTGCAGGAGCACTCCAAAGGTGCTCTGATTGAGGCAGCAGTTTCTGGTGATCAATTATCATCAGCTGTGCAGCTTGGCTCAGAGCAGGTCTGCCCGCGAGGTCAGGACGGACAGGAGGAAGAATCAGGAGAGATCTCTGTTCAATCTGCAGCCAAGTTTGCAGGGGACCTGCTAGGGTATGGTGCTCAGGACATAGAGAATCAGCAGGAGAAAGAGGAACTGGAACAGGAGTTGCATGGAATGGAGCAGGACATTGGACCAATTGCTCAGACCAGAGTAAGCTCTGAAAGTGCACTAATTTTTAAAGCTCCTGATGTCCCAGTTGAAGGTCTGGGTTTGAACTGGTTGAGGGGGGGCTGTGTGCGAGGGGAGGGTGGGGGGGCGGGGGGAGGGTCTTGGTCAAGAGAGGGGTATGCTTTCTTGTCGGAAGGTGGGGGAGGGGGATGTGGGGAGCCGGGATTCGGAGGAAGGGAAGAAGGGTAGGGGAGAAGTGAGGGGGCGGGGGAGGGGCAGGGTGCTCTTTCCTTTGCGGCGGTGGTGAGGGGGGAGGGGAGATGGGGGGGCGGCCAGTGTCTGTGGAGGGATCAAGGGGGAAAGGGGGGGAAGGGAGAGGGGCGGGGCAAATCCCCAAACGAAGGAATGTGGTGCAGATTAGATGGGTGGGGGAGGGGCTATGCCTTCTCGGGAGACGGTTTTGAGGATGGTCATGGGCCTGGGGTTTGTGCCGGAGGACTTCTATGCCTGTATTCACCCAGTTAATTTGCCTGAGTACGATGTTAGTTTTCTAACGCAGAGGGGTATGGAAATCTTTTGGGAGAGGTATGAGGGGGTGAAAGGAAGGGGGGATTGGAGCAATTATGTGGTTATTCCTATTAGTAGACCTGACTTGGTGCAAGTCACTGTATTGGTACGAAACGAGTCCATTTCAGGGGCAGACCTGGCCTACTGGTTACAGCGGCATGCGGATTTGAGAACCCCGTTATCCAAACTCCCGGATCCAAGTAGGGTGTGGGCAGGGGGGTGGGGGGCTTGGGTTAAGCTAAGACAGGAAGGGCAAGTGGTCAAGCACATTCCTTCTGCGGCTTTTATTGGCCGGGACAGGATTCTCTGTTTTTACAAGGGACAGCCACGGCAGTGTTTCCGTTGCGGATCCTTTCGCCATTATAGTATGTCTTGCCCAGTACAACAGTGTGTAAAGTGCGGGAGTAAGGAGCACTATACAGAAAATTGTTCCTCTATCCGTTGCAATTTGTGCGGGGGTCTGGGGCATGCCTTTAGAGACTGCCCGAGGGCGCGTCATAATAGGAGGGATGAGGGCAGGGGGAATATGATTCGGGGAGAGGGGCAGGATCTAGGTCAGGGTTCTGGGGGTCTGGGGGTTGGGAGGGCTTGGGAGGAAGGGGGAGGAGAGGGAGGTTTGGGGGTACAGGGGAGGGGTGGTTTGCAGGGGGAAGAGGAGGGTTTACGGTTAGAGGAGGGCGGGGGTCTAGAGACTAGAGGGGGACAGGAGGAGGAGGGAAAGGGAGAGTGGGTTCAAGTGTCAAAATTAAAGAAACGGAAGGTTTCAAAGGGAAAGGGTTTGACATTACAGGGGTTGCCTGGGGTGGGGCAGGGGGGTAATCGATTTCAGATTTTGGAAGAAGAGGATGGGGGGGCAGAGATACAGGGGAAGGGGGATGATGGGGAGAAGGGACCTCAGGAAGAGGGAGGAGGGGAGAGGAGTCGGGGAAAGGTCAAGGGGGAAAGGAGTCAAGGTAGGAAGGGAAGGGGTACCCATGACGAGGAGGGGGGGATGGAAGTGGAAGATGTTGAGGTTGGGGAGGAGGAGGGGGTTCCGGTAGGGAAGGGAGGGGGGGTAAGAGGAGGATGGGGCAGGGGGTGGTTAGCCAGGAGCAAGCTCAAGGGGACGGTAATGTAGAGGTAGGAAAGGAGGGGGAGGGGGTGCAGAGGGGAGAGGTTCAAGAGGGGAAGGTTGCAGGGGGGGATTCCGTAGGGTTTAAAAAGAAGAAAGGGAGGAAGAAAGGTATGAGGGAGGGGGGAGGGGAAGGTTGGGATCAGGATACAGGGATACGGGACTGGGCGGCAGAGATAGGGGATAATGGAGAGGAGGATTACATTCTGGGTAGCAGGTTGCCACAGAGAGTAGATAGTATGCAAAGGAAGGAGGAGAGTGAGGAGTTGCATGAGTCCTAATGGGGGGTATGGCAGGGCTTCTTCTGACGTTCGCCACCCTAAATGTGGCGAGTGTGGCTTCCCAGAGAGCTCAGTGTTTGGCCTATGAGTGCTTTTCTCAGGTTAAGGCCGATTGTTTTCTGCTTCAGGAAACGCGTTTGCAGAACCTGGAGCAGCTGAGAAGGGCGCGCAGGGATTGGAGATGGGGACCCTCGGTGTGGGGGCTGGCAGGGGAACGATATGGGGGAGTGGGGATTTTATTTAAGACACATAAGGTGGAAATTCAGCGTGTGATGGAACTCGGGGTGGGGAGGTGTTTAGTGGTAGACGTATTATGGCAGGGTATGGCGTTGCGAATTATTAATCTTTATGGGCCGCAGACTAGGAAGGAGCGCAGTTTGTTATTAGGGAAGATCAGGCCTTACTTGTTTACTGCACGCCAGGTAATTTGGGGGGGAGATTTCAATTTAATTATTAGGAAACAGGATAGTGGGGGTACTAAGGTACAGGTGACATATGATGGGGTGCGCTTGCTCGGGATCATGAAAGAGGGGGGGCTGATAGATGTTCACATAGAACATTTCCCAGATGAGGATGGATTCACGTTTAGCAGGGGGAGATGTAGGAGCCGAATTGATCGGTTTTTGGTTCGTAGAGGGGTATGCCAGCGGGGGCCTCGCCTGCTGGACGTGGATTTTTCCGACCATAAACTGCTTCTTGTGGAAGTAGGGGGGTCGGCGGCTCATAGGATAGGTAGGGGGTTGTGGAGGATGAATTTAAGATGGGTCCAGGATGAGGAGGCTCAAAAGAAATATTTGAATTTTTTAGAAGACCAGTTATCCTTACGGGGGATCTTTCCCTCCAGAGGAGAATGGTGGGAGGTGGTGAAAAAACGGACGCGTTTCCTTTTCATGGGACAGGCACGGAGGAGGGGAAGGGAAAGGACACGTTTGGGGATGGCCTTGAAGCAAAGGAAGGATTATTTGATTTCCAAGGGAGGGAGGAAAGAGGATATCCAAGAATTACAGTCTCTGTTAGAGAAGACTCAATACGATCGGTATTCCTCTTTAGTTTATGAGAGGGACTTTGGTAAATTGATTAGCCCAGATCCCTTCGTTTGTTGTAGGGAAAGAAGAGAGCATAGGGTGGTGGAGGGTTTTAGGGATACTAGGGGGGTGATGCAGGATTCCAAAGAGGGAATATTGAAGGTGGTGGAAGAGCACTTCAGGGGTTTTTTTTCGGATCAGCACTTGGATGGGGGGAGGATGGATCAGTATGTGGAAGGGACTCCGGGGGGTGGGGAATTGGGGGTCTCATCTCCAGGCCCTTTCGTGCCCCTGGACACTGCAGGAGGTTGAGGAGGCTATAGGGGCCCTGAGAAAGAGGACATCTCCGGGGCCGGACGGGCTGCCGGCAGAATTCTATCATACGTTTCGCAGGCGCCTGGCTCCGATTTTATTGGATCTCTGGGAAGAGGCACGTCAGAGGGGGTCTCTTCCAAAATCCTTGTTGGAGTCTGCATTGATTTTGTTAAGTAAGGGCAAAGATCCGCAGCTGTTAACTAACTGGAGGCCTATTGCGCTACTGAACTGTGATCGTAAGATCTTTGCGCAGATGCTCTTCAAGCGTATGCGGCAATTCTCGGGGGACTTGTTGGCAGCCTCACAGGCTTGTGGGGTGCCGGGTAGAGGGGTGCTGGAGGCTGCGGCATGGGTGAGGGAAGGTTTAGAGCGGAGTCGGGAGGAGGGGTCAGGGTGGCTGATGGTGGCGCTTGACCAAGAAAAAGCCTTTGACAGGGTCCAATGGGGATTCCTCTGGCGGGTTTTAGAGTATTACGGGTTCCCTAGGGATTGGGTGGCACAATTACGGTTGTTATATTCTCATGCACATGCATTTCCATTGATCAATGGGTGGAAAGGGGGGGAATTTGAGCTGACGGCAGGGGTTCGGCAAGGGTGCCCTTTAAGCCCTTTGCTGTATGCATTTTCTATAGACCCTTTTATTAGGCGTCTGGAGCAGGGTGGGGTGGGAGGATTGAGGGGGGTGGAGGTAAGCACGGGAGAACAGTTGCGGGTGGTGGCATACGCAGACGATATTACTGTGTGGGTGGCAAACAAAGCAGAAGGGGATAAACTTTTGGAGTTCATCCACGATTTCGCAGGGGATACAGGGTCACGGGTGAATATCCACAAATGCAACAGTTTGTGGTTAGGGCCAGTAGGGGAGCAGTTTGAATTAGGAGGGGGTTTCCCGGGGGTGGTGGATAGAATGAGGGTTTTGGGGATTTACTTTGAGATAGGAGATTATGCTAAATTCAACTGGGACCGTTGTCTTCAGGAAGCAAAGGGGCGGGTGGACAGGTGGAAGAGGTGGAAAATGTCCATGGAAGATCGGGTGAAACTCATCAAGACCCATTTGGTGCCCCTCTTTTTGTTCATCAGCTACATTTGTTTGGTACCTGAAAAGTGCTATGCCTCGTTGTATAGCATTTTCTTCCAGCTGCTGTGGGGCAATCGGTTGAATCCAGTCAAACGAAACACCACATATCTATCTAGGAAGGAGGGGGGGGTAGGGATGATCAATCCGGTTTTGTTTTTTAGTTCTTTGTTTGTGCACTTTAATCTAGGGAGAGCGGTGGGTCAGGCTCCTCCAGGGTGGGCGAGTAGTGTGCTGGGGTGGTGGGAGAGGGTTTGGGTGGGGTGGAGGAGAGGGGAGAGGGTAGGGGTATTGCGGAAAGGGGCTCCGGAAAGGGTAGGGTACTATAAAACGTTAGTAAAATTAGTTCGGGTCTGGGGGATTCTAGTGGGGGAGATTAGGGATGGGAAGAGAGGAATCTGGGTGGAGAGAGTGCGCTCCCAGATGTTCTCGTCCCCTCTGGTACTTAGGGATGCTCCCGGGGAAGTGCTGAGGCAAGGGCTACGGAATATCAATTCGGAGAGGATTCCGGCTAAATATCGGGACATTGCCTGGCTGTCCCTACACGGCAAATTATATGTCAGAGAGAATCTGAGAGATAGGAAGATCCAGGACAGGAATTGTCCAAGGGGGGAATGTGTGGGGAAGTTAGAAACCATGGACCACTTTTTGAAGGACTGTCCCTTTTCCCGGGGGGTGGGTGACAGGGTTTCTGCTCTCCTCCAGATCCCCACGTTCCGTTCCTATACGTATGCGGACTGGGTGTATGGATATCGATTCAAGAGAGGTCAGCTGGATCCGGGGACGGGGTTCTTGATTTCGCTCATTCTCCGGTTCTGTCTTTGGATGGCTCGTTGCCGGGTATCCCTGCACCAAGAAGATCGATCCATTGAACAGGTCAGTTGGGATGTGGTGCGGGCTGTACAGCAAGTGGCGCAATGGGAAAGAGTGGAGAGGGATTCACAGATGGTGTCCTTGTGGTGGAAGCATGTGAGGTTAAAGGCCTTATGATTATAGTTACTGTGATGTTGTGTTGGTTGTAATTTTAGGGGGGGAATAAGGGGGGGAAAAGGGAGGGGGAGGGGTGTATATATGTATAGGGGCAGAAGGGATTGTTTTGGTGATAGAATGGTTTGTGTTAGGCATGTGAATATTGGTATTTATATGATTTCTGTATTTTTGTTATTCGTTGCTGTAAATAAAGAAATCTCCAAGAATCTACCACTCTCTCCGTGAAAAAATATTTCCTGACATTTTTCTTGAGTCTGCCCCCCTTCACTCTCATATCATGTCCTCTCGTTCTAAAAAAGTAGAATAAGATAAAAAATAGTGAGGTGATTTTTTTTCCAGATTCTACAATGAAACTGATTTTAATTTGCACTGAAATATGCATTTCATGGTTTCTACAAAAATGCTTTTTAAAGTTTTTTTTACATTCTGCTGTGGTGGAGCAGGAAAGTGCAACAGAATGAATTAATCCTGCAGATCTCTGCCAACACTGTAAAACTATTGACAAATATCAACCATCGCATGTTGCATTACAAAAATTCTATTATTAAAAAAAACGAACATGTTGGTCTATACAGTATACTGCCACAATCAAAATAAACAAACTTCAGTACTACGGTGATGTGAAAGAAGCATATCATATTGACAGATATGACATTATTCACAATAATAAAAGTTAATTTTCTCAAAAAGGAAGTGCATAGTGATGATTATCTATAGGTCCTTTGATTCAGTAAAGCTGTCTATGTGAAACATTGGGCATCACTGAATAGGACCATTGCAGCAGCAATGACAGTTAAGTTTTGAATGCTATTGGTGTATACTAGTCTATTTTAGAAATGTTTTTTAAAGCCAATGACTAGATATTGCAGGAGCATGTCTTTGGATTTTGATACATACTTTTCCACTAGTAAGTATTCTATAAGAGATCACTTATGCATGTTAAATGCATAAATGACTAAAATAGTGCCATTTATGTGTTTCTTACCACCTGCAACTTGACAGCTCCTTATAGAATTACCCCTTAATGTAAATTAGTAAATAGAGCCTTATATTTATTATTTGATTGATATCCTTAGATGAAACAGAGAAATAAATTATTCATTTCATGGTTCGGTACCTAAAAAGACTCATATAAATTATGCCTGTCAGCACTAATTGATTAATTTTTTTATATCTTTACGTTTAGAAATGGTCTTGAAATAAATAAATACACTACTTTCTCTCTCTCTCTCTCTCTCTCTTTCTTTTTTAGGAAGGGCAAACACAGTTTAGATCCCCTCCTTAAAGAAGCATGTGTGGTTTTCCATCACATACTGTGCATTAGAATTAACAGAACCTTTTTTTAAAAGTTTACTTACAACACCCTGACCTTTAAATGTTGGGTAGCTCAAGAAGCGTGCATTAGCAAAGATGGTTTTATTAATGCTGTGCCTATTCAGCCTTTCACGTGCATTATATGTATTCAGTATAATGCATATATTTTGTGTGTGAAGTAGAGCTAACTCCAGAACTGTATTTGTCCAGTAGTTCTCAGCCCAGTCCTTGGAGCACAGCCAGCCAGTGGTGTAGCCACAGGTGGGCCAGGGCCCACCCACTTAGGGCTTAGGCTCACCCAACAGTAGCACACGTTTATCAGTAGCTGGTGGGGATCTCAAGCTCCGCCAGCTGAAGACTTCCACCTAATGGTAACAAAAATGCTACTCTCAACGATACCGGAACCTGCGCATCCTCAGTTTTCAGCGTATGCCTGCCTTCTGCAGACTGCCAAGATGGAAAGAAGCATTTTCCTTCCAGCTTAGATATTTTTTGGGTGGTGGTGGGGAGAACACTTGGTGCCCACCCACTTCTTGCCTGTGCCCACCCACAATAATCTGTTGTCTGGCTACGCCCCTGCAGCCAGCCAGATGAGCTGTCAGGCCACTGACAAGAAATATGCATGAAACAAATTTCTGTACACTGCCTCCATCATATGCACTTCTAGCTCATGAATATTCATTGTGGATATCATAAAAACCTCACTGGCTAGACATGTCTGAGGACTATATTGAGAACCATTGACTTAGCCAAGAAAGACTTATCAGTCTCCTTTACTCTGTCTTGCAAGTGAGTTGGCATTTGTTTCTATCATTAATATGAAAAATACTAGCCAGATCTTGTTTGATAAGCTTTTTAGTTTCTCATAGATGAGAAACAGGGGAAAAAGCCTTATTAAAGAAGCCCTTAAGCCTATGCAAAATGTACTGGCACATTCAGAGACATTAGGGACCTGTGAACTAAAGGTTTTCTAACATTTTCAGGGCAATTCTATAATTAGGTATGTGAAGTTGTTCATGCCTTGTACGTTCCACCTTAACTGGTGCTTACATGCAAGTGCATTATGCGCTATTCTTAAGGTAATATGTAAGTACTATAGCACATAACTATAAGGGGCTATATGTGTGGGTGTGGCACCAACTTACAAATGTAACTTATGGAATACTAAAAGTTAAGCGCATTGCATGGCGTGCTTAGTCATCCTTGTTTACTCCAGTCATTGACCTAGCACAAGTTATCATGCATTAATATATATGCACTATTGTGGGGTTTGCATTATTATTTTATTATGTTAGAAAACTGGTGCTCAGTGCTCACTATTGTGCAGTACATTGAGGCACAAAGTTATAGAACTGCCCCTCTTGGTATCTATGGGAGAAATGCTAAGCACATACCAGTGGATTCTATATAGGTTACGCAAGTCAGGCACCAGAATTTGGATGCAGATCTTGGATCCACACGCAACTCAATTGATTTATAGGTAATAACAAGCACCAATTAGGCACTTAAGTGGTGCTAACAAGCATTTATTTGGAATTGCGTGCGGATCTCGGATCCATGCTATTCTATAACATGGCGCCTAACTTTTCCCACGTGCATCCCATGAGGGGGCATGACCATGAGAGAGACATGGGTGGATCATGGACATTCCCAAAAAAGATTACATGTTACTGAATAATGTCTATCCACGCCTAACTTTGGGAGTCCAACTTACGCCTAATAGAACCAGGTGTAAGTCCGTTGCCCAAAGTTATGAGCAACCTGTATGCTATACTATTATTCTGTAAAGGCCAGGTGCCCTTTATAGAATACAGGCTTTTTGAGTGGATATTCCTGGCACCTAACATTCGGTGCCATATACAGAATCCAGTCCATGCAGTGGTCAGTCTTCACACTGTTGGAAAAAATATGAGTCATTTTCATTCACCCACTGCTTAACCCTCCAGCAGTCTGCCTTTTCGGTTTCTTGATGAGCTCTCATGCCTCTACATGCTTGACTGAGCATGACACTTGCTTGTGCTTTAACTGTTCCCAGCACCAAGATTTATTTTCAGCCCCAAAAAAGAATGAATCACTGGTACAATGGTTCAGGACACATTCAAAGCACTGCATGTGTACCTTTTCAACTTAATAGCCCTTCTCTGTGTCTTTTGCTGAACTACTTAAAGTTTCTCTCTATTATTCTTTCAAACATCTTTTTTTAGTTTTAGGAATCATCTCTGCTTGACTAGCATACCGAGGAACCATTTATTCACACCAGGTTTATGCATGGCATTAAAACTCATGCTGGTATCTCATGAAGTATGGTGCAGTGTCTAGTGAACACTGATTATTCGAATATGTTTTGCTTAAATATATGCAGATAGAATCTGGATTCACAATGGATTAGAAGAGGTCCCTCATTTCTACTCTATACTAAGAAGATAATGTGAAAAAGATCTTGCCAGGATGCATAAAGTATGTTCTTAAAAGAAACCTGTCTGTCAAGGCAAAGTTAACTTGTAAGTGGATGCTGTACCATATACAGGGTCACCACTTGGTGGCACTGTGGGTATGAACCTGGAAGTAAAGAAGAAATTACTAGGGGAAACACAGAAAAAAAAAAACAACAAATTGTTGTTGATACTGGTGTTAACAGTAAAATTTCCTGTTTTACTAATAGGGTTGCCAGCCGGCAAGTTTTCAGCCGGCCTGGCTGACTGGCCGCTGGCAAACCCTCAAAACTGACCATTGAAAAGTTGTTTTTTTGTCATTGATTCGACAGCCACCCAGCCTAGCAACCCAGGTGACTGATACCACAGCCAGAGTGTCAGCCTTATTTGGTTAGTCAGTACCTTCCTCAAGGGGATCCAGCATCCTTCCCTTCCTTCCAACCCCTTTAAAGTCCTCTACTTGCCAAGGAGTCATTGGCTGGCAGGTGGCAGCAATAGAGAGAGAGATTGCCTCTGCCGGCCATGGACCCTTATCTCTGCCACACTCCACCTACGCAGAAACAGGAAGTTAATTTATAGGAGGTGGGAATTGGGATACAGCAGAGAGAAGGACCCGTGGCCAGCAGAGGAAGTCTTTCTCTTTTGATGCCACCACAGCGACCAAGCACCACCACCAAAGGCAAGTTGGACATGAGGAGTTGGGATAGAGGAGAATAAAAGTTAAATTAATATTTAACTTTGGCTGGAGCAGGGCTGCTGCAGGTTCAGGCTAGATACACAGAAGAAGGAAGACAGCAAAACTATACTGGAGAGCAGACTGGGCCCACAGGTGGGAAGGGGAAGTGAGAGAGAAAGTGGCAAGATTGGAGGAGAGGGGAGGTCAGGAGAGAAGGAAAGGAAAAATAACAATGGATCCACAGGGAAGAAGCAAAAGATGATGGACCATGAGGGTGGTGGGGGTGGAGGTGGGAGTAGGAGTAGGAGTGGGGCAGGAGAAACAGGGAGAGAATGCAGCTTGGCCTTGGGGTGCGGTGAGTGTGGGAGGAATGAAAAAAACAGAGAGGGGAAGGACACGGACACACAAGATATATTGGGCAGGAGAGTAAAAGGATACAGGAGCTGGCAATGGGGAAGGGGGAGAGAGAGGGGCACAGAAGGGCAATGCTGCCAAAGGTGGTGAGAAAGGAGCAGTGCTGACAAGGGGGGGGGGGAAGAGAGGGGCACTGCTGGCAAAGGGGGGGGGAAGAGAGGAGCACAGATGGGTAATGGCGGCAAATGGGAGGAAAAAGGGGCACAAAGGTTCAATGATAGAAAAGGGGGGAGATGTAGGGACAGAGAGAGGTAATGCTGGCAAATAGGGGGAGAGATAGGGGCACGTAGGGAAGATGGACAGGAGACCCTGGCAAGAGAATTAGTGAAAAAGAGTCACTGGGACCAAAACAAATGGGAAAATAAAAAGCTCAGATAAAAAAAAGTAGAAACAAATATTTTATTCCAAATTTATTAATTAGAAACTCTTTTTTGGTGGAAATTGAGTGTGTTGCCACCTCTAGACTAAATAATCAACATAATTGAATCTTGTTGGGATTCAATATCTTTATCTGTACTTGATCAAATAGCGCCTATAATAGATAAGGAGGTCAAGATATATAGGAAATCACCATGGTTTTCAGATGAACTTAACATCTTGAAACAAAATTGTCGATGTGTTGAGTGGCGCAGGTGCAAAACCATGGCATTTGATGGCACAATTTGATGGAGATCAGCCTTTAGGCATTATAAGAGTAAGACTGCAGATGCTAGGAAGACTTTTTACAGAGAGCTAATAGGCTCTGAACCTGTTAATAGTAAGAGATTATTTGGTTTTGTGAGTAATTTGACTGCTTTGCCTGTCACTTATTTTAATTCTCAGTTCTCACAGCCATCAGATCAGGATTTGGCTGATTTTTTTTTCTAATAAGGTATCTCAAATTTGTATGGACTTGGAAAGAGCTAAGCCTGCTTTTTGTAAGGTTAAAGTGAAACCAGCTTGATTTTGGAAAAACTGGCATTTGGGGATAGAATTTGAGATACCTTTGAGCCTATTTATATAAAAGAGGTTCCCTCATTTTTATTGCAAATTTCTCTTTCACAATGTATACTTGATAGTTGTCTTGTTTCATTATTTCTAGAGGGTGGAGGTCACACAACTAAAAGAAGAATCACATGGGGAGGCAAAATTAATTTCCTCAGTGAAGGAATAACTAATTGGTTGGTATAAGAAGAGCACAAGCTTTGTTGGGACTGATGAGAAATCACAGGGAACTAAGGTATAAAGGTGCACCAATAAAAAAATGTGGGTGAAAAAAGAATTTTGAATTGAATTCTATACTAGATATGCAACCAGTGTTGTTCTTATAGGAGTGGTGTCATACAGTCAAATGTTTTAGCATTATAGATTAATTTCACAGCAGTGTTCTCAACTAGCTGAAGATGCCTAAGGGGGTCTTTTACCAAAGGTTAGCTTTAGTTAAAAAGGGGTTAGATGGTTTCCTAAAGGACAAGTCCATAAACCGCTACTAAATGGACTTGGGAAAAATCCATAATTCTAGGAATAACATGTATAGAATGTTTGTACGTTTGGGAAGCTTGCCAGGTGCACTTGGCCTGGATTGGCCGCTGTCGTGGGCAGGACGCTGGGCTCGATGGACCCTTGGTCTTTTCCCAGTGTGGCATTACATATGTACTTATGAGTTATCTGCAGTAGGTCCCATTTTATTCCAACTGGCCCTGCTACAGATAACTCGAGCTAATCTTGTAATAAAAAACAAAAACCCTATGAGAGTATAAAGGAAAATCAATTAATAAGGCATTACAATAATCTACAAGAGAAAACCAGTAAGGCTTTTCTCTTGTTGTGGCATACTTGTGAGGCTTTCACCTCCTCTTTTGTTCTATATTCTCTATTACAATAATCTAGCTAGTTCAGAATAAAAGAATGAATCAAAGTCTTTAAAGCGTATGAGTCAAGAAAAGGTTTAAGGGATCTTATTTTTCAAAGAGAAACAAAAGACTTGTGTACCACCTGCAAGATGTGAGGCTTAAAGGATAGGGTGTTGTCAATGAGAACTCCCAAAGATAAAAGCTTATCTTTAATAGGGATCACAGCCTGATTCAGAAATATTTGTGGTGGGACAGAGGTATGAGAACAAGAGAACCAAAAACCCTCAGTCTTTCCTATGTTAAGCGTCAGATGATCAACAGTCCAAGAAGACAAGATGGAGAGCTTATATTCTAAAGTTCTAAAAAAAATTGTCCTATTAGTTGTGAACTGTCAGCAGTTGTATGTCATCTGCACAGAAATATACTCGAAAATCAAAGGACTGAATGGGAGTGGCAAGGGGAGTAATAAAAATTTTAAACAAGGTGGGTGAAAGGATAGAAGCTTGAGGTATTCCACAGGAGGTATCCCAGAGAGTTAGAGAAATTTGTGTCAAGAACTGTTACAAATGATCATTTAGGAACAAAAGAATGAAACCAACTTAATGCCGAGCCTCTGACACCCCTTTGTCTTAGGTGAATAAGAAGATCATGATGGACTATGACAAAGTCAAGCTGAATCAACAGCAGTTCTCAACCAGAATCCAAGAAACAGATGATATCAGATATCAATAATCATTGATATACGAGCTCTTTCTGTGCTGTGACATTTATGAAAACCTGACTAATATGGATGAAAGTTAGATTTCCAGGTAAATCATGCTCCTTTTCTGTTAATGTGGGTTTTGTATTTTTTTTACATAGGGGATTGTATCTGAAGGACAGTATCCTGAGTACTACATTTATATCCCTATGTGGTCTCCTATTACTACTACTACTACAATTAGAAATTATATCATCTGTTTCTTGGATTCTGGTTGAGAACTGCTGTTGATTCAACTTGATTCTTATGGATCCAGTAAACACTAGTCTGTCGCAGGGAATAGTTCGTTTTCACTGAAAGCAGTTTGCTTTTCGCCCTAAACCCCCCCCCCCCCCCCTGGTTTAGATCCAGCAGTTTGCTCACATTTTCAACCCATAGCAAATCTTCCTTTTTTGTCCAAATTTATTTATTTATTTATTGCATTTGTATCCCACATTATCCCACCTCTTTGCAGGCTCAATGTGGCTTACAATTCATTGTGAATATTGGAAATAGAAAGTAGAAAATGTACATTTGGTTTATAGACGTTTTGGGTTATATGGTGGTGAAGTACATGGTTGTATTACAACAAAAGACGTTATAAGACATTACTATCTATAATAAAGATTGTACATTACTATCTATAATAAAGATTGTACAGTTACACGTGTTGATCTTTGTGATATATTTTTTCGAATAGATAAGTTTTCAGTAGTTTGCGGAAGTTGGCCAGATCATGGACCATTTTCAGGTTGCGTGGTAGTGCGTTCCATAGCTGCATGCCCATATAGGAAAATGTAGACGCATGCACAAAAGTACCAATCCAGTGTTGAAGTGGCTTCAGTACTGAAGCTTTATTAGGAATATTGATACATGCACTTCAAGGTTTATGTTGCAAAGGTCATCAGTAAATAACAAAATTGAAAAAAATGACAACAATCATATAATGAAGAAACTACAATAGTTAAAAAAAATTTAAAATTTGGAGATTTTTTGAACCCATGATAAAACTGGAGTCTATGAAGAACTGGCACTAAGATATTATACTTGCTGCCTGATTAAGACATCTGAGGTCTTTTCCTCCATCTAAAATTTAATTTAATTTAAATTCAATCTAAATTTCAATAATTTAAGATTCACAGTGAGAGGTAAATTAATAAGATTGGACTTTCAACTCATTATTTTGTTATTTACAAGTGAATTTGCTGAAGCAAGTGTCTGGATTGTTTTGTAAAGGTCATCAGGCCATAATCCTCCAATTTGATCTTTCAGCCACTTTTGACATTGTAGATCATCAACTTTCACTTAGGATGTTGGGTGACACTGGTATCTCTGACAGAGTAATGAATTGTTTCTGTAGTTTCTTGGCAGAAAGGACTTATAGGGTGAAGCACATGGAGTCATGCTCAAAATCATAGAAAGCGACCTGCAAGGTATCCTGCAAGATTCCCCTCTTTCTCCCACATTGTTCAACATACTAAAAAGCTATTTTGGACACTTTCCTTCTAATCTGAATGTAAAATCGAATACTTATGCTGATGATATTAACTTATACCAATAACTCTTAAAAATGCTATTCCTGAAGCCACTGTACAAACCTGTATCGATCTAGTTAAAACTTGGGCCGGTCAATAGCATCCAAAACTAAATACCAGTAAAACCAAGATGTTATGGCTAAGACCAACGGTAACCTCTCAACCTAGCAAAGTATTTACTCTCAAAAGATACTTCTCTTCCATCAAATGCACACTAAAAATTTTAGGCATTACAATAGTTTCTATGGACTAGATTCAGTACACGGTGCCCAAATTTGGGTGCTGAAAAAAATGAGCGCTGAGCACTATTCTATACATGGCACTCCAAGTTGGGGTTTTTCATCCATTTTGATACAGAAAGTGAAAGTGCCTTGGTGCTTTGTAGCTTTTACTACATGAGACGTGGGGTAAGGAATAATATATTGTAGAGGAATATATTCGAGTTATTCCCCAAGTTTTCCACGTCATCACTGTGACCCCTGACGCAGGTGCTAGTCACCGAAACACGGCCTGTGTCGGGTCTTTTTGTCAAGGCTCATTCATTAAAGAACTGTGTTCCATTTTTAAAGGCCCGTGGTGCTGTTTTTTTTGTTTGGACTCCAAGTTGGGGTGCCATTTATAGAATAGTGCTTAGCGCCAGGATCCATGCCCAGTTTTGGGCACGAGGAATTACACCAAATGAAACCTGGTGTAAATCCTCACTCCTAAATTAGGAACGGATTTCTATACCACCACTAATAATAATAATCATTTCTATAGCACTACTGGATATAAGCAGCACTGTACACATATATGCAGGTACTTTCTCTGTCCCTAGAGGGCTCACAATCTAAGTTTTTGTACCTGGGGCAATGGAGGGTTAAGTGGTTTGCCCAAAGTCACAAGGAGCTACAGTGGGAATTGAACTGAGGTTTGCCAGGATCAAAGCCTACTGCATTAACAATTAGGCCACTCCTCCACCCCAATGCATACTGTGCGCATCTTTAGTGAATGTCCTTGACCCACCTATACCCCTCCCATGGCCACACCCCTTTCCAGCTGCACACTAAAAATTTACACATGCATAGAATAGCACCTAGCAAGATTTGAGCGTAAATTCAAATTGTTGCCAACTAGCACCAATACTTGATTGCTAATGCCTAATTATTGGTGCTAACTGACTCATTACTCAATTAAATTGTGCACGGACAGAAATTTGTGTGTGCAATTTTAAGTGTCATTTATAGAATTTGGGTGTATGTTATCTTTACTACCTCAGAAAAGAAAACGTTTTGGAAACTTACCCCCCTGTTTACTAAGCAGTGCTAGCAGCTGCCGAGTGGCAATGCCGACACAGCCCATTCAAAGTGAATGGGCTGTGTTGGCATTAGCGCATGGCAGCTACTAGCAAACAGAGCAGATCAGTAGTTGATACATTAGGGCATTATATTAGGTTGAAACTCTACAAACATTTCATCTAGACTCATTTGTAACACATGAAAATGGGAACTGGCAACCACTCTCTTAAAATCTTTACATTGGCTGCTTATACAGGTTCGTATGCTAGTTATTTATTTATTTAATTTAATTTATTTATTTTGCTTTATTTAAACTCTGTTCTTAAGTATTCAGAATCATTCATGGCATGGCACCATCTTACCTACTACTATTAGTTTATTCATCTTCCTCTTTAAAGGCAAAACATAATGAAAATTGCAATGAATATAAAATGTAAAACAATTCTGTTCTGCTTTGTTTTCATATCAAACTGTGAAGATATGGAACTCTTTGCCTTTAAATATTAGATTGAACCCAGATTAACTGAGTTTCAGGAAACTGTTAAAAACGTATTTGTTTAAATGATATTTGGATGATTACTAGTTAATTAATGTATTTTCCAGGAACTTCCTAGTTTCTTTCTTATTTTAAACAACATTGAACCACTTGTTTGGCAATTGCGGCATAAGTTATTATATTGTAAGGTAAAAAACAAAAACTTAAAAGGTCCTTTTACCGAGCTGCAGTAAGCACCAGCATGTGCTAACCGCAGCTTAAAATGCATTACCATGGGGCGCACTCAGACGTCCTACGGTAATTTTAGCATTGACATGCGTTACCCATGTGCTAAAACATAGATTTTATGTTTTAGCACTGGGGGCAGGTTTGGAGGCAAAGAGCAGGTGTGTGCTGTGCTAATTAGTTTGCAAAGTTACATTGCTGTACACAACCCCCCCCCCCGCCCCCCCATTTACTAAGCCATGATAGCGGCTGCCACACAGCAATGCGGACACAGCCCATTCAAAATGAATGGGCTGTGTCCGCATTAGCACACCGGCAGCCGCTAGCATGGCTTAGTAAATAGGGGAGGGGTAACTGATTAGCACATGGTTAGCTTGAGAGCCCTTACCACCTACAAAATAGGTGGCGGTAGGGGCTCATGCGCTAATGGGAAACTTAGTGCATGGCCAGTCATAGAAAACATTGGAAATTTGGCCATTTTATACATGTGGTAAAAATGGGCTTAGCAAATGGGAATGACCCATGTAAGCATGACCTAAGGCCAATTTCTTCCACAGTTTGGTAAAAGGACCCCTAAGACATTATCCCTACACATAATTTTTGCCATTTGCTTATTTTCTACTTTTCTTAAATTAGCTTTAATATTTTATTTTCATTATTTTATATATTTATGTATTTGTTTGTTGCTACAACACTCAAAGGATAAGAGAGTATATGATATCCAAAATACAACAATCGACCTCTCTTGTATAAACTGCAAAGTACTTAATATACTGTAATATTCCTGTGGATTGCAAAATATGAGAAAGAGAAAAAGCCCACCTCCACCCTATAAGGGTAAGGAGAAAATCAATGGGTCCAACTTTCTTCATCAGCATAAAAAATCCTTTACTCTTAACTCTTGCTAAAAATTCCACAGGAAGTTCTTAACGGATCAATCCCAAAAACATAAAAAACATTTAGCTTCTGGGTTGATGATAGACACAAAAACATGCAAGCAAAGTCAGTCACACCGACTGTGGCCAACATTTCGCTACCGTGGGCTGTTTCAAGAAGTGCTTGACCAATCAGTAATGCTGAGCACAATCCTGGTAGATTGAAGACAGAATACTATAATGTCTTTGTATCGCTTTGTGGTGCGATCACACCTTGAATATTGTGTGCAATTTTGGTCAAAGTATCTAAAAAAAGATACAGCACAATTAGAAAAGAAACAGAGAAGGGTGACAAGAAATGAAAAAGGGGATGGGATGGCTTCCCTATAAGGAAAGGCTAAAGAGGATAGGACCCTTCACCGTGGAGAAGTGAAAGCTGAAGGGAAATATGATAGAGGTATATAAAATACTGAATCACATAAATCAGGAAATCACTTAAAACACACCTCTTCAAAAAGGCCTATCCCACTGATCCAACATAAATCCCAGCACCCAGCATAACTAATGATTGTACTGGACAATTTATAATCTTCACTTCCTTTGACTCCTTGATGCCTGATCCACACCTACCTGCCTGATCCACACCTACCTCATCTGATCACAATATAACTTTGTATCTGTTATCAACCAAATTGGCAAATACCTCTATGGTACTATGTAAGCCACATTGAGCCTGCAAATAGGTGGGAAAATGTGGGGGTACAAATGTAACAAATAAATAAATAAATGGAGTGGAATGGGTGGATGTGAATCATAGTAACAATGGACTAGGGGGCACATGAAGAAGCTACTAATGAGTAAATTTAAAACAAATGTGTAATTAAACTCTGGAATTTGTTGCCAGAAAATGTGGTAAAAGCAGTTAGCTTAACAGAGTTTAAAAATGGTTTGAACAAGTTTCTACAAGAAAAGTTCATAGGCCATTATTAAGATGGACTTGGGGAAAATCCACTGCTTATTCATGAGATAAGCAGCATAAAAATCTGTTTTTATTCTTTTGGAATATTGCCAGGTACTTGTGACACGGATTGGATACTGTTGGAAACAGGATACTGGGCTTGATGAACCTTTGGTCTGACCCAAATGCTTATGTTCTTAAATTTAGCAGCAGAGGGAGATTCCCCCTTCCCCTCCATATATATTTATTTGCTCTCTGACACTTTTGCAAGGGTTAAAAAGAGAGTAGTGCAGGCTAACAAAAAGCAAGGTCTAGTCTAATAGGTCTTTTTCAACAGAGGAAAACCAATTGTTCCCTCCAATATGTCTATTTCTCGTCCTCTCCAGTTTTTTCTACCATTCTGAGCCTCCTCCCACCCACACACACACATTTTTCAAATTTATTTCTTTAGCTAATTGTGCATTTTCTATATAATGTGTGCATTACAGTGCTATAAATGCTTCTTCTAGCCACTTGGCATTATACTGCAGCAGAATGAACAGGGGAATTGGTATGTGAAACCTATCAGTTCCCAAGTACAGATAAAAACAGTACTGTTTACTCTTTGGCTATTTTTGGTACCCAGTGTCCTCACGCAGATGGCTATTAGATTCAGCACTTTTCAAACTGCCTTTTTCGTTAAGGGATTGTTCTAGATGAAAAGAACACAAAAATCCTTGGCCCATACCATCCACTAATGCTTAGGGACAAATGCTTTCCAGACTACTAAACCAGGCATACAATCAAGCCCCCCTGGACCATCAACTCTCTGTTTACAGATAAGGTCATCTTAATTTTTTCCAGATTTCCTGGATGCATTTCTGAAAGAAAAAGAAAAGCCTTGATTGGATTGCCACAGGCGCTTTGTGACTTTGTTTCTAGAGGAGGAATATAGCATAAATGGTACTTAAACTTGGGAGCACATATTCTAAAAAAATATCCAACTGATATCTGTATATCCCCCCCCAAAAAATTGACGCATTAAAAAAAGAATCAACAGTATAACAAAAGTTTCTTCTTATAACCAGAATAAACTTCCTCTCTTTCTACATTACCAATTTCACGCATACCTCTGGTTCTCATATACACTTGGGGGACTCTCTTGATTTAATCAGACACATTTTGATAACAATAGGAGCAGCACTGTACAACATATGTGTAACTTACTAAATTATAGATTATTATGCCTCCAAAAGTGGCAGAATAGCCCTGCAGCATTCTAAATTACATCAGTATCGCACTGGCCTTTCTAGTCCGATTTTACATTGGTGTGATCATCTTTAATCTCATAGAGATCTTTTTATTCTTAACCTAACCAGTACTATTGTAATTTCCTAACCCCTTGAATTTGAGGGAAATGAAGCAAGAGTGCATAAATGTGTTTCGCCTCATGGGACAGCTCCCTTGAAGCTGAAATAGAAAAGCATTTTGAACTCCTCCATGGAAAACTGCAATGAACACACAGTGCAAGCTTGCTGCCTGAGGGGGAGACTGAGCCGGTTTTCCTTGAAGTGAATGATTGGACAGTATGCATGGCTAATTTTGTGCATATCCTGCTGGATTCTGGACCAGGAATTTTCTCCTGCATATTTTCCAACTGCTGCACTGACTAAGGGCTGACAGGTAACCCAGCAGTAAGATCATTGGCTTTGCTGAATTCCTTGAGCTGTGTGTGGAACATGCAAAAACCTCTTTTGTGCAAAGGAACAGCAATGAGATTTTCAGCTGCAGCAAGATCTTGAGGCTTTGAGCGACACAGTAAAGCTGAATGTAGTTTAAAGCTACACCTCTAAGAATGTGAGATGTATAAATGTTGTGTAAATGTATGCTGCTTCATGGCATAAGAAACATCATTTTGCACTGACTGCAGCAGACTGTACTATTCAACTTCTTCTCATGATCCTTTCCTGCCTAATTACTGTCAGACAACATTGTCACTTCCATGAGATCTATTACACACGTAGCCTATTAGCCTGTCATCTATGAAATCACTGCATTAGTATTTATAATGATTTCCAGATTGATAACATTTTCTGATACCAGAAGTGTATATAGTGTTGTAAAAGACTATCGAAATGACTACTATGTTACTACCCTGTCCACAGCTCCTCTCTGTGTGAGATCTGAGCCATCAACATTGACCTCTGCTCTTAAAAGCCTTGCTGCAACACTTTGTTCATGCAGCTCAACTCCCCACTGCTCCCACCTCTCAACGAAAATTATGCATTTGTAATTCTGCTGCAGTTCATTCTGCTTCCTCTCTCTCTCTATCCCCACTAATCTCTCCTCCACTAGCCCCTTGCAGACCAGATTCCCTTCTCTTCTTCTCCCAGCTTGAGAAATATCTTTAGATCTGTACTGAATAACATATTTTACTATTCAGTCAAATATGAATAATGAAAAATATTATTTGGACAAATACAAATACTTAATATGAATAATGGACATTGAGCTTAAAAATAACTAATAATAAAAGAAGCAATGTGAAATCGGAGATCAAGTGTTTATTTCAGTGGTATTGAGCTAGTAGAGCCCTGGATTATTCATATTCAAATTAAAATCATTATTCGGGGCCGAATTGAATACGAATATTTGGTACAGCCCTAATCTATATTCTTATATCTCTTTCCCTAAGTTCTAGAAACATCCTGATGCCTCTCTTTCCACCTAGCCCCTGCATTATCCATCCATCTCCTCCTCCCACTTTGCCTTTCCTGACCTCTGACCCTTATCTATGTAGGCTTTGTTCAGGCTGTAGTTGTCCCTCTCACCAGCAGTCTGATCTCAGCACAGGAAGGAGGAAGGTATACTCGCAGCTCAAAGATAGTTCTCCCTGTTCTACAGGGCTCCAATCTCCTTCAGAGAGATAAGCAGTATGCAGCAGTGTATGACTCCAAAGTAGAGTGTGGGCAGGACTCACATTTATGCACATTGGGACCCTTTTACTACCGCTCGCTACACAGGAAATACCGCCAGGCTACCACAGCAGTCCGGAGGTACTTCCCATCCCTAGCGCGCCATCCTATCCGGTGTAACCAAGGGTAATCGGGCAGTGCCATGCACTGCCCAGTTACCTCCAGGTTAGTGCTGGAGCCCTTACCTCCACCCCAATGGATAGTGGTAAGGGCTCCCCCCCTAAAATGGCCTTTCGGAAAGTGCTTTACTTGCCGCACGGTCATTTCCTGCAGGAAAGAGACTTCCCTTTTACTCGCTGTAGTAAAAGAGGGCCTCAGCGCAGGTGAAAAACACGCACTGATGCCAGCGAAGGCCCCCTTTTGTCACAGCTTGGTAAAAAGGGCCCATTGGGCCTTATTCTATAAAGGATATGCTCCTAAATTTACATTCTTAAATTTACGTTCTTAAATTTACACTCCTAAATTATGAGCGTAATCTATGCTCCTAATTTAGGGCCTATTACACTCATAGATCTAGCATACATTTAGGAGCATAACCTTTATAGAATAAGGCCCAATAGAGGGCTAATTCTATCATTTGCACCCACATAAAAACCATAAAATTCTACTGCTTTGTCACCCTCTTATCAACATGCAACTCTCCCTGTCTTTCCTCCACCCAGCCCCCCCCCCCACCTAACTCATCACCCCACCCTCTTCCTGTGAGAATGTCATTGGAATGCTTTGATGTTTCACTTATATATACTGTTATTTATCAACATTTGTTTTATTTCTGATCTGAAGAAGAAGGGTTACCTTCGAAAGCTAATCAAAAATGTATTAAGTTAGTCTATGTTTTATTTTATTTCTATTGATTACCTTTAAAAGTGGACTAACACGGCTACCATATCACTCCATCCAAATATAGACACCAATGCTATAAAAAATAAGCATTTCCTTTTTTATGTGGAGGGGCATAATAGAACGCAAACGCCTATCTCCATGGGCATTTATCTCCGAGAACGGGTCTGTGAAGGGGCTGGCCGAACCATATTTTCGAAAAAATGGACGTTTTTGAGCTGGGCGTTTGTTTTTTTTAGTGATAATGGAAACTAAAAACGCCCAGCTCAAAAACGTCCTAATCTGAGCCATTTGGTCGTGGGAGGGGCCAGGATTGGTAGTACACTGGCCCCCCTGATATGCCAGGACACCAACTGGGCACCCTAGGTCTGTGCGGTGGACTTCAGAAAAAGCTCCCACATGCATAGCTCCCTTACCACGGGTGCTGAGCCCCCAACCCCCCCTCCCCCAAAACCCACTACCCACAAATGGACAACACTACCATAGCTCTTAGGGGTGAAGGGGGCACCTACATGTGGGTACAGTGGGTTTTGGAGGCCTCCCATTTACCAGCACAAGTGTTGCAGGTGGGGGGGATGGGCCTGGGTCCACCTGCCTGAAGTGCGCTGCGGTACCCACTAAAAGTGCTCCAGGGACCTGCATACATGCAGGCCTCTAGGACTTGTTGCTGCTGTATAACATTGGCACAGCAGTTCACCTGAAGACTAATCTCTCCGAAAACGTCCTTTATTGGAATATGCACGTTTACTCACAGTTAACTGCAGAGGCTGTGCCCCACTAGCAATGAGTCTCCCTGGTACTGAGATTAGCAGTAGGTCAGAGCTGGCAGAATGCTGTACAATGCCCTCTTTCAGCCACATTCAAGGTAAGAACTAAGTTGTCTAACGTGGCTAACACAGGAAAGGGAACTAAAACTGGCTTACAAAAATGGCCACTACCGCATGGACTACAACAGGAAACACAACAGGGCACACTCTGACCCAGTAGGAATGGGGAAAAGCACCATGGGAGAAGAGCCTACCAACTACCAACATCTTGAGACTGTAACACAAGCTAATGAAATCACGGAGCCCAATATCCTACACCCACCACAATGCAATGCTGATGTGACCCTGTACTGCACCCGAGAGCCACATCTGACCCAGGGAAAGGCTGTCACAGGATAGAACACATTCTGCTGTCATGGAGGTGGGTACGGCATTTGAGGCTGGCATATAGGCTGGGAAAAAAAGGTTTTAAAGTGGGGGGATTTTTTGGTGGGAGGGGGTTAGTGACCACCGGGGGGGGTCCGGGGACATCATCCCTGATTCCCTCCAGTGGTCATCTGGGCAGTTGGGGCACTTTTTTGGGACTTGCTCGTGAAAAAAAAGGGTCCAAAAAAAGTGACCCAAAGTTGCGGTAAAAACAGACGCCCATCTCTCCTCGGCTGATAACCACGCCCCAGTCCCGCCTCCGACACGCCCCCGTCAACTTTATTCGTTTCCGCGACAGAGTGCAGTTGGAAACGCCCAAAATCAGCTTTCGATTATACCGATTTGGGTGCCTTTGCGAGAAAAACACCCATCTCCCGATTTGGGTCGAAATATAGGCGTTTTTCTCTTTCGATTATAAGCTGGATGGACTACTAGTATAACTGGAATATATGCACGTATGCTGGCATATAAATTATTAGGTGTATTCTATAAAGTACACCTATATTTAGGTGTATTTATAGAATACACCTAGGCATATTTCTTTTCAGCGCCAATTTTTTAGGCATGATATATAGAAATGAGGATAATTTTATAAAGTGGTGCCTACTTTAATTGAATTTATTTATTTATTACATTTGTATCCCGCACAATTCCCACTCATCGCAAACTCTATGTGGCTTACGTGGAGGGGCATAATCGAACAAAAACGTCTATCTCCATGGGCGTTTATCTCCAAGAACGGGTCCGTGAAGGGGCGGACCGAACCGTATTTTCAAAAAAAATAGACGTCCATGTTTTATTCGACAATTTGTGAGCTGGGCATTTTTGTTTTTCAACGATAATGGAAAATGAAAGCGCCCGGCTCAAAAACGAATAAATCCAAGGCATTTGTTCGTGGGAGGGGCCAGGATTCGTAGTGCACTGGTCCCCCTCACATGCCAGGACACCAACCGGGCACCCTAGGGGGCACTTTTACAAAAACAAAAAAAAGGTAAAAGAGCTCCCAGGTGCATAGCACCCTTCCCTTGTGTGTTGAGCCCCCCAAATCCCCCTCAAAACCCACTGCCCACAAGTCTACACCATTACTATAGCCCTAAGGGGTGAAGGGGGCACCTACATGTGGGTACAGTGGGTTTGGGGGGGTTGGATGACTAAGCATTAAGCAGCACAATTGTAACAGGTAGGGGGGGGGCCTGGGTCCACCTGCCTGAAGTCCACTGCACCCCCTAACAACTGCTTCAGGGACCTGCATACTGCTGCCAGGGAGGTGGGTATGACATTTGAAGGTGAAAATAAAAAGTTGTGAAACATCATTTTTTGTGGTGGGAGGGGGTTAGTGACCACTGGGGGAGTCAGGGGAGGTCATCCCCGATTCCCTCCGGTGATAATCTGGTCATTTAGGGCACTTTTTGGGGCCTTATTCGTGAAAAAACAGGGTCCAGGAAAAGTGCCCTAAATTCTAGCTACAAATGCATACTTTTTTTCCATTATCGGCGAAAGGCGCCCATCTCTATTCGGGTGATAACCATGCCCCAGTCCCGCCTTCACCATGCCTCCGACACACCCCCGTCAACTTTGTATGCTTCCGCGATGGAGTGCAGTTGAAAACGTCCAAGTTCGGCTTTCGATTATACCGCGTTATTCGTTTTTGTGAGATAAACCTCCATCTCCCGATTTAGGTCGGAACTTGGGCATTTTTCTCGTTCGATTATAAGCAGGATTGTAACATCACAAAATCATGAAGTTAACAAAATCACAAAATTATGAAGTTAATAAAATCATAAAGTTAACAATGATTTAAAGTATTATATAAAAATAAAACATAATTAGACTAAGGTAGGTAATAAGGAGTGGAGAGATAGTGAGGCAGGGAAGAAGAGGGGAGAGAAGCAGGGAAAAGGGAAGGAGGGAGGGGAGTAGCAATTATAGTCTGCTTTCCAGGGATGGGATTAGAACAAAGTTATTTAAAACAAATCTTAGGGTTATGTTTACTAAGGTGAGTTAGCATTTTTAACACACCTGTAAATTTAAGGCACGTAAAACGCTAACACACCTATAGATTTCTATGGGCGCTTTAGCGTTCAATGCGTGTACACCATTTATGCACGTTAAAAACACTAATGCGCCCATAGCGCCGCTTAGTAAACCTAGCCCTTACACTGTAAGGCCACTAGGCTTTAGCTGTAGTTTCAAGTTCATTAAAATTTGATATAGCACCCAATAGTATACTTTCTGAATGGTGTACATTAAAATAAAATGCAAAAGAATAAAAAAGGAAAGAAATTACATATTGCCAGTTAAATAAATAAATAAATAAATAAATAAATAGAGAGAGAGAGGAGCTAGTATCCATATTTTTCCAATTACAGAAAGGCAGTATATTAAAATACATGCATGACCCTTACACAAGAAAAACAAAGAAATGGCAGTCACTAATGCAAGGAGTCAAAGATATGTGTCCAAAATCTTTAATGGTACAAGCAATTGAAATGATAAGCCATGTCGAGTCTTCATTTGTGGCCTCAATACTTTTATGGGTCTTTATTGGGATTATCCTGTTGCTATTTGCCCACCATTTCAACTATTTGTACCATTAAAGATATGGACACACATCTTTGGCTCCTTGGATTGGTGATTCCCACTTTTTTGTTTTTCTTGGTTTCATGTGGGCTGTTTTGGTTCTACTGCCTTTTGTGACCCTTACACAAGTACATATTTGTGTTTCACACAGCACAGGTATAAATGTGTGTGTGTGTTTACATTTGCACACATTCTGGATGCTTATTTTATAAAGATACAATATGGCCTTTGCTCCTTTCTAGAGTAAGCATAAAAAGGACTCACTATGCTCATTTTTTTAGAGCACCCAGTAACAAAATTCCTCTTCAAATCATTAGCTTGGTAAATGTCTCTGAAAATTGCCCTCCAAAGAACTAGTGGCCAGAAAGTTATGAAATGTATGATGTTTTTAAAACCCTTCAGGTCAAATCCCTGCATATACCATATGGCTGTCCCTGGGTCTACTTTAATATCAGTTTATGGATTTTGCCTCCAGGAATTGGACCAAATCTTTTTTAAACCCAGCTTTGCCAACTGCTTTTGCCATGCCTTTTGTCAATGAATTCCAGAGCATAACTATGTGTTCAGTGAAAAACTTTTCTCCTATTTGATTTGAAAATATTAATATAACTGCATGGCGTGTCCCCTAGTCTTTGTTCTTTTTGAAGTAGTAAACAACTGATTTGACTTCATTCATTCATTCTACTCCATTCAGGATATTGTAGATCTCTATCAAATTAATCCCCCCCCCCCTTCAGCCATCTCTTCTCCAAGCTAAAAAGCTCTAACCTGTTTAGTCGTTCTTCAAATGAGAGTTGTTTCATCCCCGTATTCATTTTGGGTCTAGCAGATAGAACGGAATCTTTTATGTTTTGAGATTCTGGCTGGGCCTTTGGCCTAACCTAGCATTTCTTATGTTCTTATGTAGAAATAAGTTGAAATTTTCAACCTGATGGAGCACAAAAGAGGATAGAGAACAACATTTAGAGTACCTAACTCTACACCTCTACCCAAGAAATCTAGACTGCCCCAACTTGACATTTCGTTCTTTAGATTGTAAGCTCCTTTGAGCAGGGACCGTCCTTTTTGTTTATTTTGTACAGCGCTGCGTAACCCTAGTAGCGCTCTAGAAATGTTAAGTAGTAGTAGTAGTAGTATCATTATGTCTTTAGAAAGGTTCTTATTGCAACTTCACCTTGAATATTTTGTGCAGTTCTGGTTGACCCTTTTCAGAATGGATATTGCAGAAGTAGGAAAGGTTCAGGGATAAAGGGGATGGAAACCTCCCTTATGAAAAAAAAAAACCTAAACAAGTTAAGGGTCTTCAGCTTGGAAAATAGATGACTGAGAGGGGATATGACAGAAATTTATAAAATCATGAGTTAGGTGGAATGGTTAAATAGGGAACCAATGTTTAACATTATAACACCACAAAAACAAGAGGACACTCAATGAAACTAATGACCAGCAGACTGAAAACAAATTGTAGAAAGAGTTTTGTGTTTTTTAAAGCTGCCTTCAAAAGAGGGTTGTACAAGGTCCTGGAGTAGAATCAATAAAAAGTTGTTAGCCAAGTAGACTTGGAAGATTCATCACTTGTCCCTGGAAATTAGCTATGAGAAATGTATCCACTTTTTAAGATTTGCAGAATACTTGTGACCTTGCTTGGCCACTCTCAGAGATAGGATGCTGGGCTCAATGCACCTTGCTGTAACTCAGCATGGCTTTTATTATGTTCTTAATCTGAAGAAATTACCTAGGCAACTTCTTAGTTAAGTGGGCAAATTCTTTCAAAATAGTCTTCTCTATAGGGTGATAGCTTTCCTTTTCCTCTAAAGCTGAGGTCCACAATCCAGTCCTCAGAAGCACTGGCAACAAAAGAGGGTGGTCCACTGGGGTCAGGGCAGTAACAACATTTTGCCCAACACAGTTTCAACAATTAGAAGACTTAAGGGTGAGGGCACAGATTGGTTTGTTTGACCCCTCCAGCCAAAAATGGTGGTCCACTGCCCCTGCTCAAAAGCAGCTCGGCTGGTATGATTTTCAGGCTTTCCATAATGAAAACCATTGCTCTGAGATTCTGAAAAACGTACAAAAAAAAGGTAATAAGCATTTTTACCAAACATTCAGGAAGGAAGTTCAAACCATTAAAGATATTTTTGCCTGGAGATCTGCATTTGCTGGAAACCCAGCATAAATTGAGTGTATAAATTCAAGCATATGAAACCAGATGCAAGAATTGTGAATAATCTATTGCATAACCCAGACTTTTTGAAAAACCCTTCATGACCAAGTTACGATAAAGAATAGTGAAGTTACTCCCATATGCTCCAATCTTAGGCAGAAAGGCCAAGTTCAATAACACAAACCACGTTTCACAGGAAAGCCACCCACTACTTTCTCAGTACTCTGACTGCAAGGCTCCATTTCAACTATCTGCTCAGTTCAGTTACAGATTTGCAACAAACTCAAACTTGTTCAACACTACACTAACCCAGACAGCTACAATTCTAAACAGTGCCCTAACATTAGCATGTAATGTTCTAAACATTTAAACATTTTACAGGCTCTGGAATAAAGCAATGTTGGTCTTTAGCTTTATTAATCTCTTTGATCAGTTAGGCCAGGGAGGAGAACTGGCCTTCTTTTTTCCACTAAGAGAAGCCGACAGCCAGCACAACATTTAAAGCACCATTATAACTGCTGCCAAACTGCATGTTCCCTTTTTCCACACCTCTGTTCCTTGTTTCTCCACCTGAACTGCCGCGTGTCTTTATTTTCACCATCACACACCTCCACTGCCTCTCCCATTCCTGACGACTGACCTCATGGCTGTCCATGAAATAGAGTGAGCCGCAATGTTGCTTAAATGAAATGAGAATGCAAATTCCCCTGAAGAAGCCTTATGATGAAACGGGAACCCCGTTGGGAATTGTGAAGATAAGTGTTATTATTTTCATAAGAATTGGTCTCTTTTTTAAATAAATGTTTCACAAGGTATAAAGAAAAATCATTAAAAAATTGCAATGGAGGTTTTTTGGACAGTTATTAGAAGAGTGTTTGTTGGTGTCACGTCTGTGCTCACCTCGCCCTCTGGTGGCCAGAACCAGTGGCTGCTGTGGACCATCACCCGTTCCAGATTTCAGCCTAGCCCGGTCCGGATCTTCTGGGCTGCCAGACTTGCTTGCTTGGATTGAACCTACACAGCACCCGTAGTTTCCTGGTGATGGTTGCAGCTGAGCTCCAGGTGCTGCTGGGCTTATTAGCCATTCTGAAACCTTGCTGCTTTGCCTTTGCATTGCGTCTAAGGCCCTGGTATGTTGGTGCTTATTGCACTTCTGCTAGTCCAGTGCCTGAGATTCTTGCCTGTTTCTAGTTAGTCTGTGTTTAGTTTAGGTTTTGCTTACTTTCCTTGCCTGGTTTCTTGTTTGTAATTCTGTGCTTAGTTTCTGTTTGTCTGTGTTCTGGCTTTGGGGCTGCTTGTAGCTCTTAGTTCTGTGTCTTGTTAGTCAGTGTTTGTTCCCTGTTTAGTGGCTGTTCTGCAGCTTTCTGTTCTGCCCTTTAGCTTTCCCTTCCTTGCCGCCCATGTTCCTCCCTTTCCCCTCTGACCCTCAGTCCCTATGCTGCCTTGCTGTTATCCAGTCCTGCCCTTTCCAGCAAGTCCTGCTGGCCACCTGAAGCCCAGAGCTCAACTCTTGGTGAAAAGTGGCCAAGTGCAGGTGAAGCCTAACTGTTTGGCTGAGATTTGCCCTGTTTCTAGCGTGGGGTGGTTTTGCCTGCCACTGCCGCTCCTCGGCAGTGGCCCAAGGGCTCACAACCTAGTTTCCAGCCTTGAGAACGTGACAGTTGGGACTATTATGTTCTGAAATAGTCAAAAGCCCTTTCCTCCTTTTTTGTATTTTCATGAGTGATTTATTATTGATGCATATGATCTAGTCATACTTTAGTTTTTGAATGAATCCCTTCTTTAGTTTTTGTATTGTCTAGAGTCTGAGTCTGGGTGGGCAGGTGCTAGTTGCTACTGCCATTTCTGAATGTCAGTAGCAATGACACTTGTGTGAATGAAAATGATCTAAACTAAAATAGCAAGCTTGGAGAATGTCGGCAGGCAAGTAGAAGCAGTATCTACAGCTGCCTTTTCCTCCAAACCCTTTCATAAAGTTTTCCTGTCTATTAAAGGAAACTCATCATAGCAGAGAAGAAGACAAGACCATTGCATGGACTTAATGGAGTCAATTTTCAAAAGGATTTATGCATTTATTTTGGCAGGTGGTAAACATATAAATCCTCCATCCATTGATTTTCACCGCCTATGCGGATTGTGATAGTCTGATAATCCATCTATTCATTCCATCATTATCCATATAGGGCTGGAGGGGAGTTAGAGCAGACTGAAGACAGAAATCTTTTTTTTTTAAGTACAACAGCCCACATTTAAAAAGAATACACATTGAAAATTGTACCCATTGTGTGTGCCAACTGATAATCCCCTCATTGCCCACTGAGCACTGAAGGTACTGGTGTTCAGTGACAGAAGAAGGGACTTACACTGCCCAGAAAACTCAACTTCTGGGAATCCATGTGGTCTCCAGGTAGGTAAGCAGAAGCAGACACAGATAATGGAGTAGAAGAGTAAAAAGAGATGGAAGCAGGGTATAGAGGTAAAGAGGCAGATATACTGTTTATTTGGGTGGGGGAGCTTGTCAGAGGTAGCATATCTAAGTCAGCAAAATATGTGTATGTTCTAGATTTATAACAAATTATTATCTGTGCTTAATAGACAGATGTTCTCAAAAATTGGCTGGTGACTCTGAACAATTCTCAGCTACAGAAATAATAGTTAAACAGAATGTTATGGGTTTTCTGGACAGTGTGGTGGGAAAACCGGGTGAGCCTGACTTTGTGTTAATTCAATAACGTCAAGGTGTTAGATTTAATGGCTGGAGTTGTGGTCTATCCATCGCTAATGAGAGTAGGGTAGGACTAAGTTAGGTATCCAGAAATGCTTTTATTCACTGACATTGAGTTCTTTAGGACTGGTTTGGAAAGCCCTGACTTACAGCAGTTTTTCTTCAGCTGTTCCTGGAGTACTCCCTAGGCAGTCTGACTTTCAGGATGTCTATAGAATATGCATGACAGAGATCTGCATAAAATACAGGCGGTGTTTGCAAACATATGTCATGCATATTCATTGTAGGTATCCAGAAAATCAAACTGGCTAGTTTCAAAAACTGTTGTAAGTCAGGGCTTTCCAAAACAGTCCTGAAGAACTCATTCAGTCAGCCTTTCATGATTTTCACAATAATATTACACATCCTTCATTAGGAAATCCTCCATTAAACCAAAATGCTTATTCCAAGTTCTTAATGAGCGTTTCTCTGTAACCCCCAACGTTCCTTGCTCTCCTGCCCTAACTGCTTCTACTTCCCAGTTTTCAGGGAAAATCACAGCTCTCCATGAAGCCCTTCCGCCTTCTCCTCCGCCCTCTTCCTCCTTTTGCCTTGTCTCTTTGTTAACTCCTTGCTCCCTCACCACTCATTTGCCTCTACTTTCCCATACCTGGCCTCCCTTTAATCTCCTCTCCCTCACTTCTCTTAACCCTATCTCTTCCCCATGGCTGACGATTAAACTTGTTTTGACAATGACAATAGTCTTAAGCTGGGCATTTTTCCCTCTCAGTGGAAAATAGCCCTTGTGAAACCAATTCTTAAGAAGTCTAACCTTGACCTGAATGATCTTGACAGTTACAGACCAATTTCAAATATCTCTTTTCTGTCAAAGCTAAGAGAACAAGTTGTATTCTCTCAATTAACTCAGCATGTTAAATCTTCACTTGCTCTCCCATCCTACTTAATTGGGCTTCTGCCCAGGCCATTCCACAGTGACCATTACTTAATGGCATACATTCTGCCTTCAATCAGGTTAATGCAGTCCTTTTGATCTCTCTTGATCTCAAAGCCACTTTTGATTTAGTTACAGTCTTTTAACATCACAACTTGATGAAATTGGTCTGTCTGGTACTGGTTCTTATCTTTTTTTGCAAGAAGTCAAAACAGTCTCAAACAGAAGGCAACTTGCTCCACTGTTTGCTTAACGTCTTATCCTTTTTTGTCTGATCGCTTTACTCAGGTTTCCATCCCCTCCTCTAAATTCAGCCCTAACCCCTCCACTGTGGGGTCCATCAGGGCTCTATACTTTCCCCTCTTCTTTTTAACTTATTCCTGAGTACTTCAGCAACCTTGATTCAATCATCTTCCACTATATTCTAAAGTTATGCAGAGGATATCCTTCTAGTTTCAACCCAGGAACACTCAAACCCAGATCTGTCTGTTCTTCAATCCACTCTTCATGCCATCGATCTCTGGCTCTTGTCTCATTTGAATCCCTCTAAATCTGGTGCTCTCTGGGTCACTAGTCATTCTGCTGCTCCTTCTGTTGTCCAAAAGCTTCATTCTCAGCCAATTACAAAGATAGACTATTGAAATCCTTGGTGTCACCTTCAACTGCCAATTCTACTTTCACCCTCACATCTCCTCCATTGTTAGGTCTTGTTTCTTTTTCTTCTGTTACATATGCTCATTAAGACATTATCTTGGCAATGACGCCTGTGCTACCCTTCTACATTCTCTTATCACAACACAGCTTGATTATTGTAATACAGTCTATACAGGCTTGCCACTTTCTACCTTGAAGAGATTACAAGTAATCCAGCATACTGCTGCTCATCTCCTATCCCACGCATCCTGGTAATGTCACTGTCCTCCTAGCTAGGCATCACTGGCTGCCAATATCTTTCCATCTTCAATACAAAATTCTTAACTCATAGGATCCTCCACTCTGGCCTGCCAGCCTATTTTTCCTGGGCCCTTTGATCAGCTTATGAGAACTGCCTCTCATTACCACCTGTCTATTGTTCCCATCTCCAGTCCACTTTTTTTTATTTTTTTGCATTGCTCTCTCCCTGTTAACCTTTGCTCTGAGTGTTCCTTTGCTCAGTTCAAAGTACTTCTTTAAACTCATTTATTTGGTTTGGCATTCCCTAACTATTGCTAGGTCTGGGGTGCAATAGTTGATTCTCCTTTCTTTCTTTCTTTCTTTCTTTCTTGTTCTATCACTCTGCTGTCTTTCTTTCTTTTTCTGTCTATCCTCTCCTTCTTTTCTTTTCTTATGTCATTTTCCAGTTTCCTGTAGTTTTTGTAGTTCGTTTCATGCTCCTTTCAGTTTTAAATTGTACACCGCTTTGATTATACAGTAAAAGGCAGTATATCAAGTACCAAAAAAACCTAAACTAAACTAACATGCATGAGATAAATTTACATATGCTGGGTTTCTGATGTATTCCGAAAACCTGACTAACTCTATCATTATCAGGACATGCTTGGGAATCTGTGCTGTAGTTTAACCCTGCTTCTCATTTGATTTACTGCTTGATGGTTTGTTTAAAAAAAAAAGCGCTAAAAGTCTGATGGCCACTGATATTCATGACTATGTTTAAAAAAAAACCCAATTAAAAACAAGCCAATATTCAAAAGGATTTAACTCACTGGCTATGGCTGCTAACTGGTTAAATCACTTGTCTGCAGTTATCCAGTCATTTTCAGCTACACTTAATTGGTTATCTTTGCTGAAAATGACTGGTTAGCGCCGAATTCAGAAGCCGCTAACTCGTGGGCATTCCAGGGGTGGTCAGGTTAAGTGCTGATTTTCAACCGCTTGCTGCATATGTAAGTAAACCACTTAAATCGGGCTACATAAATAGCAGTCCTATCTTTAAGTGGTTTGGCTAATTTGGTCAAGGGCTAAATATTGACTTAACCCATTATGTGTTAGCCATCGTTTAAAAAAATGGATATTCAATGCTGAAGCCTAGATAGAGCCCAGCATTGAATATCAAGGAATAATGCCGGAGGCAGGCAGCAAAACACTCACTGCTGCTGACTGACTACTAGGGGAAAAATATCCTTTCTATGGCTCTCCTCTTTGACTTGGCGTAGTTGCAGCCAAGTCAGCTTCACATCTTTTCTCATCCTCCTCTACTTGCTCTAAGCTGTTTTTGATGTTGCTGCTACAGTGTCTATTTGATGTTGGTTCATTATTGAAATTTATCTTATTATTCTGAAGCCAAAGGGGTAGATATTCAGCCTGTGGTGGTCAGCAGTTTTTAAGCCATTTACATTGCATGTGTGTCTTTACCCAACAACCAAACAATACCATCAAGAAAAGAATTTAAATAATAACTTAACTTAAGAAGTGTTATTTTACTGTTAACCCCAGAGTTATTAGTAACTAGGTCTCATTGCATAAAATGGGACCTGTACTAAAATAACACAAGTTCTGGTAAAATAACATGAATTAATGGTAACCCACGTTGATAACTCCCCCCCCCCCCTTTAGTGTGAAGAGTTTCACTCTCTGATAACAGAACTGATATTGTGATGTCATAATGTCTCATTCCACCAGTGCCTAAGAGCCAACCTCATCAGCAATGTCACAATGGCTTGATTGCCCTATACTTGGCTCACTTTTATTACATGTAGCAGTGATTTTGATTTCTAGAGGCTTCCCTTTTCCTTTAATTAAGGGGAGGAAGTTATCAAATGTGGGCTACTGTTAAGACATGTTATTTTACTGTTAATCCCACTTATTAGTAACTAGGTCTCATTGCATAAAATGGGACCCATAATAAAATAGCATAAGTTAGTGGTAAAATATCACATCTTAACAGTAGCCCACATTGAAGACTACACCCCTTAATTAGCTAAAACACCATTTTAATATTGAAACTGCTAGAGTTAATAATGTGAGCTTCCTCATTAGTGGTGGCTAATGCTGCTAACACATAGTATCATTCATTAGGTCCAACTGAATAAAGGAGACCTGTGGTACAATAATGCACATTAATGGTGCTAATGCATGCTATCATCATAGTGCATGTTAGGTACTCTACCTGAAAGTAGTCTTTTGGATGAATAGGTCATTTGTCACCATACTGATGAACTGCTTGGTACTATATCTGTGCTCAACGGCTGTTTTACATAGTGAAATATAGTAACATAGTAAATGATGGCAGATAAAGACCTGAATGGTCCATCCAGTCTGCCCAACAAGATAAACTCATTTTACATGGTATGTGCTACTTTAAAGGTATATCCGAGTTTGATCTGTCCCTGCCTTTCTCAGGGTACAGACCTTAAGAGTCCGCCCAGCACTGTTCCTGTACTAAAAGTTCTGAAGCTAACATCAAAGCCCTTAAAATTTACACTCCAGCCCATCCATATCTATTCAGCCACAATCAAGGCGCAGACCGTAGAAGTCCGCCCAGCATTGGTTTTATTCTTCAATTACTGCCGTCGCCACCCAATCTCCGCTAAGATTCTATAGATCTATTCCTTCTAAACAGGATTCCTTTGTGTTTATCCCACGGATGTTTGAATTCCATTACCGTTTTCATCACAATCGCACATACCGTTTTGCACACAATTGCACCAGCTAGCAATGCTTTTATCCTGATGCATGCCTATTTCTCCAGGAGCTGCAACCTTCTGCTGAACTGCTCATACTGCTGCAAGGCAGAGCTGAAAAATGATGATATTGAGTGTATACACTCAAGTTCATCTGAGTCTAGAAGGGAACTCTGCCATCAAATGAATATTCTCATGGAGAGATAATTAAAATGAAATTTGCATTATGAGAGGCCAATGTTAAGGGTCTGCTCTATGAATAAAGATGAAGCCTTTATAGTAGGTTAAAACAAATGCATATTTAATTATTTACTAGTGGGAGATTATTTTTATTTTATTTCTGCAGCACTTTTATCCAAAGCCTGATATTCTGAATCAACAGGCAATGTATACAATACAATCAGAAAGAGACGTTCTTTTCAAAGGCTAATTGAGTTCTACAACAGGAATTTTAGAACGTCAGACAGTACCACCCCAGTTCAAACCATACCACAACACTGAGCATAATGGGGATAATTCTAATAAGCTAATTGCATGAATAAATGATTAATGTACTAGCATATATATGCATACATAAAATTCTGCCTAGGCAGCAACACCCCCCCCCCCCCCAGAATTCTATAAATGGTGCTAAAAATTGCATGCACAAATTTGCACATGCAATTTAATTGAATAATGAGCCAATTAGTGCTGATAATTGAGCCCTATCACTTATCAGTGCTAATTGGCATTAATTGCAGTTTACCATGTAAAGTTATGCTTGAATCCAAAAAGGGGGCACAGCCATGGGAGGTTCATGGGTAGATCAGGGACATTCCCACAATCTATGTGTACTGTTACAGAATAAAGGGGATTTGTGCCTAATTTAGGTGTGGGAATTAATACCAGCGTTTCGTCAGTGTAAATGGTCACACCTAAAAGTAGTCGTGGTTCCTGGCACTAAGTGCTATTCTATAAACGGTGCCTAACTTTCAATGCCGTTTATAGAATAGCGCTATTTTTGGCGCATTTTTGTAGGTGCCATGTACTGAATTCAGTCCTATGTGCATACATAGCTTACAAAGCGACTCTTCAGATACACACATGAATGCACTCTCACTTATCAGGAATACTCTCTCTCTTTTATGTTGTCCTGCTGCTCATCTGTTCATTGATGAGCAGATGATCAAAAGCTCCATGCTGTTCCAAACAGCGCTCTAAAAACAGCACTGGAACACCACGGTGCTTTACCACCCCTATGATCAGAGATAATAGCATGCAAATTTAAGCACGCTATTCTCTCTGATCATAGGGTAGAAGGCACAATCGTCCTGCACTTGTTTGACAGGTCTGGGCTGTCAAAAGCTCAGATCTGTCAAACACAGGGGCTGGAGGTCCATTAGACCACCAGAACCCAACTACTCCCACCCCAAGTCAAGTGAAACGTGGGGCTGGAGGTCCTGCGGACCTCCGGTACCCCTGGCCCCCCGACACAAGTTCTGGGGGCTGGAGATCTGGTGGGTCTTCAGCCCCCCTAACCCCCCAGCATCCCCTCACATGTCCCTGATGGCCCAGTGGGCTGCGGGTCAATCCCCCCATCTGGTGGTCTAGCGGCCCTTCCTCACCCCCTATCATCAGTTGGAGGAGGGAGGTGGCCTCCTTCCTCTTCCATCAGCGCCACCTCGAAAATGGCGGTGCCCAACCCTGCCCAGTGCATCCTGGGATGTGCTGGACGGGGCTTCACACCATATAAGGGAGACACATCCTTGAAAATCGGTGCCGTAAAACCAAGTGTTTAGCATAATTCTATAAACTATACTTAAAGTTAAGCATAGTTTATAGAATATGCTCAAGTGCCGTTCTTGTGCCTAAATTTTTGGCACAGCCATTTAGGCCACCTAAAATCAGGCCTAAATACCTGCACCTAAGTTAGGTGCAGATCAGGTGTATTCTATAATAGTGTGCATAGTTTTTTTAAATGCCCATCACCTGTCCATTCCACACCCATGGCCATGCCCCCTTTCCAACTGTGCTCATTAGAATTTACACACACCATGTTATAGAATACACCTAGAAAGTTGTGCATGTAAATTCTAATTAAAGCCAATTAGTACTGCTAATTGGTTAAGTACCAATTATCAGCACTGAACGGCTTGTTAGTCAATTAAGTTGCGCACGCAGTTTGGCTGTATGGCCAAATTAGTGCATACAACTTAAGGCGCCATATACAGAATTTAAGGGATAGCCTATTTACCTGGCTAAACAGCTGTAGAAATTGCTTTCATTACATGAAACTGAATGTCACTGTGAGGTTAAATTCTCAAGCAATCCTGTTTATAAAGATATGAAAACATAAAAACAATCATAAAAACAAAGCACCTAAAAATATTCAGATGTAATTGAAGTTTACTTAATCACCCTATCTACTCAGCAACGTTTCTGCCATATAACTGGTTGAATATCCCATGATATTCCTCCTGAGGTATTTTTTCTACTACTCAGTTCCTCTATGATACACCCAGCCTATCCAGTTTACAAAATATCTACAATGAATATGTTAATGATTGTTTTTATATTTACATGAGTTCATTGTAACTTTACATTTCCTAGTAATTCCCAAGGGATTGTCTTGGTTACCCAATATTCAATTTTGAATATCTGTAAACCGCTTAGAACTTGTTTTGGTACAAGCGGTCTAGAAATTGAAATAAAGTAAATGAGAAGAGTTGTGTGCAATAGAGGCACTGCATACAAATCTCCCTCAATGGGTGGCAGTAAGGGCTCCCCCTCCCCCCCTCCCGAAATGACCACGTGGCAAGTGCTTTACTTGCTGCCCGGCCATTTCCTGTTGGAAAGTGAGACTTCCCTTTTACCAGCTACGGTAAAAAAGGGCTTCAGCGCACATGTAAATCACACGTTGATTGCAGCGCCGGCCCCTTTTTGCCGCAGCTTGGTAAAAGGGGCCCTGGGTCTATTATTTCTTAGATAAAATGGCTGGTTGAAAATTAACCAGCTAGGAGGCTAGGTTACTGGACAGCTTAAAGCTCTGCTCTTTGCATCTATGGTTCTAAATCCTCTGTGAGAAAAGCAGGGGTCATTCCGAGTCTATTTTCCAAGATAGCCATGGCCAGGCAATTTTAACTTATGTGCCTATAGTACACAAAATACTAACCTTGCTAAGAAGCACATTTTACCCCAACACTAGCTACTTCCATATGAGAAATGATTAAATTCCTTACCACTTTCATAATGTCACTAGGACCATAATCTAGCACCCAGGATAGAGGTAGCATTATCATCTTATCACAATATACAATAAAACTGTTGTTATAAAAACAGTGAAATAATCAGGCAACAAGAATCAAGGCAAGGAAGCTGGGAATATAGGGAAAGATTATCATTTCTTAGAGCATTAATAATTACCTAGTAACAACATTTCATTTGCATCTCAAATATCTCCCTTAGATCTAACTCATAATTAAAGTACAAAGATTTAAAGCAAGAAGAACATCAACAACAAATGCAATAAAAGAAAAAAAATATGAATCTTTCTTTTAAGATGGAATGAGCTGTAGATTTGCATTTCACAGTTTTGAGGTCACCATCCTTAATCTTCAAGGGTTTTACAAGCATAGGAGAACAAAGAATTGATCAAAATAATGAACAATATAAAAAGCACAGTTTCTGTTTTCCTACAAGGCGTTACTATTTACAAGAATTGCCAAACTTTTAAATTCTTTCAAAAGCTAGTCAAAAATGTATGAATTTAGTCCAATAAAAAAGGTATCATCTTATTTTCTTTTCTTTTTTTACATGGACTAACATAGCAACCATATAATTTTATCTTTCAAATATAGAATGCCTAATTCTAACCCTTTCTCATCTATTGAACATGAAGGACATTAATTTTACAAGTGGGAAAACCATGTTTGAATCATTACATTTGCTGAACACTCATCTCAACACTCTACAAAATGTTTTCCTTAGAATTAATTCTAAATTCTAACTGGCAAATAACTAATATGACTGTGTAGGAAGCATTAGTATGGGTTCTCAAAGAGATGAATTTACCTTCTAAGGACCTAAAGAGTTATATGGCTTTAGGAGGCACCTAACCTTGTGATTAACTGTTGCCAATGTCATTTTCAGTATAACATTTCCTAAAGGGAGAAATTGTTATCTTTCTTCCTTGGGTTCTTTCTTCTTTCCTTGAGAGCAACTGGGACTCACAGAGCATTTCCTGGATACTAAAGAAGTGGTATTCATATACCTAAGTGGTTTAGGAGTAAAGGAAATGAAGTCCTTTCTACCCTTTCCATGTGACTGGCTGGTGCTCGCATAGGCCTGAGCACTGAAGCGAGTGCCCACTGAGTTCTAAACAAGTTGTCTTACCTCTGAAAACTCTCATGGACAGAATGAGAGCTCAGAAGGTCTGAACTTACAGGAGAGGATACTGAGGGCCAAGGTGGCCTATGGATAGAAGAAGAGTGTTTTGAGTTTCTTTGGGCTTGCTCCCACATGACCAAATGACTCAAAATGCCTGAAAAGGAGGATTTTACTGTTAAAGTGTGTCCATGTGGATTCCCAAGTGACTCTTTAGTCCAAGGTGAACAGGTTGGAAAGTGCCTATTTTTGCAAAGCTGTCTTTGCTGGTATCTGGAGATTCCAACAGCCTACAACAGAATGGAGGGATGAAATGAGTCTGTAAAGAGAGAACAGTAGGAGTCTGTTACCAGAGGAGGCCATCCTGTTTCAGCATATACAGGAAAGAGGACAAGAAGGTCCAGCAAAGCTGGGCCTCTTGTATTAGATCCATTTATTTAACTGACAACCTCAAAGAAGTGTTTTGCTGCTTTCATTTTTATTTTTGTCACTCAGTAACAGCTATTGCTTTTGTTCAGCCACAGCACTCAGCAGGGCCGTACTAAGGGTTGTGCAAGTGGTGTGACTGCACAGGGTGCAAGGCAGGTGGGGGCACCAAACTTGTTCCCTGTCCATTGTCTCCTTTCTTGCCTGTGGCATAGTGGGTGGGGTGTGGGCACCAGGGAATGTGTCACCTAGGGTACAATTCCAGCTTGGTACTCAGCCAGCCCTCAGTATAGATGTTTGCTTTTGTTCAGCCACACCCTTCCTGGACACTGGCTTTTTTTGAGAGTGTGGTGTGCGAGTGATCTTCCCTACTCCTTCTTACCCCTCATTCTATAAACTTGCATGCAAAACTTGATAATTAGTGTGCAAAATTGCAAAACCAAGTTGCACACCTAACCTCATTGAATAATTAAATGCTAACTGGCTTTAACAACAAATTATTGTCTAGAATTGGTGTTAATTGAAGCTAATCGGCACTAATTAGCATGCTCAGCTCTTCTTAGTTAATATTCTACCAAATGTACATTCAGTTTCCATAGCACTCAACTGCAAAGGGAGTGTTGACCTGAGACCAGCATGGGTGGGTCAGGGGCATGCCTGACATTTACATGCACATCTTATAGAATACTTGCATTTACAATACTTGCAGTTATAGAATACTCATGCACGCAATTGCTGTTATAGGAGCCCTTTTATCATCAGCGGTAAAAAGTGGTCTTAGCACAGCCTTATGTGAGTAATTCCTGCACGCAAAGGCCATTTATACCACTGGGATCAAATGGGCGATTTTTCTATTTTCCTTATTAATGACCATGCGCTAATTTTGTAATTAGCATGTGGCCATTAGCCCGTGAGCCCCTACCGCCACCCATTATGTAGGGGGTAAGGGCTCATGTGCTAAGTACATGCTAATTGGTTAGCACATGGCAATATAGCTGAGCTAACCGATTAGTGCAGAACACATCCGCGCTCTGCCCTCAAACTAGGGACGTAGCCAGACTTCGGCGTGAGGGGGGTGCAGAGCCCGAGGTGAGGGGGCATATTTTAGCCCCCCCCTGACGACGACGACCCCCCCGACAATGCCGACCCCACCCTCCAACGCTGACGCCGCCGACCCCACCACCACCAACTTTGACCCCCCCCCCCACCACCAACTTTGACCCCCCCCTCCCGCCACCAACCCGCAGGACGTCAGACTAGAACGAAGCCTTGCGCAGGATTGGGAAGAAGAGGACCTCGGCTCGGCTGGCGGGGGTTGGGGTCCCCTGCCAGCAAAGGTAGGCGATGGCGGGAGGGGGGGTCGAGAGGGTCATCAGCAGGGGGGGTCCAGCGGTAAATCTATGGCACCCAGGCCCCCGTGGCCCCATACTGGCTATGCCACTGCTCAAACCCACCCCAGCGCAAAAAAAGCCTCGCAGTAAGCCATTTTTTGCTGACTTAAGCACGCATTAATGCTTAATAGAGCTTTGTAAAAGGGCCCCATAGCATATGAGGTAGCACACAGCACCGCAGTACCTAACATTAGGCATCCTATAGGGAATTACTCCTCTTGGTGTGCAAGTATCATCCACACTCAGAAAAGGTACCCAGGCATTATTCTAATTTTATAATTAACCCCCCAAAATGTACAACTAGTAGATAAGAGGATATCACGGCCCATGCTTCAGCATTTGTTTTACTTACTTTTGAAAAGAGAATCCAACATGTGACAAATAAAAAATGATTCTGCGCACACCCAAAACATGCGTCTACACTACCGCAGGCCATTTTTCAGCACGCTTTTGTAAAAGGGCCCCTAAGAGTTTTAGTTGTGAAGAATTGATATGAAGAACTGCTGGAGTAGAGACTTAGGGTGCAATGATTGAATTTAATGACCACCAGGTGGTTGTATGATCACAAGTAATCACAATACTTTATTCTGAGCACCATTTTCATTATATATTTTTAGATAGCTTATGTTTTTGGTGCTATAGTGGCTCTTTTGTTTTTCTAATTTTATGCTGTCTTGAGCCACAATTATATAGTTTTTGTCCCAATTTTTATATTATTGTTTGCTTGTTACCAGGGTTGTTAAATTACAGACTACATGCTTTAATCAGTATGGGTTTTGTACTTGTTGCAACAAGTTTGTGTATAGAGGGTCTCTGTAAAGGGAATAATTGTATGCAAAGCAGTATATGGGGTAGGGGGGAATTGTATGTGTAGGGTGCGCATGTGTGTGTGTGTGTGTGTGTGTGAAATGTGTGGGGGATGGGGTGCCATGGGGCTATGTGAGGGAGCATGAGGATGATACTGTAGGGATATGAATGTTGTGTAGAGGGTAAAGATGTATGTGAGATGAATGGACTTGGGGAGTCCTGGGAAGTGAGGAGCAAGGAATATGTGTGGATGTGTGGTGGAGATGAAAATGGTAATGGAATTCAAACATGCGTGGGATAAACACAAAGGAATCCTGTTTAAAAGGAATGGATCCACAGAATCTTAGCGGAAATTGGGTGGCAACACCGGTAATTGGGAAGCAAAGCCAGTGATGGGCAAACTTCTATGGTCTACGCCCTGATCGTAACTGAACAGATATGGATGGGCTGGAGTGTAAATTTTAAGGGTCTTTGACATTAGCTTCAGAACTTTTAATACAAGAACAGTGCTGGGTAGACTTCTATGGTCTGAGCCCTGAGAATGGCAAGGACAAATCAAATTTGGGTATTCATATAAAGTATCACATACTATGTACAATGAGTTTATCTTGTTGGGCAGACTGGATGGACTGTTCAGGTCTTTATTTGCTGTCATTTACTATGTTAGGTTTGCGTTAGTAGGCACTGTGGATGCATGTCTGTGTGGCGAGTTGTGTTGTGTACAAGGATAGGCAGCTTGTGGGAAGGTGTATATCTGTGTGAGTTTGTGTCTGCGTGAATGCATATGTGTATGCCCTTGTGAAGCTTCAGGTATGGCTATAGTTCTTATGGGAAGAGGTTACTGGAAGCAGAATGCTGACATGTGCTCCATTCTAAATGCCTCTCCCCCTACAGCAGTTTAGCCCAGAGAAAGATAAACAAACACAAGAGGAAAAAGCAGTATCTTAAGTTTGCTGTAATCATTCTGCGGTATATTACATCTCTAGAACACAAGCAAAGAAGAGTGGGCGCCCCAATGCAAAAAAAAAAAACAAACAAAAACAAATTCTGTCTGTTTGCAAAGTGAAGAAGTGTGTCACATTTGAGGGAGAGGTGGACACGTATGGGCACACTCAACACTCCCTCCTCCCGGAAACATTGATAAAATCTCAGATCTATGTGTGTGCAGCTGTGGATATGTATATTTGTGTCTATTTGTTAGAGAGCATTTTGTTTGATGGATGTGTGGGATTGTGATGGGCATGTGAAGGCAATGCTGGGCAGGGCCAAATCAGCACTGGGTGCTAGGCCTATGAGAAATAGGGAACTGTCCTCTGCCAGTTCATCATGCCAGGCCTGGTGGTGAGGAGTGGAAGAAGTGAGGAGGGATCTGTTTTGGGAAGGATCAGAATGTTGTTGTGGGGAAACTTGAATGCATGGTCACCTCTCCAGTAGTCAGCTGGTAGCACAATGAATTGGTGTGTGGTGTGCTAGCAGTTTCATAGTCTCCTGTGACAAAAGCTAAATGTACCCTTCTCTAAAACATAAAATCAAGCATTTTAAATTCTATTCAGCCCACATATGCTACATATAGGGTTTTTCCCTGAAATGTTTTGGAACCGTGGAAGCTATTAACCTTTTGTTTATTGGATCATGCTTTTGGTTTTGACTTCTTGTGTTGTTGTCTAAAAGTATGGCAATATGTTGGGTCCAATTAAAAGAGAAAACCTGGACTGGATCTGTTGGTGGCCTTGCCTTGGACTTATAGAAATTACTAAACTGGAGTACGGGCAGCTGCCTGGTTGCCTGAGGGGCACGGTGGTCTAAAGGCTGAAAGGATCGTCACCATACAGAACTGCAATTCCACCAGAATCTAGGAATGTGCATTCATTAATGTACCTTATAAAGTTTATTGCACACTAAATCAATCTACACGTGTTAGGATGATTAGCACATATTATGAACTGCTAAAATGCATACAAATATTTGTTTTAAAACAAATGTAAAAAAACAAAAAAAAAAGCCTTGAAATAAGGAAAAAGGTCAAATGAAAAAAACAGAACCAAACAGCTTTGCTCTGTGCACATTCATACTAGCATCATTACCATACTAACACATATTCTTAACTGTCATTCCTTGGTGTTTCATATGTATTTGTGGGCTTTACACTATGTTTCTGTTTACTTTATGGGTGGCATTACCTGTACAGTAAGTTACAACAAAACTAATCTGTCATGTAATTTAGCCATTCCACTCCAGCAGTTTTGCTTGAGTGTGTTTATGAATTCTTGTTGCTGGCAAGGTAGTGAGATCGGCCATAGTTTCCACTGCTTTTTGATTTCAGCTTCCCACTGAAGTGGAATTCACAATTGTTCCCAGTTGAATGGGCATCCTTGTGGAATTTTCCATCCCTGAAGTTTTTGTTATAAAGCAAAGCAACATAGCACAGTGGGAGTGAAAGCAATAAAGTTAATTTTGACCTGATGAAATTACTGTCATTGAATTAAAAAAAAAAAAAATTAAAAAAAACATTTTACCTTCTTTTAAACATAAATACATAAGCATTACCATACTGGGACAGAACAAAGTCCATTGTGCCTAGTATCCTGATTCCAATAGTGGACAATCCAGGTCATGAGTACATAGCAGAATCCCAAAAGAGTAAAATAGATTTCATGCTACTTAGCCCAATAATTTATAGATTTTTAGAAATGTGTCCAAACCTTTTTTAAACCCTGCTAAACTGACCATTTTTACCACATGCCCTGACAACAAATTCTACAGCTTGATTAGAAATATTTTCTCCAATTTGTTCTAAATGTACTACTTGGTCATTGTGTGCCCCCCCACTTAGTCCTTGTTTATCCATTCCACTCCATTCACTATTTTATAGACCTCTATCATATCTCCTTCAGCCGTTTCTTCTCCAAGCTGAAATGCCCTTGCCTTTTTAGCCTTTCCTCATAGGGAAGTGGGCCCATCAAGTTTATTTTAGTTGTCTCTCTGTACTTTTTCTAATCATGCTATATCTTTTTTGAGATGTGGTGATAAGAACTGCACACAATATTCAAGGTGTGCCTGAACCATGGAGTGATACAAAGGCATTATAATATTCTCTTTTTTTTTCCATTCCTTTCCTAATAATTCCTAACATTATGGGGTCCTTTGACTAAGCTGAGCTAAAAAAAAAAAAGTGGCATTACCGCACCAGCAGCCGCTAGCAAGGCTTTGTAAAGAGGGGGATAAATTATACTGAAAATAAAAACAAACATGCATGACACATTGCATGCAACTTTATACGTAACTACATACTGTGTTATTATTGTATTAGGTAAATTTAAATTTAACCTTATACTTTCAGTTGCGAAATTTGAAAAAAAAATGTTCTAAAAATTGCAATTACTTTTAACAAGCTGCGTGCTGTGATTGCTCAAATGCCTAAACAATTGTTACCAATAACATACATAAGTAGATAATTTTATAAATAATTTTCTGCGTGTAAACCATGCTTTATATGCAGAAGATGGCTAGTTTAAGGTTTACTATTACTTGATTTACTGTCTTTCATTAAAATCAGCAAAGTGGTTTACAAAACACCACTAGTCAAGAACACTTAACAAAGTGACCGATACAAACCAACTAGAGAGAAGACAAGATACATGAAGGTTATTAATACAATATATATCATATTAGGGTTCCCAAATGACAACCTAGAACCATGACACAAGAGGCAGCAAAAGAAGGGGACACCTGCAGTAAAGTCGTGTAAACCATATATGACTAGCAGAGCTCGCTCAGGCCAATGGACGCTCTCAAACTGCATGGCTGAATTCAGCCACACAAGTATGCATCTCTACAAAAGCAAACTTCCTTTTACACTGTTGCACAGACAGAGTGATTTTATAACAGGACACCTAAGGGATGTAACTTGAATGGGTCAGTCCTACAATATTGACCAGGCACCATATTGACCAAGGTGCTAGTTAAGAATATAAAATTCCTAATTAGAACTCTTGAGTTGAGGAAATGACCACCTTGAGGGCAACTCAGTTTAAAAAAAGGGTGCAGTCTATAAATCACAATGTTACAGTAATAATAAAGAAGTTTTAGTTGGCTACTAAATATGTTTCTTAAAAAAAGACAGGATAATAAAGTTTTAAATACCACCAATATATCACTCACGTCAACTTGCACATGATATAAACCAGAACACGTCCCTCCCTAGCCCTAAAATTATAAGGTAAATAAACCGGTGGCTATGCCCAGTGGCGTACCTAGGGTAGTTGACACCCGGGGCCGGTCATTTTTTAACACCCCCCCCCCCCCCCCCAAATCCAGTACTAGGCATACCGAGAATACAAAACACTCAGGACCTATAGAGCAATTCTACTATACCATAAGCAGTCATTTCTACGAGTCACACAAGGAAAAGGAAAGCATCTTAAACACTACAGTGAGCACTTGAACATCAATTCACCTATTGTAAAACGAAAACAGACAGATTAGTACAGATCGTCGATCCTGCATAGTCAATGCCAACCAAAAGCCATGTCTTTTTCACAAACACAGATACACCCTAATCCACTATAGAATAAGTAATCATAAACTTTCTATTTAGACAAAAATTAAACTGAACCCCCAATGCCAGACTCTGCATACAATGCAACACCACAGAAACAGAAACTGTCCCCTAGTACTGTGCAAAATATAAAGACAGCAGATGTAAATTTGAAAAAAACTAACAAGTACCAATCACCACTTTACAAATTAACAAATAGAAATAAAACAAATATAGAAAGTAAAATAATACCATTTTATTGGACTAATACATTTAGCTTTCAGAGGCCAAAACCTCCGTCCTCGGGTCAGTACAGTATAGTGCTGTTACAGTATCCTATCCTGACCTGAGGAAGGGGGTTTTGTTCTCCGAAAGTTAGTCAAAATGTATTAAAATTAGTCCAATAAAAAGATGACCTTATTTACATGTTCTATTTATAAACAACACAGCTACAATACCCTAAAGCAAAATAATAAAAAAATATATTTACAGTTTGTTGTCTCTGGTTTCTGCTTTCCTCATCTTCTTTTCACTGTCTTCCTTCCATCCAAGATCTGTCTTTGCTCTCTCTCTGCCATCCAGTGTCTGCCCTCTCTAATGTCCCTTCCATCCACTGTCTGCGCTCTCTCTCTGCCCCTTCCATCTACTGTCTGCCCTCTCTCTCCCTTCCATCCACCATTTGCCCCAGTCTGCCCTCTTTCTCTCTCCCCCTTCCACCCACCATCTGACCTTTCTCTCTGCCCCTTCAATTTGTCTGCCCTCCCTCTCCCATCCATCCAGGGTCTGCCCTCCCTCATGCTTCCCACTTCCTTCCAGGGTCTGTTGTCCCCTCTCTCTCTCTCTACCCCCCCTTTTCAGCCCCCAGTTCCACCTGCCCCTAGTTCCAGCCCCAGCCCACATCTCCCACCGCCCCCCCTTTTCAGCCCCACTATCCCACCAGTCCCCAGCCCTTTTCTCCCATCAGTCCTGAGCTTCAGCCCCCAGCCACTTCTCCCTGTCCCCTTTTCAGCCCCTAGTTTCAACCCCAGCCCTTTTCTCTCACCAGTCCTGAGCTTCAGCCCCAGCCAGTTCTCCCTTTCCCCTTTAAAGCCCACAGTTTCAGCCCCTGCCCCGTTTCAGCCCACAGTTCTAGCACTAGCCCCCTTATCCCAAATACCCTCCTTTTCAGCCCCCAGTTCCAGCCCCCTTCATCCACCACATGCTTTGCAACCCCCCTTTTCAGCCCCAGACCCATTCTCCCACCTGCCCCAGGCATGGACCCATTCTCCCTCCTGCCCCCTTGTCAGACCCCAGTTCCAGCTTCAGACCCCTTCTCCCCTCTGAGCACCCCCACCCCTCCCCAATCCCCTTCTCCCCTGTGAGCACCCCTCTCAGCTCCCCCACCCCTCCCCAGTTCTCTTCTCCCCAGTTCCCTTCTCCCCTCTGAGAACCCCTCTGAGCTCCCCCACCCCTCCCCAGTTCCCTTGTCCCCTCTGTGAACCCCTCTGAGCTCCCCCACCCCTCCCTCACCCCTCCCCAGTTCCCTTCTCCCTTCTGCGAACCCCTCTGAGCTCCCCTACCCCTCCCCAGTTCCCTTCTCCCTTCTGCGAACCCCTCTGAGTTCCCCCCACCCCTCCCCAATTCCCTTCTGCAAACCCCTCTGAGCTCCCCCACCCCTCCCCAGTTCCCTTCAACCCTCTACGAACCCCTCTGAGCTCCCCCACCCCTCCCTCACCCCTCCCCAGTTCCCTTCTCCCTTCTGCAAACCCCTCTGAGTTCCCCCACCCCTCCCCTCCCCAATTCCCTTCTGCGAACCCCTCTGAGCTCCCCCACCCCTCCCCAGTTCCCTTCTCCCCTCTGAGCTCCCCCACCTCCTTCTCCCATCTGAATCCCCCCCCCCCTCCGTGGAGAGCGACAGAGCCCTCTTCTCCTGCCACCATCCTGCGTTTTTTTTAAAATCCATGCAGCGACGCAGGCAGCGCCTCGTGTCTGCCCTGCTGTGTGCTGTCAAAAAAGAAAATCGCTTCGCCGGCATCGGGCCTTCTCTCGCTATGTCCCGCCCTCGAGGAAATAGGAAGTTACCTCAAAAGTGGGCGGGCCATAGCGAGAGAAGGCCCGACGCCGGCGAAGCGATTTTCTTTTTTGACAGCACACAGCAGGGCAGACACGAGGCGCTGCCTGCGTCGCTCGCTGAATGGATTTTTTTTTAAAAACGCAGGGTGGTGGCAGGAGACGACGGAGCACCCCCCCACCCGCCGACACCCGGGGCGGACCGCCCCCACCGCCCCCCCTTGGTACGCCACTGGCTATGCCACAGGTGGAAACAGGCCCATCCAGTGATGGTGCACCTGGGATATGGCTGCCAGGGATCTCCAAGCCCTGCAAGCTTAAGGCTCCTGGCATGTCTCCCTCCCCTCTCCCACAGGCGATCCAGCATCTCTCAACCTACCGCCTTCCCCTTTTAAGCACATCAGTTCTTCGCCAGCAACAAACAGCAACTTATACATGCTGCTGTGCTCACCCCAGAGCCTTCTCTCTGATGTAACTTCCTGTTTCTGCATAGTTGGGACCACATCAGAGGGAGGGCTCTGGGGCCAGCACAACAGCATATATGAGTTGCTGTTTCCTGCAGCAAAGAACTGATTGTATAAAAGGTATATGGGGGGGTGAGAGACACTAGATTAGGGTTACCATATGGCTCCAGAAAAAGGAGGATGGATTGAGCCAGCCGGGTTTTACTTCCATTGCTTTCCATTGAAATCAATGGAAGTAAAACCCGGCTGGCTCAATCCGTCCTCCTTTTTCTGGAGCCATATGGTAACCCTACACTAGATCATCTGAAGGGGGGTGTTGAGAGATGCTGGATCTCCTGTAGGGGAAGGGAGATATGCTGGGGGGGAGGGTAGGGTTCTCAAACAACTCCTTTGGGCTCAGGCCTACCCAAAATTGGGTGTCAGGCTATGCCTCTGAAAGAAACACAGCCTTACATAATTTTTCAGAGAGAGCTTTTACTGATGTGAGAAGGAACGCCAGTCCTCTGTGCAGGCTTGAACTGCTGGCCTTACTGCATGATCTGAGGTAAATTTTGTAAGGTACTTCAAGAGCCAGCAGATTTTAACCTCTTTTAGATGAGAACCACTAGCTGAGCAGAGCCTGTGTACAAACCCATGAAATCACATACTATGAGAACAGATCAGAATCCAAGTACTCCAGTGTCCATACATGTCAGGCAATAGCTGGAAAGCCTAAGACAAAAAGCCAAGACAAGGAGTAAAGGTGAAAGCCAAGACCACAACAAAAACTCAGGAAACTAGAAAGCCAATGCAAAAAGCCCAGTCTTCATTCTTAGCAGCCTTTTTAAGGCCTTCCTGAGTCTTATCAATCCTGAAAATAAAATGTCAGGATTCAGAAGCAGTCTCTCTGATTGGCTATACCACAGCTCAGTGGCGTTCCTAGGGTGGCTGACACCTGGGGTGGATCGCCGATGCACCCCCCCCCCCCGGGTGCAGCGTGACCACACCCCCGGGTGCATTTTTACCTGCTGGGGGGTGCTGCGCGCCTGTCGGCTTCGCTCGTTCCAAGCTCCCTCTGCCCCGGAACAGGAAGTAACCTGTTCCGGAGCAGAGGGAGCACAGAACGAGCAGAGCCGACAGACGCGCGGCACCCCCCCCCCAGCGGCGTGCACCCGGGGCGGACCACCCCCACCCCACCCCCTTGGTATGCCACTGCCACAGCTCACTGGTATCAAATGGGTAGAACAGCAGCAGTGCATTTTTTTCTAGCAAAAAAGGTGCCGGTACTCAAATGCCAAGTCACCCTTCAGGGTTGGGGTGATCACTGAAGGACCCATCCCACAATAGCCAGGCCCCCTGCAACTAGTCACAAAATCTATGACAAGGCAAAATTGTTGTGTAGAGCCTGAGCTCTTTCATTAAAACTTGGGGACCATGGGTCAATTTTAGCAGACAATGGAAAAGGTGCCGGTACTCAGTACCCCCAAGTACTCCCTCAAAAAAAGCACTGAACAGCAGTCATCCTTTATGGTCCAATCAGGTAATTGGCAGAATAGGGTAATGAGAGATGGGTGCTGAGCAAAGAAACTGTTTAATTCATCAGAATTTTAGTTTCTTCAAGTGTAGTTGTGTAGGATAAATCACAGATAATAAATTACCTATGTCCAGGTTCCCCAAGCAGAACTATCTGCAAGCAAATAATCCTGTACGAGGTCTAGGGGTGGGAACCTTGGAACCTAGCCAAATGCTTCCGTTAGAAAGAACTGCAGCTGAAAATGCAGGCTGATATATATATTAGATTTACTATGGTATATCAGGTAAGAAAATATAGTTAAGGTATACAAAATAGAACTCTGCAAAGCTTTGGCTGAATACAAAATTACTGGCTGATAAAACTTACACTCATACGTCACACTACTAAACACTAATTCTTACTAGTTACCAGATAATATTACACCACTGATAAGTCACACTATGTTACCAGGTAGTACAGTTATTAGCAGCTTCTCCTGATCACAAATATGACGGCATCAGCCTTCTGCTCAGGTAAATACCACTAACTAGCCCCCGACTAGTAGGAAATGAATCACCGTGTTTCTCACCAGGCTGAGACCTCAGGGTCGTCTTCCGGGAATGCATGGGACACCTCACAGACTCAAGCTGATATGGCAGCGAGTCTTAGTCAGAGCTGGAATAGCACTCTGCAGCAGACAAAGAGGTCACAGGTCACTCAGGGCAGGTACAGCTGAACCACGATACTTTCCTCCAGATACACAGTTCATCGGTTGGTGGACCTTATTAGGTCTCACTGGTCTTCTTTCCACCTCCACCTTCTTCCAAGGATTCCAACTAACCTTTCTTGTTCCCGCTCTTCCCAGTACCTCTTGGTCCGGTGGCTGCAGGAACCAATCTGGATCTTTCTCGGCTCACTGCCTGGCAAGAACAGGTCCGTTGTTCTTGACCTTCAAGTTGTTACATTTTGGTATGCATTTTCTGTTTCTCACCTGCCTTGCTGGAACCAGCCTCTCAGGAGAAAAGGGGGGCCTGGTTTGCCCACAGCATGTCCTTGGTGTTGAGCTTCTGCTGTAATTTTCCACAAGCTGCAAAGCTGTTTCTTGCTAACACAGAGATGTGCGGGTCAGAGTTTACAGCCTCCATTTTGCTGTCATAGGATTATACAGGCCAAGGCCCGCAAGGTGAGACACACAGGGAAATACTTCTACAGTTGCTTCAAAGTCTTTGACAAAGTTCCTTATGAGAGGCTCCTTAGGACATTTAAGAATCATGAGATAAGAGGCAATGCTCTTTTGTGGAATGCAAACTGGCTAAAGAACAGGAAACAGAGAATAGGGCTAAATGGTCTATTATACACATTGAAAAGGGTCACTAATGGAATGCCCCACGTTTGTTGAATATATTCATAAATGATCCAGAGATAGGAGTGATGAGTGAGGTGATCAAATTTGTGGATGACATATAAGCTAGCCTCCTAGTTTCCCTCTAAAAATTAATCACAAATTCTACCTTTGGACTTTGCAGCTAAGTGGGATTATTGAAAATTCCACCTCTGTTTAGTCATTAGCTTAACCTGTCTTTTGGACTTTCATTTTTATTTCATACATGAGTAAAATACTTCTTCCTGGTGGTGTTTTCAAGCCTCTGGTGTTTAATCCCTTTGCAGCCAGGACAATGGAAGCAGTACTTCCCTCTGTTTGCAGATGCAAATTCCCTGATGAGAAATGCCCACAAGGAGTTAAAAATAAACTCCCAGTACTTTTCAAGAATGGCCTTGTACACCCTTTTCATCCATGGGTAAAAGGTACAGGTATTATGGCAGCATGCATATGATTCCCTGAATTGGGTGGGGACAAAGTGTGTGTGTGTGTGGGGGGGGGGGGGGCAATTTGGCCACTGAGCATCCTTTGAAATTTGTCCCTTCCATCTCTGCAGTAACATTTTGTTCTGGTTCGGGAATACTTATACAGGAGGACAGGTTTACCTAAATAACTAAGTAGTTACCAGGCTAAAATGAGCAGTCTAAAAATTGCCCAACCACCTCTGCTCTAAAGTTATAGATTGTTCAGTGTGGGTACTTTTACCCATGCTGATAAAGGTTAGGTCTGGGGGCAAGGGAAGGCCAGAGCTGGTTGACATGGAGATTTCATTTCAGCCATAGATTTTGTCCCTTCCTCAAAGCAGGTATACAAGGTGTGGTTATGTGGCTAGGGCCTGCATTTTCAAATAAAAAATTCCAATTCACTTCTTCAAGGGCTGTATGTACTTTGTAGGGGATCCAAGGAGGACTTGGGATGCAGTTTCTAACAGAGAACCATCCATCCAGAAACACAAAAAACACAAGCATGGATTTTTTTTTTAATTCCAGTTGTGGACAGTTGATTTTGTTTAAAAGGAGGCAATTGACCTTCCTAAAAAGAGGATGATAGAATTGCCCTTGTACTCTCTTAGTGAAAAGCTATAAGCAGGGATATAAATGGAAGCAAAGCAACCAAGTGCTATTCCGTAAGGGCGAGCATAAGTGACAAAGGGTCAGATTACGTAAATGGCACCGAATGTTAGGCACAGGGCACTCTGGGCTGAGTGGTAGAACTAAAGAACATGAATTTAGGTTGCAGGGGGGGCCGACTCAGGAATAATGTCAGGGCAGACTTCTACGGTCAGTGCCCTGATAAAAGCAAGGACAAATCAAGATCAAATATGCATATATAGTATTGCATCATACCTTATGTTATGAGTTTATCTTGTTGGGCAGACAGGATGGACTGTACAGTTGTTTATCTGCTGTCATCTACTATGTTACTATTTCATAAAATGTGACTGTGCTAAAATAACCCAACTTGTGCTAAAATAATTTGACATAACAATAGCCTATTTTGATAACTCTCTCCCCCCCCCCCCCCCCCAACCATGTCCATTGTAAGCCTACGAGAACAGGAAAATACTTGCTGTAACTGAATGTAACTTGTCTCTAGCTACAGCTGAAAAAAGCATGAGCTAATTCCAAATCCAAAATCGTTAGCAAATGATGCATTCACCACCTGCTGGCAAATGCATAACTTACTTTTAATATCAGGCCCACAATACAAGAGTCAGTTCTCCTTTCATCCTTAGCTCACTATGCAACACTGAACAGGCCACTAGGGCTGAAATTTAGATTTACTTTCTTTAGGACAGCAACACTGTGATTGTGTACGCTTACAGGTATATTCTTAACAGTGTTAAAAATGTGCAAACCAAACAAGCATACAGAAGTATGTTTTATAAAATGCATGCAATAATATATAAATAGTTACATTGCCAGACTAGCTAAGAATTAGATTTGTCTGAAAATAAGGGCCTACTAATTTTTAAGAAACTTCTTTCCAATCACACATGTAGCACAGCTTGGTACATGCACTGAACATGAGATTTGTTTTCCCTTTATTGTTCAGAACTTGAAGCATCCAGAGGTTTATGTCCTTTACCAACTGTATGGCTTGCCATAAAACATGGAAATGACAAGAGCTGCTCACAAACCTTATTGGATCTCGGTTCTTCCTGGCTGTCCTAGGCCTAGTTTTCAAGATGGCGCTGTGAATAGACGCACCTGAGTTTGCTCCTGGAGGCTGTCGTCTTTGTGAGCTTTTTTCGGTGCCTCTGTCGCCTCGTTAATAATGGGGAAGCGGAGGGGAAAGGTAAAGGAATATCCCTCGGTTCCTGGGACCTCTTCAACGATGAAGCAAACGACTCTACAATTCTCCACACTGCAACCAGGTCCTCAGGGAACTTCGACCCCCTCTGCAACTCTCGGCCCTTCGGAGTCGATTGAGAGTGGAAACGGGGCTTCCTTGAGCCCTGTGGAACGAATTGCACCGCCCCAGCCTGGAGGAGAATTGCTGGCAGTTCAAACAGAGACAGACGCCGAAGTGGCTCAACCTGTCCTGTCTGAGGGAGTGACTGCAGCAATGGAGACAGATTTTTGGGCTCAAAGGTCCGAATTTTCCCTGATCTCTCACGGCCCACACAGATAAGACGAAGGGCCTTTTTGGAACTTCGCCCCAGGGTGGTAGCATTGGGAGCAAACTTTGTATTGTGTTTTCCTTGTTTTTCTAATGTAATGTTTGAGGGTAAACATTTTCAGTTTGTAGACCCAAAACAGTTAAAAGAGTTTATTGATGCAAGAGTTGATGTGAACGTAGTAAGCCCTCCCTAACTAGCAGGTTGGGGTCTGAACCAGAGGTAGCATCTATTGAATATTATTTGTTTTCCTTTTCAATTTCCTTAATCTTGGAATCTAATTTCTTAAAATTGTGGACAAACTGGCTGTTAAGATATTTACTTATTATTTTTTTTATTTCATGTTAAATAATGCAGATTGCATATTCACTCTTTGTGGTGAGGTATTGAAATATTTAAATAAAGAAATAAAAAAAAAAAACCTTATTGGATCTCAGCAGTATCGTCATCCATTTCCTGATACCAATAAACTTCAAAGGAGTCACACAGCCACTTGCCCTTTGATAAATTGCTCTCAGCTTCATGTGTGGAGAAATGATCCCCATGAGCTAAAGAATCTTGCAAATCCATTTGTGTAGACATGGCTAGCATAAATAGACTTTGATAAATGCTTCTGTCTCACCAAAACGCTATCTTTACAGATCCAGAGCAACTATGGAACCTGAAAACTGTAGCCCCCATGCATCCTCAACTGCAAATGATAGTAGATGACTAGCATTACCAGCTGATATTATTATAATGACACACTAAAATGTACAATATTTTCTATTTAACTAGACTTCTGTTTGTTGGGCAGTATGAGACCACTGATTACCTTGGTAATACAAAAGAAGGCACCCACACAGTCATTCTTCCCAGGCTTGTAACAACCAACTTATTTTTTTTTCCATTTTCTATGAATCTGAAAGCAGTTACAATGTAATCATGTAATTTTTATTTTACCAAATATTTTTCTCTTTACTACAAGGCTGACAAAATAATACATGGCTGATTTACAGAAGCCTCCAATGTATAGTGCATCTAATTTAAGCAAGATTACTTCCTTGCTGCAAGGCTGACAGACTATTGGTGGTAAATGGGATCTTTTATTTCCAAGTCAAGCAAAGTAAAATTAGCTGCCTTACAAGATTGCCTATATTATTTCAGTAACCTTGGTTCTAATCAGAAGTGACCACTCATCAGATACATCTCAAGCTTTGCAAGGAATAAAAACAGAACCAGAATTAAAGTGGAGGTATTGTACAGGCCTAAGGATGTAGGGGGAATGGAATTACCCAATTTTAAATGTACCTACTGGACAACTAGCTGGATGAATAGCTTGAGGAAGCTTGGCTACAGCTAGAAAGATATCAAGCAAACACCATGGACTTGGGGGTGTTGTACTGTGTTAAAACAAATCTGTACATAATAGCCTAAAATAAGCCATGTTCATTCTGATCAAGGTTCATCAACCATAGCATCCTGTCTCCAACATTGTCCAGTACCCAAAATATCCCAAAAAGTTGATCTAGTTTCTCACAACCTATTTAGAGATAAACGATGACTGTCTCATGTCTAGCTGGCTAATAATTTTTTACTGACTATTCCTGCATGGAATTTGTCCAAACCTCTTTTAAATCCTGCTACATTGGTTACTTTGACCACATGCTCTGGAAACAGATTTCCACAGTTTAATTATAAATTGCATGCAAAAAGAATGCTTTTCCAGATTTGTTTTACGTCTCCTGGTTGTGTTAGTTTCATGGAGTATCTTCTGTTAGGGTGCTTTAAAACATTAAACAACCGTTTCCTCATGATTTTATGTTTCAACGGTTTTTATTGATGATACAACGCTTAACAGAATCATGAAATTTAACATTTTTCATCGAAACATCACATTGTAATTATATACAGACATCTGAACTACCATCATCAATAGTTTATCAATTTCTCCCACCCTCCCCCCATCATCCTCCCATCACCCTCCTCCCCCCACCTTCTAGCAACCCACTGACCTCTATGCTCCATGTCTTAACATCTAGGCTCCGTACCCCGCCCTCCCGCCTGACTCCCTCTACCCTTTTAATCATAAGGAGTGTTCACTCTACAATCGCTCGTTCAAACTTTCCATGGTAACCCCGCAGTCCATGATATCATACTCTATGTTAACTTCAGTCCCTTTCCCATTAGGACTGTTGATAGGGTACCATGAAACAAAGATCGTTAAACGAACGGGGAGCGGCTTTCTCTTCTCACCCCCCGCTCGTCTGCATTGCCCTATGAGTGAGTCCCTCTGTTCCCGAAGGACCCCCATACATCATATAATTAACTAAATCCCCTAAAAGTAGAACTTGAACAACAACAAAAAAATTCCTCATGATTTTAATAACTTTGATCATATCTACTTTTTGTGATCTTTTCCAAGGGGGGTGTTTTATTCCCTTTATCATTTTTGTCACCCTTCTTTGAACCTCTCCTAGTTCCGGTATTTCCTTTTTGGATGGCATCACTAGAAAATACAGAAAGGATTTGAGCTGTTTTTTTAAATATTGGCAATGACTCCTCCAAGTGTAGATACAAAGGCATTGCAGTCCAAAGGAGGAGCTCAGACACAATAAACATCCTTGCTCTTACTATTTCAAGACTAATAACCCAAAATGATGGAACTACCAGTTGGTTTTGTGAGATTGATCTAAGTATAGGAGTATAAAGAGTTAACAGTCTAGATAGATAAGATGGAACACCTGTATGTTGTACTTTATGAATTAAGCAAAGAATTTTAAAGCGAATCTTATGAGTAATAGGGAGCAAATGCTTAGATCTCAAAAAAGGAGTGACGTGATGATATTTCCTGGAATTGGTCAACAATTTCATCGCCATAGTTTGAACTGTCTGTAACTTTCTGATCTCCATTATTCATATACCATTATAGAAAGCATCGCAGTAATCAAGTTGACTAATTACAAAGGAATATATTAAGATACGGAAGGCTGAAGTGGAGAAAAGATTCCTAACAGAATATATCAGTCTTAATCAGGGGCAGCTCAAGGCAATCTGCCGCCTGAGTTGAGGGCTGAGATGCTGCCTGAGATGAGGGATGCCCCCCCCCCCGTTCATGGTCTAACATCTCCCCCTTCCGTCTTCAACCCCCTTCCCCGAGCCTACATTTATTTTCTAAAAGGCGGTAGTAGCGACGAATCCCATAGGCTGCCCTACCACCAGCACTGGTCACTTCTCTCTAATGCGGCCACCTCTGAGGAAACAGGAAATTATATCAGAGATGCAAGTCACAGTAGACAGAAGAGGCCGGTGCCAGCAGCAGGGCTGCCATTGGTTTTAATTTTATAACTTCCACTGAACTACATTAGGAATCCGGGTAATACAATTTTGATCAAACATCATTACTAAAATCTTAACAGTTGGGCCAAAGGTACTTCTACTTCCCACCATAAACAGTGGATATTTCAGCTCATAAGAATAGCCATATTGGGTCAGACCAATGGTCCATCTAGCCCAGTATCCTGCTTCCAGCAGTGGCCAATCCAGGTCACAAGTACCTGGCAGAAACCCAATTAGTAGCACCATTCTATGCTACCAATCCAAGGGCAAGCAGTGGCTTCCCCTATGTCTGTCTCAATAACAAACTATGGACTTTTCCTTCAGGAACTTGCCCAAACCTTTTTTAAATCCAGATACATTAATCACTGTTGCACATCCTCTGGCAATGAGTTCCAGAGCTTAACTATTCTTTGAGTGAAAAAAATATTTCTTCCTATTTGTTTTAAAAGTATTTCCATGCAATTTCATTGAGTGTCCCCTGGTTGATTCACCTCCATGCACTCCACACCACTCAGGAGATTGAAAACTTCAATCATATCCCCCCTCAACCATCTCTTTTCCAAGCTGAAGAACCCTAACCTCTTTAGTCTTTCCTCATATGGGAGCTATTCCATCTCCTCTATCATTTTGGTCACTCTTCTTTGAGCCTCTTCTAATTTCGCTATCTTTTTTTAGATACGGCGACCAGAATTGAACACAATACTCAAGGTAAGGTTGCACCATGGAGCGATAAAGAGGCATTATAATATTTTTGGTCTTATTTTGCACCCCTTCCTAATAATTCCTAATGTTTGCTTTTTGCACTGGGCAGAAGATTTCAGCCTATTGTCTACAATGACACCTAGTTCTTTTTCTTGAGTGCTGACTCTTAAAGCGCTGTGTACGACTGGTAGCACTATAGAAGTGATTTATAGTAGTTTATAGTAGTAGTAGTAAAGTGGACCCTAGCAACAGATAACTATGATTTGGATCATTCTTCCCAATGTGTATCACTTTGCATTTGTCTACATTAAATTTCATCTGCCGTTTGGGTGCCCAGTCTTCCAGTTTCCTAAGGTCTCCCTGCAATTTTTTACAATCTGCATGTGTTTTGACAAATTTGAATAGTTTTATGTCATCTGCAAATTTAATCACCTCACCTCACTTTCAGATCATTTATTAATATGTTAAATAGCACTGGTCCCAGTACAGATCCCTGAGGCACTCCTCTATTCACCCTCCTCCATTGAGAAAAATGGCGATTTAATCCTACCCTCTGTTTTCTATCTGATAACCAATTCTTAATCCACAGAAGCATATTGTCTCATATTCCATGACTCCTTAATTTTCTCATGAGTCTCTCATGAGGTACTTTGTTAAAAGCGTTCTGAACATCTAAATACACTACATCAACCAGTTCATCTTTATCAACATGTTTATTCACACTTTCAAAGAAATGAAGCAAATTGGTGAGGGAAGACCTCCCTTGGATGAATCCATTCAGACACTGTCCCATTAAACCATGTTTGTCTATGTAATTTTATTCTTTATAAAAGTTACCACTATTTTGCCCAGCACTGAAGCCACACTTACTGGTCTGTAATTTCCCAGATCACCCCTGGAACCCTGTTTAAAAATCAGTATCATAATGGCTACCCTCCAGTCTTCAGGTACTATAGACGATTTTAACGTCAGGTTACAGTTATCTAGCAGCAGATCAGCAATTTTATGTTTCTTTCAATACCCTGTGTGGTGTATATCATCTGGTCCAGGTGATTTATCACTCTTTAACTTGTCAATTTGGCTCAGTACATCTTCCAGGTTCACCAAGATTTTGTTCCTTTGCATCGTTCTGGTATAGGTAGATCTCTTACATCTTGTTCCGTAAAAATCGAAGGAAAGAATTCAATCTCTCTGCTATGGTCTTATCCTCCCTGAGTGCACCTTTTGCTTCTTTCTTCCTTCCTTCCTCCCTTTTGCTTCAGGCTTCTGATATACCTGAAAAAAAGTCTTACTATGTGGTTACATCTCCAAGGCCAGTTTTTCTTCATGTTCTCTTTTAGCCTTCTTTATCAATGAATTACATCTGGCTTGACAGAGGTTTTGGTGCTTCTTATTTTCTTCATTTGGATCCTTTTCCCATTTTTGAAGGATGTTCATTTGGCTCTAATAGCTTCTTTCACCTCACCTTTTAACCATGCTGGCTGTCGTTTGCTCTTTTTCCACATTTGTTAATATGTGAAATACATCTAGTCTGGTCTTCCACAATGGTATTTTTAAACAACATCCATGCCTGATTTAAAGTGCTAACCTTTGCGGCCGATCCTTTCAACTTCTTTTTAACCATTTTCTTCATTTTGTCATAGTCGCCCTTTCGAAAATTAAAAGCCAACACAGTATATTTCCTTAGTGACTTCACTCCAGATATCAGCTCAAATTTGATCATGTTACAATCACTGTTTCCCAGTGGATCCAATACCATTACCTCTGGTACTATAGCTTACATTCCACTAAGAATTAGTTCCAAAATAGCTCCCCCTCTCGTTGGTTCCTGGACCAGTTGCTCCAAGAAGCAGTCATTTATAACAATTAGAAACTTTACCTCCCTAGAACTCCCTGATGTAACATGTATCCAGTCAATATTAGGATAATTGAAATCACCCATTATTATACTGTTGCCCAATTTGCCAGCTTTCCTAATTTCTGTAAATATATTTTCATCTGTCTATTCGTTCTGTCCTGGCGGATGGTAGTACAGCCCTATCAGTATACTCCTTTCCTTCACACCTGGAATTTCTATCCATAAAGATTCCATGCTGCTATCTGTTTCATGTAGAATGTTTATTTTGTTTGACTCAATATATAGCGCAACTGTCCCTCCAATTTGATCCACTCTGTCACTGTGATATTTGTACCCTGCTATCACAGTGTCCCATTGATTGTCGTCTTTCTACCAGGTCTCTGAAATGCCTATTATATCTACTTCTTCATTTAGTGCTATATACTCCAATTCTCCTATCTTGTTTTTAAGGCTTCTAGCATTTGTACATAGACATTTCAAATTGTCTTTTTTCCTTGCATCTACAGGCTACTTTGAAGTTAATAGGGATAATTTGCATCCTTTACTCTGTTCTCCCATTGAACACTCCTGGCTTTCTTTCACCATTATTGAAACCTCTCTATTAGGATTCCCTCAAGATCCTATTTCTTTAGTATCCTTCAAGGATACTGCACATTGAACCATGCGCTCCAGGGTGACTGTCGGCTTCTCGCTCCGCCCCATTTTAATTTAAAAGCTGCTGTATCTACTTTTTAAATGTTACCACCAGCAGCCTGGTTCCATCCTGATTAAGGTGGAGCCCATTCTTTTGGAACAGGCTACCCCTTCCCCAGAATGTTGCCTAGTTTCTAACAAATCTAAATCACTCAACCCTGCACCATTGTATCAATCACACATTGAGACTTTGGAGTTCTGCCTGTTTCTTGGATCCTGTGCGTGGAACAGGGAACATTTCTGAACATGCTACCCTGGACAATCTGGATTTCAGCTTTCTACTGAGGAGCCTACATTTGGAACTTCCTTCCCACATTTTCCTATGTTATTGGTATCCAAATGTACCAAGACAGCTGGCTCCTCCCCAGCTCTATATAAAACCCTATATAGGTGACAAATGAGGTCCACCACCTTCGCCGCTAGACAAGGAAGTGACCAGGCGATACTCAGGTCCGCCAGCCACCCAGCTATCAACATGCCTAATAATCGAATCATCACTGCAACAGCCATCCTAACCCTTCCCTCCTGGGCAGAAGCTCCTGGAGACACATCCTTAGTGTGAGAGGATAATGTATTTCCTTGTGGTCTGGTCCTGGCTACAGGATTACTTCCAGTTTCACCAGGGTGATGCTCTCTTTTTAGGAGACCTCCCTTCTCCAAGGCAGCACATGGTCTGCCAAACTGGAGGTAGGACTTCTCTACAATGTCCCTGTAAGCCTCCTTTATATACCTTTCTGTCTCCTTCAGCTCCTCCAAGTCTGGTGCTCTAACCTCAAGAGAACAGACTTCTTCTCTGAGCACTAGCAGCTCTTTCCACTGAGCACACACATATAACCTCTCACCAACTTGGAGATAATCATATATGTGACACTCATTGAAAAAGACTGGATAGCATCCATCTCCCTGCTGGACTGCATCTTAGTATTATAGTATTGTTTAGTTAAAACTTCTTAAGTTACTAAGGATATTAGATTAATATAAAGAGCCTTAAAATTATATGGTATAATGCTTAATTTATTTAGTGTTTGATTCTCAGAAACTAATAAAATGTGATTAAAACTCTAATGAAAACTCTCCTCTTGTTATCCTAATTAGAATAACTGACTGTAAATGAAGAGATGTGCTAGGGGTAAGTGGGAGATGTCCGATTAAATGGTTTTGGATATCTGGCGGCTGGAAGGTGTGCGATAGGATTCTATTCTATAACAGAATCTAGGTACCTCGATTCTGTTATAGAATACTAGTGTAACCAGCTATCAATGTGCCTAACATTTAGGCACACTTAGACCAGCCATAGAGATGCGGTAAGTGTACACACCCAAATGCAGCTGAGGTGTGCATAAATTAATGGCCCTTTTACTGAACAGCAGTAAAAAGTGGCCTTAGAGTGCCCTTACATGGGTCATTCCTACATGATAAAGCCATTTTTACTGCTGGGTTAAAATGCCAGATTTTTCAAATTAATGGACACACGCTAATTCTTCCCCCCCCCCCCCCCCCCACACACACATTCCATTATACAGCTTGATTCCACCTGAGCAACTGCCTTCTCCTACTTTGGTCCTCAACTTTGGAATGCCCTTCCCCTTCACTTGAGAACAGAATCTTCTCTTCTTGCTTTCAAGAAACTTACTAAGTCTTGGCTGTTTAGTCAAGCTTTCTCTTCATAATGTTTCTTCCCTTCTCTCCTTTCTTTTTATTTTAAATCTTCCCTCTACCATTCTCTAATCTCTTCACCATTTTCTTACTCTATTGAATTTTATTGTAAAACGCCCAGATGTTCCGGTGATGGGCAGTATATCAAGTGTAAATGAATAAAATAAATTAGCACATGGCTATTAGTGTGTGAGCATCTACTGCCACCTCGTTTGTAGGTGGTAGGGATTCACGTGCTAACCCTGTGCTAATCGGTTAGCATGCAGCAATGGCCATGTGCTAATTGATTAGCACAGAACACGTCTGCTCTCTGGGGTCCTTTTACAAAGGCGCGCTGAAAAATGGCCTGCGGTAGTGTAGACACGTATTTTGGGTGAACGCAGAGTCATTTTTCAGCACAAAAAAATGCCATTTTACAATTTTTGCCAAAAATGGACATGCAGCAAAATGAAAATTGCCGCGCATCTATTTTGGGTTTGAGACCTTACCACCAGCCACTGACCTAGCAGTAATCACTCACACGGTAACCGGGCGGTAATGACCTATGCACGTCAAATGCCACATGGCGCATGTCCGATACACGCGTCCAAAAATATTTTCTGGACGTGCATATCAGACACGCGCCAAAAATGAAATTACCGTGAGCCACGCAGTAGCCGGGCGGTAACTCCATTTTGGCACACATTGGACACGCATAGTTAAAGGGCCCCTCTGTCCCCAGACCCACCCCATCACTAAACAATAAATTTCCTTTTTTGGCACATGGGTAGCCTACCCACATCCCTAAATTACTGCGGGATGCTTCAGCACATGCCACAGTAAGACATTTTATGCTGCAGTAAACACGCGTTAGTGCTTACCGTAGCTTTGTAAAAGGACCCCTTGGAGTACTCTGTACATTATATGAGTAAGTGGGAAGCCCACCTATATCCCACCCTTGCTCCATCCCTCATCTTGCTTAACAAATTTGCTGTTTGTGAAACAGTCTGCAGAAAATGACCGTGTTATCTGGTTTGAACTATGTACCTGAGTGGGGGGGGGGGGAACTAAATATATATTATCTGATCTCTGGAAAACAGCTATCAGAAAAAAATAGCAACTGTGGTAAAAACAAACAAAAGACATTTGTCAGGGTGATGAAAAATATTCACAGCATGTTTCATGGATGTAAAATTAATGCCCTTCACTCTACCCATAGATAAGCACACACCCATTCAGTCAAATATGCACACACACCTTTTAGTCACCTCCAGCATCTCTCAAGCCCAAATACATTTACTTCAGTGTGTGGCTCCTGTCACTTTCTAGGGAAGTGAATCTGCCACATTTTAATTCACTTTTTACACTTTGGAAACAAAACAAGAGAAGTAGCTGAAACAAATTCTCATATTTCATTATATCAGAAATCACCCTTAAAAAATTTCAGTATCCTTTTCATATTTTTCAACCCTGGCTATATTTTTGCATTAAAAAAGCCAGTTTTCTTCAATGGAAAACACAGGTGCAAATGTCTGTGGACATTTTTTCCAGAGGCAATTTTCAAAGGGGGAAAATAATCTCTTATTTTTTGCTTTGAAAGCAATATAAAACCAATTGTACGTATACCTGTGGATTTTGCATCAGTGCACACAGTTTTGAAAATTGTCCTCTGAATTTACACACCTATTTTCCTCCTCCATATTAAGCCCACATCATTTTTTTCTGTTTTGCACAGTTAAAAGTATGCATCAATGCAGTGATTGGTCAAGTGTTTTGGGCTTCTTGCCCATAGATCAAACTGACAACATTATAGAAGGAGCAAGCTCAAAGAACTTCCTTTGCTCACTTTCAGATGCTGGTGACACCAGGTAAGCAACTCTGCATTATTTCTGAAGGAATAATGGAGCTCGTGCATATTACAATGAAGCTAATAATATATTCTGCTATTCTGGGTGATGGCCAGACTAAAAATCCATATAAAGGGGATTCAAGTAGGCTTTTCTGAGTCATGTTATTTTTTTGTAACATAGAATGCAGCTATTTTTACTCATCATATTCAACAAAAGCCTTTTACTGGAGATTCTTCTAATTCACAAATTTTGGTGACTCAGTCCTTTTAGTGAGAAAGCTTTCAATTTGCATGCCATATTTCATCTCCCAAATTATAAATACTATTAGGAATGAGTATAAGCAATTCACCTTCATAAGGGTCAGCATCACAATAAATTCTGAAGGGCAGGACGGCTTTGATGTTTTTTTGTGTTGTTTTTTTTTTACCCACAGAGCATCCACATACATATGTGATGAAAGCATGGCTACCTGGAATCATTCATCTAGCTAGAAAATTTAATTTAATTTATTGGAGAGTTGAGAGAAGCATTCCATCTATTTAACCTGCCTATCTTTCTTCTCCTTGTGTTTCATATTTTCACGTGCTTTGATCAGACTCAATCATATCAGAAGGTAGCTACATACCCCTCCCCCTTTTTCCCACATACTGTATGTAACAAATCTATTGCTGTTACAGTATATTAGAATTCCTGTTGTCTTTCAGATCTCACTGGACTCACTGAAGTAAACAAACTGGTGCACTATATCCCCTCTGAACCTCACTTAATAGGCGGTAATTACTGCCTGGTTACCACTGGGTTAGCACGGGAGCCCCCCACCCACCCCAAAATGATCGAGTGGTGTTTCACTTGCCACATAGCTATTTCTTTTCCTAAAAAAAAAAAAAAGACAGTCTTTTACTCGCTGCGGTAAAAGGGGACCTCAGCACACATCAAAAACACGCACTGATGCTAGCTCAGGCCCCCTTTTATTACAGCTTAGTAAAAAAGACCCCTTAGTGCCGGACTTACACCTGCTGAAAACTGATGTAAATGCTGGTGCCCAAGTTAAGTGTGGTTAGGCATTATTCTATAATTCTTCATGCAACTTTTTGGAATGCCCCTGACATACCCATGGCCGTGCCCCTTTTTGAGAAACACGCTATGGGAGTTAGGCAGCATGCCCTATAGAATAGCATGCAGCCAGATGCCCATGCAAATTTTAATTAGTGGCAATTGACATCAGTAATTGATTGTTAGCACCTAATTATTGATGGTTCAGATCTCATTCTCAAATTTATTTGCATATGCATCTCAGAAGCACGTCCACAATTGGATGAGCAACTTTGGGTGCTATATATAGAATCTGGGGGATAATGCTTCTGAAAAGCCTTAGAGAACACCTTGGTACTATCTGGGCAGTGGTGGAGCAGAGCATGGGCAGAGACAAGGCAGCCCCAGAACTTATCCAGGTAACAGCAATATTCAGTCCACTATCAGGGTAACTTATCTAAAAATCTTAGGACTGAAAACAAGAAATCTGTCTTAAATTATCCAGATAGTGGATAGCATGTCGCCATTACCTGGATAATCAACGTCGGCCACTATTCAGATAGTGGCAATAGAAATCTGGTGGCATTTCAAAAAAGGACTGCAGCATCTGAAAATTGATCCAAAGGAGTTCCATTCATTAGTTGCCCATATGTGTTTAAATGAATTTTCAGTTCGTAAAAGTTCTTACAGAAGTTCACATGAATTTGTCTATATAAAATACTATATCAGATATTGTTAAAAGAAACTGTAGTGTCACAAAAGTACAGTTAAAACATAAAACATGTAAAATAAGGAAAGCAATAGCCCTAAAGGGTTGGCCAGAGGAAGACCAAATGACTACAACTGATTCAGAACGTTGCCATTAAATTGCTCCATAAAGCTCACAAGTTTGACCGTGTAACACTGGCTCCCTGTGGAATACAGGATCAACTTTAAAATTCAATTGCTAGTTTATAAAGTTTTGCGTTCTGAGTCCTCAGCCTTTTTGTCCTCTCACTTGATTCCCTATGTGCCCTCTAGGATGCTGCATTCCAGTCAACATCAGCAGTTGGCTAGTCCCACCCATGGAACTGTGCCTTTGTGTACCCATCACACTTCACTGTTTAGTGTACTGGGCCTCACTTTGTGGAACACCTTGCCACAATCTCTGCAAACAGTGGGCTCCCTCCCTGAGTTTAAAACTATGCTTAAAGCCCACCTGTCCCGCGAAGCTTTTAATTGCTGATTTTTTTTTTTTTTGCTCAATTGAGAGCAGTTGGCTAATCTAGTCGGAGCCTATCAGACTACAGTAGAATTTTCTGTTTCTCTGCCTTTGCCTTGCACTTAGATTTTTTGAGTTGTTACTGTCTTAGGATTTGTTTTATTGTACCTTTATGTTTTTTTATTCTGATCCTAAACAGGATATCAAATAAACCTAACCTTAACCTTAATAAAATGGAGGTGCATTTGTACATTTAAATACAGGGGTAATTTTAAGGATAACTTATCCATCTAAACTCAAATGCCACCAGTGAATACACATATATAACTTTAGAAGGATAAGTTAACTGTCTGAAGTTACACCTGCTATTTGGTTGATAGCACATAAATTTATGAATTATATGGAAAGCCACTCCAAACAATGCACCCTGAATGGCCCTAGCCCCTCCTCTCCATTTTACCAGCATTGATTTTAGTATTTTGTGGGCCAAGTTCATACTGCCCACAGAGCTTCAAAGTCCACTGCTATTTTCACCTGGAAAAGCATCCACACATCTACACCTCCATTTTTCTGTTGGTATTTTTCAAACCAAAACAACCTGTCTACTTTTGAAAATTGCAATGTACGAAAACCAGAAAAAAAATATTTTTTCTGGTTTTTATGTTGTCTATTTTACTTAATGTTTCTATTATATTATGTTATATTGAAATTCAATACAACGTATTGCATTAACAAGAAAATTGCAATGCACGCACATTGCTTCAATCCCTGCCTTCCCCTCTATCCCCTGGAGTACCTCCGCTAAATGCAGGTAAAACAACATGAATTGAGGGATAAGATGAACAATCTGCTTTCCATGTAGGATGGGTCATTTTCAAGTAGTACACTACTGCAGGTAAAACAATGTTTTGGAAATTGCTCTCCTCTGATTTGGGGGGATTTTTTAAAAATTGCAGTTTAGTGTTTCTCCAAGCAAAATGATACTAACTAGTTCTCTGCAGCTAGTAATGATAAGCTATAATAAGGGTTTCTTAATCTGTGGTCTATGGATCGGCTTCAGGCGCTCTGTGAACCTTCTGATTCCAATGCAATAAAATAAATTGTATGTTAAATATTGTATATGATTTTTCTGAGAAAGGGGTCAATAAATTTCATCAGAGTCTCAAAAGTGTCCACAACATAAAAAAAAGTTTAACAACCATTGTGTTAAAGGCTCAGTTTCACACAGATTGTCTTCTTTCCATATGGTGAAAACATGTTCAGGAATCATGCCAAGTAGCAAACGCCTACCATAGGAAAAAATCTGCAAAAGACAACTGTAACACCCCAGAGTAATCAAAATCAGGATGGAAGTGTAAACAAAGTGTTTATTTACAGTCTGTGCTACACTGTGGTGCTGACATTTTATATCTTACATTGTTGTTGAGGGAGATTGAAAAGAATACTATTACAACCACAAGGAAAGCAATATTGAAAGTCATTTACCCTGGTATGTGTCAGTTCACCTTGGTATCTTGGCCCGACAGGAAATGGCTCTCTTCCACTTGGCTAACCATAGGTGGACATTCCCATCGCAGGTGTACTGTTAGCTGGGTTAAAAGAGTATCACCCAGGGATGTGTTTAGACTGGCAGAAGACACAATGAGGTTTTTTTTTTTTACTAAAGTGTATGTTTTTGCACTTACTTCCCCCCCAAATTCTATAAAGGGTGCTCAAATCTGCATACCCAAATTTGTGCACGATCTTGAGATGCACATCCAACTAAAATGGGTAACAAGCCAATTAGCATCAATAATTGGGTGCTAACAATCAAGTATTGATATTAATTGGCACCAATCTGGATTTGCACATGCATCTTGCTACATGCTATTTTATAAAACTATGCACACAAATCCTATAACGTGCAACCTAAAAGGGGCATGGGCAGTCAGGAGGAATTTGGAAATTTGCACATAGCATTATAGAATGCTGTGAATTCACACCCATATTGGGTGTCAGCAAAAATGTGAACCCGGATTTTTGGTTGGTTTTGGTACCGAATCCGAAACCAAAATTCAGTCGGCCTCTACACTAAGCAAGATGCTATTTTATAAAGTCAAGAAGGCGGTTACTTATCTTTATTAAATACTAACATATGTGGAAGAGAATGCTCCTAGAACATAGGCGCAATTACTTGCACTGCCTCGAGCGGGTGTAAACAAAGGTGTGTACTTTATGCACATATGCAAGTAGATTAGGGTATTTCATAATCTATATGCATACATGCTAACTCCCCCAAAAGTCCATACAAAGTATTCCCCTTATATGACTGCCTGCAAAGTATATACCATCATATCATGGCATGTACTTCTATGCCAGTTGGTGTTTTATAAGAGGTCATTTAAGTGTGTATGTGGCCACATATAGATGGGAATGATTTTATAAAATTACCTCTGTTAAACACATACGCTTTATACTGGTTAATTTTCAAAAACTACTCTGGTAGTTTCTGTTTGAAAATTAGGTACAAGTACATGAGGTCAAAATGCAGCTTTTTGAAAATTGCCCTCTAATGGTGCAACTGCAATGATTCCATCAGTGAAGAACAATCAAGTCCTGATCAAAATTCAGTTTTCTCTGTTAGAATGGATTTAACAGCGTGAAACTATTAACCAGGGTTAATTTGTTAGATTTTGTCAATTTACCTATGACCGTCCTTGTTTTAAAATAAGCAGCGGCAACAGACAGCCTGCAAGCAGTGTGATATTAGATTTCCTCCTTTAAAATACATTTCGGAAATGTCCATCTGGTCATTAAGTGGCATTAATTTCCTAACTCTACAAGAAAATGATGGAAAAGTAATGTGATGCTCACTTACAGATGGGGATATCTGAAAATATAACAGCCTTTTACAAAGATCCAATTTCCGTTTTGAAATTATTACATCTAAAGAACCCATTAAAGTCAGTAAAGGTTCTTCCCCTTGAATGTGCATGTTCTGTCTGCTTGCTTATATGTTTCACAAAAGTCACAATTTACTGTATGCAATAACCTCTGCTTTCCAAAGTGATCAATATCGCTGCTTGCACAGATGACTAGGTTGCATGCCAGTCAGAAATATTTGCATGCTCATTTTCCAATCAGTGCACAACTTATAGGTTTTGAAACCGCCCTCAATTCACATGCAAAATGCTTCTGTGCGCTATAACAATATCAGGCTAACTTGCTGAAAATGGAAATCAAATCGCGGTCATGTGAAATTGTATTATGCCAAAAATGCTTGACTGGGATTTCCATAGGGAAAAGTAAGGAGTTCCATACAGAGGTTACTCATATGCACTTAAATGGGCTTTTAAGAGTATGTCTACTAAGGGGTGTTAAGTTCTAAAGTGCCTTCTTTCCTTGGGATAATGAAGTAGATGGAGTATCTGCTTTGTCCCTGTTTGGCCTGGGGAACTGGAATAGCCCGGACTGCCAGCAAGGATTCTACGGTGGCCTGAACCTTGACCGTCTTGGTTCCCTTTCGACAAGGAGACTGCAAGAAGAGAGGAGCAACCAGGAAGGACAACTTCGATTTGTAACCTTCTGTATGAATACCCAGAATCCACTGGTCTAACATGATTTTGGCCCACTCCTCCCAAAACTCCTGAAGATGTTCTCCCACCAGAGGAAGAGAAGAGTGGACCAGCCTTGCATTATTGCAAAGCTCGGGAGGCATTGGGCGCCCTAGCTGACTGAGAGGAGGACTTACTGTCCCCATGAAAGGAAGATTGAACTGTGGGGTTGTCAAGCCAGCATTTATTAAGCTAAGTTGATGCATGCCATGCTGTAGCTTGGACAGTTTTTGTTACTCAGTTATCTTTAATATTTGTGCTCTATTATGGGCTTTTTTGTATAAAAAAGTTTTGCTCTATTATGGGCAATTCTGCATGATGCTCTTATATGGGCATTTTTGAATGAGTGAAGTAGGGAAAGAAACTTGATCACTGGCACAAAGTCTTTTATAGACAATAGTGTCTTGTTGATTAGACCTTGGCAGAAGCCTTGGTTTCTGAGGGTATTTTCCACTTTCCTCATTTCTTTACATTCATTCCACACAACCCTTTGGATTGTGTTTGGCTGTTTTTCAGTTCTCTGGAGGACTTACTGTCCCCACGAAAGGAAGATTGGCATGCCCGAAAGTGTAACATCTGACCATATTGCTGATGACCATGCCCCCTCCCCCACTTATCCAAAGCATTAAAGCAGCAGCAGCAGCAATGGTGGTGGCAACAATAGCAGCAATTTGCACAGGGTCCTGTATGTCATCCTACGCTCACAGACCCCTGCACTCTGCATGGGCTTCCAATCTTATAGGAAATCCACACAGAAGAGGGCAGGGCCTGTGAATATTCATTGACTCAGTGGCATACCAAGGGGGGGCAGTGGGGGCGGTCTGCCCCGGGTGAACGCCACTAAGGGGGTGCCGCGCGCCTGTCTGCTCCGCTCGTTCTGTGCTCCCTCTGCCCCGGAACAGGTTACTTCCTGTTCCAGGGCAGAGGGAGCATGGAACGAGCGAAGCAGACAGGCGCGCGGCACCCCCCCCCCCCCCCCCCAGCAGGTAACAATGCACCCGGGGGGGGTGTCCTTTCGCCGGGGGGGGGGGAGTGGAGGGGTCGCACTGCACCCGGGGGGGGCGTCCTTTCGCCGGGGGGGGGGGGTCACGCTGCACCCGGGGGGGGGGGCATCGGCGATCCGCCCCAGGTGTCAGCCACCCTAGCAACGCCACTGCATTGACTCACAAGCCTCATACTGAATGATACTACTGGGCTTAAGTCACACAGTACAGGTCAACCACAGTTTAGGAACCACTGGAATAATCCAATGCTTTAGTCTCCAACAGGTAAAATTATGTACCTATTACATGTATTTAGCTCCATAATAACCCAATATTTAAACCCAATTTCTAGGTTGAAGGTGGAAACTTGGTGGGAATGAGGGTTGAGGGGTATGCTCACATTGTGCTTTAGGGGTTGAAGGGTATGCTCACACTGTGCTATATATTTCAAAATGTAATGTCAACGTGTTTGGCTGTTACAATAGCTCTGTTTTTGGTTGTGGTTGTTGACAATAAAAATGGTTGAACTCAAAATGTGAGTTGTTCTGTCCATTTTCACAAGTGTGTACACAACTTTGAAACACACTACTAAAAATTTACCACACATATTTAATGCTCAAATGGAAGGCTTTTCACATTCATCTGCAGGAAAAGCAAATTTGTGTTTAATCTTTGCATATTCTTAGATCTTCAGAAAGATCATGTATCCAGGTGTCTCTCTGATAATAAAAAGTGCCAGTGTTACAATGAGACTTAAGATTGTTTGCGGCATCTTGTGTAAGTTCCTACTCATGGCTGCTCAATTTTCTATCTGAAATCTCACTTTTATAATGATTTAGCAACTGTACAGGAAAACCAGAACATACAAATGATCGTGCTTTGAGTAGCTCTCAGCAGACAATTAACTCATATCATTAAATAATGATATACACCTGGATTCTATATAGGTCATCCAAAGTTAGGCACCAGAAGATACGTCCTTGATCCACTTGCAATTCAATTGAATAATGGGCGATTCAAGCATCGATTAGGCACTTAATTGGTGTTAACAAGCATTTAATTGGAGTTGCACACAGATCTCCTCTACATTCCATTCTATAACATGGTGGTTGACTTTTCCTGCCTGCAACCCAGAAGTGGGCGTGGCCATGGGAGGGGCTTGGGCAGATCATGGATGTTTCCATGTGCCACCTTACAGAGTAATGCCTAGCTGCGTCTAACTCTGGGTGCCGGATATATGCCTGACAGAGCCAGACACAAGTCTGGTGCACAAAGATAGGCATGACCTGCGCAATGTGCTAGAATTTGATAAAGGTTGGGTGCACTTTATAGAATACAGGCTTCGCATGTATCTTCCAGGCACTCAACTTTCGGTGCCATATACAGAATCTGGCCCTTAGTAAGAACTTTACATCATGTTCTCTCTATGTAATGGCCAATGGTGCAACCCGGAATTAGCTCAAAGTGCAATAGATATGCTCAAGTGCAGTGGTTCTTCATCCAGTCCTCAAAAGCATCCTAGTCAATTGGATTTTCAGATCTTCCAAGGCACATAGATTTCAAGGGGGTGTGTTTTGGGCCTGGTTTGCTAACCTATGGAAAGCAATTCTATAAAGAGATACTTAGTTGCCTAGAGGGCAACTATGTAGAGTCTCTTCTAGAAAGTAAAGTGGCAGCATGATCCTATATAGAATATTAGCAAAGCTAGGTATATACAGTTTGTGCATACATGTTTCAGCCATAGAGCTTTGTAAATACTTGTATGTAGTTTGTTTAAAAAAAATGCATTAATTATAGTATTCTACAATTTACACATATAACTGTGCACCCTTCCTAGACTCCACCCATGTATACACTCACTTTCAAATTACAGTGCATTCTCGCTATTTGCGCAATCAGTGTTCATCAAGATAACACAAAGAGCGGGCTTTAGTAAGCAAGGGTGAAACACCTAAAAAAGGAATAAATGGGGGGAAAAGACCTCAGAAAGCTGTAGTCATCAACTCAATAGCTGGTTAAAAAATCACAATCTGAGTCTTTCAAACCACAGTTCTACGTTTTAATCATCGGTCATAAAAACCCGCAATCCAACCTGGTGTGTGTTAACAATTTTTTTTATTTTTCTTATTGCTTGTGTGAAAAACATTTTTCATTAGACAAGAGCTCTCCACCTTCAATCAGTATTCGCAATTTCACACATCCATAAAGGTATCCTGAAAGTTATGCATGTAAAGTGTGCATCCCTGTCCACATTCTGCCCACAGGAAGGCCCACCTGCAAAGAATTCACTATTGGACATATGCACGTAGTTATAGAAGAGTGCTTAGCTGTGCTTTTGGCATATATGTATATATTTGGGACCAACTTAAAGGGTACAACAAAAAAGTCAACACATACTGTATATAGCAAAGAAAGCCACAAGGGCAAGTGGTTACAAGTCTTCTGGAACCAAATGACATTTTCAGCTATATTGGACACGTGAGAATTATACCACTAGTTATTTTCAATATAGGTTTTGATGACTTCTAGGCAGCTTTGGCACTTTGTTTGCTGCTCCCTGCTACATCATGTCTTAATACTAGGCAGGTAGAAACAAGACTTCTGATTTCTCACCCATTATACAAGTAGGACAAAAGGGGTGTTTTGCCTTGTTTGCTTAAAAATATGTGCTTTTAAGCATTTCTGTTTCACAGGACATACAGCTCTGAAATGCTTCCTTTCCAAATCCCACTGAAGTTCCTTGTGGGCTTGGGCAAAGCTAGTAAAGTAAGAACTAGAAAAAGAGGAAAGTAGCCCAGTGGTCAAACTAATAGTGCAAGAACCAAAGAAGCCATTGTTCAAACCTTGCTGATGCTTCATGCAACTTTGGGCAAGTCACTTCTGTATTTCATTGCTTCCAATGACAGGGAAATATATCTACTGTACCTGCATGTAATTTACCTTGTGCAGCTAAAGAAAATGTATGACTTAAATCCAAACAAATAAATTTAAAAGGGAACTATTCCTCAAAGGGGAACTTCCTTTAAACTCTGAATTCTATGAAAAATAATTCAAAAACTGTAGATATGTTTTTGTCCAGAAATGCTATAATGCAGTTTTCTGGTGTGTCTGTGTTTTTATTTCTGTTCTGCATGACATTTCAAAATCAGCTCATTATCTTGTTGACTTACAGAAGTTTACATAGTCAGCATGTCAAACTGGAAATAATTATCCTATGGATCTACTATATCACATTGACATACGTAAAAAATAATGAAACATATTCCTCACTTACTGGCATCATTTTAGCTACAGAGTTCAGTATTTGGTATAGCAAAATCTATGCTGAGCTTTAGACGTACGTTTAATGTTAAAGATATTTAACATTCCCCCTATTATATTTTGCAGGGGGAAATGCAAGAAATAGGTATAAAGAGCAAAAATGAAAGTGATCCTCTGAGATCAACAGTGTATTTCATTCCACAAGAATCTTGTCCACAGTACCAAGAAAAAAAGAGGCTTTTCAGGTCCGCAGCAAACAGCATGAAGTAAAACGCAGAACAGATAAGGAATCCAGGAAACTTTTTATTGAAAGAGACCCGACATGGCCACGTTTTACCAGGTTTCCCCCAGGTGGAATCCATTGTGGGAGAGTTGTGCCCTGCCTTCAACTGCATTTGTGATTTTTAAGAACTGCAGATTGTAGTTTTAGATACACGTTTGTCAGCTGGGGGAAGAACAGCTTTCACCCCTGGTTAGTGTTATGTCAAACCCTTGATGCAGCCATTTTGGCGAAACGTGGCCAGTCGACTCTCTTTTTCCTGGACTCCTGGTCTGCTCTGTGTGCTACTTCTATTTACAAGAAGCTTGTCTTTCATGTTCAGTACTTCAATAAGAAGTGGTGGAGATAGTGGCAAGGCTGGTGTTGTGAAACCTGGAGAGGAACAGGGCAGCGGCAGCCTAGTACTTTGAACAGCAAGTTATAATACAGGAAAAATAGGGTTCAGTTCCTGCTGAGGCTCAGCTCCTTGTGGCTTTGGGCAAGTCACTACACCCTCTGTTATTTCAGGTAAAAACTCAGGGCTAGATTTACTAACTATATTAACATGCCCCCAGATTTCCAACTTTAACAACTCGGACAGTGTCTCTTCTCTTTTTTGCTTGGTAAAAAATCCTGAACATTAAGGGATTTTGATATGCACTGCTCATATTTCATTTCATTTCATTTTTGATATACTGTCTTATAGACAAGCAGCCTACACAATATAATAACATACAATATACAATTACATCACAGTAAGTATAGTATTAGAACAGAAGTGGTGAATTGCAATCATTTTTTGGAAAGGGAAGAGAAAAGATCAGAAGCGCTCTGCTGGTGTGCTTGCAGACTCCAGAATGTCTGCAACATATCCCTCCAATGACTGTCACAAGAAATAAGTAAATAGAGGTATGTTGTATGAGAATTTTTGAATTTCCTATATGAAGTTTCTAGGCAAAAAAAATGGGGGAAGCTTGTTCCCTAAAGTAAGGCCTCTTACACAAATGATAGGTTTTTGAAAAGTATCTAGGAAAAAACAATGGAATGATGGAAGGACTGAAAACTTCTTTTGGGATTAAAGGAGAGTACAGTATGCGAAGTGGAATAGGGGACCAGAAGAAAAGTAGCAGCCCTAAGTAATTGAGTTTATAAACTAGTATCGGTATTTTATAAAATACATGAAATTAAATGTGTAACCCCAAATGTGTCCTGGGGAGCCCCAATCAGTCAGGTTTTTAGGTTATCCACAATGAATACTTATGAAATTGATTTGCACACACTGCCTCCTTTGTATGCAAATCTATTTCATGCATATTCATTGTGGATATCCTGAAAGCCTGGCTGGCTGGGGTTCCCTCAGGATAGGTTTGGGAATCACTGGTATAACCAGTGCTCTGCTTTTAAAAGTGGGGTAACATGGCTTAATTTTCCTATCTTTGAAAAAATTTCATGTATTCATTAATACCTCTCAAGTATTTAAAAGTCTGTATTATATATCTCCCCATCCCTCCTCTCCTCCAAGATATATAGATATATATATATAGATATATATATATATATACTAGTAAAAAAGTCCCGTTTCTGATGCAAATGAAACGGGGGCTAGCAAGGTTTTCTTCTGTGTGCATGTGGGAGTGTGTGTGTCCCTGCCCTCTCTCCCTTCCCCTCTGCTCTCTGTCCCCTCCCCCCTCTGAGTCCTTCACTGTTACAGAGAGAGCGATTTGATTTCGTGCTTTGCTGTGTTTTCCTTCACTGTTTGTGTTACAGAGAGAGCGAGGGTGGGGCAGACACTCATGGGGAAACCGGATATCTCTCCCCCTTCACACTTCCAGCTGGAGGCTTCATTTAGAACGTTGGTGGTGCCTTTTATATATAGAGATATTTAGAGAGAGTTTTAAATCACTTCTCAGTATCAATTGTGTTCCAAAGTTCTTTGTACACCCAGCAGCAGATTTATACCCCTCTGCATCCTTAGGCATGTAGACAAGCACCTTCCCTCTCCCACCATGGACACAATTTAGCCTAGCAGCGCCACGGTCCTACTGATAAGTATGGTTGGAAAGAAACAGATGACTCTCATAGGCAGGGTGGCTACTCCTAACTCTTTCATATTTTTCCTTTTGGTAAATTCGCTCCTGCTCACATAGGGACTCATTTTTGAATGAGAAAAACATCCATAAAGTGTCATAAAGGACCATTTGGATGGGTTTCTTCTCAAAATGTCCAAATCGGTATTTTCAAAACCTGTTTTGCATATGTCTATCTATGCATTTTGTCTGCAGTGCATCCAAATTACAAGGGGGTGTGTTGGGGGCGTTTCAAAGGTGGGCTTAGGGTGTACCTAACACTTGGATGTTTTACAGCCTTAATGGAACAAAACCAAAATGTCTAGGGCGAAAACGTCAGCGTTTTGGTCTAGACCTGTTTCTCTAACAAATAAGACATAAAAAGGTGCCCTAAATAACCAGATGGCCACTGGAGAGAATCAGGAATGATCACCCTTTTATTCTCCCAGTGGTCACTGACCTCCCTACCCCCACCCCCCAAAAATGTGAATATAAATAGTACTCACCAGCCTCTATGACAGCCTCAGATGTTATAGCCAGGTCCCTTAGAGCAGCATGCAGGTCCCTGGAGTAGTGTGGTGGTGAAGTGTACTGTAGATAGGTGGACCCAGGCCCATACCTCCCCCTATCTGTTACACTTGTGGTAGAAACTATGAGCCCTCCAAACCTCACCAGAAACCCACTGTGCCCACATATAGGTGCCCCCTTCACCCATAATGGCTATTGTAGTGGTGTACAGTTGGAGGTAGTGGGTTGTGGGACAAGGTAAGGGAGCAACAGTGAGATGTGCATCTGGAAGCATTTATATGAAGTCCACAGCAGTGCCCCCCTAGGGTACCTCATTGCTCGCCTGGGATGTTGGGGAGAACAGTCTGCTAAAAATGCTGACCACTCCTACATCCCAATGGCTTGATTTTCTGTGTTTTAAACTTGTGCATTTGTTTTTTTTTTTTTTTTCGAAAATAGCCTAAAAAGATAAAGGCACAAAGCACAAAACCTTGTTCAAACTGGTAATTTTGAAAAAAATTATAGATGTTTTTCTTTTTTTGAAAATGGGTATATTTCCTATTCGGATTTGGTATGTTTAGCACAAGATGTCCAAAGTCTGACTTAGAGACACTATCGAAAATGCCCCTCATAGTAACATAGTAGTCTGCCCAACAAGATAAACTCATAGTATAAGGTATGATCTGAAACTACTTATGTATACTTGATCTTCATTTGTTCTTGCTATTTTCAGGGCACAGACTTTAGAAGTCTGCCCAACACAGTCCTTGTTTTCCAGCTTCTGAAGTTGTCATCAGAGCAAAAACTGAAGAAGTCTGCCCAACACTGGCCTATCTGTCCAGCCATAATCAGGGCACAAACCGTAGAAATGGCTTTCTTGTGTTAAAAGAGTTATACAATAACAAATCTTGCCAAGTTTCAGATACAAGCAGATTCTCAATGTTTATCTTTCTTTCTAACACCCTAAAGCAGGAGTTATCAACTCTCCTCTCAAGTGTGTCACAAGTCGTTTCAGTTGGCATACACTCCCTCTCCAATGCTGGCACCACATGCAGTTTTAAAACCTGTAGGCAGTTGTGTTAATTCTGTGACACGTAAGAGTAACTTAGATGGCCTGCAAATATTGAAATTGCAAGAATGCACAGCTTGGGTTTGAGTATACCTGTAACTAGTTCACTCAATTGCACAGCTTGTCTTTGATTTGTAAAGGTTACAGGTATTTACTGGTTTGCGTCCTGAGGTAATCTTAGTAGTCAGGTGAGGTGAGGACCTCAGGGGTTTAAACAGATTCCACTGATTCTCTTAAGTGAACATAAGTGAACATCGGCCCTTTCTCCCTCCAGTTTTTGATGGAACTCTTCCTTTCCCCAAAGGCACTCAATCCAAAACAGTTGCTGTTCTGTTCCTGTTAAACTTGTATGTATGTTAACAAGTGAACTCAAATTTATTTAACAACCCCCCCCCCCCCCCCCCCCCCGATATTCAAAAGCATTTAACCAGCCAGGATCGGTACCTAGACGGTTAAATGCCTCATAACCGGCTATCCGTGAATTTTCAGCGGAATATGGCTGGCCATGACCCACTGAAAATTCGCAGTTAGCGGATAGCAGATATTTGGTTATATCATGTGATGTAACCAGTTATCTGCCAATTATCAGTGCAAGTTTCGTGTCTATATTTGGCCTTGTGAATACCAAGCCTATCTTTGGCCAGTTCAAACTTAGGGCCCTGTTTACTTCAGCTGTAAATTGTACTCAAAGTTAGATGTGGTTATGATCCTTGCTATGATAGTATTTTATTAAGGGGGTTCTGTGCAGAGCGCCCTTTACAGAGCAGTAGCTTGGTGTGTTTCACATGCCTAACTTTGGGCATGAGCACTGCCAAAAGCTGGATGTAAAGGCTTGCACCCAACTGATGGCAAACCAAGTATTCTATACATTACGCTTAATTTCTGGGAATGCTCTCCGACCTGCCCATGCCCCTCCCATGGCCAAACCCTCTTTTGAGTTCAACACTATGACATTTAGGCACGCATGGTATAGAATATAGCATAGGGTAGATGCACTCTCAATTAGTGCCAATTAACTCCAATAATTGAGCCTGACTAGTATACATGCCCATCTGCAATCTGCACCCAAATTTGGATGACCTCTACAGAATCTAGGGGGGGGAGAGGCGCATATATTATTTTCTATTGTATTTATAGTTTTTAAAAGCACAGATTCAAGCTTTCCATGTAAAAACTATTGGGTACTACTTTCATCATAATTTGGGTATGTATTTTTGAATGGTATATAATTGATTTCTAACCACCAGTCACGTACATATGATTCACATCATCTGTTTTTTTCTGTTTATATTGTTAACCAGTGTTTCACCATTTTATATTGAATTTGTTTTTAACCTCTGATGCAGGCAGTAGCTTATACATGACCATGGTAGGTTTTATGTGATCAATTTATTTATGAGTTTACCTTGACAATGATTTTTTTATTGTTTTATTTAAATTATTCTTTATTATGTTGGAATTGTTTCCATTTCTTTTTGGTGCACACTTTCTCCTTTCCCTGCCTGCATGTGTTGCACTTTGCCTCTCTTTTTAACATAAACTCATCTTTAAGTCACCACGCATTGTACAGTATTGTAAAAGGGGCAGATGTTCTGCAACCTCACTTTGAGTATTGTGTGCAATTCTGGTCCACAGATATAGCAGAATTAGAAGAGGTTCAAAGAAGGGCAACCAAATGATAAAAGGGATGGAACTTCTCCCATATGAAGAAGGGCTTAAGAGGTTAGGGCTCTTCAGCTTGGAAAAGAGACGGCTGAAGGGAGATCAGATAGAGGTCTACAAAATCCTGAGTGGTGTAGAACGGGTAAACGTGAATCAATTGTTTATGCATTCAAAAAGTACTAAGACTAGGGAACACTTGATGAAGTTATATGGTAATACTTTTAAAATGAATAGGAAGAAATATGTTTTCACTCAATGAATAGTTAAGCTCTGGAACTCATTACCAGAGGATATGGTAACAGTGGTTAGCGTATCTAGGTTTAAAAAAAGGTTTGGACAAGTTCCTGGACAAGTCTATAGTCTGCTATTGAGGAAAATGGGGAAAGCCACTGCTATTTGTGGATCGGTAGCATGGAATCTTGCTAATATTGGGGATTCTATCAGGTGCTTGTGATCTGGATTGGTCACTGCTGGAAGCAGGACACAGAGCTAGATGGACCATCAGTCTGCCCCAGTGTGGCTATTCTTAAGTTCTTATAGTGCAGTCGTTTGTGCTAACTGGTAATTATTCTACAGAAAATGCGTTACTATGTTCTCCTTTCTTATACAAGCATTCTGAAATTACTTTCTAGAGTACAGCTCTGAAACCAGGAAAACCAATGCAGCATTCATTGACATTCCCATTGCATCCATAATGCAACAGATGTGACACTGCACAAATCTCTTAGAGTAACTCTTTCAAAACAGAGAATCCATTTAACGGCCATTGAGCTGCCACAGAATGAAATGGAATTAATGTTTGATGTGATTAAGAAATGAGACAACATAGATAGGGAGTTCAGACCCAAGGAGGGAGAGAACATAGCTCCTGTGACTTTGGTGGCCAACAGGCACTCGTATAGGTATATGCAGAGGAAGCATCATTCCAGTCCTTGAGCCAGTGAGGATCTTTGGAGGGGAGAGAAGCAGAGACCATTGGGGGTACAGCATAAGAATGCAACTTCCCAAGAGGGCTCACTAAATGACACTGCCTAGCAGTGAATTCCATTATAAAGTGCCTGAATCTGAGTGCAAAAATCAAGAATCATGCAACATGAAAAGAATAATAATTTTTGAAAACAGAACTCAGAGCCTCCAGTGGTCTGGGAATCTTCTATGGCCTTTGATAAAGACAGCGCTGCTTGACTACGTCTATCACAAAATCCAGATAAAGCAGATACACCAAATGTGTCTCTTTTTATCATTGGTGTTGCCATGACAATAAGCTGTTGCCAGGTAGCAGGGAAATGGAAGAAGAGTGAGAATATGAAGGCCTAAAAATAAAACTGGTGTATTTTTCCCATCTACATGTCCATGAGCAGCAGGCATTAAGCAATCAAATGAAATAACGCTATTAGAAAAATAAATAAATAGATTTAAAAAAAAACCACCTTGATCCCATAAGAGTAAAAATGGCACTAACAGAATGATAATTAACAGAGAATGCATTGTTAGAAAGCAAAGCATGAGCTATAGCTGTGGTTCACCTAACCAAAAAAAAAATGTTTTACTTGGAAATAATTCCATTAGGAATTGAGAAAATAGACGATTTTTCTTTCTCATGTATTTACTGTGTTTATCTAATTTCTATCTAAAATCCACACTGTGTTTTCTACAAGATAGGTAGAAATCAACCAAGTATCTTGTTGATTACCAACCAAAAATATCCTTTGAAGGCACTTAAGATTTTTTTTTAATAAAATCAGTTTAGAATCAGTGGAAAAATCCAAATCATTCCTATTTCACAGTAGGGGGCATATCAAATAGCACGCCTCACATCTTTACATAATGGATGTGCAGTTGTTAGTATACATGACATATTTGATTCATTAGCATGCCTTAAAAAATTTGGCGAATGTTAAATAGATGTTAACTAGCAGGCTTATTTTCTAAAGGGATCGCCGGCGATCTTCTGACACAAATCGGGAGATCGCCGGCGATCTCCTGATCCTGGCCAAATTGCTATTATTGAAAGCCGATTTTGGCCAGCTTCAACTGCTGTTTCGTCACGGCGCCAGCCAAACTTTAAGGGGGCGTGTTGGTAGGGTAGCATAGGCGGGACGAGGGGCGGGGCAGGGGCGTGGGTACGAGATGGCCAGCTTCGGCTAATAATGGAAAAAAAGAGGCCGGCTCGAACGAGCATTTCACCGGCCGGATTTGGTCCATTTATTTTTAGGACCAAGTCTGGAAAAAGTGCCCCAACTGACCAAATGACCACCGGAGGGAAGCGGGGATCACCTCCCCTTACTCCCCTAGTGGTCACCAACCCTCTCCCACCCAAAAAATCTAAAACTAAAACTTTTTTTGCCAGCCTGTATGCCAGCCTGAAATGTCATACCCAGCTCCTTGACAGCAGTATGCAGGTCCCTGGAGCAGTTTGTAGTGCATTTCAGGCAGGTGGACCCAGGCCCATCCCCCCCTACCTGTTCCACTTGTGGTGGTTAATGTAGAGCCCTCCAAACCCCCCAAAACCCACAGTGCCCACATGTAGGTGCCCCCTTCATCCCTTAGGGCTATGGTAATGGTGTAGAGTTATGGCGAGTGGGTTTTGGGGGGCATTTGGGGGGGCTCAGCACACAAGGTAAGGGTGTTATGCACCTAGAAGCTATTTTTTTAAAGTGCCCCCTAGGGTGCCCGGTCGGTGTCCTGACATGTCAGGGGGGCCAGTGCACTACAAATGCTGGCTCCTCCCATGCCCAAATGCCTTGCATTTCGCCGGGTTTGAGATGGCCGGGCCCGGTTTCCATTATGGCTGAAAACCGAAGCCGGCCATCTCATATACACCCGGCGATCCTCTTGTAAATCCTTACGAGACTGGGAGACTGGGAGTCTAAATGGCAGATGACGTTTAATGTGAGCAAATGCAAACTGATGCATGTGGGAAACAGGAACCCGAATTATAGCTACGTCATGCAAGGTTCCACGTTAGGAGTCACGGACCAAGAAAGGGATCTAGGTGTCGTTGAAACCTTCTGCTCAGTGTGCTGCTGCGGCTAAGAAAGCAAATAGAATGTTAGGTATTATTAGGAAAGGAATGGAAAACAAAAATGAGGATGTTATAATGCCTTTGTATCGCTCCATGGTGCGACTGCACCTCGAATATTGTGTTCAATTCTGGTCGCCACATCTCAAAAAAGATATAGTGGAATTAGAAAAAGTGCAGAGAAGGGCAACAAAAATGATAAAGGGGATGGGACGACTTCCCTATGAGGAAAGGCTAAAGCGGCTAGGGATCTTCAGCTTGGAGAAAGGGCGGCTGAGGGGAGATATGATAGAGGTCTATAAAATAATGAGTGGAGTGTAATGGGTAGATGTGAAGCGTCTATTCACGCTTTCCAAAAATACTAGGACTAGGGGGCATGAGATGAAGCTACAATGTAGTAAAGAATCAGAGAAACTTTTTCTTCACTAAACGTGTAATTAAACTCTGGAATTTGTTGCCAGAGACTGTGGTAAATGTGTTAGCTTAGCGGAGTTTAAAAAAGGTTTGGACAGCTTCCTAAAGGAAAAGTCCATAGACCGTTATTAAATGGACTTGGGGAAAATCCACTATTTCTGGGATAAGCAGTATAAAATGTTTTGTAGTTTTTGGGATCTTGCCAGGTATTTGTGATCTGGATTGGCCACTGTTGGAAACAGGATGCTGGGCTTGATGGACCTTTGGTCTTTCCCAGTATGGCAATACTTATGTACCCTTCTTCTTTTGTGACTGAGGTTTCTGTTACATCTTTCTTTGGGTATATAAATGGGAATGCAAGAACCTTCTGTACAACATCTGCACAGAGCTCCAAAAATCAGCACACTGCTTTCACACACTTCTGTCTAATAACATTGTATCAACTTTTGAAAATGTTCGAAACAAACACGAAATATTGAAAAGCAGTTACAGTTCCCATGAACCATTAACCACCTAATTAAATATTACCACAGAAGATACTGAAATGTTTTATCACTCATGAGTGAATGTTAAGCCCTGTTTACTACTTCCGCAGCTGGTTCAGGCGCATATCGAAAGTTGTTTTCGGTAAGCAGCTGTGAAGATTCAGAAGGCATAAAAGTGAACCTGCAGTGTTTGCCAATTCGAACACTAAACACAATTAAGGATCCTAGCTTTCAATTTTTTTATGGTTCAATATGGGAGAAAGGAAGTTCTAGAACAAGAGGTCATGATGTAAGCCTGGAAAGGATAGTTTCAAGACGTAAGGTTTTCTGCCTAGAGAGCATGCTTAGGAGATGGACTGCAATAGTGCTCTAGATAAAGAAAACAGGCAGAGTTAAGTGTTCCTACCAGTATCCTCTCATCTTTAAAGGTAGTAAACAGAAATAAATGAAAACATAAAAAATAAAAATAAGATGATACCTTTTTCACTGGACTAACTTTTTGATTAGCTTTTGGAGGTAACCCTTCTTCTTCAGATCGGAAATAAGCAAATGTTGACAAATATCAGAATACTAGTGGAACCATGCCCATTTCCTCAACAATGAAACAGGCCCTAGGAAGGCTGTCATGTAAGCTTTTTTTTTCTCTCTCCCCTGCCCTCCCCTCCATGTCCAGCGATTCTCCTCTTCCCTGCCCTCCCATCCGTGTCCCACGATTCTCTCCTCTACTGTCCTCCCATCCCATCCATGTCCATCAATTCTCCTCTGCCCTCCCCTCTGCTTCTTCCCTTCCCTCGATGTCCCGGGATTCTCTCCTCTACTGTCCTCCCATCCCATCCATTCTCCTCTGCCCTGCCCTCCCCTTCCCTTCCTCCCTCCCTCCCCTCGCGATTCTCTCCTCCCCTCGATTTGAACCTGAACTTCTCTGGCTGGCTGGCGCTGGCTTCCCTTCCCTCTCACTGTTCCACCCTCTGACGTCATTACGTTTTGAAGCGAGGGTGGGGCAATGAGTGGTTATGGATGTTACGAACCCAGGCATCCAGATTTAGAACATTGGAGGTGCAAATTATTATATAGGATATAAGTGAAACACATCTCATCTTTCTCATCTTTATAAGCTCTGGGCCTGGCATTCAAAGGGTCCTATATATTTACCCCTGGATTCTATAAAATTGTGCGTCCAAATTTCTCACTTGCACGCAAATTTTTGTGTGCCAGTTGTGCGCCTAACTTAGGGCCTTTTTTACAAAGCCGCACTATCAATTCCTGTGCGGTACATGACAGGAAGCCCATGCAGTTCCTATGGGCTTCCTCTCATTTGCTGTGAGGGTATAGCTAGCACGGTAAAGTCTCATGCGTTAACCGTGCGGTAATGACCTACATGCGTCAAATGCCACTTGGCATGCATCCGAAAATAAAAATTATTTTTTGGACACACGTATCGGACACATACCAAAATTGAAATTACCGTAAGAGCTGCATGGTAGCGAGGCGGTAACTCCAATTTGGTGCGTGTTGGGTGTGCGTAGACACTTACACGGCTCAGTAGAAGGGCCCCTATGAGCATTCTATGTTAAGCAGGTAAGTGTACACCCTGCCCAAGCATCACCCTGACTCTGCCCCTGTGAACATCCACCTGCACACTGTGCACAATTGGTACAGAATGGCCCGTAGCCAGATTCCCAGTACTTATATACATATGTGCACACACATACATTTATGTGTCAGTACTCTGGTCATTTACATATGCACTTGCCATGTAAATGTTAGTGCCTTCTTTATAGAACTACCTCCATAGTGTTGGGCCATGGTCAGGCAGAGCTTGGGTACTTCAGCAGCATACACAAATACCCCCAGAGTCTATATATGGTGTCTAAAGTTGTGCGTGCAAATCTGGCAGTGTGGCCAAATTAGATGTGCAACTTAATTGGTTAACAAACCAATCGGCGCCGATAATTGGACACTAACAAGCAATTATTGCCACTAATTGAATGTATGCACGTAACTTTTTAAGTGTATTCTATAAAGTGGTGCACATAAATTCTAATGCATGGATCTCAAAAGGGGGCATGGCAATGGGAGGTGCATGGGTGGGTCAAAGGTGTTCCTAAAAATTACACACACTGTTATAGAATATGCTATGCCCGATCTGCGCCTAGGTTAGGCACATGCATTTACACCTACATTTTAGTCACGGGAACAGGTGCTACATGTATTCTATAAACCGCACCTAACTTTAGGTGAGGTTTATAGATTAGCGCTAAACGTGGGTTTTTTAGACACCATATATACAATTCATTCCGTAAAGGGCAATTCTATAACTGGGTGCCTTCATTTATACACCACTTCAGCATGTAAATGCACAGAATGCTGTCACTTTCATGGGTAAATGGCAGCAGAGAGACTAAGCACTATTCTGCAACAGTGTGTGTAAGTGACATAGGACTAGATTCTGTAAATGGTGCTCATATTTGAGCGCCAAAAAAAATAAACGCTAAGCACTATTCTATAAATGATAAGTTGGGTGTCATTTATAGAATAGCACTTAGCACCGGGATTCATGCCCAATCTTGGGTGTGAGGATTTACACCAACTGCCATATTCTATAACACTGTGCACAAATTCTAGGAACGCCCTTGACCCACCCGTGCCCCTCCCATGGCCATGCATCCTTCTTGCATCCACACATAAGAATGTATTTGTGCATTTTTATAGAATACTGACTAGGAAGATGCATGTGTAAATTAAAATTGTTGCCAATTAGAACCAATAATTGATTTTTAACAACCAATTATTTCCCATTAACTGCTCATTTATCAATTAAGTTGCATGCACAATTATGGAATATGCCTGATGCGCACCAAATTTCTGTGTATAATTTTGGACGCCATATATAGAATCTGAGGATAGCACCTAAATGCAAGGAAGTGGTCACATTGGTGAAGCGTGGAAGAGGCCTGGACAGAGTTGTGACTTATGTGCGCTAATAACAGAATATTGTCGGTTGTGCATGCCCCTGCCATTTTTACACAACCACAGTTATGCCAGGTCTATGGTTGGTGTAACTCAAGTCATGTCTTTGTAGGCTTGCCAATCCAGGTTACAAAAGTGTTCTAGAATGGAATCCAGGCACCCAGATGCTACTATAACTTCTGGGTTCCTGGATTAGTGTATCTGGCTTTAAAAAAGGTTTGGACCAGCTCATGGAGCAAAGGTCCATTATTGAGATGGACATGAGGGAACCTACTGCTTGCCCCGGGATTGGTAACTTGGAATGGTGCTACTAATTGGGTTTTTGCCAGGTACTTAGACCTGGATTGGCCACTGTTGGAAGCCTAAATGGTGATACCAACTTACATAGTAGTGATATTTATCTACGCTCCATATATACAGGGTGAGGCAAAAAATAAAGTAAGTAACCCCCCCCCCCCCCCAGAATTTTTTGCCATTTTCTCAGCAACCACTTTGAATTTCAACAAGAATTTTTAAGTACTTATTTAGACATCATACTTACATATCACTATTAAACAACATTTAATTATCTTAAGCTATATTGATGTTACTGACATTTTAGCATGAGATTTGAACCAGGCTCCCATAGTTCTCAGCTCATTGCTCTAACCATTAGTCTACTCCTCTCCGTACATATGTATAGGACAGAAATGAAAGCAATAAACACATTCCACTGATGAAATGCACCTAAAAATGCATTAAAATAGGAAGTACAAGTATAACTGTCTTCATTTAAAAATCAGATATGCATTTGCATGGCCATTAAGAGCAGAGATTGATATAGATAAAGACCTTGCACTGTCATATCAGTACGTAACAGTGCCGGTTTTCAAGGATCTTCCACATTTATTTAGTTACTTACTTACAGTGAATCAGTCTGAACTGTATTAATTAAAACAACATAAGAAGGAAAAATAACCTGACTCTGTGTTAGTCAAATATATCAGTGGAAGAGCTTTGGCCTGCCCTGTCCTGGGATTTTACTTTTTAACGTATCAGATTTCTCCATTCTCCTTTATACAGAAAGCGTAGTCGGAAACAGGGCTAGAATCTGGTGTCATGAGCCCCCATTCACAATGAGATTGAGATTTCTACCCTCATTATATCCCACCTCCCTAACATACCTAGGGCCATGTTTACTAAGCCACGCTATAGGCGTGCTAACATTTTTAGCACACGCTAATGCTAGAGACACACATAGGAACACATGGATGTCTCTAGCATTAGTGTGCGCTAATTTTTAGTGTGCACTAAAAAAGCTAGCACACTTTAGTAAACAGGGGCGCTAATCTGGTCATTATAGTGATGGTACTGGTCTGGAGCCAGGAACTAGGAACGGGCAGCCATAAATTTTTTGTCATTTCCGTGTTGTTGTCAGGAATGCTCATTTTATTCATTTTCATTTGCCATTTAGTCGTCATGGGAATAAAGTTGTTGAGTGCACATTCTTTTATTTATTTATTTGGGCACTTGATATACCACAAATTGACCCAAAAATGGTGAATAAGTGGTTCACAACACTAATTCAAATTCCAAATTCCATGCTAATACTGGGGGAAGTGGAGGAGGATGAGGAAGAGGGAGGGGAAGGTAAGTAGGGTGCTAGGAAACTATGTAGAAGTGGGGTTAAAGGAGGCTGAAATGAGAAACGTTTTAAGAAGGGTCTTAAATGACTGAAGAGGCTTGTTAACTTGAAGAGAAGAAAAGAGGGAGTTCCAGAGTTTAGAACCCAGATAGGTAAAAGCAGTATCGTGGGAGAGCGAGAGGTGAAGAACGGAAGGGAATGCAAAGGAGACTGTTGGAGGAAAATCGGAGGGAACGGGAGGAGAAATAGGGGACTAAGAGCATAGGCAAATCGGCAGGGGCGGCAGGAGATTGGCATTTGAAGACTAGCATGAGCAACTTGTAGTGAACGCGAGAAGAGAAAGGGAGCCAGTGTTCAAGATGGAGAAGCGGGGTGATGTGATTGAAACGATGCACCAGTGGCTAAATTTGACAGCTGTGGACTGAATCAGTTATAAACACTATTTTCAAAGAAAGAGTGCTCTTTGGAAATAGTAGACACTATTTCCCAATGTTTGTGTGTGTACAATAGTTTGAATGGGCACACTATTGGAAAACTCTTTCAAAAATCATGCACACTCTTTGCAAATAGTGCAAATAGTTTCAAACAAACACACACTATTTTGTGCAAATAAAAAAAACACAGAACATGTTCTTTTCCTACTTGTTTTCCTTTGTTAAGAGCATGCAATGGAATGGGACAAACATAAAGTTAAAAGTTACATCTATGCTGATATCAGTATTTTGTACCCTTTATTGACCAATGATAGTGAGGATTTGAAAGGCCTAATGTTATGTAGATACAGTTGAGTAATGGATAATTTCTTATAAGCTGATAATTAATAAAGACAAGACTAAATTTTTGTGGTTAGGCTCGCAAGATAGTATTAGAAATGATCTGCTTGCATCCTTAGGGAATAACATCTATACTTTTGATTTTTGTGTGTTGGGAATCCAAATGGATAATCAGCTTACAATGAAACTCCAGATTAATAAAATAATTACAACTTCCTTCTATCTTTTGAGGAAGATAAAGGCAGTTTGTAAATATTTAAAACTGAAGGCTTTTGGTTTATTAGTACAAGCGCTTATACTATCATAGGTAGACCATTTTAATATTGTGAACATGAGTTGTTAAAATAGACTACTTACGATAGACTATTGTATATGAGTTGTTCTAAATATCTTTTTTAAAAACTTCTAAAGGTACAGAGCACAGCAGTCAGACTGATTTTTTTTTAGTCTCTAATAGCTTCTTTTACAGAGCCATGCTAGTGATCCCCACACAGCAAATGAGAGGAAACCCATAGGAATTGAATGGGCTTCCTCTCATTTACTGCGTAGGAATTGCTAGTGCAGTTTTGTAAAAGAAGCCCTAAAGTGCCCTTTTACTAAGGCATGCCGAAAAATGTCCTGCGCTGGTGTAGGCGCCTGTATTGAACACACGCAGGTCCATTTTTCAGCGCCTGCAAAAAAGGCCTTTTTTGTGGCCACAAATGGACATGCAGCAAAATTTAAATGAGCATGCATCCCTTTTGGGTCTGAGACCTTACCGCCACCCATTGACTTAGTGGTAAGGTCTCACGCATTAACTGGGTGGTAATCGTCAGTGCACGCACACTGCCGATTACCGCCTGGTTAGCGCCACACAGTAGAAAATAGAAAATATTTTCTGCCGCACGTTTGGTACGAATGTCAAAAATAGAATTACTGCCCAGGGCACTTAGTAGCCAGGAGGTAGTTCTAATTTGATGCACGTACAGTACCTACGCGCCTTAGTAAAAGGGCCCTTAAGTTTGATAAGATAACTTCTTATTATCAAAAATTATATTGGCCCCTATTGAGGCTCGGATTCAATTCAAATTACGTGTTTTAATATTTAAAATGTTATGTGGCTTTGCCCCACTTTATCTAACTACTTCAATCAATTTATCTTTGGGCAGGATAGAAAATTCTTCCTGTAATCAATATCTTATTAATTTCCCATCTATAGAGCAAGTTAAGTCCTTTAAACAATTGGTATCATCCTTTTTGTACCACGCACCCTCCATTTGGAATGATCTACCTTCTTTTCTCAGATTCGAAAAGAATTATTTTAATATTTAGAAAATACCTGAAAACTGTCCTGTTTTGGAAGTTTATATTATCAAGGTGCTGAAAAAGCAGTTCAGATGCTGATCCGTCAAAAAAACTGCTGTTCCATGTGGAACGTTGCTCGGGATAGGTGTGTTTGCTAGAAGCGTGGCTCACGGGTAAGGACTTCTAACAAAGATTTTACCACTTTATTTCTGTCTGCCTTTCAACACATTGCAGAGTTTTCAGTGTGTGTCTGTCTGTGTGGATTTTCCTAAACATAATCATAGATGATTGGTACTCTGGTGCCATGCACTAGAATTACACATTACTCTGCATCAGTTAGACGCAGGTGGTGCCAGGGCCTTTCCTCTGGCTTTTCCTGATGGTCCGCATCATTCTTTCCTTCTATGCCCCTTTTGTATACATAATAGTAAGGACTCGTTCTATAATTATGTGTGCCCGGCTTGGGAAAGGCATTAAAAAAGCTATAGAATCTAGCTTATTAAAACCAAATGGCAAAATGTCTCTTGCTGCTGGGAAAAGCTTGATTCAAGTAAGGTTGCTCCCAAGAGAACAGGCACGTCTGAGTGGATCTGTCCAGGAAGCACAGCACATTCCTCTCTGCTGCTATTTTTATGTACCCAAAGATTCTGCTTGTTGCAAACAACTGTGTGTGAAATGAAAACCTGGGAAAACAGAGCCTTAAACTCCCTTCTTCCATGTTTAGAGAGGCCTCAGAAACAGAATAAGTGAAAACTGTGTGTTTGCATTCTGATTCCCCCTGATCAGAGTATAGGTATTTTCCTTTTTTCACTTTTGCTTTTGTAAAATCCTCCTAGTAAATAGCCCATCAAGAAATAGGGGCCTCTTGCCACCTTTAACCAGATCTGCAACAGCACCTTATGGTTCCCTACAATCCAGCTTCAGCATCTTATAATTCTGTCAGTGCTCAATTGTCTGCTTATCAGACAAACATCATCTGTGACAGATTTAACTACAGTCACACAAACAAAGAAAAAGCAGCACTTAAAATAAATAACAAGCTTTGAGAGCTTTTAATGTTCAGCCTAAAACGAGCTATTTGGCTGGATACATCTCAGATGCAGAGTAAAAACAGGGCAATTTACTATTTTAAAAAAATGTATACATAACCTTTGAAGACGATACTACCACAAGTAAGAAACCACTTCAGTTTCTTTTTTTAACCCCTTGGGATATGTAATATTTCAAATATACTTCTGGGTGATAATCAAATGTTTTCTACTGTATGTTCCAAAAAGTGTTTTGGTGCAGCTTAACAAAATTCAGTTGTGAGGAGAATAAGAGAGCCCACAGGAAAGATAATATATCACTCTAACGCTGTCTCCAGCTGTGAGTGTTACTCATACTGCAACCTCTGTATGTGCTCGGTGGATATTTTCCAATCTGATTGGAGGTCCGGGAAGAACATGACTTGGACCAAACTACATTTTCTAGCTAATGTGACATCACTTTCACTGAACAACAGTGGAGTCAGAAAATTAGCTGAAATGTCAGAACTCAGTAAGGGAACTAGAGATGTAAAAAAAAAAAAAAATGAACAGTGGAGCAGGGAGTGAGAATTTATTTGTTACATTTGTATCCCACATTTTCCCACCTATTTGTAGGCTCAATGTGGCTTACATAGTACCGGAGAGGCGTTTGCAGATTCCGGTGTAAACAAATACAAAGTGATGTTGTGGTAAGATAAAGTTCATGTGGTACAGCCACATTAGGGAATCGTACAACGGAAGAGTTGTGTTATGTCCATTACGTACTTTAGTTTTGTTGTGTTGCAGAGATCAGGCATTTATGTTGGATTGCTGGGGTATGCCTTTTTAAACAGGTTAGTTTTTAGTTTTTTCTGGACGTTTAGGTGGTCATATGTAGTTTTCAAGGCTTTTGGTAATGCGCTCCACAGTTGTGTGCTTATGTAGGAGAAGCTGGATGCGTAAGTTGATTTGTATTTGAGTCCTCTGCAGCTTGGGTAGTGCAGATTTAGGTACGTCCGTGTTGATTCGGATGTGTTTCTAGTTGGTAGGTCGATCAAGTCTGTCATGTATCCCGGGGCTTCACCGTAGATAATTTTGTGAACCAGAGTGCAGATTTTGAAAGCAATGCGTTCTTTGATTGGGAGCCAGTGTAGTTTTTTGCGGAGGGGTTTTGCGCTTTCAAATCGTGTTTTTCCAAAGATAAGCCTAGCTGCCGTGTTTTGAACGGTCTGAAGTTTCTTTAATGTTTGTTCTTTACATCCCTCATAAATTCCATTGCAGTAGTCTACATGGCTTAGTACCATTGATTGTATCAGGTTGCGAAATGTTTCCCTCGGGAAGAGTTGTTTCATGCGTTTGAGTTTCCACATTGAGTGGAACATTTTCTTTGTTGATGTCACTTGGCTCTCTAGTGTTAGGTTGCGATCCAATGTAACACCGAGGATTTTCAGGCTGTCTGAGATAGGGAGGGTGTAATCTGGGGTGTTGATAATTGTAGGGCTATCCGCGCTATGTTGGGATGAGAGGATAAGACAGTGTGTTTTTTCTTTGTTGAGTTTTAGTTGAAATGCATTTGCCCAAGAGTCCATAATGTTCAAGCTGATCTTGATTTTGTTGGTGATTTCTGTCAGTTTAGATTTGTAAGGAATGTACATTGAGACATCATCTGCATAGATGACGGGGTTAAGGCCTTGGTTGGATAAGGACTTGGCTAGTGGGGTCATCATTAGGTTGACAAGGATCGGTGATAGTGGTGATCCTTGTGGTACTCCGCAGTCTGCTTTCCATGGTGATGATATGTTTGAGTTTGATTTTACTTGATATGTTCTTGTGGTTAGGAAGCCCTTGATCCAGCAAAGTATGTTTCCACCAATCCCGAACTTATCTAGTAATCTTATTAATATATTGTGGTTTTGTTGGAATGTAATTGTATTTTACATGCATTGCCTGTCACCTATTATTTCTCTGTGATTACTCTGTGACCTCTGATGTGAATTACTTAGAGAGGTCACACTGCTATGCAACTTCCTGTGGGGGTTAGACACAGCACATGCAGCACATGGAGCACATGGAGCTCATGATCTCTCCTAACCTGAGAGGATCTATGGTGGTGTGAGCATCCATTACCATCTAAGCACATGGAAGGAGCTGATAATACAAATGTATAGTAATATGTATATATAAGCCTGTCTGATTATAATCTAACTACAAACTGTGAGTAAACAGATGTTTTGTTACTTCAACTTTAAAGTGACTCAGCAGTGAATTATTCAGGGGTGAATGAGAGAGAGATGAAGAAAGAAATTAACATTTCTAAAGCTGAAGCTGTGTGTACTAAAATCTGCTAATTATTTACTACAAATAATCCAACAAAAGGGTTACGGGCCCAGGGCCAGGAATTGAAAAAGAAGAGAAATATTACCAGGCAGAAAAAAAGGCCACATTTTTTCTCTTAAGTTTTAAAGGAAAGATTCAGTCTGTCTCTCTCTCCCCCACACAGCAGACAGAAGGCTAAGAAAATGGCTGAGGGAGGAAATTCACCATTTTTCTATTCTCTCAAGGTGCCTAAATTAACTGAGTTTAATTATCAGCAGTGGGAACTAAGATTCATATGTCTCCTTCGAGCAAAAGGATTACATATATGCTTAGACCAAGACAGAACAGCTGAAAATATGGCTGAATGGGACAATGCAAACTATTATGTGAAGTGCATGCTTTTGGAAGCTCTCTCAGAGAAACAAGCCATATTAGTGGAGGGAAAAGATACACCAAAGGACATTTTATATAAACTGAGAACTATGTATGCAACTACATATGCAAAGCAGCAACCAATTTGGCTGGCAGAGTTGAATGAAACCAAATTAAGGGATAAAAGTAAATGTAATGATCACATTATGCATCTTATGTCTTCATTTCAAAAGCTAGAACTTTCTGGAATTCCCATGTGTGATGCATTGAAAAGAGCATTTCTTTTTACCTCACTATCAAAGAAGTTTGATGTTTTTAGGTCTGTAAATGAGGCCATTGAAGGGCAATCTTTTGAACAGGCAACATCAAAACTAAGGCAGGAATGCATAATAAATGATTCTGAGGAGATGTGTTCTCAAAGCAAGTCAGAGAGAAATGAAACAAATTTCTTGGCAAAGAACAGAGGAAGGCGGAGCTATGGGAAAACTCCACCCAAGGGCAAGCTGATTTGCTACTCATGTGGAAAGGAGGGACATGTATCTAAATGGTGTAAGGAAACACAAAACACTCCCTCTAACTCACCTAAGCCAATGGAACTAAAGAATTTTCAAACCAGGAAATGTATGAAGGACAAAGATAAACACAAGGGCTTTCTAATGACAGAAAAATCTTTGACTATGGTAAATAATAATTCAAATGAAAGTACTTGGATTTTGGATTCGGGGAGCACATGCCATTTAACCAATTGTAAGGATTTCTTTCAGGAAATGTGTCCAGAGGAAGGTATTCTTAAAACTGCAAACGCAGGGACTGCTAAGATCCAAGCAAAAGGTATTGGATTCTTAAAATGCAAAGTGTCTAATGAAGTTAAAGAAATTCCTGTAAGTGATGTCTTGTATATTCCCCAAGCAGTTTGCAATATGCTTAGTGTATCTACATTAGATAAGAAGGGATTTGTGATTCATTTTGAAAACAGTAAGTGCACAATCTCTAAAAATGATGAAGTGTATGCTGAAGCTTTTATGCATAATGATGTTTATAAGCTGAACATTTCAGGTGAAGCCTCACATCTGGCGCAAGTAAGGAAGAATGATGGAAAATGTAGTCTGGAAATCTGGCACCGCCGCCTGGGACATCGTGATTCTAAGGTGATCCAGGATCTTTACAGTAAGCAACTGGCCACTGGCATTCAGATAAGTGCAGATGCTGGTAAAATGGAGAAATGCATAGACTGTGTTACTCAAAAAGGTGTGAGACCCTCATTTCCTGCATACACAGGAAATAGGAGTAATAAAGTGCTGGACTTAATACACAGTGACTTATGTGGACCGTTTAATATCCCATCATTGGGAAATAACAGATTTGTGCTAATATTCTTGGATGATTTCTCTAGATATTGTGTGGCCTATTTGCTGAAAGAGAAAAGTCAAGTCACAGACATGCTGAAGAAATACGTAGCCATGGTGAGCAATAAATTTGAAAGAAAACCAAAGGTTCTTCAGACCGACAATGGTGGTGAGTTCACTTCACAAAGCATGCGCACATTTCTAGAACAAGAAGGCATTCAGCATATCACAACAGTAGCTTATACACCAGAACAAAATTCTGTTGCAGAGAGAAAATTTAGGTCACTTGTGGAAATGACCAGATGTATGCTGTCAGATAGCAATCTCCCTAAAAGACTATGGGGGGAAGCCATTCTCACAGCAGTGTACCTACAAAACAGAATGCCAACTAAAGGCGCTGAGCGCACACCACATGAGACATGGCATGGTAGGAAGCCAAACCTGTCACACATAAGAACATTTGGAAGTACAGCATATGCTCATGTACCAAAGCAAAGAAGGCATAAGCTGGATTCCACAACAGAAAGGGGCATTTTAGTTGGCTATACTCCAGGACACAAAGGATATAGAATTTTGAATCTGAAAACTGGCATTGTTGGCATAAGACATGTTACATATTTTGATGAAAACAAAAGGGTTGATAAAGGCTGGATTATCCCAGATGAGCCTTATCATCCAGAATATGAAACTAGAACCATAATAGACATGCCAGTGTATATAAATGCCATACCAAGGCAGATGTCTGAAAGCAACTCATCTGTATCTAACGAGGAACAGGCAGAGGAAGCAGACACAGAAAGGATCATTGAAGAAGACAGTACAGTTGGAGAAGGGGAATCAATTGGAGAAGAACTCTCAGATTTAGAGGATGCGGAAAGGTCAGACCAACCTGTTGTCAGACGCTCATCCAGGGAAAACAAAGGTATTCCACCCCCAAGACTGTCTTACCTAACAAAGTCAGCAGAAGCTCAAGAGCCCTTAACATGGGATGAGATTGAGAAAATGCCAGCAGAAGAAGCTGCTGAATGGCATAAAGCTGCACAAGAAGAAATTGATGCATTGGATAAAAATAATACTTGGATTCTTACAAAATTACCTCCTGGCAAGAAAGCTATAGGATGCAAATGGGTATTCAAGTTAAAAAGGAATGCACAAGGAAAAGTGGAAAGGTATAAAGCCAGATTAGTGGCAAAGGGATATCTTCAAAAATATGGAGAAGATTTTGATGAAGTGTTTGCACCTGTAGTGAAACACACGACAATAAGAACACTTCTGAGCATTGCAGTCTCAAAAGGCATGCAAGTCAACCACATTGATGTGAAAACAGCGTTTCTTCATGGAGAAATAACTGAAGACTTGTACATGGAACAACCAACAGGTTTCATAAATACAAAACAAAGACAGCTAGTGTGTAAATTAAACAAAGGTCTTTATGGATTAAAGCAAAGTGCAAAATGTTGGAATGATAAATTGCATGAAATATTGACAAATTTAGGATTTAAGCAAGGTGAAGCAGATAAATGTTTGTACACTAGGTGCAGAAATGGACAATATGCATACATTTTAGCTTTTGTTGATGATCTGCTCATTGCAAGCGAAAGTGAGCAAGAGTACAAGGACATTGTAAAGTGTTTAAACCAGAATGTTGAGATAAAAGAACTTGGTAATGTGTCATACTATCTTGGTATAGAAATTGAGAAACAAAATGATGGTTCTTATCTTCTAAGCCAGAAGCAGAAAATAAATGAGCTTATTGAAAGTTTAGGTATGCAAGATGCCCAAGTTGTAAGCACTCCCATGATCACTGATTTTCTGAAGGATGAAACAGTAAGAGAACCTTTACCAGATAACATCCAATATAGATCAGCCATAGGTAAGCTTTTATATCTAGCTACCACATACAGGGCTGATATAGCAAATGCAGTAGGAATTTTGAGCAGAAGGGTCAGCTCACCTACCAAATCAGATTGGACTGCAGTTAAAAGGATGGTAAGGTATTAAAGGGTACCATTGATTGTAAATTAAAGATTTCAGCCAATAGTAATCCAAAACTAATATGTTACTGTGATTCAGATTGGGCAGGGGATCATTCTAATTATAAATCCACAAGTGGATATGTGTTTATGTATGGAAATGTACAAATTTCATGGGCCAGTCATAAACAAAGTATTGTGAGTTTGTCTTCTACAGAAGCTGAATATGTGGCCGTATCGGAAGCGTGCAGAGAACTGATGTGGATTGAAAAACTTTTGCTGGATTTCGGAATAGCTGAAAAGAGACCAATCCAGATAATGGAAGATAATCAGAGCTGCATCCGACTGTCACAGAATGACAAGGTTCAGTCACGCACCAAGCACATCGCAACGAAATACCACAACGTGCGAGAGTTGGTGAAAGAAGGGGTCATCAGTCTACACTATTGTCACACCAGTGAGATGACAGCTGACATCATGACCAAACCGTTACCCAGAGAACATTTTGTGAATCTGCGTATAAAGCTTGGACTTTGTATGAATAAATAATTGCATGACAGTTATGCATGAGAAGGGGTTTGTTGGAATGTAATTGTATTTTACATGCATTGCCTGTCACCTATTATTTCTCTGTGATTACTCTGTGACCTCTGATGTGAATTACTTAGAGAGGTCACACTGCTATGCAACTTCCTGTGGGGGTTAGACACAGCACATGCAGCACATGGAGCACATGGAGCTCATGATCTCTCCTAACCTGAGAGGATCTATGGTGGTGTGAGCATCCATTACCATCTAAGCACATGGAAGGAGCTGATAATACAAATGTATAGTAATATGTATATATAAGCCTGTCTGATTATAATCTAACTACAAACTGTGAGTAAACAGATGTTTTGTTACTTCAACTTTAAAGTGACTCAGCAGTGAATTATTCAGGGGTGAATGAGAGAGAGATGAAGAAAGAAATTAACATTTCTAAAGCTGAAGCTGTGTGTACTAAAATCTGCTAATTATTTACTACAAATAATCCAACAGGTTTACCATGTCGAATGCACTAGACATGTCGAATTGGAGGAGGAGGATGCTTTTGCCTATTGCTATTTCCTGCTTGAATTTGGCTAGGAGAGTGAGTAATACTGTTTCTGTGCTGTGGAGGGGGCGAAAACCTGACTGTGATTCGTGTAATACTGAGAATTTGTTTATATAATCTGTAAGTTGTTTGGCTACTATGCTTTCCATCAATTTGACTGACAATGGGATGGATGCTACTGGACGGTAGTTAGTGATTTCATTTGTTTTTTTCTTGGTGTCTTTTGATATCGGGGTGAGTAGGATATTGCCCTACTCTGTATTCATCATTCTATGGTTTTGGCACCTTCCTTTCTCCCCAACCAGAGAAAGTGGTTGGGGAGAAAGGAAGGTGCTGAAACCATAGAATGATGAATACAAATTTTAGTAAATTAAACATAACATCGAGTTTTTCCAGCATCTCCATTCATTCCACAGTCAACAGTGTCATTATAACAGGATCAGGCATCTGTTGTTCCAGGAGGCAAAAGTGATTTTGTTCATTAGGAAATCAGGCAGCAACCTTATGTTGTATTCAGATGTGTACTCTGCTGCTCACTTGAACAAGATAGAGCAAGAGGTGAGCAGAAGCATTCATATCAAAAGAGAATTTCCTTCCATAAGGATCCAGATATGCAGACGGAAATCGTGAATCCCATCATAGTCACCTTCACATACATTCTTGTGTTCTGCTGAACTACTTAAAAAGACATTCGTTTCCAGAAACCTCAGGAGTTGTCTCTGTGCCATATCTTATCATGACCCAAAATCACTTAGGGGCCCTTTTACTAAGCCGTGTAAGCGTCTATGTGTGCCCAACGCGTACCGAAATGGAGTTACCACTTGGCCCCTTGCGGTAATTTCATTTTAGGCACCCATTCGCTACACAAGCCTGAAAAATATTTTTTATTTTTTGACATGCGTTGGCTACACACGCCAAGTGGAATTTGGCACGCCTAGGTCATTACTGCCTAGTTACCGCATGAGACTTTACCGCTAGGTCAATGGCTGGCAGTAAGGTCTCAGACCCAAAATGGATGCATGGCAATTTTGATTTTGTCGCACATTCATTTTCAGCAAAACACATGTCTACACTACCATGGGCCATTTTTCGATGCAGCTTAGTAAAAGGATCCCTAATTTATTTTAATAAATATTATATATATATATATAGAGAGAGAGAGAGAGAGAGAGAGTTGCTCTTGTAAAACCAAATAAGCTATTATGCATAGTTTTGTATTCATTATCTCATTTGCATAGATTTCACTTTAAAACTACTACAAGATAGTGTCCTTATGTTAAGAGTGTTAACATGTGTAAATGAGCAAGAGCAAGACACTAGTATTTTCAACACATTAATGCTTCAGATTTTGGTGTAGTACTATAACCACTCCCCCACCACCACCAAAAAACACCAGCCTTCCATAAATTCTTAATAAGGAAATCAGGTTCTGCCCAATAATAGCTTGTAATTGTAGCTAAAAATGTTTGTTTTATTAAGAAAGCTAAAGTGCAATAGTTAAGAACTCCACAGGGACTGGCATGGCTGTCAATCACAGCTGCAGTTAGCCCTGACATCTAGCGATGTACATCAGCTTCCTTCTTTCCATCAGCACTGTCCTACGCATGACCAAATGAGATGTCCATGAAAAATTACTGGTAGAGAAAGCTCAGACAGCCAAGATGAGGTGGTGAAAGGCATTGTCATAGTAAATGAGCTTCCTTGTTTGACATCTATTTATCTTTTTTTGCCTGATTTCTTTAAGCTCTGTACCTTGTACAGTCCTAGTCTGTACAAAGATTAGTCTTCTCCTAATACCCCTTCGAAGGCAGCTTACCCCAGTATCTGAGGAGTAGGGGATTGGAGGAGAAGGGCAGCAAAATGTGATGGGCTTGCTGCACGCTATCTGAGCTAGAACCAGCATACAAACTGTGACATCCCCCATTAAAAATGACATACTTTCCAAAAATCACCAATGGCAATTCAGATGAGGGATTTACTATACACAAATGAAACTTAGAGAATCAATAATGTGAGTGTGATAGCAGGATTTTCATTTGCTTCAGGCTCTGTCTCCTGACATGTTCAATGCCATTCATTTAAAAACCATTTTTTAAGGCTTACTGAGAAATTATGCTGACAAAATTCAGGATGTATTGATTTCCAGGGCTCCCCTGTGCATTGAGACATTAATGCTGTAATTGAGATGAGTGTAATTGTAGTCTTTTGCATTAGGATGCCCTCTAGTTTGAAAAAGAGATGTTATTCAATAGCTGATTTTATGGAACAAATTTTCACAGCAAGTTAAAAAAAAAGAAAAGGAAAGCAATAGCATAGGAATGCATCAATTGGTGTGTTCCAAATATTAACAAATTAAAATATAACGGGTTAATATTCAAAAACGTTTTCCAGATAACCGCACCTGCTATTCAGATAAGTGTTTCTGACTGGGATATTCAGAAGCACTATCCAGTTAGTGACTCTCAATATCATTACCTACTACCTCTGAACTATGCAGATAAAACCTCTGAATATCCTTAGGGATCACCTCTGCACTATACAGATCATACCTCAGAATACCTTATCCACTACCGCTGCACTATGCAGATAGTACCACTGAGTATCCTTACCTATCAACTCCACACTATTTTTATTTATTTGTTACATTTGTATCCCACATTTTCCCACATATTTGTAGGCTCAATGTGGCTTACATAGTACTGGAGAGGCCTTTGCAGGCTCCGGTGTGAACAAATACAGAGTGATGTTCTGGTAAGATCAAGTTCATGTTGCACAGCCACATTAGGGAATCGGAGAACGGAAGAGTTGTGTTATGTCCATTACGTGCTTTAGTTTGGTTGTGTTGCAGAGATTAGGCATTTACGTTGGATCGGTAGGGTATGCCTTTTTAAACAGGTTGGTTTTTAGTGATTTCCGGAAGTTTAGGTGGCCGTACGTCATTTTCAAGGCTTTTGGTAATGCGTTCCACAGTTGTGTGCTTATGTAGGAAAAACTAGATGCATAAGTTATTTTATATTTAAGTCCTTTGCAGCTTGGGTAGTGCAGATTTAGATACGATTGTGTTTATTCGGATGTATTTCTTATTGGTAAGTCGATCAAGTCTGTCATGTAACTCGGGGCTTCTCCGTAGATGATTTTGTGAACCAGGGTGCAGATTTTGAAGGCGATGCGTTCTTTGATTGGGAGTCAGTGTAGTTTTTTGCGGAGGGGTTTTGCGCTTTCAAATCGCGTTTTAGCAAATATAAGCCTAGCTGCCGTGTTTTGAGTGGTCTGAAGTTTCTTTAATGTTTGTTCTTTACATCCCGCATAAATTCCATTGCAGTAAACTAAGTGGCTTAGTACCATTGATTGTATCAGGTTGCGAAATGTTTCCCTCGGGAAGAACTGCTTCACTTGTTTGAGTTTCCACATTGAGTGGAACAGTTTCTTTGTTGTGGATGCCACTTGGTTCTCTAGTGTTAAGTTATGGTCCATTGTAACACCGAGGATTTTCAAGCTGTCTGAGATAGGAAGGGTGTGATCTGGGGTGTTGATACTTGTGGGGATGTCCGCGCTGTATTGGGATGAGAGGATGAGACAATGAGTTTTTTCTTTATTGAGTTTTAGCTGAAATGCATTTGCCCATGAATCCATGATGTTCAGGCCGAGCTTGATTTCGTTTGTGATTTCTGTCAGTTTGGTTTTGTAAGGAATGTATATTGTGACATCGTCTGCATATATGAAAGGGTTAAGGCCATGGCTGGATAAGGACTTGGCAAGTGGGGTCATCATTAAGTTGAATATGGAGATCATACCTTTGAGAATCCTTACCCAACACCTCTGCACTGTGGAGATCATACCTCTGAATATCGTTACCCACCAGGGCAAGGTTTAGTAAATGGTGCTGAAAATTAGGCGAAGATGACACAGAAGATATAGTCCTTAAATGATGCAGAATAAAGTCCAATTATTGACAGGTCCATATGAATCATGCAAATGTACAGGACTCGACACAGCATTGTTTCAGCCAACTGGCCTGCCTCAGAAGTCTTAAATTCTAAATTAAAACACAGATAAAAACAAATTTATACATGTACAATCAAGTAAAACTGGATTAAAAAACAACCAAATAAATTTACAACTGATGTAAGACACAACCAAAAGAATTTACATGTATAAATTCTTTTTTATGCATGTTTTAATTTAGAATATAAGACTCTTGAGGCAGGCCAGTTGGCTGAAACACAATCATGTTGAGTCCTGTAGAACTGCATGATTCATATGGACATATCAATAAACTGGAATTTATTCTGCATCATTTAAGGACTATATGTCATCTTCACTGTGTTCCTTGTGATTTCAAGTTTGCAAAGACTATGTTCTTCTGTGTCTACATAGGTTGAAAATTAGGCACCAGGAAAAAATCCATGCTAAGCACTATTAAATAAAGATGGCTCCAGGCTGAGCACCCTTTATTCATGTGCCCAACTTTGGGCATGAGGACTTACACCTACTGACACTTGGAGTAAATCCTGCTGTTCAACTTGGGCGCATAACCCTGGTATTCTATAACACTATGCTGAAATTTCTGGAATGTCCCTGACCCATTCATGCCCTGCCAGAGTCATGCCCCCCATGTTGGGTTGTGTGCGATACATTTTGGGTATGCAACGTTATAGAATAGCATGTAGGCAGACATAAGCCCAAGTCAAAATTAGTGCCTATTAACATCAATAATTGATCGTTAAATGGCTCAAAAGCTAATTAATGTTCACGTGTATCTTGGATCTACGCTCAAATTTGGGTGCCAAAAATTAGGGTAGGAGCCAACCAAATTTCAGTTTCTATTTTGGATTCAGCATCAAGATATGTCTTAAATCTGGATTTAGCTTTCAGGCGAAAATGCCAATGCATTTTCAACTGAAACCAGAACTCTTCCACCTCTCCCACAATCACTATCTGCCATCCCTCCCCCCATACACGAGCACTCTCCTCTGTCTCCCCCACCCCCCACCCCCACCCCCCTGGGGCCACCTGACCACCTACAGGCTCTCCCCAGGTGTACCTTAAGAAACCCTGGTGGACAAGTGGCCTCTTCAGGGGCAAGAACAAAACTCACTTGTTCCTGCCCGGTGCCACTCCTCCTTTAAAATGCCTTCCAAGACTTCCAAGCAGGAGCCTCTCAAGACTGCAGCAGGAGGTCCTGAGAACCATTTTGAGACTGTGACCAGCATAAACATAAGCAGCAGCAATCTCCAGTTGCTACTGCTTATGCTGGTTCCAATCTCAATATGGAGCAGAAGCACTCTCAGTATTCTCGCAAGGCTGCTACTGGAAGTCCTGGAAGCCATTTTGAAGGTGGAGCTTACCATGTGCAGGATCAAGTTGGGATCATTCCTGTACCCACTAGCCACCAATGATACAGTAGACTAAGGAAGGGGCTGCTGCCAGGGAGGGTGGGTTCATGAGGGGACTGCCACTGGGGGGGGGGGGGGGGGTTCACAAGAGGGCTTCCACTGAGGGTTAGATTTGGGATAGGGGCTACCATTGGTGGGTGGGCACTCTTTGGTCAGGTGGGGGGGGGGGGCAGGGTCAGTTTCATTTTTGTCTTCAGTTTCAGCCGAAATCAAGCAGCCAATCTCAGTCACAGATTCAGTTTCGGCAGAAAACAAAGATCCTGGTTTCAGTCAGGCTCTAAATTTGGGCGACCTTTACACAATACGGGGGATAGTGCTTCTGAATAGCCTTACTAACCATCTCTACACTGTACAGATTGTGCCATGGTAGAGCATTAGGGGAGCTAGGGCGGTCCCAGAACCTATATGGATAGTGGCAATATTCAATTTGCTCTCTGGATAAGTTATCCAGATAAACTAAGACATACAGAAGGATATCCAAAGATATTGGGATGGCAGACTAAATAGTGCCATTATCCAGATAAGTTCTGGCACTAGCAGGCAGATGATCAAAAGCAAACACCGGCGCAAGAGGCTGTTAGCGCCATACTAGCGCCAGCGTTTGCTACCACCCCATTATCAGAGCCCTCGAGCGCGTGAAACAATGCGCTCAAGGGCTCTTAGCGCAAGTAGCATGCAAATGCATGCTAATCAGCGCTTAACGCATTCATCCCCAATGATCAGCATCCAGCGCGCCAAAGATTGGGTCGCTGTCCGCGACAAACTCTACACCAGCTCCGAGCTGGCTTTAGGGTTTGCAGATCATTGGGGAGGAATGGTGAGCCCTGTCCAGCATGCATTTGCATGCTGGCAGGCCCCCATTCCCCCCTACAGCAAACCTGCCAGCGAGGGCAGTTGAGGACGTCCAAAATTTGGACGTTTCTGTGACGGGGCAGTTGAGGACGTCCAAATTTTAGATGTTTCAGCAGTGGGCAGTTAAGGACTTCCAAAATTGGATGTTTCTACGAGAAAGACATCTTTCTCATAGAAACATCCAATTTTGGACATCCTTAACTACCCATTGCAGAAATGTCCAAATTTTGGACGTCCTCAACTGCCCCGTCACTATACCTCCGACACCCCCTTGAAATTTGGCTGTCCCTGCACCAGGGCAGTTGAGGACGTCCATCTTCCGATTTAAAGATGGACGTCCTTCTCTTTTCATTGGTCTCCAGCCCAAACCTGTCAAACAAGTGTGGGAGGATTGTGCTGAGCGCAAGCTCAGGCGCAATTCTCCCGCACTTCTACCCCATAATCAGAAATAATTGTGCTGCTTAAATTTGCATGCATTATCTGTGATCATAGGTCTAGTAGCGCCCCGCGCTGTTCCAGCGCTATTTTAGAGCGCTGTTTGGAACAGCGCGGGGCTTTTGATCATCTGCCTGTGACTGCCTTAACTGAATATTCAGCCCTGGCCATTATCTGGATAGTGGCGCTGAATATTCAGATTATTTTTTATCTGGTTTTTAGAAAACAAAAAACACTGACCATGGAGGCTGAACATTGAGGCATAAGATTTTTAGTTCTTGTAAGATCAAATAATCTTAACATTAGTCAGTTTTCCATGGCATTTTAATAACTTTTAGGAGGCCTTTTACTAAAGTGCAGTAAAGGTTTGGTTACTGTAAGGTATTTGCCCAAATTACATGAGGTAAATGCAAAACCTCTGTATTAACTGCTGGGAGCAGCACCAATATCTGCCCATTCAGTTAACTACTACTACTACTACTACTTATCATTTCTATAGCGCTACAAGGCATACGCAGTGCTGTACACCAAACATGAAAAAAAGACAGTCCCTGCTCAAAGAGCTTACAATCTAAATAACGGATAGAAAACAAAATTAGCACGTTAACCACACTGCAGATAATAGAGATTCACTTAATATCACCTACTGATGTCTCATTAAATATTCAGCCTTATGTGCTGTGTTGACAGTTAGGGCTTTATTTTCTATATATGGCACCTCAAAAAATTGGCGCCGAAAAATACCTGCTTAAGCGGTATTCTATAAGCTGCATCTAAAGATCAATATACTTTATAGAAGAAACACTTAAGAGGACAGGTTGCATGTAAATTTAGGTGCTGCCATTTGCACCAGTGAAAATGCGGTGTAAAGGCTGATGCCTAAATTTACACGCTGCGCACCACTATTCTGTAATTACATGTGTAACTCAAAACCATGCCCCTGATTCACTCCGAAAAACCCATGTGCCTACTGGCAAAGTACATATCTCTTTGACATGGCACATACTTTTATTAACTAATTAACTGCCGTCATGTCGAAGTCGTCTCCTGGTGACCATATAGAATATCCTGTCTTCTCCAGAATGTTCTATTTGTATGAGGAGGCTTTTTAATGCAGCATTCATTGTTGTTGTTGTGATTGTGTCAATCCATCTTATTACTGGTCTTCCACACCCTCTTTTTCCTTCAACCTTTCCTAGCATGACTGCTTTTCCCAAGGACTCTGGCCATTGCATGTGGCCAATTTGTGATAGTTTCAGTCTAGTCTTGTGAGCTTCTAGTGAGAATTCCAGTTTTAGTTGGTCAAGTATCCATCTGTCCGGTTTCTTAGCTGTGCATAGAATTTGTCTCCAGCACTGCAACTCAAATGCCTCACTGCTTTAAAGCCAGTCTGTAATTTATAAATGGCCTTTCATTGGCTATGTGGCCACATACACATGAAAAGAGTATTACAAAATTACTCCCAAAGTGTCAACCACTATATTAACTATTAGCACAGCCATGCGATAACTCTTATCATGTGGTAATTCCTTGCTTAACTGCCTAACGCATTATAATAAAAGGTCCCTTAGACTAAAAAAAAAGAAAAGTATTTAAAATAAACACTGTCGGACTGATATTACAAAACTTTGTCCAAGGAACTTCAAAAGCTGACAAATAAATACTGGCTTTTGGGTTTCCCACCTTCAGACAGGTTACGTTTTGGAGGAGTAGGAGGAATGCCAGATGCATGGCTATTAGTGACCCTTATGTTGAGTTTGGGTTTGGAAAAATAAGTAATTACTCCCAATCCAAATCACCTTAATAATTACAAAGGCAGCCTAGTTATGGAATTCTACTACTACTTAACATTTCTAAAGCGCTACTAGGGTTACGCAGCGCTGTACAATTTAACATGGAAGGACAGTCCCTGCTCGAAGAGCTTACAATCTAAAAGACAAATGTACAGTTAATCTGATAGGTCAGACAGATTGGGGCAACCAATATGTTTGAAAGGTTAGGTTCCGAATGCAGCATTGAAGAGGTGAGCTTTAAGCAAGGATTTGAAGATGGGTAGGGAGGGGGCTTGGCGTAGGGATTCAGGAAGACTGTTCCAGGCATAGGGTGAGGCAAGGCAAAATGAGCGGAGCCTGGAGTTGGCAATGGTGGAGAAGGGTACTGAGAGGAGGGATTTGTCATGTGAGCGGAGGTTACGGGCAGGAACGTAGGGGGAGATGAGGGTAGAGAGGTAGTGAGGAGCAGCAGAGTGAGTGCATTTGTAAGTAAGGAGGAGAAGCTTGAATTGGATGCGGTATCTGATCGGAAGCCAGTGAAGCGACTTGAGGAGAGGGGTGATATGAGTATATCGGTTCTGGCGGAATATGAGACGTGCGGCAGAGTTCTGAATGGATTGAAGGGGGGATAGATGTCCTTAGAGTACAGTTTAGGCTGAATAAAAAAGTTGGAAGCCAACTAAGAATAGTAACCCATGCTATCATAGATGCTGTTAAGTGAATCTGTCCCATTAAAACTAATGGAGTCATAGTAATTAACACGTGGAAACCTACAATAGTGATAGTGCAGGTTACTGTTCTTTAATAAATAACTGCCCAACGTACAACCACATTATCTTCTTCCAACATTTCATGGAAGTGCTTGCTGCCTTGAATGAGTTTTGACCATGGATAAGCCCGATACTTCAGTCTGAAAATTTCATGTATGTACTTCCATACAACAGAATTAAAAAATTAAAATATTTTATTTAAAATTGCCCGATGTGGCTACGTTTTGCTCAGAGGCTGCGTCAGGGAATAAAACTGAAACATACTATAAAATATAATTAAAATACTTGTGAATCTAAAAACAATAATAAACATATAAATAATTCAAAATCATAAATAAGTCACCAATAAAAAACAAAAATATAGATAAAACTGGAAATTATAATGCAGACATATCAAAAAAACTTAAGCTAAAATTTTAAAATAAAAAAAACAGTATAAGGGAACCACCTTAAAAAGTGTACACACACATGCTTACTTCAGAAAGCGCAATTGTATAAAGATTTAAAATGTTACATATAGCTTAAACTTGTGTTTCTTCCTAAAGCAGTGAGGTACAATTAACTGACAAATACAGAAGTGTCCCAAAGTCATGGTTGCTTTTAGATACACAAGTATTTTACTTATATATGTTTCACTTTTATCTCCTGACACAGCCCAAAAGTGGGTGAAATGTGTCAATGTTAGGGAATTTAAAATAAAATATTTTAATTTTTCAATCCTTGGAATCTACTCTCGTCTCCTGTTACTGTTGGCTGTGGATCCCTTTGCCTCTCTATGGACACCATTGGACTTTCATGCATTCAGGTACACAGTTCACCAGAAAAGCCCTGGAGGGCTCAAAGTAGTAAGCCTGACCCAGAACATAAAGGGCTTTTCCCATTTTTTCTTTTGTCTATGAAAAAAATCCTTAGCACTTCTGGCTCAAATATACAGTAAAACCCTGTAGAACACTTGGCTCACAATGAAAACCACTGGAAGATAAAGACAGATAATTTCAATTGCTCTTTGCTGAATCCAGTATGTACTCTTACCTCTTAATTTGTTACATAAATCAACACACCAAATAAAAACAAAGGTTACCGCACAATCACCTCGCTCCTGCATAAGTCCCTGCAATCTATTCAGCATGAGTAGTCAGCCACCCAATTTTATAAAACTCATTTTCCACGTTTTACACATGGAAAATGCTTCATTAAAATTACAACCATGGAGGGCAAATACGAAATCCCTTTCAACTGCAAAACAGCATTTTGAGGGCAATTTTAAAGGCCATTTCCACTTGTAAAGCAATGCTGTGTGCATGAAAATACTGTAGGGCATTAAAAAACTAAGCACAGAGTTATGCAGATACAGCCTGAAGATACATAACTAACTGGACTGAGAGGAGGTTTTCCTGGAATGGAACTGGGGAGGGGTTTGCATTTATGGACAAGCACATGAGCATCTGTGTAAACTGACCCAGGAAACTGGTGCATGGTAAACAGCTAAAAGTTCTGCAGGACACAAAAAAAAACTCCTTGGATTCCTTATGGATAGAAATTCCGGGAATCTTTTACAAAGGTGTGCTAGCATTTTTAGCATGTGCTAAACAATAAGACACCCATTATATTCCTATGGGCATCATAGCATTTAGCACACACTAATTTTTAGCATGCGAAAAATGCTAGCGTGCCTTTGTAAATGGGCCCCCCCATGTGTAAAGGAAAAATATAGTGATAGAAGTGTACTAGAGTGGGGAGCAATTCTAGATCTAGTCTTTAGTGGAGAACATGATCTGATGCTGGAGGTAACTGTGCTGGAGCCACTTGACAACAGTGATCATAACATGATCAGATTCAATTTAATAACTAGAGTAAATTCACACCAGAAATCTAATACATTAACATTTAAATTTCAAAAAGGAGACTTTGATGAAATGAGGAGAATGGTCAAGAAAAAACTTAGAGGTGGAGATGCAAAGTTCAAAATTTTACATCAGGTGTAGATGTTTTTCAAAAATACCAAGCTGGAAGCAGGGCCGTGCCGATGTGGTAAGCGGGGTAAGCGCCGCAGGGGGGCGCCCACCTCTGGAGGGCGCCGCCGCGGTGCTTACTCTCACCCCGCGAGGCCTTTAAATCTTTTACCTGGTCGCAGCAGCGTCAGTGAAAGCGCTGCCGACGTCTCCCTTCCCTTGCACTCATTGGTTCTCTCAGTGTCCCGCCTTCTTCTGACGTCAGAAGAAGGCGGACACTGAGGGAACTAAGAGCGCGAAGGGAAGGTAGACGTCGGCAGCGCTCCGCTTTCACTGACGCTCATAGGCGCCCCGTATAAGAGGCTTGGGGAGGCTAAGCCTCCCCAGCCCAGCTGTGACCTTTCCCGCCCATGCTGCATTGCCTCCCCCCCCCCCCCAAACGTAGCTACTTTCCCTCCAGGCCCGAGGCCCACTCATCCAGACCTGCCAAGTCGGGAGTCTCCCGCACTCCCGAGTCTGGGCCGGCAAAGTGGGAAAGTCTCCTCTTCAGCGCGAGTCGCGCGATAAAACAAAAAAAAGAAGCAAGAGCGGGGCCGTGGCAGCCTTCAAGCATGGGCTGTCTGCGCTGCAGCCGCTCCTCTCTCTGCCCCTGGAGGAGCAGGAAGGAAGTTGACATCGACTTCCTGCTCTGCTCCGGGGACAGAGAGGAGCGGCTGCAGTGCCAATAGCCCATGCTGAAAGCTGCTACGGTACAGCCCCGCGCTTGTTCCAGCAGCCAACTGTTGCTCCTGGGGGCTCCAAAGCGGTTGAAGCTGCGTGTGGTGTCGGTCCTCCCAGCTGATTCCTGCGCTTTGGGTGCGTGTAACGCGTGTTACCTTTTTTTTTTTTGTCTGGACTTGGTGCGCTGCTGCTGAAGAGGAGAAGCAGCAGCAGTGGCCAACAAATTAATACCAGGTGGAAGGGGGAGCGAGAGGCACTAGGCAGGTATAATGGAGAGAGTGGGAAGATGGGGAGAGAAGGAGGGGACATGGAGAAGGGCTGGAGTCCTGGAGAAAGGGAGAAGCTGCTTAAAATGAGGAGAAAATGGGGGGTGAAAGAGGGAAGACACTGGAAGGAAGAGTAGGGAGAGAGAAACTAACAGGAGGAGAAACATTGAAGGATGGGGAGAGAGAGGGGGGCATGATGAATGGAAAAGGGTAGAGAGAGAGACACTGGATGGAAAAGGGGATAGAGAGAGAGAGAGAGACACTGGATGGAAGGATTGGGAGAGAGGGGGTAGATGTTGGATGGCAGGATCGAGAGAGGGGGTAGACGAATGGAAGGACATGGAGAGAAAGAGGGAAGAGGAAGACAGAAGAATGGGGAGATAAAGAGGGAAAACGGATGGAAGGATGAGGAGAGGGGGGTAGACGGGACGGGAGAGAAGAGAAATCACTGGACTGGACATGTAGGGGAGGGCAGGGGAGAGAGGAGGATTGCTGGCTATGGATGGAGGAGGGAAGGGCAGAGAGGGACAAGAATGGACATGGATGGGAGGGCAGGACCCAGGGAGAGAGGAGAAATTGCTGGAAATGGATATAGAGCAAGAAATGAAGAAGAAAGGAGAAAAGTAAAGAAATAAATGGAAAGGAAGCCCTGGAAATGGAGTTAAGAGGACAGATAGCAGCAGACTCAGATACTGGCCAGCATGATTGGAAAAAGAAAGTCACCAGACAACAAAGGTAGAAAAAAATCATTTTATTTTCATTTTAGCGTTTGGAATATGTGTACTTTGAGAATTTACATCTGCTATCTTATTTTGCAATGTATAGCAATTTGTTTCTAAGAATATTGCTGACAATTCCTGTCAGTGTAGCAAGTGGTGAGCGATCATTTTCACCGGGGGGGGGGGGGGGGCGTGATCATTTTCACCGGGGGGGGGGGCGCCAACTGATAGTCTGCAGGGGGGCGCCAGAGACCCTAGGCACGGCCCTGGCTGGAAGCCCAGACCAGGTATATTCCAGGTAGAAGGAAGGCCAAACGATAGCCAGAATGGTTAAAAAGTGAGATGAAGGATGCTATTAGAGCTAAAAGAACATAATTTAGAAAATGAAAAAAGAATCTAACTGAAGATAATAGGAAACAGCAAACACAATGGAAAGTACAGCAGTAGTACAATGTACTACTTAGATTTTGAGCCCACTAGGGACAGAACCAGTACCTGTAAAATGAAACTGTAAACCACTTAGGGCTAAGCAGTATGTAAATACTGAAATACTGAAATGAAGTCAAATGCAACGTACTGATAAGGAAGGCAAAGAGAGGCTTTGAAAAAAAGATTGCCTTGAAAGCAAAATCATATAGTAAGAACCTTTTTAGGTATTTAAGGAGCAAGAAGCTGGTAAAAGAATCAGTTGGACTGCTAGATGACCAAGGGGTAAAAGGGGCACTTAGGGATGACAAGGCTATAGTAGAGAGACTAACCCCCCTGTTTACAAAGCCATACTAGTAGCTGCCATGCACCATTGCTGACACAGCCCAGGTCTTCGCTGAGAAAGATATGGGGGATATACTTGTGCCAGAAATTATATTTAATGGTGAGGAGTCTGAGGAACTGAAACAAATCTCTGTAAACCTGGAGGATGTAATGGAGCAATTTGACAAGCTAAAGAGTAGCAAATCACATGGACCGGATGGTATATATTCCTGAGTACCTACAGAGCTAAAAAAATGAACTTACGGAGCTATTAGTAGTATGTCATTTCTTTTTAATATCAATGATGGTACTGGAAGATTGGAGGGTGGCCAATGTAACAGCAAGTTTTAAAAAAGGTTCCAGAGGTGATGCAGGAAAATTATACACCAGTGAGCCTGAAGTCAGTGCTTGGCAAAATGGGGCAGACTATTATAATGAACAAAATTATTGAGCATCTATATAGGCATGGATTCAGTCAAGGAAAATCTTACCTCAGCAATCTGCTACATTTCTTCGAAGGGGTGAATAAACATGTGGATAAAGGTGAGCTGGTTGATATTTTGTATCCAGATTTTCAGAAGACATTTGACAAAATACCTCATGAATGATTCTTGAGGAAATTAGAAAGTCATGGAATATGAAGCAGTGTCCTATTGAGGATTAAGAAATGGTTAAAAGTACAAGAGAGTAGGGTTAAATGGTCAATATTCTCAATGTAAAAGGGTAAATAGTGGGGTTTCCCAGGGGTCTGTGCTAGAACTGCTGCTTTTTAGCATATTTATAAATGATCCAGAAATGGGAATAATGAGTGAGGTGATTACATTTGCAGACAACACAAAGTTATTTAAAGTTGCTAAATAAGAAAAGGATTGTGAAAAATTGCAAGATAACCTAACGAGACTGGGAGACTGGGCATCCAAACGGCAGATGATATTTAATGTGAGCAAGTGCAAAGTGATGCATGTAGGAAAGAGAAACCCAAACTATAGCTACAAGATGCAATGTTCCAACGTTACGATTCACCGCCCAGGAAAATGATCTAGGTGTCATCATTGATGCTGCATTGAAAGAAACCCTCTAATTAGTGTGCAGTGGTGGCTAAGAAAGCAAATAAAATGTTAGGAACGATTAGGAAAGGAATGGAGAACAAAGAATATTATATTGCCTTTGTATGATTCCACGGTGTGACTTTATCTCGAATATTATGTGCAGTTCTGGTCACCGCCCTTCTCTATACCACAACGGAATTAGAAAAGGCACAAAGAAGAGCGACAAAAATGATAAAGGGAATGGGATCAGTTCCCCATGAGGAAAGAATAAAAAGGTTAGGGCTCTTCAGCTTGGAGAACAGATGGCTGAGGGGAGATATGATAGAGGTCTATAAAATACTGTGTGGAGTAGAATGGGTAGATGTGAATTGCTTGTTTATTCTTTCCAAAAATACTAGGACTAGGGAGCATGCAATGAAGCTACTACGTAGTAAATTGAAAACAAATCAGAGAAAATATTTCTTCACTCAACGTGTAATTAAATTCTGGAATTCATTGCCACAGGATGTGGTAAAAGCAGTTAGCTTAGCAAGGTTTAAAAAAGGTTTGAACATTTTCCTAAAACAGAAGTCCATAAGCTATTATTAAGATAGACTTTATTTCTAGATAAGCAGCATGAAATCTGTTTTTCCTTTTTCGGGATCTTTTCATATCCTTGGACCTGAATTGGTCACTGTTAGAAACAGGATACTGGGCTTGATGGACCTTTGGTCTGTCCCAGTATCGCAGTGCTTATGTACTTACGATAGGGTAGTTTTCAAAGTAGTAACCTATTTTCACTTTGAAAATTCTCTGGTACCTAAACAAGGAAAAGTATGCATGCACTCCGGAACAAAATTAACCTCTTTACCTATACAAATCCGGGCTTTCATTATTGCCCAACCCATCTGTGGTCAACAGTTTACATACTCTTACTCATGGACAGCAGAGAAGATCCTGGAAGCAGGGAGAGAGGGGGTTAATTAACAACATGTGTAATCTTGCATAATCAAAACCATATGTAGTTTCAATGGAAAAATTATGCACAGAGAAAGCAGATGCAATCTCTGTGGGTGATTTTTCCTGTGGCTATAATCACAGTAAATGCCTGTGCAGACTTTGGCTTTGATTATTGATGCAAACCTGTGGGTAAAAGGACCTGCAGAGTTTACAGCAATGCAGGAAATTTTAATTATTGTTCCTTAATAATTAAACCCCATCAGAGAACAGCAAAATAAATAACTGCAGCCATTCAGAGACATGAGAAATCAGAACCTATATCCAAAACAACAAAGCACTGTTCTTCAAATAGATGCTCCAAAATTCCCAGTACCGATACGCAAATCCAAAGTAAGTCAAATAAAAAACAGAAAAGCAGTTAAAACTGAGCTAAATCAAAAGCAGAGATAAATTATATGATGCTGCAAAAGCCAATATGAACAATCCATAACTTGAGGCATGAGAACCTCAATAAAAATTAGCCTCAAGCATAGCTTCAAAAAAAGAGAGGGAAAGAACAAGGCACACCCATTAAAGGGGGGCCGACCACAACCGGGCTGAAGGCCAGCGAAGACAGAAGTGTGGGGGAGGGTACAGGGAGGGCCTAGCTAGAGAGCAGAGGTAGTAGTGGGAGGGAAACAAGGGGTAGCAAGGGGAGGGGGCAGGAAAGAAGGGGAGGAGCAAGGGAGGAGGAGAGAGGAATTTGAACTGCACAGGAAGTCCTTTTGAATTTGGAAGCAGGGGAAGCGTTGCCGTGGCCTGTGGCGTTAGACTACAATGTTTACGCACAGCCAGCAATGGGTACACAGCAGCTTGACACATAACAGTTACAAGTTTGGGGTAACTACTGCTGCAGAAAGAGTTGTGTGGAAAATTATCAAGTTGATGCAAATGGTAGGCTTGCATGTGAGCAGCCTTGTTATAAGAAAACAACGTGTATACAGCTTGTCTCCTGGCTTGGGCGGCCGGGAGGCCTAGAACGTCATTTTGTAAATGTGGTAGGTGCCTCCTTCAACGGGAAACAACGTGTATACAGCTTGTCTCCTGGCTTGGGCGGCCGGGAGGCCTAGAACGTCATTTTGTAAATGTGGTAGGTGCCTCCTTCAACGGGAAACAACGTGTATACAGCTTGTCTCCTGGCTTGGGCGGCCGGGAGGCCTAGAACGTCATTTTGTAAATGTGGTAGGTGCCTCCTTCAACGGGAGACACCAAGTGACGTCGGGTGCTTGGAAAACAGCACAGGGGGCCACAGGGGCTTGGTACGGCTTGGCCTGTGGCCCAGAATATGCAACTACGTGTAGAAGCTGTGTACCCGGGTAGAAATGCATGCTGGCATAATGATTAGTAGAAGATGTAATGTAATTTGTTTAAGTTGATGTTCCTGGCTGCGGCCAAAATAAATCCAATTCTATCGAAGATACGGCTTGTAGTGTGGTATTGAAGGGGGCGGGGTTGATACGTCTGAGTGTGTGCCGAATGCCCGAGTTGTGTGTGCTTGTTAACTTAAACACTTCAGGATTCATTAATCATTTGTTAAGCGTTCACATCTATCCCCTCATCCTATAACAGGCTGTCTAAAGTTAGGTGCCAATTGTTACAGAATACTATAAATTGTGTGTGTGACGTTTACAATTTTGTACATAAGTGCTAGCTGCTCATTCAGCTGTATTCCATAACTTACATGCACAAGTTTCCAACTTTATTTCTGTTTGTTATCCCACCATTGAGCAAACCATCAGAGCGGTGTACATATGCATAAAATCAGTTAAAAGGAGGAAACAAAATAATCTATAGGCCAGCAAAGATCAACCTTAAGATATTCCAAACATGCCAAAATGATTAAAAACAATTTAAAACCAGATTCTATACTCTACTCCTAAAACAGCCAATGTCGGGCATAAGGCAACAGCCTTCAATCAAAGGCCTTCCTTAAACTTAACATGTGATTTTTGCAAACAAAGTTGTGGCTGAAGAGCATTCCAAAGTGATGGAGCGATACCACTAAAAATACGACTTCGGACAAAATCATATCAAATATGTCTAAATGATGGAATTACTAATTGATTAGCTTGTGAGGAACAGAGAGTATGTACATAAGTACATAAGTAATGCCATACTGGGAAAAGACCAAGGGTCCATCGAGCCCAGCATCTTGTCCACGACAGCGGCCAATCCAGGCCAAGGGCACCTGGCAAGCTTCCCAAACGTACAAATATTCTATACATGTTATTCCTGGAATTTTGGATTTTTCCAAGTCCGTTTAGTAGCAGTTTATGGACTTGTCCTTTAGGAAACCGTCCAACCCCTTTTTAAACTCTGCTAAGCTAACCGCCTTCACCACATTTTCCGGCAATGAATTCCAGAGTTTAATTACACGTTGGGTGAAGAAAAATTTTCTCCGATTTGTTTTAAATTTACTACACTGTACTTTAATCACATGCCCCCTAGTCCTAGTATTTTTGGAAAGCGTGAACAGACGCTTCACATCCACCTGTTCCACTCCACTCATTATTTTATATACCTCTATCATGTCTCCCCTCAGCCGTCTCTTCTCCAAGCTGAATAGCCCTAGCCTCCTTAGTCTTTCTTCATAGGGAAGTCGTCCCATCCCCGCTATCATTTTAGTCGCCCTTCGCTGCACCTTTTCCAATTCTACTATATCTTTCTTGAGATGCGGCGACCAGAATTGAACACAATACTCAAGGTGCGGTCGCACCATGGAGCGATACAATGGCATTATAACATCCTCACACCTGTTTTCCATACCTTTCCTAATAATACCCAACATTCTATTCGCTTTCCTAGCCGCAGCAGCACACTGAGCAGAAGGATTCAGTGTGTTATCGACGACGACACCCAGATCCCTTTCTTGGTCCGTAACTCCTAACGTGAAACCTTGCATGACGTAGCTATAATTCAGGTTCTTTTTTCCCACATGCATCACCTTGCACTTGCTCACATTAAACGTCATCTGCCATTTAGCCGCCCAGTCTCCCAGTCTCGTAAGGTCCTCTTGTAATTTTTCACAATCCTGTCGCGAGTTAACGACTTTGAATAACTTTGTGTCATCAGCAAATTTAATTACCTCACTAGTTACTCCCATCTCTAAATCATTTATAAATATATTAAAAAGCAGCGGTCCTAGCACAGACCCCTGAGGAACCCCACTAACTACCCTTCTCCATTGTGAATACTGCCCATTTAACCCCACTCTCTGTTTCCTATCCTTTAACCAGTTTTTAAGCCACAATAGGACATTTCCTCCTATCCCATGACCCTCCAATTTCCTCTGTAGCCTTTCATGAGGTACCTTGTCAAACGCCTTTTGAAAATCCAGATACACAATATCAACCGGCTCCCCTTTGTCCACATGTTTGTTTACTCCTTCAAAGAATTGAAGTAAATTGGTCAGGCAAGATTTCCCCACACAAAAGCCGTGTTGACTCGGTCTCAGTAATCCATGTCCTCGGATGTGCTCTGTAATTTTGTTTTTAATAATAGCCTCTACCATTTTCCCCGGCACCGACGTCAGACTCACCGGTCTATAATTTCCCGGATCTCCCCTGGAGCCTTTTTTTAAAATGGGCGTTACATTGGTCACCCTCCAATCTTCCGGTACCATGCTCGATTTTAAGGATAAGTTGCATATCACTAGCAGTAGCTCCGCAAGCTCATTTTTCAGTTCTATCAGTACTCTAGGGTGAATACCATCCGGTCCAGGAGATTTGCTACTCTTCAGTTTGCCGAACTGCCCCATTACGTCCTCCAGGTTTACCGTGAAGTCAGTAAGTTTCTCCGACTCGTCCGCTTGAAATACCATTTCCGACACCGGTATCCCACCCAAATCTTCCTCGGTGAAGACCGAAGCAAAGAATTCATTCAGAGAGAATGTGATCAAAATATGTGCCATGTGCAAAGGATTCCCTGCTGTTGCATGTAAATGCAAGAGGGTGATAGCAGGAGGAAGAGAGAGAATAACAAGGGTGTGCCCAACATTTACATATGTAACTTATAGAATACTGTAAGTTACACGCTAAAGTGCTACATTTAGGCCTGCTATTGACATGGCGTAAGAGAGAGCACGTAAATGAAGGCACATTCATGCCAACTTACACTAGATTCTACAAGAACACTTGAGTGTGCATTACAACAGGCTTAAAGCCCAGGTAATTTGGGCACTTAGGGATCTTTTAACTAAGGTGCGCCGAAAAATGGCCTAAACTGTTGTCTATTAGATTGTAAGCTCTTTGAGCAGGGACTGTCTTTCTTCTATGTTTGTGCAGCGCTGCGTACGCCTTGTAGCGCTGTAGAAATGCTAAATAGTAGTAGTAGTAGTAGGTATGTGTATTGGATGTGCGCAGGTCCATTTTTCAGCGCGCTTGCAAAAAAGGCCCTTTTTTGGCTGAAAATGGATGTGCAGCAAAATAAAAATTGGCGTGCATCCATTTTGGGCCTGAGACCTTACCGCCACCCACTGGCATAGTGGTAAGATTACCGCCCGGCTAATATTTTCTGCCGTGCGTATTGGACGCATGTAAAAAAATGGAATTACTGCCTGGGACACGCGGTAGCCAGGTGGTAGTTCCAAATTGACACACATTGGACATGCATAGGTGCCTATACACCTTAGTAAAAGGGCCCCTTAATTTGTAGCGCCCAGCAAAAGAACTGCCATCTAGTGGGTAAGCATTGGGCTAGGCAATTCTTAAATTAATTAGGGCTTAAATTATGTAATTCCTTCACACATCAAAAAAAATTTACCTTGGCTGCTATAGGGTACTGGAAGCTAATGCAGATCATGAAGCATGGGACTGGCTTTCTCATTCTCCAGTTTCTGTGCTGCTGCATTCTGGATAATTTGTACTTTCTGGTAGGCTTGAATAAGGGGCATTACAATAAACTAACCATAACGGTACATACACGTGCATAGCATTTTCAACTGATCAGATTCTAAAAAGAGTTTTAACCTAAGATAGAATTTAGTACCAGCACGTGTATATATGTATTAGATCATTTACCAACTTTTTCAATCTATAGCAATCAAAAGGCAAGTCTAAAGTAAAGCCCAGATTAGTTATTGTATCTAAAAAATGAGCAATCATGCCATGCAAGCACGCCCTAAGATCTATGTCTGTAAATTTCTGATTCCCTGCAATGCATCAGATTTTGATGGATTTAAAGATAATTCATGTTTAATGCTAATCTGTTATATTGCATATCAATCAAATAACTATGCAGTCCATGAAATATAAAAATCAGTAAGTTAAACTATAAAAAGGTAACACCGAAAAATTATACAAGACAAAAAGTGAGACATAACCTTACAATAAAGTAAACAAGAACAGCATGCATGATATTAACCCACAGTGGTTTTCCAACTGCTTGAAGATAGCTGTTGGAAAGCCATGACAAATGACATGAGTTATGGACAGTTGTTTCTTCACAGAATGCTGAAGGGGAATTCCTGAGGAAGGATTATCGAAACAAAGCTTTGTAGAGCTCCAACAAAGAAGCAACATGTGGATGTAGAACTACACTGTTTTCTTTTTTTTGCAGATAAGTGTTTGAATTGATATTTATGGACAATTTTGTTTTTTGAGTTTTTATGATATCTTCAGTTTTAGAGCATCCTTATAGGAGTTTTGTTGAGATCTGTTTCACTTTATAATTCAGGCACATTTATGTATACAAAGGGGGTACTGATGATAGTGCGATGGTACACAGTGGTTTACCACCATTATGTTAGCGGTCGCAAGCAGTGGTCATTTATTAGTAGGTTTAGATCTGTATTATGACATACATCCTATCCCCTCTAATTTATAGGGTGGAGGAAGGGATACTGAGGGCTCCCATATTACACAAAAAAATGTTTATAATTTGTTGATTTTAGAGTATTTTGGATCTCAACATTACTCATTGGGTTATCTTTTTGTTATATTTAGTGTTGTGGGTATACTTGATTGTTTTTTTTTTTTAATTTTATTTTTAATGGCAGGGCGGGAGGGTGCCACTAGACACCAGGAACAAGGCCGATGCAGATATAAATCAAAGGTAAAGGGAAAGTTGGCCTGGTGGCATTTTTTTAAAATGTCACCCTTCCTGTCAGTGCGTGAGCTGTTCACTGACCACAAACTTGACAGGAAGGGGAACATTTTGCAATGAACTGTGGTTACTGCCACATTTTAAACACAGAAGCAATTTGTATGCTCATTGATTACTGAATCACTGCAGTAAATTTTTTTCATTTATTTTGTGGAAGAAGTCATGCACTCTGCCATGGGAGTTTAGCTGTACTTTGTGGCTTTATGAATTAAGATCACTAAATCACAACTGTTTGGTTCTTCCACTTCTCTCACATGCAACATGCAAGAATTCATTCTACTTGTGCTTCTGCTTTCTTTTATCTTGCTTGAGCCTTATGCAATTTCTTCCATCATGTCTCTATCTCGAACCAAATGTACAAACCTTTAAGAAAGGCCTGAAAACTTATTATTTCACTCTTGCTTTTCAAAATCATAGAGCTTAGCTTAGGTAGTTGTTAACTCTGTTGTTATTGTGTATTGTCTTATTTGTGGTAATCCTAATTAATTATGTGTTCATCTTTGTTCCTCAGGGGGAGGAATGCTGGCTTCGGCCTAACCCCTGGTAAGCCTTTCCTAGGCTGAGAGGTGCCCAGCTCTACCACCGTCTGCCTTTCAGGTGCTGTGGAGGACTTGCAGCTTATCTGCATATCCTTTACAGCCTTCTCCGGGATAACTCCCAGGTCCACTCTGATCCACTCAGGGCCTGACGGTGCGAAGGGCATTTTTCTCTTTACATTTATTTTTCTCCCAGTTACTACTTATGGCTCCAGTACACTTTTTCTTCTTGATACTGTTCCTTCCTAATCTGTTTCTCCATCTAAAACCACTGTACACTGCAGGAACACATTGTCCACCCTCTGTATTCATCATCTCACCATCTCTTTTTTCCTCTTCCTTTTTCTCAGCTCTCAACCTTCAACATTTCCTTCCTTCCATTCATCCATCTCCTTTCTACCTGAGTACATCTCGCCTTCGTCGCTGTCGTCATACCTCTCCTACTCTTCTCCATAGTCTCTTGCTCCTTCTTCTGCTCTCCGCTGGGGACATTAATCCCAATCCTGGTCCTCCACATCAGCTCTCATCCTATTTGTGCAGGTCGCACCGTGATATCTCCAATCTAATTTCTGTTCCTCTCCTCTCCCCTCCTTCCCTGCCTTCCTCTTGTGCTCTGTGGAATGCCTGCTCTGTCTGAAACAAACTTTCCTACATCCATGACCTCTTTATCTCTCGTACTCTCCATTTGCTTGCCCTAACTGAAACTTGACTTTACCCTGAAGACTCTGCTTCAGTCGCTGCCCTAGGCTATCTTTTCTCCCATACTCCTCGCCCGGTTGGCCGCGGAGGTGGTGTCGGGCTACTACTCTCACACTCTTGTAGATTTCAATCTCTTCTTCCACCTCAGTCTCACTGTTTTTCTTCCTTCGAAGTCCACGCCATCCCTCTATTTGCTCCTCTGCCTCTCCGAGTAGCAGTCATTTATCGACCCCCTGATAAGTCCCTTTCTTCCTTTCTCACTGACTTTGATGCCTGGCTTTCCTTCTTTCTTGAACCTTCATCTCCTTCCCTCATTCTTGGGGATTTTAACATTCATGCTAATGATCCCTCTGACTCTTATGCTTCTCCGTTTCTTGCTTTAACATCCTCTTTCAATCTTCAACTGTGCTCCACTGCCCCCACTCACCAGAATGGCCACTGTCTTGATCTTATCCTCTTCTCAAACTGCTCACTCACCAGTTTCTGTGCCTCAGCTCTTCCCCTCTCTGACCATCATCTGATAACTTTCACACTTAAACACCCTCCCCCCCCAGTCCTGTCCAATCTTAACCAATACATTTAGGAATCTTCAGGCTATTGACCCTTCTACTCTGTCCTCCAGTGTTTCAAATCTCTTCTATACCACTATGTTATCCAAGTCTGTCAATGAGGCTGTCTCTTCCTATAATACTATTCTCTCCTCTGCTCTGGATACTCTTGCTCCTCCCATTTCCCGTTCTGTAAAACGTACCAAACCCCAGCCTTGGCTGACCTCTAAAATCCACTACCTACGTTCCTGTGCCCGCTCTGCCGAACGCCTTTGGCTGAAACCCAGTGCCCATGATGACCTCCTTCCAGTCTGCTCTTTTACTTGCCAAGCAGGACTATTACATCCAGTTGACAAATTCTCTTGGCTCAAACCCTCGACGTCTCTTTGCCACACTGAACTCTCTCCTCAAAGTGCCTTCACCTCCAACCCCCCCCCCCCCCTTCACTTTCCCCCCAGACTCTGGCTGAGTTCTTTCACGATAAGGTTCACAAGATTAAACTTGAATTCTCCAATAATCTGTTTCTGGCCAGATCCAAAGGTCTCTATTCTATCCTCATCCTTCTCGATCTACCTGCTGCTTTTGACACTGTTGATCACAGCCTTCTTGATACGCTGTCCTCACTTGGTTTTCAGGGCTCTGTTCTTTCCTGGTTTTCTTCTTATCTCTCCCAGCGTACCTTTAGTGTGTACTCTAGTGGATCCTCCTCTACTTCTATCCCACTGTCAGTTGGTGTACATATAAAATTACTCTCTTGCAAACATGTATTTTTATATGACTCAGTGTAGGTGTCTTTGGGCAAAGTGTGTATAGCAGTGCAATTTATGTGTGGTTTATAACACAACAGTTAATTTTGCCCATGAGGCATGCAATAAAGCTACTAAGTAGCAAATTTAAAACAAATCAGAGAAAATGTTTCCTCACTTAGGAGCCCTTTTACAATGGAATGTTAAGTGCTACGTGTGTGCAGCGTGTACCTAAACGAGAGTACCACCAAGCTACTTCACCCCCCTGGTGGTAATTTTAGACTTGGCATGCACCCATAATGCCTGGATGATTTATTTATGTATTTCCTCTCACGTGCATCACTTCTGGTGGCATTCGGCAGTTGGTAAAAACTGGCCTAGCGCGCATCCAATACACATGCCTACACTACTGCAGGCCACTTTTTACATGGCTTAGTAAAAGGACCCCTCAATATGTAATTAAATTCTGGAATTCATTGCCAGAGAATGTGCTAAAAGCAGTTAGCTTAGCAGGGTTTTAAAAAAGATTTAGATAATTTTCTAAAAGAAAAGTCTTTAAGCCATTATTAAAATGGACTTGGGAAAATCCACTGCTTATTTCTAGGATACGTAACATAAACTCAGTTTTATTCTTTTGGGATCTTGCCAGGTACTTGTAACCTGGATTGGCTACTTTTGGAAACAGGATACTAGGCTTGATGGACCTTCAGTCTGTCCCATCGTGTTCTTAGTTTCTTATGAAACTTACTAAAATGTGCTGGGTTATTCACTTCCAGGTTTTATTACTTTTTAATAAGGGAGGAACTACAACTACTTTCTGCTCATCTAGGAAGGTTCTGTCATCCTCAACCTATGAAATTCCCCACAAAGCAATTGTTACTGCAAATATTTTAAAGTGATTGGAAAATGTACTGCTGCACTGCAGATGCTTGAATATAAATGAAGCAATACTTGAGAAGATTTCTGTCACTGGTCCCATGGATAGACTAAACCCAGTTATTTTTCACATAACTAAACCCAGTCCTCAGGACACATTCAGCCAGTCTGGTTTTCAGATATCCATAATAAATACGCATGAGACAGATTTGTATACATTAGAGACCTTGCCTACAACTCCACCTCATACACTCACTGTTCATAGAAAAGTTTTATCATTTACATGGGTCACTATCAATATCAAGGTTAATCAAATCTGTTTTAGAACAACGCAAAGTCCTTTTTGTAGATATGCTCAGACCTGTGAAAACTGTATATTTGATTTGCTTTCAATAACTACATGTGTAATTAATTACTACTTGATCTACAAGAAACAAGAAACATGAAGGGGCACATTAGCTTCAAAGCAATAACAATCTGAAATAGCCTGTATGCCTAAGGCTAGCAATTACTTAATTTAATTATATGTGTGCTGTGTAAAGTTAGTCCCTGAATTTAAGGGTTACTGCTTCTGGCGAAAGTGCAATTTTTGATGAAAGAGAGAGCAGGTTCCTCTATTTTTATATCCACTAAGGTAGTTATTTTAGAAGCCCTATTCATGATTGGAATGTGCTTAAATGGGAATTTAAACATGTATATTGCATGCACATCTAAATCACAATTTTAGAAAGCAGTCCAAATAGTGAGACAGACAAGGGGAAGCAACTGCTTTGCCCCAGGATTGGAAGCATGGAATGTTGCCATGATTTGGCTTTCTGCCAGGTACTTGTGACCTGGCTTGACCACTGTTTGGAAAACAGGATACTGGGCTAGATGGACCACTGGTCTGACCCAGTATGGCTACTCTTATGTTCTTATGTAAATCACAAATACATGCATACTGCAAGGGGGCATGGTCTGGGCACATTTTGTGCCAATTTGTCACTAAAGCAGGGATAAAATGAAATTGCAGATGACACAAAACTATTCAAAGTTGTCTAAACATATGCGGATTTTGAAAAATTGCACGAAGACCTTAGGAAACTGGAAGACTGGGCATCAAATTGGCAGATGAAATTTAATGTGAAAAATATGCAAAGTGATGCACATTGGGAAGAATAATCCAAATCAAAGTTACCTGATGCCAGGGTCCACCGTAGGAGTCAGCACTCAAGAAAAAGATCTAGGTGTCATTGTAAACAATATGCTGAAATCTGCTCAATGTGTGGAGGCAGCCAAAAAAGCAAGGAGGATACTAGGAATTATTAGGAAAGGGATGCGAAATAAGACGCGGTAGCCAGGTGATAATGTCGATTTGGCACACGCTGGGTGCATGTAGGACCTTACACACCTTTGTAAAAGGGCCCCTAATAATATTATAATGCCTTTGTATCGCTCTATGGTGTGACCTTACCTTGAGTGTTGCGTTCAATTCTGGTCACCATATCTCAAAAAGATATAACGTAATTAGAAAAGGTTCAAAGCAGAGCAACCAAAATAATAAAGGGGATGGAACTCCTCCCATATGAGGAAAAGCTGAAGAGGTTAGGGTTCTTCAGCTTGGATAAGAGACTGCTGAGGTGGGATATGATTGATGTCTATGAAATCCTGAGTAGTGTAGAACGGGTAAAAGTGAATTGATTTTTCACTCTTTCAAAAAGTACAAAGACCAGAAGATAGTCAATGAAATTACATGGAAATACTTTTAAAACAAATAGGAGGAAATATTTTTTCACTCAAAGAATAGTTAAGCTTTGGAACTTGTTGCTGGAGGATGTGGTAACAACGGTTAACACATCTGGGTTTTAAAAAGGTTTTGAGAAGTTCCTGGAGGAAAAGTCTATGATATTGAGATGGACATGGAGGAAGTCACTGTTAGAAGTAGGATACTGGGCTAGATGAACCATTGGTCTGACCCAGTATGATTATTCTTATGTTCTTATACCATATCAAAAGGAGAATGCATGTCTATATCCCCTGAGATGATCGAGATTTACATCTGCTCCCAGGGGTGTATTGGTTATTTAGAGGTGTTCGTGTTGTGCAGCACTCTACAAGAGGGATTAGGGGAGGTCTCATCCTAAAACCCTTCAGTGTGCTTTTTTCCCTCCCGAAAGCAAATGATATCAGGCTCTGTGACAGCTTGAAGAAATAGACGTGCATTTTGCTAAAATGTCAGCATGTTAACCCTATTGCTACTGTAGACATTGACAGTTTATTTATTTTATTTATTTTGTTACATTTGTATTCCACATTTTCCCACCTATGTGCAGACTCAATGTGGCTTACATTGTCCCGTAGAGGCATTCGCCATCTCCGGTAGTGAAACAAATACAAGGAGTTAATGTGGTCGGATAAGGTTCATGTGTTACAGACACATTGGGAATCATAGAGAGGAAGAGTTATGAATAGTTTATTGCAAGCTTTGGTATCGTTGTGTTGCAGGGTTTAGGCACTTAAGTTGGGTCGATGGGGTACACCTTTTTAAACAGGTTGGTTTTTAGTGATTTCCGGAAGTTTAGGTGGTCGTACATTGTTTTCACAGCTTTTGGTATTGCGTTCCACAGTTGTGTGCTTATGTAGGAGAAACTGGATGCATAGGTTGATTTGTTTTTGAGTCCTTTGCAGCTTGGGTAGTGGAGATTTAGGTATGTCCGTGATGATCCGATTAGAAAATGGGTGCTACCACTACACAGGGCCAGCACATACAATTCCATTCCTGCATATGTTTTAGAAAAGGCTCTAGTGCACATATCTTTTTCTAAAATACTAATGGCAATTGACACATCCTGAAATGAGTGTCTCAATCCCAATTCGTTGTTCTTTCTGAAATCTTCTTTAAACAAATAGGTATATGTACATAAATGCATATATATACCCAAACCTAACAGGAGTCATGCCTTGGATATCAAGGTAAAAAAGTAGGGGAAACAAAAGATTTCTGAGTTCCAAAAATGAGTGTACAGCAGGATTGTGTACAACCAACATTGTGCACCGATAGCATAAATCTAGCTACTATGTAAGAAACAGCATCAAAGATTTAATCAACTTCTGATGGATGGCCTATAGAGACTTCAATGAGATGACAGTTATTCCAGATATCCATCTCCTGCGCTCGAGTGTAATCAGCTCAAACATGGGCCCAAATATCATATTCTTGCAAACAGTGTAAACTCACACAGATATTCAATTCAGGATGCCTAGGGAGCTACACATACCTGATATAACCTTGAAATATTCACTCTGTGGGCTAGGTTAGGTTTTGGTGAAAAGAAGTGCTATAATACTCAAAGGTCAAGGTTCAAATTTATTTGATATATTGCAAAATGTAATTAAAATCTAAGCAGTTTATAACACTTAAAATAAATTAAAGGGAACAAAGAGCAATAACAATTCACACAACATAAAACTAAGTACAAAGGTAAAATAACACATAAAACCATAAATACAGAGGTGTGTATGTTCATGTTTATTTAAAACTTGATTCCACCTTATCCATCAGGATCACAGCGGTGTACAATAAAATCACAGAAGAAGGAGCAAAAAGAACTCCATTAAAAAACAAAAAAATAAGAAAAGACACCCTGGGGCACATTTGACATGCTTATCTATATTCAGAGATCAATTTCCTGAAATTTTTGCACCTTTCTTAAATTTTGTACTCTTTGGCAAATAATCTCTCATTCAGTAGTGCAGAAATTTTTGCTGAACATGTTTTTCTGTGGCAGAATCTGTAAGAACTTATTTACTAAAATATGTTTAAAATGTGCTTTGATGCATGTTTTTAATGTACTTGGCCTTCTTCCGCTTCCCAAAATAAATATGGGATTTAATAAAAGACCATGAGCTCTAACAGGTATTGCTGTGGTTAAGAACACATGTAAGTTACCAGTGGTAGAAAAGCATGTGCGTCACCAGCCACATTAACTCAGATTAGCAGGCAACACTCCTTGGGGGCAGGTGGACAACACGCAAGGCTAGCTGCCCTTTCTCCATCTAGGTGGGGAGTGGGGAGTCACAAGCATTGTGAAGTGTGTTAGACTTTGAGGGCCCTGTTTACTGAGCCATGCTGTAGGCTCACTAACTTTTTAGCGTGCACTAAAAATTAGCATGCACTAATGCTAGAGACACCCATAGGGCCCTGTTTACTACGCTGCGCTATAGGCGTGCTAACTTTTTAGCATTATATAGCATAAAGGCCATGAAAAGGTGCAAACCATAGATATTTCTAGTTTTAATATAAGCTATTTTGCTTCTCTTGAGCTGGGAGCAGACTTAAGAGTTGCAAAAGAATTATAAATGTGCTTTTTCTGAAAAATACCTTTCTAAGACTGTAGAAATTTGTGGTTTGACATTTTGGCCTGTGCTAATTTGTGATAAGTTGCATAAGCCAGAGACTCCTATGACTAAGGACACCTGCTGTATCCAGATAAACAATCAGAAGGAGAAGTGAGTGGGTGTGAATAAAACTGTAAGGGTGGAGGGGGCTAGAATGATGACTGTACATACCAAGGACAAAGGTCACCCCATATCGATGCTTATATCCATGACAGGCCCTAACTGCCAATATAATAAGAGAATAAATGATAGAATTTGATTCATAACAGGAAACAGAATATTCTGGAAAGATGCATATTCATTAGGTAGGAAGGGTAATTATAATGAAGAAAGGAAGAAAAATGTATTTAACAGGAAACAGAACTGAGGATGGAGAGCCTCAATGTGCCTAAACTAGCAGGTGGACTATTGACAGCTCCCAGGGAAAACTCTGTTTTTATTTGCTACATATTATACATTATTGCGAGTTAATTTGTTACTATTATAATCATTACTGATTGGCTTCTTTGACAATTTGAATAAACATTTATTATGTCTAATACTTATTTAGTAGCCAGAGTTTTTCTTGCCTGGAATTCTGCCTGGGGGAGTAACTTGTTCAAAAAGGAATACCCTAACGATCCAACATAAATGCCTAAAGCCAGCGACACAACAAAACCAAAGCTCACACTGGACATAACTTAACTCTTCTTCTTACGATTCCCCAATGTGTCTGTCACACATGAACTTTACTTTACCACAACCTCACTTTGTATTTGTTATAACCGGTATTGGCGATCGCCTCTACGGTACTATGTAAGCCACATTGAGCCTGCAAATAGGTGGGAAAATGTGGGATACAAATGTAACAAATTAATTAATTGAGCCTTTTGAATATCAATGAGCTTATCTGAATGCATTCACAGGTTATATAGGTTATTAAGGCCCTACCACTAAAACGTTACTGTGGCTTAATGCTGGATTTGACTATACAGTAGCTGGAAATGTAACACGGCACCTTGTGGAGGTGTTCCTATTATTTTTTTAATGCAGTTTGTGCATTAACATTCAGATGAAGGCACAGTACCTGGCTTGCAACTGATGCAGATATACTTTGCTCTTCCTATTTAGAAGGTGGTAAGTGAAGCCTTGTTAACTGTGTATTAGGCATTTAGCACACGGTAAGTGCAGCACGTTAACTTCCAACCACCTTTCATGCCCACTCTCCAACTATACCACACCTCCTGACACAAAATGCACTTAAAGCCTGGTTTACTGCACGTTAACTGTGAAAATAATGCAAAGCCCCTTAATGCAGCTCTGTGCTAGCAATTAACATGGCCTTAACTGTGTATTAAGTGCTTAACCTACTTTAGTAGAAGGGCTCCTAGGGGGCCCATTTACAAAATCACAGTAGAGCTACCACGGTGTTGGTGCACACCAATCTGGCACTACCACCAGCCCACTGCAGGAGCATGGCGGTAGTGCTGCCCCCAGCTTGCACCACTTCTGGTGCAAAAGGAAATATTTTTTATTTTTACCGCCGAGTAAGCACACAGCCATTATCCTTTTTTTTTTTTTAAATGCTGTGGTAAAAGGGGCCTCAGAGTGCAGCAAACCTACGCGCCGATGCCACCGTAGGGGCCCTTTTTTCCACAGCCTGGTAAAAGGACCCCTTAGACCATACATTCTCGAAAATATTTGAAGGGCAATTCTATAAGGTGCACCTAAACAAAGGTGTTGTTTACACATACCGATGAACTAGGTCAGACCAATGGCCCTTCTATCCCAGTATCCTGCTTCCAACAGTGGCAAATCCAGGTCAGAAGTACCTGGCCGAAACTCAAATAGTAGCAACATTCCATGTAGAACCCCAAAGAGTAGCAAGATTCCATTCAGAATCTCAAAGAGTAGCAACATTCCATGCTACCAATCCCAGGGCAGACAGTGGCTTTCCCATGTCTATTTCAATAGCACTTTTCAACCAGGAACTTGTCCAAACCTTTTTTAAACCCAGATATGCTGCTGTTACCACATCCTCCGGCAACAAGTTCCACTTTGAGTGAAAAAATATTTCCTCCTATTTGTTTTAAAAGTATTCACTTTTAACCGTTCTACACAGGATTTTGTAGAAAGGGTGCACTTATGCGCATAAGTGTCTCTAATTGGTATTTCCATGTATAATTGCTAGGCACTATTCTATAAAATACACACCAAAGTTGAGTAGCACATAAATATGAGGGGGCAGAATATGGGCGCAATATGGGCAGGTCATGGGCATATCTCTGTGATATACAGTGAAACCTCGGTTTTTGTTGACTTCGGTTATCGTCGGTTTCGGTTTTCGTTGATTTTTTCAGTGAAAATTTTGTCTCGGATTTCATTGGTTGCCTCGGTTTTCACTGCTAATTTTGCAAAAACAAAGGGAGACCCACGCGTTCTCCTGCTCATTGTGGTGTTGTTTCTCGTTGTGTGAGCATCACCCCGCGCGTCTAACGCAATGCAAGCAAGATAAAATCACGTGCTCAAATCTCAGTTTCCCTGTTAAGTGTTTCCCTTGCTAATAAGTTAATCCTTTCCCTTTAGCTCCATCATGGGACTATATTCATTCTCTATAAAATGTGTTTTTGGTATGTATTTTGGAGTGTCTAGAACAAATTAATTGGATTTACATTGATTCATATGGAAATAATTACCTCGGTTTTCATCTGTTTCGATTTTCAATGATTGTTTTCAGATGGATTATCAGCGAAAACCGAGGTATCACTGTATGTGTAACTCATAGAATATTAGAAGTTACACACGCTTCAGGGCACAATTAGGCGCCCATAGTTATGACTGTCATTGACTTGGTGTAACTGTTGGCATCTACACTAAAATTCTATAACAGCATCTTTGTACCAAGATGCCATTTTGTAGACTTGGCGCTCAGTGCATGGCATTAGGACATCTAAATCTTTGCTCCAATTTATAGAATTGTCACTTTAGTGTAATCAGTAATGAAAATGCATGCATTATTTGCCATTCATATTAATATGATTATAAAATGCCTTAAGCATAGCATTTAATGCATATTGATACTGCTTATTAAACAGGTACCAAAATCTTTTGGTACATGATATGGTCTAGAGGAATTATTGACTCAAACTTACCTGCAAGTATTTTGAATTTTTTTTTTACTTATTCTTTTTTTTTTTTTTTGCCTTACCTTCACCTGAGAATGGATTATCTGCTCTTTTGTGGTCCTATTTTCAGAGTCATTTCTACAGGTGAAATAATGCTTTATCTGCAGAAATTGTCTGTCTTAAAATTACTCATCATGTATGCAGAGTTAGAGCAGAAACTAAAAACAATATGCCTGTTTTTTCTCTTTTTTTCAGTTGAAAACAAGTATCTGCACAAAATAGATCTTCAGATGCAGGTGGGTACTTTTTACTTTGGTAATTTTCAACGAGTACTTTTGCTATCATTTGAAAATTGGTGCAGTTTGTGGGTCAAAAGTGCCCGTGTATTTTGCATGTGTGAAAATTGGGCCAATATTATTTAGAAAACTCTTAAAAATATATATTTTCTCTGACTCCTATCAGTTATCTTGCTGCATTCACTGACAGCTGTTAATTCTTCCATCGATTTTTTTGTATCTGTATTCTACTCTCCAGTCATTGGCGTCTATCTGTCCATCCTAAAATCAGCACACCATATTCATTAGGATATATACATACATTCTGTCCATTCTGCCTGTTCCAACACTCCTCTGGCTCAGATGGGGGAGCACATGCCAGCTTTCACGGAAGCACCAACAAGAAGCTTGATTTTACTAAGGGACTGAGGAAAAAGTGCAAAAGAAAACCTCCTGAAATCATGCATGCAAAACAAGCAAATGGTATATTTTAAAATCTTCTTGAATCTGATTTATCCTTTCATATTGGGTCCAATTTCCCATTGCCTCCTTTTGGTATACACTATTTCCACAAGAGGGGCACCCTCATTTCCATGCCCTTTGCGTGTATAAATTTACACGAGTAAGTGTACCTAGGCACTATTCTGCAAGGGCATGTGTAAGTGGCATAGCGTGCAAATGCAAGGGGGCATCCACATGGGTGAGCAATGGGTAGGGCTCCCAGTTATATGTACATAGGGAACGATATTGAAGTGGTTCGCTCCTATAAAGTAATTACCTCTTCATCTCTTTCCCAAACCCAGATTTTGATTGTTGAATTCTATCCTTTCATCCCTACTTTTCAACCTTTTCATGAGCCCTTTAGATACAATCATACAGAAGTTTGCAATATCCACATCCATCTATGCTGATGACATCCTTCTGTTTTATTACACTGATCCAGATAACCAATCAATTGCACCCATTCATATCTCTCTTGATTCAGTTACAAAATGGCTTTCCTCTCACTACCATGTATTAAACAAATTCCCCACAGGTTCACAGTGTTGGGGACAGAGACCATTAAAAGCAATAACCAAGAGCCATTTTGTGGCCATTATTCACCTGGATATTAGGGGGGTTGTGAGAGGAGCAGCGTACTCTGTTGGATGGGTTCCTGAAGAAGGGGTGTTTCCTGAAACGGAGCTCTGTAGAATCCCACAGCTCTGATGTCTTTCTGTACTGCTTTAAATTAGTTAATTTTTTGACTTGATAACACTGATGATATTGCTTAAATTTAACAGGTTTTGAATGTTTTATGTGACTGGACATTTAAACAAATGGAGTTCAATGTTGTGGATTTTGAGACCATAATTATTATTATGCATTGTATTGATTTATGAATTCACTTAAGAACATAAGAATAGCCATACTGGGTCAGACCAACAGTGGCCAATCCAGGTCACAAGTACCTGGCAAGATCCCAAAAAAGTACAATACATTTTATGCTGCTTATCCTATAAATAAGCAGTGGATTTTCCCCAAGTTCATTTTAATAATGGTCTGTCTACTTTTCCTTTAGGAAGCCATCCAAACCTTTTTTAAATCCCGCTAAGCTAACTGCTTTTACTACATTCTCTAGCAAAGAATTTCAGAGTTTAATTACACATTGAGTGAAGAAAAATCTTCTCTGATTCATTTTAAATTTACTATTTTGTAGCTTCATTGCATGCCCCCTAGTCCTAGTATTTTTGGAAAGAATAAACAAGAGATTCATGTCTACCCATTCCACTCCACTCATTATTTTATAGACCTCTATCATCTCCCCTGAGCCGTCTTTTCTCCAAGCTGAAGAACCCTAGCCTCTTCAGCCTTTCCTCATAGGGAAGTCATCCCATCCCCTTTATCATTTTTGTCACCCTGCTCTGTACCTTTTCTAATTCCACCATATCTTTCTTGAAACGTGGCAACCAGAATTGAACATAATATTCGAGGTGCAGTTGAACAATGGAGCGATGCAAAAACATTATAATGCCCTCATTTTTGTTTCCATTCCTTTCTTAATAATACTTAACATTCTATTTGCTTTCTTAGCCGCCGCTGCACACTGAGTAGAGGGTTTCAACATATCATCAACGATGATTCTTAGATCCCTTTCCTGGTTGGTGGCTCCTAATGTGGTACGTTGCATTACGTAGCTATAATTCGGATTCCTCTTTCCCACATGCATCACTTTGCACTTGCTCACATTAAATGTCATCTGCCATTTATATGCCCGGTCTCCCAGTCTCATAAGGTCCTCTTGTCATTTTTCACAATCCTCTTGCGACTTAACAACTTTGAATAACTTTGTGTCATCAGCAAATTTAATTACCTCACTAGTTACTCCCATCTCATCTTAATAATGATGTTCAGACGTTTTTACTTACTACTTGAAGTTATTTTCAATTTCAGAAATATATAAAAACTCATTTATTCAAGAAATCTGTTTTGCAATCTAATAACTAGTATGGATTAGTTTATCCAAGACTTTTTTTGAAATGTGTATGTAAATCTTGCCGATTATTGCTTGTAATTCCTGGAAATGTCCAGCTTCTTGTATACTGGGATCCGCTTTGAACCGTGAGGTATTAGTGAAATACAAGTTAGATTGCTAATGTTAATAACTAAAAACATATATTTCCCTTCCATTTTTTACTATGGGGCCATTTTACTGAGGTGCATAGGCGCCTACACGCATCAAATTGGAACTACCACCCGGCTGTCGTGTGCCCTGGGTGGTAATTTCATTTTTGACGCATGTCCAAAATATGCAGTAGAAAATACTATTTTCTACCGCATGGCGCTTACCCGGTGGTAATCGGCAGTTTACGCCTGCTGACGTTTACCACCCGGTTAGCATGTGAGACTTTACTGCTAAGTCAATGTGTGGCGGTAAGGTCTCAGGCCAAAAAGGGACATGCGCTGGATTTCATTTTGCAACACGTCCATTTTCGGCCCCCAAAAAAGGACTTTTTTCCAGGCGCGCTGAAAAATGGACCTGTGCATGTCGAAAACACGTTCCTACACCAGCACAGGCCATTTTTCTGTGCAAAAGGGTCCCTATATTAGCTGTTTTCTCCACCGTTTGCATCTTTGCTTCCCTGATTACTTTCCCATTTTCTCTGGTATTTACATAATTGGAAGACCCAGTATATACAAATTTATTTCATGCATATTCATTGTGGATATTCCAAAAATCGAACTGGCTGTAGGGTGCACAGGACAGGTTTACGCAACCCTAATCTATATTTGTATGATACGCATACAACTTCATTCCACTAATGAAAGCGTCAAAGATTAGCAGTTCTAGAGTAGCCCTTTAGCTTTCCCAAAGCAACATGCTCCATGAGACAGCAATACAATGATGAGAAAAGAAAAACGTTTCTAATTAAGTTGTATGTCTAAGTGCAACTGTGTCTGGCATGAAGCTGTTACACAACAGGTAGACGCATTAGTTTGTTATCAATGTGGTACATGCCTCTTTGATTTTGCTTGACCTTTGAGAAATCTATAAGCTAATGCTATATGTCTTTATTGCAGTTATACACAAGGAAATTGATTTATTTATACATGAACAGTATACACTGAGGAGCATTTTTACTAAGCAGTGTAAGCGTCTACGTGAGCCCAACATGCGCCAAAATGGAGTTACTGCCAGACTACCAAGTGGCTCTTGCGGTAATTTCATTTTTGGCACGCATCTGATACGCGCATCTGAAAAATATTTTTTATTTTCAGGCACGCGTAACGGACGCGTGCCAAGTGGCATTTGATGCACATAGGTCATTACTGCCCAGTTACTGCATGAGTCTTTACTGCTAGGTCAATGGCTGGCAGCAAGGTCTCAGACCCTAAATGGACGCGCGACAATTTTCATTTTGCCGCATGTCCATTTTTGGCAAAAGTTTTAAAAAGGCTTTTACACGCGTACTGAAAAATGGATCGGCGCATGCCCAAAACTCGCGCCTACACTACCACAAGCCATTTTTCAGCACGCCTTTGTAAAAGGACCCCTGAATTAGTAATCACATTTTATGTATAGATATATAACAGATCTACAAATAAACCTTGTTAATCTACACTGAGTGATTCGAAAGGCCTGTTCATGTTCATGCTTTGCTTAAATCGGCTTTGCTCCATATTGTTATAATTTAATTGATCAAAGTGGATTAAGAAAACTGAAGTGTTATAGCACCTCTGTGGTGCTATTAATTTTTGCTTTGTAAATAATTTCATATTACTGTTTATATATCCTTTCATAAGACAAACATCAAGTTTTGTGTGTTCCCATGACAGAAAGCTGTTCGATAAGATGATAGAGCAGCATCTCAGAGCAGGTGTCCTCCCATACAGCTGTTTTGCTGTTGTTTTATTTTTGTTAATTGGTTATGTTCATCTGTTCAAAATGATTTACATACCAGTGGAAATGTTGTACCTTCTGTCTACCATGCTGTCCTTTAGTTATTATTGTTGGAAGGAAAGTTAAGCAGAAAACAAAGTTACCTAATGCCCTTGTATAGATTTTTGATTCTTTGGAAATTATTTCTTTTCTATTTGTAATCAGGGCCATCGAGAGACCGAGCCGGGCCTGGGGCAGGGCCACCGCAGCTGGGTCCGCACCCCCCCCCCCCCCCAAGGATCGCTGCCGCCCAGCACAACTGGAAATACCTTGGTTGATGGGGATCCCAAGGCCCTGCCAGGAGAAGAGTCTTCTCTTCCACTCTAGTGCTGCTGTTCTTCACAGTTCTGCCACGTGCCCTGCCCCTGCGGTTGCTTTTTATCTCAGGTCACGCATGCTCAGTTTCAAAACCGAGCATGTGTGCCTGAGGGGAAAAGCAGCCACTTGGAAGGCAGTGCAGCAGTCGACTGTGAAGAAGATCTCTTCTGCCTTCTGTATCTGCTGCTCCTCCGGGTACGCCAAGGGGGGCAGACGCCGGAGTTTTCTCTCTCCTGCTCCTGTCAGGACACGATCATCCGTGTCCCGTCAGGAGCAGCAGACAGAGACCTCGGCGCCGGGCCCCCCTTGGAGGCCCGGGGAATTTTGCTCCCCCCTCTCCGTCCCCCACTCTTGGCGGCCCTGTTTCTAATCAAATATCTCTGCGAGATATATACTGAAAGGATGTTGGGGAGTGCCAAAAGGACAATGAAAGTTTGGAAAAATGTGAAAAAATGTCTATAATACCGGCTGAAGAACACCAATAAAAACACGAGCTAGATGTTCAGAGGATGCTGCTCTGGTGACTGAGGGAGACAAATTAATTTCATTTCTGTCCAACTTTTTGTGCTTTCCATGGTCCTTGGAAAAGCCAGGTGACCTCTAGGCCTCCATTGCAGAGTGGATCAAGGCAGCTATTGAGTCTGCCTACACTGACAAGAATTGTCCGATGCCTCAAGTGCTGAAGCCAGGTCGCCGCCAGGATGGAGGCCCGGGCAGCATTCGCCAAGGACATTTGCAGGGTGGTGACTTGGTTGTCGCTCCATTCTGTTGCTAACTACTACAGGTTGGGCATGTTGGCCAGAGTCCACTCAGACTTTGACAGAGCCATCATTCAGGGGTCCTTGTCTTCCCCCTCCCACTAGACTACTTTGGTACGTCCCATTTATGCAGAACGGTGGAGCTGATTCTAAGAAAGGAGAAATTGACTTGCCAGATAACTTTCTTTTCTTTAGTTAGTGACACCGCTCTGCAATCCCACCTTGGAAGACCTCGGCCTGGGGTTCTGGGTATGCTCTGTGATTCTTTTTCAGTGTTTCAAAAAATAAAATAAAAGGAATTATTTTGGATTGGCAGCCATATGTGGTTCCTGTGATATGGCTATATCATGGTATATGCAGGGTAGGAAGGGCAACTCTGTGGTGGATTGCTCGCTTGATTGTCATTGCAGCTGCAGTGGTTGATGGAGCATAGGTGCATTACAAAGGGACCTTCTGCTGCTGAGGCAGATGAATACTCGATTGTTCTAAGTAGCACCTCAGCTTATGCTGGTGATGTCCCTGGCAAAATTCAGCTTTCTCTACCTCCACCTGCTGGTAGAAAGGGATAACACCCATTTGTGCAGAATGGTGTCACTGACTAAAGAAAAGAAAATTACCTGGTAAAACAATTAATGCTGGATCCTGGGAAGGGGAGGGGAGTGAGGAAGCTAAAGTGTGAGACTGGGCCCCTTAAACTTGTGAGGTGGAGAAGGGGCCCGATTGCATGTGTCACACACCAAATACATGTGACTTGGCATGCCTGTTGCTGCAATAGAATTACTCTGTATAGAAGAACTTCTATAATTGGGTGTCTCCATTTAGATGCCTGAGGCCACATAGTAAGAACCTATTCTATAATGGAACCAGGCACTTAGGTTCCACTACAGAAAACTAGAATAAATTGGTATTGACGTGCCTAACATTTAGGCACCTGCAGATATAGCAGCCTTGTAGCTGGCGAAAGAATGGGCACCTACACATGGCAGGGATGCATGTAACTTACAATATTCTGTAAGTTATATGTATGTGGAAGTCCCACCTATGTTCTACCCCTGTGTACGCCCCCTTGCAAATACTCACTGTTTAAGTTAGGTGGGTGCTTGCAAAATAGCAGTTAGGGAGAATATTGACATTTACATATGTATGTGCATACAGGTCTGTGAGGGAGTCTATAATAACACTCCCTCACAGTGTCAGAGTCACCTTAATACTTACAGTCCCACCCAGGAGGAAAGTGACATGGGAGGGGGTGGATCCAGAAGGGCAGGATCCAGGAAGTTTATAAGCTAAGTCCATAGCTAGGTTAAAGAGGTCCAGAGGGATGCAGCGATACCCCAAGGCATATGCCTCCACCACTATGTGTGAACTACAACTTTCAGGAGGCCAAGCTCCACTTGGAACCTTGTAGAGTTTTGTATTTTTGACCCAAGTAATTGCTAGAAACTTCCCTGGTAACTTTGAGGAGTCAGGCCAAGGACAAGTAAAGTGAGCTGCTGTGCTGAAAGGTACACAGTGACCCTCCAGGCTCAGGCCAGATGAGGTCATTGTTATATTTATGGACTAGTTTTATGTTGCCTTTTTCTCCTACCTGTGCATGGAACAGGACCCCTGAACTAACAACTTTAACCAATGTTATTTTCCTTCACCTGTAACCGCCATGTGGCTCTGACTTATTCTAAATATATACACATGTAAAGTGAGCATAAACGTATCTAGTTCAGGGGTTCTCAGTCCAGTTCTTGGAACACACCAAGCCGGTCAGATTTTCAGGATACTACTACTACTACTACTACTTGACATTTCTAGAGCGCTACTAGGGTTACGCAGCGCTGCACAGTTTATGAATCTGCATGAGACACATTTGCATACAATGCAGGTAGGACATGCAATTATATCTCATGCAGATTCATTGTGGGCATCCCGAAAACCCCACTGGTTAGGTGTGTCTCACAGACTGGGTTGAGAATCCCTGGTCTAGTTAATAGAATTGCCTTCTATATGTGTATGAATTTGGCATGGCCAGATTTGAAGGGGAGTACATTCTGGGTGTGTATTTCCTATTTTCCAAAGAAAATATACTTGTGCATCAACAAAATTTCCCCATCAATATTAACACCTGCTGAAAAACAAACCTGTTAGCTCACTGCTTATTTGGACCTGGGGTTAGGAGGCATGATCGAGGGAAGAATTATGTTTACCACTCTCTCTGGTGTTGAAAACTGTCCCATGCAGCAAAACAGCTGAGTTTTGGAGCTTGTTTTCTTAATTGGTTCCCCTGAGATGTATAGTTTTGCAAAAAATGTGTAGGTAGCAATCTGCCACTTCCATGTTATGAGTGCCAGCACGTGAAAGTACAAAGCCTCAGGCAGTGGCGTACCTAGGGTAGTTGACACCCGGGGCTGGTCATTTTTTAACACCCCCCTCCAAAATCCAGTACTAGGCATACCGAGAATACAAAACACTCGGTACCTATACAGCAATTCTAGCATACCATAAGCAGTAATTTCCACAAGTCACACAAGGAAAAGGAAAGCATCTTAAACACTACAGTGAGCACTAGAACATCAATTCACCTATTGTAAAACGAAACCAGACAGAATAGTACAGATTGTCGATCCTGCACAGTCAATGCCAACTGAAAGCCATGTCTTTATCACAAACACAGATATACCATAATCCACTATAGAATAAGTAATCATAAACTTTCTATTTACACAAAAATTAAATTGAACCCCCAAGATGCCAGACTCTGCATACAATGCAACACCACAGAAACAGTAAATGTCCCCTAGTACTGTGCAAAATATAAAGACAGCAGATGTAAAGTTGAAAAAACTAATAAATACCAATCACCACTTTACAAATTAACAAATAGAAATAAAACAAATATAGAAAATAAAATAATTTAGCTTTCAGAGGCCAAAACCTCCTTCCTCAGGTCAATACAGTATAGTGCTGTTACAGTATCCTATCCTGACCTGAGGAAGGGGGTTTTGTTCTCCGAAAGTTAGTCAAAATTTATTAAAATTAGTCCAATAAAAAGATTACCTTATTTACATGTTCTATTTATAAACATTTATTAACACATCTACAATACTACTTTATCCTAAAGTAAAAAAAATTAATATATATATTTTATTTACAGTTTGTTGTCTCTGGTTTCTGCTTTCCTCATCTTCTTATCACTGTCTTCCTTCCATCTAGCATCTGTCTTCGCTCTCTCTCTCTCTCTCTCTGCCATCCAGTGTCTACCCTCTCTGCCGTCTCCTCCATCCAATGTCTGCCCTCTCTCCCTGCCCCTTCCATCCAAATCTGTCCTCTATCTCTGCCCCTTCCATCCACCATCTGCCCGTCTGCCCTCTCTCTCTCCCCTTCCATCCACTGTCTGCCCTTTCTATCCCTTCCATCCACTGTCTGCCCTTACTCTTGGCCCCTTCAATCCACCATTTGCCCTCCCTCTCCCATCCATCCAGGGTCTGCCCTCCCTCTCGCTCCCCCTTCCATCCAGGATCTGCCCCTCTCTCTCTCTGCCCCCTCTTTTTGACCCCCAGTTCCAGACCCATTATCCCACCTGCCCCTAGTTCCAGTTCCAGCCCCAGCCCACATCTCCCACTTGCCCCCCTTTTCAGCCCCACTATCCCACCAGTCCCCAGTTTCAGCCCCAGCCCTTTTCTCCCACAAGTCCCGAGCTTCAGCTCCCAGCCACTTCTCCCTGTCCCCTTTTCAGCCCCCAGTCCCCACAGTTTCAGCCCCTGCCCCTTTTCAGCCCCCAGTTTCAGTACTAGCCCCCTTATCCAAGCTACCCTCCTTTATGTTACTATGTTACTATGTTTTCAGCCCCCACTTCCAGTTCCCTTCATCCACATGCCTTGCATTAGGGCCCTCCTTTTCAGCCCCAGACCCATTCTCCCACCTGCCCCAGGCATGGCCCCATTATCCCTCCTGCCCCCTTCTCAGACCCCAATTCCAGCTCCAGGCCCCTTCTCCCATCTGAACCCCCCTCCAAGACCAGTCCCCTTCTCCCATCTGAGCCGCCTCCCAGAACCAGTCCCAGTCCCCTTCTGCCATCTGAGCCCCCCCAGATCCAGTCCCAGTTTCCTTCTCCTTTCTGAGCCCCCCCAGACCCAGTCCCCTTCTCCCATCCCTCTGATTCTATAAAGCTTGCTGAAAATTAGATGCGAAAATTAGGTGCAGTCCCGATTTGCATGCGGAATTTAATAGGACAACGAGCCAATTAGTGCCAATAATTCACTTTTTAATAAGCAATTATTGGCCCTAATTAGATTTAATTGAGTGTTATATAAGTAAAATTAAGTGTGGTTCACTAGTTGCCCAAAAAATGGGGTGTGGAAAGGGGATGCTCAAGGGTGTTTCAGGGCAGAATGGGTGTGGCTTAGTTATGCACGTAATTACAGAATAAAGGTGTGGGCATTTGCACAACATTTTTTTATTGGTGCAAATAGTCTTGCCTAAATGTTTGCGTGACCATAATGTGTTATTCTATAAACCACACTGAACTTTAGGTATGGCTTACAGAATAAAGCTTAAGTGGGGAGGGGGGGTTTCGGTGCCAATTTTTTAGGCACCATTTACTGAATCTCGACAAGGATGGGGAATGTGATCGGTTTCCAGGTATTGCAGCAGTTTAAAAATGGACTTGCAGGAGTGGAGGGACACGTCAGTCTCATGGTTAGGGCAGATTAACATTATTAAAATGATCCCCCTCCCCCATTTGTTTTTGTTTATACTACTTCCAATTACGGTCTTGCACAAGTATTATTTTAGAGCTGAAATTAATTCTGACCACATATATTTGCCAAGGTAAAAGGCCAAGGAGACTGTTTAGACTCTGATCCAATCTAGGTCTGCTAGTGGAAGACTCCCAAACTTGAGAGTGTGTTACTGCATTGCGTGTCTTTGAGTTGTCTTTTTCTGTACTGTGGGGGTAGATCTGCTGGTGTGAGCACAGTTAGAAGCATTTTTAGATGAGGCCTTTACCTTTTATGGCCTTTTTGTTTCTCTGTGAAGATAAGGCCTGAGTTAGAGCATGGGCCCATTATGGAAAGTTTGGCAAGCAATATATAAGAAATAGAAGGCATCACTTCATCTCACACCCTTTCTACCTCTGTCAGCTTGTCCTTTATAAGAAAGATGAGGAAGAGGATATTGGATGATGTCTGGAGGAAAACTGGCTCACCGTGTTTGACCTCATTTTTTGAAGGACAAGAATTTGTAACAAAAGAGAAGGCAGGCAGTTTCTATGGGACCTCACTAAATTGTCGTCAGGGTTTTGTTTTGTTTTTTTTCAGATTAGGTATTTCACGGCCAGGCCTGAGAATAAGAAATATTTGCTTAAATCTGTTTTGCAGTGGGAATGGATCCTGCTCACCAGGGTGGGAGTGAAACAACTGATTGCACTTTTATATAAGTTCTTGATAGAGGTAGCAGGGTATGGAAGGTCTATGTTAGCATGTGGGAGAATACTCTGGGCTTACCAGAGTATTTTCCCACATTGGGCTTACCACTCGCTAAAAAGGAAGTCGAAGCAGCCTGGTGGTACTTTCCATCCCCAGTGCGCCGTCATATCCAGTGCTACAAGAATATATTTTTGTAGTGCCGGTGTGTAATCAGCAGTGCCCGGTTACTGCCAGGTTAGAGCTGGAGCCCTTACCACCACCTCAATGGATGGCGGTAAGGACTCCTCCCGAAATGGCTGTGCGGCAAGTGCTTCACTTGCAGCACAGCCATTTCTTTAAAAAAAAAAAAAAAAGACCTTCCTTCTACCCACTGCAGTAAAAGGGGGCTTCGGCGCACATCAAAAACACGTGCCGACACCAGCGCTGGCCCCCTTTTGCTGCAGCTTGGTAAAAGGGGCCCTCTATGAGCTCAAGAGGCGAATTTTGAGGGAAACACATGGGAGCATACCTCTACATGTTCAATCTCTTTAACTAAAGTACAAATGTAGATGAAAGTCTTCATGAGAACGTATGTTACCCCTATATAATGCATCAATGGGGTAAACAAGCAGATCCACTATGCTGGAGACTGTGTAGTCAAAAAAGTGGCATCAAGCGTATGTGGTGGGCATGGCCAAAACTGAGCGTTTTTTCAGATCTCAGTGAGACATCATACGATCCATTGCAGGCATAGTGTTACCCTTCACTAGCATTAACAGTAACATACAAAATAATTTAATTTACATTTAAGCAAATGTGCTGCATAATTGCAAAGAATGTCAGAAACTTCATCACAGAGTTTTCCAACTCATGCTGCAGAATTTACCTCTATGCCACCAGAAGTAACTGGAGGTTGCTGTGTGGTACAGGATGATACTGTTTCACAATAGGCTGCCAGAAAAAAATACTGAGAGAGAACAAACAGCCCAAGAAGGATCCCAAATTAAGAGATTCAGTAGTTTTGTTTTTACTGCTATTACGCTCTAGGGAAAATGTCTCAGTAGTGTATGTTTATTGAAACAATTTTCTTCCCTGTCTCTTCCTGAAAAGTTATTCTTTGCCTCTCTTGCTGTTCTCTGATGCTTCTGTGCCCAAACATTCCAATAATTTCACTGAGTACAAAAAAAACAAGAGACCTTGAAGATGAGATAGCTGCTCCCAGGAAAGAGGAAAACAAATACTGAAAATTTTCCATAAAGCAGGGGTGGCCAACATTTCATGCACAAAGAGCCAGGGAACTCATGGAACCAAAGTGCTTCATGTTTTAAATAGATGGGTGAAATCCCCCTTGAAAGGTGGAAATTTACAGTTCCGACTTCTCTCCTGTATACTGGAACTGCAAAGGCGAGACAGAACAGGAGCGAGGGAAGAGAGATGAACACTTGCTGAACTGCTGGGAGGAGGGGGGCAGAGGGAGATATGATGGCCGGGAGACAGGAAGGAAGCGAGAAGGAGAGATGCTGGCATATGGGGGAGTGGGGGAGTGGGCATAGGGATATAAAAGAGTTATGTTGGACAGGGCAAGAATAGGGACATACAGAGACGGGTGATGCTCAACAAGGGAGGAAGAAAGGAGCAAGGACACAGATATGAAGCTAGGTAGGATAGATAGGGACTCAGAGAGAAGATGAATGGTGGACACGGAGAAAAAAAAAAGTGCCAAATAGAAGAGGAGACTGTCAAGATAGTTAAGAGAAGAAAGTAGGTACCTATCCTGCTTATTTTCGAAGGAGAAGGGCGGCCATCTTCTGACACAAATCGGGAGATGGCCGACCTTCTCCTAAAGCCGGCCAAATTGGTATAATTGAAAGCCAATTTTGGCCGGCTTCAACTGCTTCCCGTCGCAGGGCCGGCCAAAGTTCAAGGGGGCATGTCGGCAGTGTAGCGAAGGCCGGCCCTGACGAGCATTTGGCCAGCTTTACTTGGTCCCTTTTTGTTCATGACCAAGCCTCAAAAAGGTGCCCAAACTGACCAGATGACCACCGGAGGGAATCGGGGATCACCTCCCCTTACTCCCCCAGTGGTCACCAACCCCCTCCCACCCAAAAAAAATAAATTAAAAAACATTTTGCTAGCCTCTATGCCAGCCTCAAATGTCATACCCAGCTCCATCACAGCACTATGTCCCTGGAGCAGTTTTTAGTGGGTACTGCAGTGCACTTCAGGCAGGCGGACCCAGGCCCATCCCCCCCCCCCCACCTGTTACACTTGTGGTGGTAAATGGGAGCCCTCCAAAACCCACCCGAAACCCACTGTACCCACATCTAGGTGCCCCCTTCATCCCTAAGGGCTATGGTAGTGTTGTACAGTTGTGGGGAGTGGGTTTTGGGGGGGGGGGGTTGGGGGACTCAGCAAGGTAAGGGAGCTATGCAACTGGGATCATTTTGTGAAGTCCACTGCAGTGCTCCCTAGGGTGCCCGGTTGGTGTCCTGGCATGTGAGGGGGACCAGTGCACTACAAATGCTGGCTCCAACCAGGACCAAATGGCTTGGATTTGGTCGTTTTTGAGATGGGCGTCCTCGGTTTCCATTATCGGCAAAAACCGAGGTCGCCCATCTCTAAGGTTGACCATCTCAACATTTAGGTTGACTATCTCTTAGGTCGACCTAAATGTTGAGATTTGGGCATCCACGACCGTATTATCGAAACGAAAGATGGACGCCCATCTTGTTTCGATAATACGGCATACCCCGCCCCTTTGCGGGAACGTCCTCAGAGATGGGCATCCCTGTTTGAAAATGCACCTCCACATGTCTCCTGGTAGAGTACACACCATCATGTCAACTGCATACTTTTGTACCATTTGGAATTTTGTAATAGGCCATTTACACACATAGGAGGCCACATATGCATAAAAGTGACTTTATAAAATTACTCCATAAATGTACTGTTTTACTCCTCTAAGCATATTAATAGAAACATGAATTCATTTTCTTTCTCATGAATTCATTCTCAGTTATTTATGATTTCACTTTAAAGGGGATGTTATGTCCTGATAATGTGCAATTAATGAGTGTGTTAATTTTATGATGTGAGCTGCTCCAAGTCCAGTTGAAGACACCTGAAATATAAATATTAGAACAGAACAGTAAATATGCATGCAGTGGAGACCTAGTGCATCCATGTTTCTCTCATGCACTGTCATTATAAATATCCTGAAAACCCAACTGGCAGTAGACACTCCAGGATAGGTTTTGGAAACACTGATTTATGATATTTGCATTTGACCTGTACTGTTAGACTGGTTATACAATACAGATAAAATACAATGTAAAAAATTGTAGTCTGCTAGATATTTTCCAGTTCACTGTAGATTAACATCAAGAAAAACTAATTATCATTAGAAATTATAAAATTGCCACAATAAAGAGAACACATCAAAACAGAAAAACATTAACAGCAATTAAAAACTTTTAAGTTTAGGTATGGACTGGAAACTTCAGCAGCTAGGCCAAAAAAAAAAAACATAGATTCTTCATGTTATTTTACAAGCAAAGGGGCCCTTTCACTAAAGTGCCTGAAGCAGTCAGAGCCAAATTCAGTATATAGCACCCAAAGTTAGGTAGGCACTGTTATAACCCACAGTAAACACCAATTCTATAAAGGTTGCTTAACCCTAAGCAACCATTATAGAATAGCGGTTAGTGCTAATTCCCGTGCCCGACTTTAGATGTGAGCACTTATTCCTTTTGAAACCTGGTGTAAATCCTGGAAAACCAACTGCTGCCAGTTGGTTGCAGAAATCCCAGTATTTTATAACATCGCACCTAGGGGCCCTTTTACTAAGAGGCGGTAAGCCCAATCCGGAAGTACCAAAGGCCCAATGTGGGCGCCAGTAGTAGTTCTCCCCCACTGTGGTAAAAAGGGCCTCAGTGCGTGATAAAAATGGCCGCTGTCGCTAGCTCATGGCCCCTAATTTCTGGGAACACTCCATGGTGTACCATGACCACACTCCCTTTTGAGTTGTGCGCTACAGAATACAGGCGCCCAGGGTTACAGAATAGCGCACTGGCAGATCCATGCGTAAGTCCTAATTAGTTCCAATTAACATCCATAATTGATTGTTACTGGCTCATTAACTAATTAGTTTGCATACATTACCTCTCCACTCTCATCTCTCCCTACATTTCTCCCCATGAACTCCGCTCGCTGGACAAATCTCTCTTATCGTCCCCCTTCTCCTCCACTGCTAACTCCTGGCTTTGCTCCTTTTCTCTAGCGGCACCTTATGCCTGGAATAGACTTCCTGGACCTATACATCTAGCTCCATCGTTACCTGTTTTCAAATCTATGCTGAAAACCCACCTTTTCACTGCTGCTTTTTAGCTCCCATTACTTCCCTCACCCGTAACTGTCTTGTCTGTCTGTATTATTTAGATTGTAAGCTCTTTTGAGCAGGGACTGTCTCTTTGTATCAGGTAAATGCTAATAATAATAACAATAATACAGAGCTGTGAACCGTGCTCAAATCTGAGTGACTTATATAGAATCGGGGGGGGGGGGGGGGTCAATGGGCAAATTAGCATGTGATGCTCCTGCACAAGCATGGTAGTGTTACAGCACGTTCATTTACATCTGGAGGAGCATTTTCAATATGTCTAAGTTGGACTTTGGACGTTTTGTGCTAAACATCCAAAATCCATATAGGAAATATGACCATTTTCAAAACCGCAAAATGTCTTTTTTTTTTTTCCAAAATGCTTGTTGTAACAAGGTTTTATGCTCAGTGCATTTACTTTTTCAGGTCATTTTCAAAAGACAAAGTGAAAAAAATTGAAAATCAAGTGAAAAACGTAGGCAATCGAGCCATAAGGATGTAGGAGAGGCCAGCTTTTTTAGCAGACTGGACCCCAGACATCCCAGGACAGCAATGGGGCATCCTAGAGGACACTGCTGTGGACTTCATATATATGCTCCCAGGTACACATCTCACCGTTGCTCCCTTATCTTCTCTGCTGAGCCCTCCAAAACCCACCCAAAATCTACTACAATAACCCTTATGGGTGAAGGGGGCACCTATATGTGGGTACAGTAGGTTTCTGGTAAATTTTGGAGGGCTCACAATTTCCACCACACGTGTAACAGGTAGGGCCTGGGTCCACCTGTCTACTGTGTTCTGCACGCACCACTACACTACTCCAAGGACTTGCATACTGCTCTAATGGACCTGGCTATAAAATCTGAGACTGTCATAGAGGCTGGTAAGTACTATTTTTATTCACATTTTTTGGGGGTGGGATGTGGTCAGTGACCACTGGGGGAGTAAGGGGGGTCATCCCTGATTCTCTCCAGTGGTCATCTGGTCATTTATGACACATTTTAATGCCTTACTTGTCTAGACCCCCCCTGACTGCCTTTGCACTAATATATTAATTCTTGCTGTAAAAAGCACGGTAAGTGCAAAAACTTATTATACTTTAGCGAGAGGGCCCCAAAAATATAAACATTTTTAGACAGCAAACAACAATGACAACAAATCTCTGTCACCGAATACACAAATTTAACAGTGCATCGTGCTTCTTTGAGTCACATTTCATCATTAATTCCTCCTAAACAGTGGTAAGTTTGTGCCAGGTCATGCCAGTTCACTGATCTAGAACCTTTCTAAACATGCTTCTTGTTCTCCATCACAGCTGCTGGTCCTTATATAGTACTTGAGGTTCTTGAACCTCCTGTACAATCATTCGCGGATACAGCTTGCTGGAAACATGTCCATCCACAGGCCACCACAATTCCACACATATTAATGACTCTTCACAGTTCTGCCACATTCCTCTGTCAGAACCAAATTCATTTCCAGAGAGAGCCCAAAACTGAAGGGAGATGACACTGGAAACAATATGACTGGACAGGAGAGGGTTCTGCCTAATTAAATCATACTGACTGGCCCTTAACCTGATTGTGCCACTGAATATCTGCTCTGACCGTCATGCCACTCTCCGGTTAGTGCAGGGGCAGTATAGGAGTGGAGTTGGGTGGATCCGGAAGTTACTGGCCACCGCTGATATTCAGTGTTGCTGACTGGGTAACAATTTGGACAGTCTTACTTTGCTCAGATAGTTATCTGGGTACTGGCAGTGAATATCGGCCAGTACACAGATAATTTCTGGCAGCCAAACAAAGCTCAGATATTCAGTGGCAGTGCCTGAATAAGGCCTAATATTGAGTATCCAGGCCAAATTCAGCCCACAGCACTCAGCCCACTGGCTCAACACCTGGGTTATGGTTTATTAACTTGATAAGCACACGACTGTGGAACGCACTGCCACAAGCTGTGAAAACAATCTACGATCACCTAAAATTCAGAAAATCATTAAAGACTCATCTGTTTGGAAAGGCATACCCGACTGACCCAACTTAAATGCCTCAACTCTGCAACACTTCACTACCAAAGATCGTATTGGACATTATCAAACCCTCCTTACCTTTAACCCCACGTGCCTGAATCTTATCTTCCCTATTCCACCATAACATCTTTTGTACTTGTCCCCTACCAGTCTTGGCGAATGCCTTCACGGTACTATGTAAGCCACATTGAGCCTGCAAATAGGTGGGAAATGTGGGATACAAATGTAATAAATAAATAAATAAATAAATATATCACCCTTTGTTTAAATATGAAGGCAGTTTACAACAAAAAGGCCAAACAACACAAAACCTAGTTTGACGCGGTTTATAGAATAACTGCTCAAGCAGAAATGTCATTTTAAAATTTAGGCACCACCATTTGCACCAATGAAAACGTGGTGCAAATGCCAATGCCTAAATTTGTTCCCATATTCTGTAATTACACACATAACTCAAAGCCAAGTGCCTGTTTCACCCCAAAACACCCATGACCCTCTGATTTCCATACCCCCTTTTTTGGATGATGTGTAAATTTTAGACGCAGATCCGGCATCTAACTTTATGCGTGTTAGTCACAATTAAGTCTAATTAGTGCAAATAATTGCTAGTTATAAAGCCAATTATTGGCACTAATTGGATTATTATTTCTATTAAATTGTTTGCACAAATCGGGAATACACCTAAATTTGCATGTGCAATTTTTAGTGACCTTTATAGAATCAGAGGTTTGTGCACTTACACGTGTAAATGCACACACTCAGAGCATTGCCTTTCTTGTGTTCAGATTCCAGACAAATCCTCACGGGAAAAGGACGTTTTTAACAAAATTCTTCCTAACTAACATCAAAGCACAAGAGAGTGAATATGGAATAAGGCGAGTAAACAAATAAGCAGGTTGCTTAGCCAACAAAACAAAACAACAGTTAATAGTTTCAGTGATGTTCTCGCAACAGCAGAGTAACATGGTCAAATCTTTTAGTGTGACCAAGCATCTGAATTGCTGTATTTTGGAACAACTATAAACCATTTTAAGTGAATGATCAGGAACCCCTGACAGCAGCACCTTACCTTAGTTCGTATGAGAAATGACAAATCCATAATCCAACAAAATAAAATCTCTTTTCTCCAAATGTGGACAAAGAGACAAGTAGAAGCTTTGTTAACCTGTGAAATATGAGTCTGAAAAGACAGATAAGGATCAAAAGACACCCCCAGAATGTATGTAGTTATCTTTTAACAGAATTTGTAAACCCTGAATTTGAGGAATCAATGATGGAGAAATGCTACTCAGTATCACCCACATTGCTTCATATTTCAAGGGATTCAACTTCAAACTATTATCAATTAGCCAACCCACAACAGCATCAAGACAGGTATTCAGCGCTGACAGATCTGGAGCATTAGGATCCACATAATAGACCAGCTGCACATCATTTGCATAGTAATAAGCAATGATTTTGAAAGCCTGAATCAGCACATCTAAAGGTGCCAAAAAAACAAACAAACTAAATAAGGTAGATATCAAAATGGAACCCTGAAGCACACCCCACACACCAATACCTGAGGTTGAAAAACTGCCGCATCCCAAAACAACGCAAAAGATCTTCCCGATAACATAACATAACATAGTACGTGACGGCAGTAAGTAAGAATAAAACCATTTAAGAGCTCTGTCTTGCACCCACAAATCATAAAGATGAGAAAGCAAAAGCTGATTATCAACCCAGTCAAATGCTGAGCTTAAATCAGTCATTCCCAACCCAGTCTTTGGAGCACACCTAGTCCCATCAGGTTTTCAGGATATCCACAAAAAATATGCATGAAATAGATTTGCATGCACCACCTCAATTGCATGCAAATCTTACTCATGAATATTTATTATGGATATCCTGAAATCCCAATGGGACTAGGTGTGCTCCGAGGACTGGATTGGGAATGGCTGGCTTAAATCAAGTGCTACTAACCATGCTATCCTACCATTGTCTAAATCACGTCAGGTTTCCAGGATATCCACAATTAATATGCATGAGATTAAATCTGCATGTACTCCCTCCATTGCATACAAATATCTCTCCTGTATATTTATTGTGGACATCCTGAAAACCTGACTGGCTAGCTGGCTAGGTGTGTCTGAGGATTGGGTTGGGAACCACTGGTCTAGATTAATAGCTATCTCATTTGTGAGAGTAAGTCATGTTCGTACTGTGATTTTTCTCGGACTGTCAGGCGAGAAATGCATTAATATTGTCCAGAAAGAGAAAGAACTAGTTAACAGCCTTTTCAAGGACTATTGAAAGGAAAGGCAGATTAGACATGGGTTGATAATTAGTAAAGTCTGATGGCTCTGCCTTTGTGTTCTTAGCAAATAATTTGTTTTATTCACATAATTTGGTTAAAATGCAGCAGTTTACACATGATTTATATTTTTGCTGGCAGAAAGCAAAACTGGTCTATTTAAATCATTCTGAAGGAACCTGTGACTCCAGGGAGTCAATCAGTGTTTTTTTGTAAGTCTCTGTATGCTCCATAAATTATGGAAGTCTATTAAAATGCTATCATGTGCATAATTAGTATGGTTAGTGTTCTTACTAGAAATGAAGTGTTTCCCCCCCAAATCATTACATTGTTTATTACAATGCTGAAAGAATTGTCATAAAACAAACATACCAGTTTACAATTAAGTGACTATTAATATGTAATAATAGACAACAAGTTTACTTTCCACTCTTGATATAATTTTGGTTGTTCTGGGACCTAACTCACAGCACTGGTCACTAAAGAATGTAGATCCAAAAGAGCGATTATTATTCTGCAATGGTGGTATTTTGATGGGTGGACCCTGGTGGGTCATATGGCCAGTCACATGTCAGTCAAGGACTCTCACAGGTTTGGAGTTGTACAGAGACCAGTCAATTAGCAACATCTATGCCTCACACTTTGTCAGGAGTGTGTCTCATGGGTATTTGTTGGAAGGTCGTGTATGTGTTTGTTGGGGGACGTGTGCATGTTGGCAGTGTGTGTTAGGAGGGTCTGTGTGTGTGTGAGGGGAAAGGGGCTGTTGGCATTTAGGCTCTGTCCCCCATCCCCACTTTTCCACTATTCCCCTTCCTACCCATCATCATTTCCATCCATCCTCTGCCACATACTCTTGCACTCTCTTCTTTCCCTGACCTCTATTCCCCTCTCCTCTCTTCTTCCACTCTCTCCCAACTTTCCCTGCCTCCTAGGCATTCTTCCAATTGCTCTCCTATCCCTGCAGTTCCCTTTTTCCTTTCCCCCTGACCCTTAAGCTTTGCCCCTCTCCTCTGTTGCTTTCCAACCCCACCTCTTTCCCTTTGCCCCAACCCCTCATACTGCCCCTGTACTGTTTAACTCCACCTCGCTCATGCCCCGTCTCCTCCCTTCCTCAATGCCTGGCCTTTGTTCACTGGTGGGACCTAGGAACTCCTGCCAGCTCCCTTAGGATGTGGCTCATATAAGCTGAGGGCTACCACCTACTTGGGAAATATCAGCCATCTAGTCAGAAATACTTGAAAACTCACTGTTTCGTGAAAGCTTTCTTGGAGGGATAACTTCAGACTGGACTAATGTAGTTATTCTGAGGGGTGAACGCAAATTAGTTTTGAGAATTGCTGGAGGGGCGATTGATATGGTGTATTTTTGTCTGTTTTAAAATTATGTATATTTGATTGTAACTTGCTTTGGTTTTGAAAGTGGAATATAAATTTGGAAAATAAAATAAACAGGGTAAGGGAGGGTTATGGCAAAAATTACAGTATCTTTTCTGTTTAGCCTGTTTCCCTGATTTTCTCACATTTTTTCAGTTTATTTCACAAATTCATTTTAACTAACATATTTAATTGTTCATTAATGTGTTTCATTAATGTGCAATAATTAACTTAATGCATGTTAATTTGTAGTTTACATCAACTTAGCATGCAATAACATTTTTAAGGCACACTAACAAACTAAGGGGCCCTTTTACTAAGTTGTGTTAGGCACTAAGACACACCTAATGCAGCAAAAATGGCCTAAGGCAGGGCATACTAAAGCGTTCTGTGTTAGTTTTGCCATCTGTGCATGCTAAATGAGTAGCAATGAGGTTTTTGTGTTTTGGGTGGATGGGATGTGTCAGGGGTAGAGAATGGGCATGAATACACTAATCATCTAGCCCTCTGTCAACACAGTCATAATGCAGGAGCCTTAGTGCCATAGGAGCCAACTTTTCAAAATGATTGGGGGTGCTGAATTTTTTTTTTACAGGTGGTGCATTCCCCCCTCCCCCTCCCCCTCGTCCCCCTCCCCTCTGCCTTCCTGTCCCCCTCCACCTCCCTCCCAGTTCCAGTCCCTCCCAGTTCCAGGCCCCCCTCCCTTCCTTCGAGTTCTAGGCCCCCCTCCCTCCCCTCTTTCTCTACTTTCCCTCCCCCTCCCTCCGAGTTCCAGGGCCCCCCTCCCTCCGAGTTCCAGGGTCCTCCCTCCCTCCCTTCGAGTTCCAGGCCCCCTCCCTCCGAATTTTAAAAGTCATCTATTTTACCTGCATGCAAGCTCGGCTCGGTGCTTAGTTGTTTTCTCTTCTCTCTCTCTCAGCTCTGGTCCCGCCCTTGCGGAAACAAGAAATGAGGGCGGGACGAGAGCTGTAAATGCCCACATCTTATTTAGGTGTAGATTCAGAATATTCTGTAAGAGTTCACATAATTTTCAGGAATGCCCACCACCCGCCCATGCCCCTCCCATGGCCATCCCCCCTTTTATGATCTGCGCATTCAAATTTAAGCAGACCACTTTACAGAATACACTTAGAAAGCTGCATATGTAAATTCAAATTAGTGCCAATTAGTGCAGATAATTGTTTGTTATTGGCCAATTATTGGCACTGATTAGCTTGTTAAACAATTAAGTTGCATGTGCAAATTGGCTAAGTGTGCAGATTTGCACACACAATTTTAGTTGTCAATTATAGAATCTGGGGGTAAGCTCATTTCTCAGTCCAGCTTAGTAGAAGTACCCTTAAATGCACACTAAAAAAAATGAACATTCCTAGCAACTATGGCATTGCTTAGGATGGAATGGCTTCTGTGGGAAAAATAATGCATTTTTTCCCTCTATGTACCTGGCCACGTGGTGTTTCTGGGGATCTGGCGGTGCAGGATGCACATTGGCTTCCTGTTTCCCATTGAACGATTTTTAAGATCTTGACCCTGACATACAAAGCCATACGTTCTTGATCCCCATTCTATGTCCTGCAGCATTTGACCCATTATGCCCCCTCTAGATCCCTATCAGGCTCATTTTCAAAAGAGAAGGGCGTCCAAAAAGCGACACAAAAGGCACATGGGCATCCCCATGAAAGAAGGTCACCCAAATCCAATAATCGAAACAGGGCTGTAAGGACGTCCTCAGTGCGAGGACGCCCATCTATGGTCGTCCCCGCAGAGGGCATGTTAGGGGCATGTTATGGGCAGCGTTACGAGATGGGTGCCTCCACCGTATAACGACTAGCGAAATGAGTTCGCATGGGCGGGAACATGGGCGTCCTTAGTTAGACCTGAAATAAAAGCGACCAGGCTAAGGGGGAAGTCGTCTTTAGACCTGTTAGTGATTTTGTGTGCAGTATTGTTGGGGAGTGAGAACGTTTTTCCTTTCTAGTAAATTGATTCTATTAATGAATGCGCGTGTGCACATACTGATTACCCTTGAATGCAGACTACAGTTAGTGCTTACATTACTGAGGGAGCTCTTATATGTGTAGCTACAGGAGGGGGGACCAGATAGGCCAGGACGTTGGGGGGGGGGGGAACAGTTACCTTTCCAACTGGTCTCTTATACGACTCCAGGCTCGTATTGAGACAGTCCTGGGAGGCAGGTGTAGTGCATGAGAAGGGCACAACGGTGCCTCAGGCACAGCTCAATTTGCCTCAGATTTTCAGCGACGCTGAAATTTGGCTCCCTGCGGAGAGACATGTTTCTCAATAAATAACCATTGGAAAACTTGCATCGCCTTATATGGACGCCCATGCGTGATGGACGTCCTTACATGCACAGTTCCATATATGGATGACCATCCCATATATGGATGAGTTAGCATGTGGACGTCCTGGCCCCATATATGATGGGTCCGCACATAGATGACCATGACGCATGGACATCCATGACTTGCATGGACCGTTGTCACGCATGCGGGACCTTATTTGGATGAGTACGTATTCACATGTGCGGAGCCTTCCTTATATGGATCATTATCAAGTGTGCAAACCTCTTCATATATATATATATATGTTCCTTATATTTAAAAAAAAAACTGCTGTTCAGCGGAGAACTCGAACGTACCACGGGAGAAGGACGGCAGGCCTAGTAAGATGGACGTCCTTCGGCAGTTCTGTGAGAAACACGTCCTTCTTACTTGTCTTTACACTTATGAATGCTCCTTATATTTCCCTGTACCTGGATGTCCACAACTACATGCATTGTACTTGCGGAACAACCAAGTATAGTAATAAGGACGTCTTTCTCGTAGAACCAGTGAAGGACGTTAATATGACAAATTCAAGTACAGTGAGTTTTAGGGACGTCCTTTCGCGGTTCTGGAAGATGGGCGTCCTTTTTACTATAGTTTGGGCGTCCCTGATTTGGGCATTTTGCACTGCGATAATGGAATGTCTAAGGACATCCATACTACTTTTGATTATACCTACCTGATTTTGGCCGACTTTGCAAGGACATCCTAATTCATACTTGGATGACCTTTCGAAAATGCCCCTCTACGTACATCACAGTCGCATTTGTTGCAGATTTTTTCTCTCCATCAAATATGATACAACCTTGTTCATTCAGAGTTTATTCTGTTATCGGTCCTACTCTATGGAATTCTATACCCTCCTAATTATAAGTAGCACCCACGTACTCAGACTTTCGATTTGTGGTCAAAGCCCACCTTTTCAGGAATCCCCCTGTTCTCTTCCCTCCTGACCTCTGCTGCCTCCCTTCAGTAGGGGCACCAGTGCCATGTGTTTCTCATGCTGGGGCGGCCCTGGTTTGAATGTATCAGCACCCTGCCTTTGCCTCTGCCTTCAATCTTACCTTGCCTCACCTAGCTCTGTCCTATGCCAACTGAGTTCCTGTTTCTTTTTCTCTTTCTGTTTTCTTTGTTTTCTTCCCTCTTCTGCTTTTTTTTGTTCTCTTCTTATAGTTTTATTTATTTGTAACCTATCTATTTTTGTTTATATTATGTAAACCGCTCTGAAGGCCTGTGCCCTGGGTGGTATATCAAAAGCTTAATAAACCTTAAACCTCCAGGACAGGATACAAGAGGTGTCCTGGCACAGCAGGCACAATTAGTAAAACAGTTGGAAGGCAAAGGCATTTTCACAAGTAAGACAGTGATTTATCTACAAAGACATAATCTTTTTAAAAAACTGCTCACTCAATATTTCATTTCATTTATTATTTTTATATGCCATCTTACTTGATGCAATTGTCCTAAACGGGTTAATTAAAAAAAATCCATAATAAAACAAAACATATGGCAATACGTATGTACTTATATTATGCTGACATCATATTATATCTCTGTTATTTGAATTTCAGTGCTGTTAAATGTATATATTTTTGGTCCTGTTTCATGGTAATCCTATTATCAGGTTTCAATTTGCTGTTTTCAAGTTTAGCTCATTTATTGTATTTATGTTTATACTTGGTCATTTTACCATTGTTACGCTGTTGACAAAATTGTACAATGCCTTGGGTGAATCTCTTCATAAAGACGGTTAATAAATCCCAATAAATAAATAAAAATAATAAAACAAAACATACAAAAAAAAAGTTACAAAGAACAAAAACATGTTGACATTCTCCTCAAACTACCAGGCTACCTATTAAAGTAATACCATACTCTGTCCTCTCAGTTAGGCTGCACATCCAAACGCCTGAGCAAATAAGAGGCTTTTCAACTTGTTCCAGAAGACTACATAAGTGCTTTCACTCTATAATCTTGTGGCAGCTTATTTCAAAAAATTAGACCTGCCACTGAGAAAGCTGTAACATGGGTCTTAACAAATCTAACCTTAGAAGCAGCTGGAATCGCTAACTTCTTAGCACCTGCAGATCATTCTTTAGCCAACGGTTCATAAATCTTCAACATGCTCCTCAGATATTCAGGACTTTCTCACATTAATGACTAAAAAATTTATATTTCCAGCTTGAAAGAAATGCATTATAACACATGCAAGCAAGATGGCTGCTTTAAGAGAGGGGTAACATGATCATCAAGGGGTAATTTTAGAAAGACACTTTTATGCATGTGCAACAGTTTAGATGCGTAAAATGTCACTTAATTACGACATGTGTATACTAGTAGGCATGATGACAAGAATGCACGTACTTGTATGTGACTCTGGAAGGGGCAGGTTTTGGGGGCAATTTTGGGTGGAAGGTGGGCAGAGTCATAATTTATGCACAACATTTATAAAACACGTGGGTTTGTTCATATTGTGCATGTTTGTGTTTACACCAGATCCTGAGCTGTTGTATATGTACATGGCTTTTATATAGCTGTGATATCTACAGCTTTTCAGGGACAATGTTATAAAGGCACTTAGGCACAAAATAGGCTAAAACCATGCTGTAGTGTGTTTAGCTTAGTTAGTTTATTAGGCATTTGCTGCTTAACCGCCTTTCAAGTTAAAACCAAAGTGGTGTACAATCTAAGATGAGAAAGCATAGGAACTTCAATGTCCAAAACAGAAAAGGATAGAGTAAGTAAGAGGAAAAATAAAAGACACCCACATTAACACTAGGCTACTGTGCTACTGAACCCTCGGCACAGTAAAAGTGGGAAAAGTTAGGCTAACTAGATAAGTCTTTAAAGCTGCTTTTGAATTTAGGGATGGAAAACTTTGAGTGAAGGTAGACTGGAATGGAATTCCACAGAAAAGAGGCAGTACAAAAGAAGACAGAATGCCACATGACCTGGAGACAAGAACAGTGAAACGGGGGGGGGGGGGGGGGGGGGGGGGGGGGAGAACAATTCTCATAAGCAGAGCTGGGGGTGGGGGGAGGCTCATTAGGACTGGTAAGGGGAAATCAAAGAGGAAAGATAGGCTGAAATACTGTATGAAGTACTGTATGAGTGAGATCCAAAGATTTATCAGCATGGAAAAAATGCTTAAGCGTTATTCTATAAGCCATGCATTAGTTAGGCACAGTTTATAGAACAGCGCTTAAGCACAGGGGAAGTGAGTAAATTTAGGCGCATCCATTTGCACCAGCAAAAGCGTGATGCAAATGTTCCTATCTAAATTTACATGCTGAGCCCCCTTATTCTATAATTGCACACCCACGCTCTACCCTGAAACGCCCATGATGCTCCCATTTCTGCGCACCTTTTTCTGGGAGGCACGTAAAATTTAGGCACAAATCACATGCCTACATATTGATTTCAATTACTGCCAATAATTCAGGTTACAAGTACCTGGCAAGATCCCAAAACAGTACAATACATTATTGGTGCTAATTGGTTTGCTATTCAATTAAATTGCTCACACAAATTGGGCTCACTCCCAAATCTGTGTGCGTAATTTTTGGTGACTTTTATAGAATTTTGGGGATAACTTACATCCGTCATTTCCAAAGCTTTGAAACCTGGCAAAGTCCAAATGTATTTTTTCATTTAAAGTGGCCAGTTAGAAAATTACCCTGTTAATAGCCTGCATTTTAATTATTATTACTGGAAAGCTCACATTGTGCAAAAGTTAAAACATACACAACTATCAGTCTTCCAATACCAAACAGAATTCCTCATTAACAAACAAAGGGAAAATCAGGAAAATTATCCAGTCTGTCGCAATGAGACTTTTAATTGATTTCTGCGCCTGTTTTACACTGATAATCATTTGGGTCCTAACGGATTCACCATGTGCTGCTTAGCCATTGGTCATGTTTAATAATGATAGTTTTATCATTTGTATTATGTTATCATTTTATGGTTTATTATTTTTGTAATGCATAATGTTAATATTATGATATTTGTTTTGCTCTACATTCCCAGAGCACACTGTGAATAGGCGATTTAACAATTATGAATAAATAAGGCATGACCTGCTAATAATCATAGGATCAGATAATCCTTTGCTGTAGAACAAACATATTTTTACAAATCAGCAAAATGTTTCTGTGGGAGATCTATCTGACATTTTGGCAGTGTAGTAGATCAGCTGAGCATAATCTGCATGTAACTCCCGCATGCCGTAGCAGTCTATCTAGCATCAAAGTCATGGGCACACAGTTAATTACTAGCAAATCAACTGATTGTGAGTAATTATGATGCATCAGTTCTGACATGTACAAAAATAAAATCCAAAATAATAAACCCCTCAGCAAATCAAATAGGAATATTCAAATATAAGAACTGCATTGACAGGAGACAAAAAGCATTAACCTACAAATTAATGTGTATATTGATTAGCACGTTAAAATATTTTTATGCAATGAACCAGAAAAAAGCTCAAAAATCAGGGAAAAGTCCCAAATGAAGCAAAAACCAAAAATATTCGCCCTGCACACAAACTGTTACCATATCTCTCTGTGCATCTATAAGCATCGCTAAACCACATGGTAGTGCAACCCTCTCCCTCTCTTGATGTACAGGACAAATCGTTTTAGGTTTTGGTTCATATAGATCATTTTCTTGATTTTGGAACATTTTTAGGTTAATGCATGAAATATTTATTTAGAAAACACTAATAAGCTCTTTTACTAAACTGTGTTAAGTGCTAATGCACACTTAATGTGAGAAAAAAAAGTTTACCATAAAAGGCATTAAAGCATTTTGTAGTAGTCTGTCTATCAGCACACACTATCTTGTGTGCTTTTAATATATATTTTTGCTGGGGTGTGTCATAGGCAGAGAATGGGCATGGAAGTATTAACTAGCTAGTATATTCACATTAGTGCGTGCTAACTAGTTAACACAGAGTTAATGTCAGGAAGTAGTTTTTCATGGAGAGAGTGGTAGATACGTGGAATGACCTCCCGTGGGAGGTGGTGGAGATGAAAACGGTAATGGAATTCAAACGTGCATGGGATAAACACAAAGGAATCCTGTTTAGATGGAATGGCTCTACAGAATCTTAGCGGAGATTGGGTGGTGACGCCAGTATTTGGAGAGTAAAACCGGTGCAGGGCGGACTTCTACGGTCTGTGCCCTGATCATGACTGAATAGATATGGATGGGCTAGAGTGTAAATTATAAGGGGCTTCGACGTTAGCTTCAGAACTTTTAGTACAGGAACAGTACTGGGTAGACTTTTATGGTCTGTGCCCTGAGAAAGGCAGGGACAAATCAAACTCAGGTATACATATAAAGTATTACATACCATGTAAAATGAGTTTATCTTGTTAGGCAGACTGGATGGACCGTTCAGGTCTTTATCTGCCATCATTTACTATGTTACTATGTTACAGAGGAGACAGTAAGTGCTCCTGCTTTAACTTTTTCAGATAACCCATGTTAATGCAAACAGTGCACGACCTGAAAAATATTTTTGAAAAATGCCTACAATATTTCTGCATTAGAAATGAGGTTTGAATATGGGCTTAGCTCAAGGGTGGGCATCCTTGGTCCTTGAGAGCTGCAACCCAGTCAGGAATTCAGAAGTTACATGGAAATACTTTTAAATAGGAGGAAATATTTTTTCACTCAATGAATAGTTAAGCTCTGGATCTCTTTGCTATTGAATGCAGTAATAGCGGTTAGCGTATCTGGGTTAAAAAAAAGGTTTGGAGAAGTTCCTGGAGGAAAAGTCTATAGTCTGCTATAGAGACAGACATGGGGGAAAACACTGCTTGCCCTGGGATTGGTAGCATGGAATGTTGCTACTATTTGGAGGGCCTTTTTACAAAGGCGCACTGAAAAATGGCCTGTGGTAGTGTAGACGTGTGTTTTGGGCATGTGCAGAATCATTTTTCAGCACACCTGTAAAAAATGCCTTTTAAAATTTTTGCCAAAAATGGACAAGCAGCAAAATGAAAATTGCCGCGTGTCCATTTTGGGTCTGAGACCTTATCACCAGCCACTGACCTAGCGGTAAGGTCTCACGTGGTAACCGGGCGGTAATGGTCTATGCGCACATAATGCCGATTACCGCCTGATTACCACCCGTGCGCCAGAAAATAAAAATATTTTCCGGCATGCGTGGCAGACATGCATCAAAAATGAAATTACCGCAAGGGCCACACGGTAGCCAGGCAGTAACTCAAAACTGGCACGCGTTGGGCACACGTAGGTGCCTACACAGCTTAGTAAAAGGGCCCTTGGGTTTCTGCCATATACTTGTAATCTGGATTGGTCACTGTTGAAAGCAGAATACTGGACTAGATGAACCATTGGTCTGACCCAGTATGGCTATTCTTATGCTGTTAGGTTTTCAGGATTTCCCTAAAAAATATGCATGAGATCTATCTGCATACACTATCTCCATTCTAAGCAAATAGATCTCATACATATTCATTGAGGTGTAATCCCAACCCCTGCCCCTTGGGAGGGGACTACACTTCAGCCTTAGAGAAGTTCTCCTTGCTTGGAGAAAAACTCCTTGGCTGTGTTTAACCTTATACCTATGCCCGCTTATCAGACAGGCTGCAAGATGCAAGGCTAAACTTTCAGACATTTATTCCCTGGATAAAATAATTTGGATTAAAGAACACAGGAAGAGATACACCATTAGACAATCATAAATTTATCATAGAAGCTTATTTATTACAAATAGGAAAATAGACATCTAATTGATGCTTTGTCGATTACAATTCATAAGTAATACATACAAATAGTCTTTTTCCTTTCTATTGTTCCTGTGGAGGAATTTACCAGCCTGGAGCAAAAGTGCTGCACAGTGCTAGCAAGATTCCTGTTGTTGCAGTGATAAACTATTTCTTTTATACATTATCTAACTATGTGTATGTGACCATATCACATGACTCTGTTACTATATCACATGACTTTGTGGTATTATGTCCCAGTTAACATAACTTCTACCAACCAGCCTACCAGACTCTTGTTTATAGTTTTCCTCCATTGTCATTGGTGGTTTCACAGCATGATCACTGCATGAACCTTGCTTTTCAACTCACCTGCTAACATAGTAGATGACGGCAGAAAAAGACCTGCACGGTCCATCCAGTCTGCCCAACAAGATAAACATATGTGCTACTTTTTGTGTATACCCTACCTTGATTTGTGTCCTCTTCAGGGCACAGACCATATAAGTCTGCCGAGCACTATCCCCGCCTCCCAACCACCAGTCCTGCCTCCCACCACCGGCTCTGGCACAGACCATATAAGTCTGCCCAGTACTATCCCCGCCTCCCAACCACCAGCCTCGCCTCCCAATGATTTGTGTACGTGTCATTTCACATACTCGGCTCATTCCATTCTAACCACCTAGATTGCTCCATCTCCTTACACACAATACCCTAGAGACTTCTTCAGACCATGCCTTTGTCTTGTTTTCTATTAACCACTTATCTATCTAGCATAGCATCTCTCCAGCACAAGATTGCCTGCAGCTGGCGAAACACACCAGGGGAATTTTTATTCAATACTTCAGATCCTTAGACCTGGTCTTGCTGGACCTTACAGGGCATAAATTACAGTACATTTCTACAGAGGAAATCCTGAAAACCTGACTGTGTTGCGGCCCTCGAGAACTGAGGTTACCCACCCCTGGTTTAGCACATTTTAACACAAGACTTTCCTGCGTGCTAACATGGATTAGTAAAAGGGCCCTTTTACTTTGTTAAGGTACATTAACAAACCAAGGGCCCTGTTTAGTAAACTGCTCTATACGCATGCTGCGTTTTTAGTGAACGCTAAAAATTAGCACATGCTAATGCTAGAGACACCCATATATTTCTATGGGTGTCTCTAGCATTAGTGCATGCTAATTTATAGTGCACGCTAAAAATGCTAGCGCACCTTAGTAAACAGGGCCCCAAATGTGCACAGACAGATGCATAGTCCTACTGTCTTGTCATATAAATACAGACATGAAGTCATACAGAGAGGTGATGTACAGCCTACTCCAACTATGAGACAAAAACTATCACATCTGAAAGAAATATTTACAGAATTTCTCACATCCCTCCTACATTTACTTCAGTCTTTTATAGAACTCTCATTGTGATAGAAGCAAAGAGAGAGATATAAATCAATCAAAGCAGTAAATGCAGAAAATGTCCCTGAGTTTCTGGCATCTGGCCCAGTTCTTATACGCACGTCATGACAAATGGTTCTCTTTGGCAAGCATTAATTCAGTCAGTGGGTTAGACAGTATACCTCTATATGGTCATCTGATGACTGCAATAAGATTAGATTCCAAAGAACTTACTCTTTTTGCTTTGGTGTTAGGAAGAAAAATACATACTTCCAAAAATGGAGCTACCCACTTTTTTTCTGTAATACTCTACAAATTTTGCAAAGATTCTTTGTAAATTATATGACAATCTTGTTGTGATCTGCATATTCTGAAGCTTCTTGGATTTTTGGCTGATATCATTTTAAGTCATTTCCTTGTATTAGGTCCTTGCCTTCAATTTTTGTTCTAATACTGATGGCAATTTTCTATCAATTTAAATGATTTTAATGAATGTCAGGGGAGAAAGTCCCTTATTAACATTTTAATTTATTGCATTTTATTGGATTTCAGAGTTAGTATAAATTGGACATTTTATAATATTTTTGCTTTGTATACATTGTGATGTTATTTATTGAATTCTATTAATTTATTTATTTGTTGCATTTGTATCCCACATTTTCCACACCTATTTGCAAGCTCAATGTGGCTTACTTAGTACCGTTTATGTTGTAAGTGGACTTGAACACTGATAAAATGGAAATAAAAGCTGATGATGATATGTCATAGAACATGAGACTCATATGACATTAAGATCTTAATTATCCTATGGCAATCCTATACTTTTCCTTTCTAAACAATAAGTCTTTAGCGGGGAGAGAAAGGCAAAGTGGATACCACCAAATAAAGGGGAAAACTATATTAAAAAATATGAAAAGCAAAGAAATCTAAATTGCTCTTCAGTGACTTAATTCTCCATTACATCAGTAAAAATGCTTTAAGACTCTTAACACTTGCATGGGGTTTCGAGTAATTAGCTAAGATTACACTGTGCAGTCATTTATCAAGCTCCAAAGCTTATAATGATTGAATAAGGACACCCACATGAAAGGGCTTTCAATCGCCAATAAAACTGGAACAATGATTGATTCATTTAAAGAAATAGCAAAAGTTTTAACAATGTCTTAAACTGAGGTAGGCTAAAAAAATCCTGACCTGTGGTCTCAGTGTTCAGCTTTGCTCCTAACCTGGCTATTTACTGGTGTGTGCAGTTGATCAACAATTGGACATTTCTGCAAATCCTGTGTACTGTTTCTCCTGACAGACACAGCTGCAATAATAAAAGTCTGCGTGCACTTGTATTTGATTGTTGCACCACAATAAAAGTACTCACACAACTACACCTGCTTTTCATATGGATACTTTTCCAAGCAAAACTACATATGGAGCTAGATTCTATATATGGCACCAAAAAAAAGTGCTATTCTATAAACCATGCTTAAAGTTAGGCGCGGTTTATAGAATAGCGCTTATGCACAGGGGTCGTGTGTAAATTTAGGTACCACCATTTGCACCAACAAAAAAATGGTGTAAATACCCATGCCAAAATTTACATGCAGAGCCTCCATATTCTATAATTATGCATGTAATTCAAAACCATGCCTCCAATCTTCCGCAAAATATGCATGACCATCCCATTTCCGTGCCCCCTTCTATGGGCCATGCATAAAATTTAGGTGCAAATCCCGTGCTTAAATTTACATGTGTAAATTCCAATTAAATCTAATCAGTGCCAATAAATGCTTGTTAAAAAAAACAATTATTTGCAGTAATTGTTATGTAATTAAATTGCACACACAAATTGTGGGCACACCCAAATCTGCATAGGCAATTTTTATAGAATTTGGGGGATGTGGTTTTCACTATTGAAAAACATATGCTTAGTCCCTACCCCAACCTAATCCTATCTCAGGAATACCTCCTAAAATACCCCCCCAGAAAAATACACTCATTGGTGACATGCATGAATTTTACCCATGTGTAGGGTGAGCAATAATCAAAAATCCATTTGCACAGGTAAAACAGTATTTTACTCACAGAAAGGTCTTAAATTATTGTCATTCATATCATTAAGATTTCAGAAAATGAGTTGGGGAAGGGGAAGCCAAAACCTGATCACACATTACTAACAAAGTGATGAATATGGTTCCATCCTCCCACCCTCCTTTTCCCCCTAATCCAAGAACTACGCACAGCTAATCTGTTCAAGAAACTACTCTCTATATGTGCATGGCTCATAGGCACAGCATACAACACAGAACTCCACAACACACTAATCATAACTATTATAGATCTTTTATTAGGGAATCTCCCATGCATTATCGGGATACACAGCTCACATGATCAACGCTATGGTTTTTGTCTCATGAATGCAACATTCTGCTCTGAGAAGCAGCTCATGAAGGCTGCCTCTTTTTACCAATGCCAGTGCAATGGGACGTGACCATGCCACATGTCCTGCAATATGTGACTGCCACAAAGAGTAACTTATTTGTGAGCTGCCAATCCAGTCTGCGAAAAAGCAGAAGGTGACCCTTTGTGCATGTTGTAGAGATTAGGCTCCTCCAAGCCATAACAGCTGCTACTTGTCTGCTATCTTTCCACTTTTCATTCCAAACATTTTCTCTTTCAACAATGACTATTTTCTGCCCACTTTGACTGAAAACATCACTTGCTGTGCACCCCTCACATGGCCAATCCTGTTCTGCTATGCTGCAATTCATGCTGAGTCTTCTAAATGCCTATTCTCCTGGCTCAAAGGTGACTTAGCCATACAAAGGGTCCTTGACTATTGACCTCCACATTACAACGATATCAGAAAATGAATTAGGGGGTGAAGAACTGAATTTCCTAATGTGTCAAATTCAAGCATACTGTGTAATGACTAGTCATAATATGTACTGGAAGCTGGAAGAGTTTTGGGAATTTTTGGTTTATGCAAACTACACAGCCTACATTATGAAGCCCCTCCATGAATCCACAACACTTAGGGCCTCTTTTACAAAAATGTGCTAGTGATTTTAGCGCACTAACAATAAGTGTGCGCTAAACATTAGAGATACCTCCATATTCCTATGGGTATCTCTAGCATTTAGCACATGCTAATCATTAATGTGAGCTAAAAATGCTAGCATGTTTTTGTAAAAGACCCTTAGAGTCTTCGGTATCCTAATCCTGGCAGCACAAATAGTTATTAAAGACCTCACAAATGAGGTGAAGACTCACTCTCTTTCTCTCTCTTTGTCTCTCTCTCCTTCTCCCTTCTCTTACTGGTACCAAATCATAATTTTGGTCTATGAATATCTTTGTTCTAGTTTTGAGATGCAGCACTTCGCCTAATTTAATCAAGGGTGGGAGTGGCTGAACTGTAACAACATTCAGCAACTTAAATACTTAAGACTTCCACAGGAATGAAATACATCTCAAAGCCAAAAAGTGGAACTGTTATGATTTAATTAACTTTTAACATCTGATGCATTATATAAATGTCTTGTGCCGCTGGAAATGTAAGATAGGATAAATTGAGTGAGATAATTGCTATAAGATGCACATCCCAACAAATTCTTTTTACAAAACCCTTGTCAATTAGGAATTCTATATTATAGGTACTAAACTATAGAGGGTAAAAAGCATTTTACACAAGTCCAGGAACAGAAACAGAATGTGATGAATGTCTGTGCACTGCAGCATGAATAAAAACCTAGCTATTTTTGGGCCAGTGGTTTGAGCACAGGCTGTATTAGTTCTGTCCATGCGAACAGGCTTGACATATTGTCTTTTAAACACTGGACACTCTTAAATGAAAACAAAGCTAAATATCCTGAGGATGATCGGCCAGTAGGGCATATTTTGAGATTCCCACTGTGTAATTGGAGCCCTTTCAGCTTTCACTGTGAGCTTCATTAGGCACCCCTGAGGTGTAGCTAAAGACATCCTACCTGCTCAGGTGTGATTAATGAAGTTACAATACAAACAGAAATGGCTCAGACTCTTATGCGACTCTTAATATAGTCCCATTCTGCCAGTTTCTGCAATCAAATCTAACAGATTTCCATAGTTTTCAGTTTTAGCATGGTGGCCAAACATTAAAATGAGTTTACAGCAGTGGTACTAATAGTACATAGCTTAGATAGTTCATGAGGGCTGAGGCTGCCCACCCCTGTGACACAGAACAAAAACAGTAAATAGCAAATACCTTTATTAGAGAAAGACTATTCAGCCTTTGAGGAAATTGTGGGGCAAGTTAGAACACTAACCAAGAAGAAGTTATGATTCCTATTACCTCTGTGGTTGCATCTTACTCAGCTTTACTTCATAATATTATCAACACTTTACATTCTTGGATGGAAATGCATAAGCTTAAGCTGAATACAGAAAAAACAAAAGACCCTGTTTACTAAGGTGCACTAGAGATTTTAGGGTGTGCTAAAAATTAGCGCGTGCTAACCATGTAGATGTCCATAGGAATATTATGATCCAAGTATTCATATGGCATATACTAATACATTTAGTGAAGGGAGCGCATCTATCAATCACTTCAAATTCCTCAGCTTCACATTAATCTCTTGCTTAACTGAAGTATAATAGTCTAGTCAGGTTGATTTTATCTATAGGATCATCAGATCAGCGCGTGTGCTTCCGTTTTGGCTATACTGAGCCATGCAAATTTCAAGAGGCATCACCGCAATCCTCATAGATCCTCTTACCTTTCCTATTTTTCTCTCATTTTTCTTAATTTTTCTCAAGATTTTCTCAGTTTTTCTTAATTATTCAATTATGCATTAAATCAATAGATTTTCAATAATACTTAGCTTTTTCAGCTTAAATAGTACTTAGCTTTCTCAGCTTAGCATAGTTCATACTGGAGACGCATTTCCGCCGACATAGTCTATGTTTCGCCATGTGCTGTATCAAGGTTGTCTCCTGTTTACTCCTTGCGGCATTCATAGGAATATTATGGGCATCTACACAGTGCATGCTAATCATTAGCACATGCTAAAAATGCCAACATGCCTCTAGTGCGACTTAGTAAAAAGGACCCAAAACTTTTATTGATTAGTCATTCAGCAACTGAAGAGGAAAAAAGTGAGGATTGCCCAGAATCTTTACCAATTTTCCCCTTCTATGAAAGTGTTATATTTCCTATTAGATGCCCAAGTTATCTTTCAATCTCATGTTAGCACACTTACTCAAAGAGCTTTTTTTATCACGCATAATCTTCAGCGGGTGCGTAGTTGTTTTGATCAAGATAACTTTTGCCGTATGGTACAATCATTGATCTTGAGTATGTTAAATTACTGTAATATTATCTACTTGGGGTCCCCTAAACAATTATTGAAAAGATTACAATCTATGCAAAATACTGTGCTTCATCTAATATACTCTTTGAAAAAGTATGACAGTGTATCTCTGTATTTTAAAAAGAATCACTGGCTCCCGGTTTATGCTAGAGTTTTGTTTCAGTTTTTCTGCCTTATTTATAAAGCACTTTTTGGGTTAGCACCACTGTATTTTTTACGTCAATTTGTTTTTTCTCAAAAATTAAGGGCAACTAGGTCAACGGTTCTATTTACTTTTTCCTCTTTAAGAACTATGAAAAGAACTAGGCTATTCGATAATCTTCTCTCATTCCTAGCAGCTCATCTTGACAAAGAAGTTCATACGCTTCTAAAGTTTAATTTAGTACATGTTTATAATTTTGAGGTTTGAAGGCTGTATCTTCTGGAAATTTCCAGCTTCTTTTATAATGTGATTCACTTTGAACCGTAAGGTGTATGGAGGAATACAAGCTATATCGTTAATATTAATGTTAAAAGAAGAACCATCTATAAACAACTGAAAGGTAAATATTGTGATAAAGTCACCTCCAGGATAGATAGGTTAAGGCAGTTTCAGTCTGAAATACAAGTCCCAGAAGGCATTGCAGGCAAGGAGCTAGAGGGGGAGATGAAGAACCCGGACTGGACTCCTAGCTGCAATCAGGGAAGACATGGGTGTAAGCTGGCAGGTTGTGTAGATTGGCTGCCACTAGGTGGAAAGAGAGTTGGGAAACCCTGTGTGCAGGAGCTCATCATTGGTCTCATTAGTCTAATGCTTAACTCAGCTGGTATGGGTGTGTAGAGAAGCTAAGGAGTAGAGAATGATTGGTGGTGGTAGCTGAAGCCAGGGATTGATTAGGCAGGTGGGAGAGGAGTTGAGTTCAGTTCAGGAGAAGCAGAAGGAGAGAAGAAGTTAGCAGGCTGAAAACCCTTGGGCATGGAAGTCCCTAAAGTACTGAAGCAGGCTGAGATTCCTTGGGTGAGAGGAAGTCCCAAAAGTATTGAATTCACTGTGAAGCTGATGCAGGGGAAAACCCTTGGGTAGGAGTCCCTAAAATATTGAACTCTCCTGAAGGTAAAAAGGATAGAAGGTAGAAACTGCTGCTGGGTGACTGAACTGTGATGATGAACTGAAAGAACTGTTTGTCTTGGGAATTGAATTACTGTTTATTGTGCATTGGATAAAGAGCCCAGACTGGAGCCTGTAAGCCTGTATTGAATCCTGGTATGTGCTATGCTGCTGTTGGAACTGTGTACTAGAAACCTGCATGGAATAAAAGTCCTTAAGATTGAAGTTACTGGTGGACATCTATTTCTTCATTGTGCCGGGAGCCTGTGGCTGGAGGAGATTGTTTTATCCTTGGCTGCACAAGAAAGGCACCTGGTTACAATATATGGATCAGTCTGTCTTTTATGTTTGACTGGGTTGTATCGAAATAACAAGAGGCTTAGTATGAAGCCATAAAATATAAATATAATTTCATTTAAATGCATTTATTTATTAATTAATTAGAACTTACTATATACCACATAGACTGTCAAGCAGGACTCAGTTGTTTACAGACTAAAAAATGTAAACATAAAAAAAAAAAAACCTACAATATTGGATAGGAAAGACAGACAAACATTCACACACTAGAGAGCATAAATATACAAGACAATCAGGGAACACTGTGCCGTCCATCCTGTTCCCATTCAGGTTCCAAAAGCCTGCTGCAAAAGTCAGGTCTTAATAACAGTTTTGAAGTGGAAGAGTGGCCTAGTGGTTAGGGTGGTGGACTCTGGTCCATGGGAACTGAGGAACTGAGTTCGATTCCCACTTCAGGCACAGGCAGCTCCTTGTGACTCTGGGCAAGTCACTTAACCCTCCATTGCCCCAGGTACAAATAAGTACCTAAGCCGCATTGAGCCTGCCATGAGTGGGAAAGCGCGGGGTATTAAAAAAAAACACAAAACAAAATTGTTAATGGGAGTGAGTTCCAAAGTGCAGGAGCAGTAAAATAAAAACCACAGCACTGCGTGGAGTCATGCTGGGCCGCACAAAGTCCGGGCAGTATCATACAATGGTCCTTAAAAGATCTAAGGACTTGGGTTGGAGTATAGGGTATAGTTAAAGAGGAAAGGTATGCTAGGGTTCCAATCTTAAAAGCCTTAAAGGCAAAGAGCAATATCTTAAATTGAACTCAGTGTTCCACAGGGAACCATTTTGAAGTTAGGGCAATCAGGTGATGGAATCTTCTTATGTTAGCTGCACATAGCAGGTATGTTTTTAAGATGGTTTAATGAGTCTAAGAGTCCACTTTCATAGGGGCTTGGTGGTAAAGTATCTCACTGAACCAGGCCAATTGTGCAGAAGAGAAATGATTACCCTTATTGATAAAAAGCCTTCTTCAGTCCTAAAACCTTTTTAAGTATTTGCCTGACTGCACATATTTTCCATCTTGGGTTTTACAGCTTAACTAAAACATTGACATCCAGCATTTATTTTTACCTCCTGCTGAATAATGTGCACTGTGATCTAAAAAAAACCTTGGCCTCTATGAGAGTAATTGTTTCTCACGTGGAATGTCTAATTAATGCTGTTCTGTTCATTGTCTCTTCAGCTGCTCTCTTGTGTAGCTTTCTGATTTCTACCCCAACTCCTCAAGCATATACCTTCTTATCAAATAACTATGGAATATCCAACTGCATTCAATGGGGATGTTTTTATTATTACCCTATAGTAAAGTAATGAGATGGCACAATGGAAAAATGAGTTTCAACGTTAGTATCTACAAAAAAATTCAAGACGTAATAATACAAGTACGGCAATTCTATGGCTGTCAACCCCTTGTATAAAAACTCAGGGCACATTACTGCTGTCGAAATTAAACCATTGCTCTTACTATTGAAACAAGGAAAATATGATGTAGTTTTAATTGTTTACTGTAAAATAAAGCACATGTAAGCAGGGAATAACATTCAGCTGCTTACGGCTATGTGTTTATAATAGCTTTAAAATAAGACTTGACATGACATTTGGGGTTGACAAAGGATGAGTGGCCATAGATGCTGTAGCACACAGTTTTGGCACCAGTGATGCTGAAATGAGACACAAACAGGGTCTACGGTGACATTATCCCAGTGATATCATACAATCTTCCTATATTTGCTCATGCCAAAAGCCCAGCCTTACCATAACTCCATACTAACAAAAGAGAGAGAGACAGACAGACAGACAGACAGACAGAGAGATATTAGTCACCTTTATTGGGTTTTAGATGCATTCATTTTATTGGTAGCCACAGAATGATCCATTTGGAAGGCAGCTCACAGAGCTACTCTCATATTCATTCTCCTCTGCAGCAGTTGGTCCAGGATACAGTTATTAAAGGGTGGACCCTGCTGGTGATTTAAAAAAATTATAAATTACAAAAAATGGCCACACCACTATTGGTTGAGCCCCACTGCCTCTCAGTGGAGTTAAGAAGTGAGGTAAATAGCAGGTTTTAACCAGTCAGGAAGGTTCCTACCTGGTTAAATCCCACTGGCCAGCTATGAGGCTAAAGTCAGAGACAGCCAAGAAGCATGGTCAGGAAGTATAAAAGCTAAGGACACAGCTAGGTTAAGAGGCCCAGAGATGAACGACACCCAAGTGCACATGCTTCCACCACGTATATGTGAACTACAACCATGAAAGTCAGGTAGGCCAAGTTCAACTTGGGACCTTGGAGACTTGTGTCTTTGACCTGGACAAACTCAGGCCAACCTGGCCAAACTCAGGCCAACCTATGTTATTTGCTAAAGATTATACTAGTAACTCTGTAGATCCAGACCAGAGTCAAGCTGAGAGATAGTAGTACATGCTGTGGCCCTGTAGGAGCACGTCATGAGAGGATATTCTTACATCTAAGGACTAGTTTTGTGACGTCGGTGCCAGGGAAAATGGTAGAGGCTATTATTAAAAACAAAATTACAGAGCACATCCAAGGACATGGATTACTGAGACCAAGTCAGCACGGCTTTTGTGGGGGGAAATCTTGCCTGACCAATTTACTTCAATTCTTTGAAGGAGTAAATAAACATGTGGACAAAGGGGAGCCAGTTGATATTGTGTATCTGGATTTTCAAAAGGCGTTTGATAAGGTACCTCATGAAAGGCTACAGAGGAAATTGGAGGGCCATGGGAATGTCCTATTGTGGATTAAAAACTGGTTGAAGGATAGGAAACAGACAGTGGAGTTAAATGGGCAGTATTCACAATGGAGAAGGGTAGTTAGTGGGGTTCCTCAGGGGTCTGTGCTAGGTCCGCTGCTTTTTAATATATTTATAAATGATTTAGAGATGGGAGTAACCAGTGAGGTAATTAAATTTGCTGATGACACAAAGTTAAGTTATTCAAAGTTGTTAACTCGCGAGAGGATTGTTAAAAATTACAGAAGGACCTTACGAGACTGGGAAACTGGGCGGCTAAATGGCAGATGACGTTTAATGTGAACAAGTGCAAGGTGATGCATGTGTGAAAAAAGAACCCGAATTATAGCTACGTCATGCAAGGTTCCACGTTAGGAGTTACAGACCAAGAAAGGGATCTGGGTGTCATCGTTGATAATACACTGAAACCTTCTGCTCAGTGTGCTGCTGCGGCTAAGAAAGCGAATAGAATGTTGGGTATTATTAGGAAAGGTATGGAGAACAGATGTGAGGATGTTATAATGCCGTTGTATCGCTCCAAGGTGCGACCGCACCTTAAGTATTGTGTTCAATTCTGGTTGCCGCATCTCAAGAAAGATATAGTAGAAGGGCGACTAAAATGATAGTGGGGATGGGACGACTTCCCTATGAATAAAGACTAAGGAGGCTAGGGCTTTTCAGCTTGGAGAAGAGACGGCTGAGGGGAGACATGATAGAGGTATATAAAATAATGAGTGGAGTGGAACAGGTGGATGTGAAGTGTCTGTTCACGCTTTCCAAAAATACTAGAACTAGGGGGCATGTAGTAAATTTAAAACAAATAGGAGAAATATTTTCTTCACCCAACGCATAATTAAACTCTGGAATTCGTTGCTGGAGAACATGGTGAAGGCGTTTAGCTTGGCAGAGTTTAAAAGGGGGTTGGACGGTTTCCTAAAGGACAAGTTCATAGACCGCTACTAAATGGACTTAGGAAAAATCCACAATTTCAGGAATAACTTGTATAAAATGTTTGTACGTTTGGGTAGCTTGCCAGGTGCCCTTGACCTGGATTGGCCGCTGTCGGGGACAGGATGCTGGGCTCGGTGGACCTTTGGACTTTTCCCAGTATGCCATTACTTATTTACTTATATGTACTTATGTTTACTGTCTTCCCAACCTATGAATTGAACAGGACACCCTACTTGACACCTTTAATAAAAATTATTTCTGTTCTTTTAACCCGCTGTGCGGTTTGAGTTATGGGCCTGCCCTCATTCAGAGTAGCATAGTAACATAAAGGGCCATAATCAAACGGGGCCGGCCATCTATAAAGGTGGCCATCTCTAATGATGGCCCCGTAACGCGGCAAACCCGACTATATTATCGAAACAAGATGGCTGGCCATCTTTCATTTCGATAATATGGTCAGGGCCGGCCAAATCTCAACATTTGGGCCGCCCTTAGAGATCGCCGGCGATAGAGATGGCCACCATTGGTTTTCCCCAATAATGGAAACTAATGGCGGCCAGCTCAAACCCAGCCAAATCCAAGCCATGTGGTCGTGGGAGGAGCCAGCACTTGTAGTGCACTGGTCCCCTTCACTTGCCAGGACACCAACCAGGCACCCTAGGGGGCACTGCAGTGAACTTCACAAATTGATCCCAGGTGCATAGCTCCCTTACCTTCACTGCTGAGCCCCCCAATCCCACTCCCCACAACTGTACACCACTACCATAGCCCTAAGGGGTGCAGGGAGGCACCTACATGTGGGTACAGTGGGTTTTAGGGGGTTTGGAGGGCTCAACATTTACCACCACAAGTGTAACAGTTAGGGGGGGATGGGCCTGGGTCCCCCTGCCTGAAGTGCACTGCACCCACTAAAAACTGCTCCAGGGACCTGCATAGTGCTGTGATGGAGCTGGGTATGACATTTGAGGTTGACATAGAAGCTGGCAAAAAATGTGTTTAAATATTTTGGGGGGTGGGAGGGGGTTGGTAAGGGAGCTATGCACCTGGGAGCAATTTCTGAAGTCCACTACAGTGCCCCCTAGGGTACCCGGTTGGTGTCCTGGCATGTCAGGGGGACCAGTGCACTATGAATTCTGGCTCCTCCCATGACCAAAGGGCTTGTATTTGGTCGTTTTTGAGATGGGCGTCCTCGGTTTCCATTATGGCCGAAAACCGGGGACGACCATCTCTAAGGTCAACCATCTCAACATTTAGGTCGATCATCTCTAAGGGCGACCTAAATGTTGAGATTTGGGTGTCCCCGACCGTATTATAGAACAAAAGATGGACGCCCATCTTGTTTCAATAATATGGGTTTCCCCGCCCCTTCACGGGGCCATCCTGCGAGTACGTCCTCATGAAAACTTGGGCCCCCCTCAATATCAACCAGCTCACCTTTATCCACATGTTTGTACACCCTTTCAAAGAAATTTAATAGATTGGTGAGGCAAGATTTCCCTTCACTAAATTCATGTTGGCTTTGTCTTATTAATCCATGCTTTTGAATATGCTCTGTAATTTTGTTCTTTATAATAGTCTCTACCATTTTGCTCGGCACCAAAATCAGGCTCACTGGTGTATAATTTCCTGGATCACCTCTATAATTTTTTTTTTAATCAGTGTTACATTGGCCACCCTCCAATCTTCCCGAACCATGCTTGATTTTAAAGATAAATTACATATTACTAACAAAAGTTCTGCATGTTCATTTTTTAATTCTATCAGTACATCTGGTCCAGGTGATTTGCTACTCTTCAATTTGTCAACTTGCGCCATTGCATCCTCCACGTTTATAGAGATTTAATTCAGTTTTCTGACTTGTCAGCTTTGAATACCATTTCTGGCACCAGTATCTCTCCCAAATCTTCCTTGGTGAAGACTGAAGCAAAGAATTCATTTAATCTCTCCACTATGGCTTTGTCATTTTGCAGTTTTGAAAATGGTAATTTTTCTGTTTGGATTTTGAATGTTTAGCACAAAACATCCAAAGTCCGACTTAGATGTCATATGAAAATGCCCCTCCACTTGTCTTTATTAAAAAGCTTGTAAAATGACCCCTAATAGTACACAAATCCTCTTCAACGTAGGTATAAACATATGCATGTACTCTAACAATGTGCATACATATTCTAACCGGCACTTCCGGTACCTCAGTTGTAACTGTGTGCTCACCCCAAAATCAGGTGTTTGTAGTCGGGCCTGGATGCAAGCACACTATAAGTTACCGGAAATGTGTTAGAATCACTATCCTCGTCTTCCACTCTCTAAGAATGGAAGAGGAAAATGAAACTAAATTTAGGATTCTCCCTATTGGGCTCACACACAACTCAATCAGCCACAGGGTTCTTTTCAATACAATAAATTGTTATTTATTTTAACTTCTTTAAATTCAATCTCCAAGTAAATTAAAGACAACTTACAAAATTATACAATGATCCCACAATTTATGTACATGAATAATTTAAAAAGAAATATAAACTCGCTTCTTTTCTCTTTCCAGGTATTTTTACAGCAGAACCAGAACAGACATCAGATAAGTATAATGTTTTTGTTTTCACTAAATCTTTCCCCTGTTAACAGTTCTTTGTACTCTCCCAAAAGATGTTTCTCCGGAATTTGATACTTTGTGTTCCCCTTTATGTTTTGCAGGAAACGTCTTCTTCCCCCCCTTCAGAAACAGGTAAGTATTTGGTTTGGAATTTTTTTCTCTTCTCTCTTTCCCCTTTTTTTCCCTTTTAAGGTAAGTAACCCCCACTTTCCCCTTGATACTGAGTCCCAGTATCTCAGTCACTTAGCTGTCGGTGTATCAATTCCTTTGATTCCAAGCGTGCCGGTGAAATCTTTCTTGCGCCGGGGCCCTTGTAGATTTTCTTAAATGCACAGCTGGTCTTCCTCCTAAACCTCCCCTCAAAACCAAAGTAAATGGAGAGAAAACCCTGTCTGCTCTGGGTAACGGCAGAAATTCTGCTTCTAGGAGAATTTTACACTGTGGCCCTCTGTCTCTTAAAATTAAAATAAGTTCAGTTTGTCCCTTTCTCTTAAGTTTTCTCCTTTTCTAACTATTTTTTCTTTCCCTAACTAACACTAATGTAATAGTGTTGGCCGGTCTTAGACACTTTCACTACTCTTTCACAATACTTTATATCACTTTACATTCCATTCATACTTCTATATTGTTTTCTAACCACTTCAGTAATTTAACACTTAACTCCTAAAAAAAAACTATTTTAAATTCCCAAAATTCCTTAACTATTACACCCCTACTATATTCCCAAACACCCCCTTATATAACTCACACCCTGCACCCCTTACAAACCCAATTACTATTAATCCTATTTCCTAAACTTAATAAATTTTAACCAAACTTCCCCACTAAACCACTATAACCCCCTCAATAATACACTATTCTCTAATTATTTTTTCCTTCGAAATTTCTCAAATTCCTCCACTTTTACCCTTCAAACACCTTCCACTCTCTCCCCTCACACACCACACACCTCTCTCCTTGACTGACCAACACCTTCTCACCAACTGCCTCAACCACCGTTTCCAGGGAGACCAGCGCTGGCTTGCCATTCCAAGACCAGCTCAGCCAATCACTATCCCTTTTAAACATTCCAAGCTGGCTGAGCTGACCTGCGGAATGTTGGCCAGCGCTGCTACAGCTTCATTTTAAAAAATAAAACCCCATAGACTTTAATGGAAAATCATATTAATTAACTAAAATCACCTTAAAATTTTCTCAAATCACTTCAAACTTAACCCAAAAATTAAACTCCCCATTCCCTATCCATCCCTGTTTTCCAATTTTAAAAATCCCAAATTCTGACGTCCGCCTTCAAACAAACTATCCCAGACCCCTCTAAAATTCCCAAATCCAATTAAAAACCATCCCAAAAATGTCCAACTCCCCTCCCGGACCTACCCTGTCGAATTTAAAAAATTAACCCTTTCCTAACCCTATAAAACCCACTCCTGTCAAAAACTCCTATTTAAAAAAACAAAAATTAAAAAACTAAAGTACTACAAAAATCCTAAAAAATTCCCTAACCCCAAAACCAAAAACAGAATTTAAATTAAACAAATCCCTGATTTTTTCAAAATAAAAAACCGAATTTACACATTTTAAAAATAAATAAATTAAAATTTCTTTACCTTAACCGGGATTTTCCCCTCACACGACCCCTGCCTTCGGTTCCGGTCCTCAACGTCTTCCCGCAAAAACGGAGGCAAAAATAAAAAAGCTCCGAAGCCGGGCCCAAAATTTAGGCCCCGGCTTCGGCCTAAACGCGAAAACGCGCGTTTGCGATGTGTGCATGAGGCGGCGCGCCTCATGCACTCTCGCGCTGATGTCTGCAAATCGCCGGCCATCTTAGAAAAATCGCTGGCTCTTCCCCGCCTCTCTGCAGCACTCCTCTGGCTGCTGCCACTCCAACTGGCCCCAAAAATCTCGGCGCCGATGTCTGCAACGCTCCTCTTCGGCCCGGATCCCAAAACAAGCAGCCCAAAACAACCAGCGCCCCAGAACGACGGCGCCACTTCTCCTCTTTGCCCCGAAAACCACAGCGCTGCCCTGCCCCCAAGCAGCGCCAGCCCGCCGACACTGCCACCGGCCCAAACGAGGCCGAACTCCATCGGGAGCACGGGAGCACCTCCGGCAGCGCTCCTGCCTACCTCTCCAGGCACCCGGACGCCCCTCCAGCCACAAAAATGGCCCCGGAACCCCCAAAACGTACCTCAGATAAGTATTTTTTCCCTTTTAATTCCTACCCCCGTTACAATATTTTATAAAATATTTGTGTACACAGCAACTCCACTCCAGCTCCATACAAACCACGTCCCTAGGAACACCTGCATGCGATCATGTTAAAGCAAGCACTTTTTATGTATGTGCAGTATATCCCACATAATTTTGTAAGAGACATTTTTCCACATGTAAAACATGCCTTACACATGGAAAATGCTTTATAAAATCCCCCCCCCCCCCCCCCCCCCCCCCCCCATATATGATAAGGTCTGCTCAAGAGAAAAGATAACCCATCCTGAGCTTTGTGTTAGATTTCACTCCTCAGTAACTGAGCATATTAAAACCAGTTCTCTCTAGTAACCCAAGGTCAGAAACCAGGTGCACGCACAGCAGAGACAAACATTGTTGTAATTGGCTTCCATGGTTGATACATCTTGCTAAAATGTCAGAACTCTTGGTAGCATGTTTCCCCTGTGATGTGCCAGCCTGATAATTCATATTACCACAGCTGATAATAGGTCTTCCTACAGGTAAGCCTTAGGTCTTGTTTTTAAAGAATGACATTTATCACCGAGGTACTACTTGAGCTGCCAAATCCTACTCTAGCATGGAAAGATTTCTTCAGGAATGCCTTTCTGGCACAACACACAAACACATGCAGTATGTAAGCCAGTTCCTACAATAAGTGGGAATTTTTACTTTTTCATTTTACAAGCTCCTAATCGTAAACAGCTGGCTAGATTGAGCGGTGTATCAAGTTCAATAAACATAAATAAAAACATACTTTCAGATGTGGGAATACATTACATTATTATAATCCCGCAACCACCACCAAGTTCAGTGAGGGTAACAAAAAGAATCAGAACAGTTCTTCAGGAAATATACAATACTGCATATAACAAGGACTATAACAAGTAAAAGAGTTAAGAACCTGTAACAAATTTTCTAAAAAGGAAAGTTTTCAACAGCTTTCTGAATTGATAATAATCTCCCATTTCTCTATGGGAAAGAGGCAAAGAATTCCAACACACTGCTGCTTGATAAGATAAGGAAGCCTTAAAAGGATGCAGAGCCTTCATATTTTGGACAGGGGTAAACCCCAGCAAGTAAAGATTTCTAGTGGATCTAAATTGCCTGCCTTTCAGAAAAGAGAAATAGTCAAACAGATAAATTGGAAAATATCCCCTTAAAAAGCTTTAAAAGTCATGACAGCTACTTTAAATTGTAATCTAGCCTCTATCGGTAACCAGTGTAGCTGCAATAAAAGAGGAGTGATAGGTTCACACTTATCTACTGCAAAAATTGTTCTTACAGCAGCATTTTGCACTCTCTGTATGTCACCATTTTTCTCCTCATCAGTCAGAACTAGGGCTGGGATCCTGGCACTATGTGCTTTCATTCACATCTACCCAAGGATTTCCTATTTTATATTCCTAAGCAGAGACAGTCCACAACTAGGGGACCATGCATCAAGGCTCCTTCTGGACCCTGCAACCATGGACCCTGAATCTGGGTATTAAGGCAAGCTTCCCAAACTTTTATCTGATATGGCCCCATTTTAACACTTAAAAATTCATGTGATCCTCCGATAATGATGAAACCAACACAGCAGATCTCCACTCCCTTCCCCACAACTCTTTCATCTTCTTTCTCCTCCCACCACTTGCCCAAAGCATGAAGACAGCAGCAGCAGCAGAATTGGAGGCAACAGTAGCAGTAGTAAATGCAGGGTCCTGTGTGTTCATGTGTAATCACAGACCCCCATGCATGGGCTTCCACTCTAAACAGGAAGCCCACACAGGAGAATGGGGCTGAGCCTGTGAATGTTCACTGTATCATAAGTCCCATGCTGGGTGCCATTACTGGCTGAACATCAATTCAGTCCTGGAACTGGCAAACGCACTCTGAGCAAAAGAAATGTGTGTGTGCTGCACTCTGGGGACCACATTTGAATTGAGCTTTCTGAATTGAAGAAGTATTGTGAGCTGCACAAGATAAATCCTTTTTTTGTCAGCACAATTTATTAGAGCTTGCAGCTGTTTAGACTTTATGGGACATTGCTTTCTTAAATATATAGTGTTACACATTGCATTTTGCACATTTGCACAATTAGTATGACAACAGAGGTAGCTCTACGATTAAATTTCAGCCATTTAAAAATTATACAACAACCTAAAAACATAGAGCATAAGAACATAAGACTAGCTATACTGGATCAGACCAATGATCCATCTAGCCCAGTATCCTGTTTTCCAAACAGTGGCCAAGCCAGGTCACAAGTACCTGGCAGAAACCCAATCGTGGCAACACTCCATACTACAAACCCCAGGGCAAGCTGTTGCTTCCCATGTATGTCTCAATAGCAAACTATGGACTTTTCCTCCTGGAATTTGTCCAAACCTTTTTTAAACCCAGATACGCTAACCACTGTTATCACATCCTTTGGCAAAGAGTTCCAGAGCTTAACTATTCATTGAGTGAAAAAATATTTCCTCCTATTTGTTTTAAAAGTATTTCCATGTAACTTCCTCGAGTGACCCCTAGTCTTTGTACTTTTGGAACGAGTAAAAAATCAATTTACTTCTACTCGTTCTACACCACTCAGGATTTTGTAAACTTCAATCATATCTCCCTCATCTGTCTCTTTTCCAAGCTGAAGAGCCTGACAGTGGGCAGCACAGATGGTTTAGAATATTATTATGAAAGCTCTTCTACATATAGAAGGGCATTTTCGATATGATGTCTAAATCCAATTTTGGATGTTTTGCTGAAAACGTCCCAAAATCAAGTGGTGAACATAGTGATTTTCAAACCAGAAAAACGTCTCTCTTTTTGTTTCAAAAATGGCAGTTTCCTGGACATTTTGTAGATGTTTTGTGTTTTTTGTGACCATTTTTGAAAAAAAAAAAAGTTGAAAACACTTTAAAACAAGCCATTGAGACATAGAGGGGTTCAGCATTCCTAGTAGACTGGCCACACAGACATCCCAGCAGAGCAGTTGGGCACCCTAGGGGCACTACGGTGGACATAAAATGTCCTGGGTACACATCTCACCATTACCCCCTTATATTATATGGTGAACCCTCCAAAACCCACCAAAAGCCTAGTGTACCCAACTGTACACCACTACAGTAGCATTTATGGCTGCAGTTGTCCCCTATATGTGGGTACAGTAGGTTTTTGGTAGGCTTTGGAGGGCTCATACTTTCCACCACAAGTGTAACAGTTAGAGTGGGATCATGGGTCTGAGTCCCCTTTCCCTACAGTGAACTGCACCCACACTAGGCTACTCCAGGGACCTGCTTGCTGCTCTAATAGAACTGGCTATAACATCTGACACTGTCATAGAGGCTGGTATGTACTGTTTCTTCCACGTATTTGTGATGGGAGGGGGGGGTCACTGACCACTGGGAGAGTAAAGGGGGGTCATTCCTTAATCCCTCCAGTAGTCATCTGTTCATTTAGGGCACCTTTTTGTGACTTAGTTGTGATTGAAACAGGTCTAGACTAAAATATCTAACATTTAGCCCTGGGCGTTTTTGCTTTGTTCCATTATGGCAGAAAAATATCCAAGTTTTGGGAACACCTAAATCCTGCCCTCAACCCTCCTTCAATTTGGATGCACTGCAGGTGAACTGCATAGAAAACATCTTAACAATGTGATAAGAAAATAGTGATTTGTACATTTTGGACAAAAAAAGTATTCATCTGCTGCTTTGTGTTGCTTTTTGGACATTTTTCTGTTTTGAAAATGAGCCCTATAATATTAATAATATTATTTTTTTATCGTTCCATAATATATCCTTTGCTTACAGTGTGTTTGCCAGTTCCACGATTAATTGGTGTTGAGTCTTTGCTGTACTAATCCTTTGTTTTTGGTATATTTGAAGTTTGGGTGCCATTACTGGGCAGAGATCAGAGCAGAGGTCTAGAGGGAGAGGGAACGGTCCTGTTTCGACCAACATATGACCCCACTTGTGGTCCTGACCCACTCATTGGGAAGCACTTTACCAGGATATTATTCTTGTGTAATGACCATGACTTCCTCTTCCTCTTCCTTCTGGGGGGAGGGGGGGGGGCTGTGAGCACTTTCTACACCCTCATCCCAGTACCAGTCCTAGTCAACTCACAAAAGCAGAAAAACATGACTGGGGGATCGAATCAGGTGCCTTCTGCACTGTCACTGAGACACCAGGCTGGATCACTGAAAGACACATTCCAAGCCCTACCCCAGCTATCTGCAGGCGTTCAAAGGATCAGTGTTCATTTGTGGGAAGTCAAGTACAAAGTCTTTGATGGGCTCCTGCTGTGCTATTGTTAACTAGGCTGCTTAAACAAAATAAATCATTCTGCATCCTGGTATTTGCCAGCATTCATTACACTGCTAACATCAATGCATTTACAGGTTTGCATGACATTTTATATAAATATTGCTTCACAGAGTTTCTCTGATACTGAAAACATTATTATGTCAATCTGTGTCAAAAGACAATGGGCTAATAACACTCCTTGCTTGAAGGGGAATATTAGGGGCACACTAGGTTTTATCACCACCTCATAAAGTTTCCAATGGATGCAAAGTATTTACCCTTACAACACGGTTTCTTTGCTGCACATATGTAGCTTCCATGCAACATGCAGGAAAGAAAAGCATGTTGCGAGGATACAGCCATCTTGTATATCTGCAAGGTTCAAGGACGCTGCCTGTTCAAGCAATAAATCTGACCGTGTTGCAAAACTGTGTGCATCATACAGACAATAAATCATAAATACTGTATCCACAGTAACAAGTCTGTGCTGTCCCACATATTTATTATTTTAATCCTGCCTCTTAGTTTAAATTATGGCCACAAAATTACAGAGAAAATTACTATCCATGCAGGGAGGCAGAATTAGATACCAGTGGATAGAAAAAATAAAGCCTTTTCCATTAAAATGGGCTTACTAGAACACTTTCCTTGTGATATAGTATATTTGCAGGGTGACTAAAATTTTATTGCTGAGGTCTACCTGTAGCAACCTCCTGCTGTGCCATATTGAGGCACATGTGCCAGTACTGGGATACTAGGAGAGAAGAGCATGCCAGTTTAGGACCACTGGAGGGAGGAGAGATTACTATTTACAGGCTGGTGTGAGACTGCCAGGGGAACAGATCACACAAGCAGAAAAACATCATATTTTCGCTGGATCTTAAGACTTCTGGTACAATATCCAGCTCATTTTCGAAGGAGATCGCCGGCCATCTTCTGACACAAATTGGAAGATGGCCGACGATCTCCTGAACCCGGCCAAATCGGTATAATCGAAAGCCGATTTTGGCCGGCGCCAACTGATTTCCGTCGCAGAGCTGGCCAAACTTCAAGGGGGCGTGTCGGTAGGGTAGGGAAGGTGGGATGGGGGCGGGACAGGGGCGTGCTTTGAGATGGCCTGCTTCGCTCGATAATGGAAAAAAGAAAGCCGGTCTTAACAAGCATTTTGCCAGCTTCACTTGTTCCCATTTTTTTAGGGCCAAGCTTCAAAAAGGTGCCCCAACTGACCAAATGACCACCGGAGGGAATCAGGGATGACCTCCCCTTACTCCCTCAGTGGTCACCAACCCCCTCCCACCCAAAAAAAACAACACATTTTTTTCTGCCAGCCTCTATGCCAGCCTGAAATGTCATACCCAGCTCCCTGACAGCAGTATACAGGTCCCTGGAGCAGTATTTAGTGGGTGCAGTGCACTTCAGGCAGGTGGACCCAGGCCCATACCCCCCCCCCCTACCTGTTACACTTGTGGTGGTAAATGTTAAGCCCTCCAAACCCCCCCAAAACCCACTGTACCCATATGTAGGTGCCCCCCTTCATCCCTAAGGGCTATGGTAGTGGTGTACAGTTGTGGGGAGTGGGTTTGGGGGGGGGGATTTGGGAGGCTCAGCATCCAAGGTAAGGGAGCTATGCACCTGGGAGTTATTTTTGAAATCCACTGCAGTGCCCCCTAGGGTGCCCGGTTGGTGTCCTGGCATGTCAGGAGGACCAGTGCACTACAAATGCTGGCTCGTCCTATGACCAAATGCCTTGGATTTGGCTGGATTTGAGATCGCCGGCATTAGTTTCCATTATTGGCGAAAACCGATGCCGGCCATCTCAAACCCGGCCATCTCTGACATTTGGCCGGCCCAAACCGTATTATCGAAATGAAAGATGGCCAACCATCTTTTTCGATAATATGGTTCGGGACTACTCTTTATGGCGCCGGCCAAATAGATGGCCGACCCCGTTCGATTATGCCCCTCTATATAACTTAGACTGAGAGCCCATTAGAGACAGTGCAAAGTACCTGTAATAGAAATTGTAAACCACATAGTTGCCTCAGGGATCACTTGCGTTATATCAAGTGCTGAAATAAAAAATTTTTACATTATTTTATATTTACAAAATGTATATGTATGTAATACATAACAAGCAACATATTTGTTACAGAAAAGGGTCAACCATTAAAAAAAGGAATCTAAATTACGTATACATCATCAAGTAAACCGGTTTTAAAAGATTCAATACACAATTCATGGAACAAAATAGTAAAGATGCAATGAAGAATCAAAACAAATACTTCAACACTGATATATTTAATCCCCTTCAAGAAGAAGGGCTAGAAGAGGGGCCCGCAGAAGACAAGGTTTCTGCTTGAGTATCCAGGGTTCTGTTGCTGAGAAAAAGCAGCAGCTGGGAGGCAAAAAAAACCCCCCAAAAACTAATATATCTTGATTATTTAATTAGACCCATAACAGAGGCCTGAAAATGTGCCCTCTAGTTCTACAATGAGGATCATTTTGGAGTTCCTGCTCCTTAAGATCACTAAGATGATATGATGTAATGAGTGAACTGCTATCAGTCACAAAACAGGAGGCGTCACCTCCACCAATTAACAAGGAGGAGCAGTTTGAGCTCAAAGCAGGAGTGTAGACCCGACCTACATAACCTACCCAGCCACTAACTACTAGATAGCAGTCATCCCAAGTCAGTGAGACTTGACAAGCAGTCAGCTATACCAAGGTAAAGAAGGAGGACATTGCAGACTGAAAGAATATCTACAGAGGGTACTCTGAAACACAGAAGCTGGTGTACCAAGGCAGAGGTAACTGTTGAAATATCTGCTGGGAAAAGAGGAAGAGGACAATTCTATCCCAGGCTGTACGAGATATTTGACACCAAGGTGCATCCCTGCTCTGCAGTTTGGAACTTAGTACTGTGTTGGAGAGGAACCTGTCACTCAGGTGCACCCCTGATTTCCCAGTCAGAATCATATAAACCATGGGGAGAAAGCATGTAAGCCCCCTCAAGCCTTTTTTCAAACTAATTTACCTACCCCTTCTTTGTTAGAGAGCCTCTAGAAGAGATTTTTGATGATTTTAGTGTCCAGAACAGCATATACACTGGGGAACTGGACTAAACTGTCAATAACTGTAATTGACTTCAAGAAAACATAGGTCAAGCAAGTAGGATCTCTTAGAGAAAGGAAGCGATAGTAGGCAGTATGGATGGGCAGACTGGTGGTCTTTTTCTGCTATCATTTTCTATGTTTCTATAACTATCCAAAGGGGTTATGCTGCCCTTGAGTAATCAGGGAAAATGCAAATGTGCTTTCTCTGGAAGAAAAAAGGTTTTCTTAAAAAAAAAAAAAAGGAATTTTTGTGATGCTTTGACATTTTGAAACAGAATACAGCCATGCCCTAACACACAGCTTTATCTCGAAACGGCATCGCGTTGGCTTTTGTGTGGAATTGTAGGTGCTGTACCCTATTTTAAGAAACAGTGATTGCCAGATAAGTCCCATTTATATATATTTCTTTGAAAATATATTTTTGCACAAAATAACACTGGTGGATAAATGACTAAAGACTTTTAAATATGCATTTATTGAAAAATTGTGACTTATGAATGATTATATCAAGATTAAAGCAGTAAATGAGAGTGCTGTGTTCAGCACCAAGTGAAATTGCTGCATTTGTTGGGTGTGCCTTACTGTCCTTTACATGATGGTCTCAACATACCAAAAAAAAAAAGATGAAAAAGTATTCATGTGAATTATCATCATTGTGAGTCTAATTTGAATAGTACAATTTTTTTTAATTATTATATGGCTTGAGTGTTTTAGAGGTTTTTGTGCATCTCTAAGAACAGCATCTAGAGAAAAGACCAAGAGACCCACTTGGAAGCCATTAAGAAAGGAGAACTGTGAGGGAGTGAGTGGTATAGTGGTATAACAGCAGGTTTTCTTATGAACATCCCCTTACTGGTGTTGAAGTTAAACCACCTTAGCGCTGATTCAGGCAGGTGGGCCGAATCAGGCAGGTGGTCAAATGCCCTGGGGCAACACAGTTCAGAGAGGCCCTGAGTGAAGGAATCCTCCTAGGGTGTTGCTGTTGACTGTAGTACCTGGGGACAGCTTGGGGGAAAGGAGCAGCCCTCAGCAAAAATGGCTACCCTGTGTTTGCCAGAAGCAGAGGCTTGAGAGAGGTAGGTCAAGTTTCCTTAGAACCTCAAAGTTAAGAGAGTGAGTGTTGACTAAACCTGTGAAGATGTGTCAGAGATGGAGAGAGACTACGGGAATCTTGGTGAAGAAGTGACTGTGTATTTAACCGGTGGTAGCTGTGTCTGGGACAGGCTGCAGGGATCCTAAAGCAAGAGGTGTGAGTAGAGTATACTGAACTGAGAAGCCTGTCAGGGACAGTGCTCAAATGAATAAGTAAAACTCCAGGTGATTCTTTGATTAAAGTGTCCATCCTGTGGGGAGAACAGACTTGGAAAACCCATATTCTTAAATTTCAATACAACTGTTGTTCTACTTGCAGCCCTTGTGTATGACCATAGATATAACCGAACCAGGCTAGCAATGACCCTCACAACTTGCTACTTGTCTGCCTAAGTTAATTGTAAGCCACACTGAACTTACCACTAGGTTGGAAAATGTGGGGTACAAATGCAGAAAATAAATAAATAAACAGTGTGTGGCTGCATTCCTAAAAGTTCTCACCCTGGCCGCAGAGCCACACTGCTACAAGAACAAAGAAGAGGAAAGTAAAGAGGAATCCTATGTACAAGGACTGAGTATCTACTTATATTTTTGTTATCTATTGTAGTTGCCTAAGTAAAGCAATACATATTTTATTTTTGGGTGATCACCTAATAAAGGTGCTTTTACTTAAAAAATAATGGCTTAATATTCAAAAGGTACTTATCCTGTTAGCAGATGCTGCTGATCAGATAAATGCTGGCCACTGGAATATTCTGTAGCACTAGCCGGACAGTGTGGCTTTTTAAATTGCTCTGATCTGCTTTTTTAATGTATTGTTATCATGTAAAGAGACAGGCCCTCTTAAAAATTTTCTTTTGGCTGATGCCTCTAGAGCTACGCTTAGTCCATTAGTGAGATGCTGACTACAGATATCTATATGGAAATTACAGAAAAAGTAAACCACCACTGCTTCGACACCCTCAACGCCAACCCTTGTCCTCACATCAGACAGAAAGGCCTGCTCAAGTTCAAAGCTGTTTCACCATTGAGCCTTTGGCACTGCCAGGGATGCCCACTACCTGTGCTCCTCCAGCACTTATCACCACACATCAGCATCAGCGTGTCTCTGGCCCCAGGGGCCCCTAGTGCAGCAGTTCTACCCTAAACACCCATGACCTTCCCATTTCTGCGCCCCCTTTTTTTGACTCACATGTAAAATTTAGGCATTGATCCTGCTCCTAAATTTACCAGCATTAGTCCCAATTAAATCTAATTAGTGTCAATAATTGCTTGTTAAAAAGCCAATCATTGGCAATAATTTGCTCATCGTGCAATTAAATTGCATGCGCAAATCGGGAACATGCCTAAATTTCTGAACAATAATTTTGCTGACCTTTATAGAATCAGGGGGATAATGTGTATTTTATAGGTAGGCATATACATAGGCATACTCAGGGTGGGACTCACACGTATTTATTGGGATTTATTAACTACCTTTATGAAGAGATTCACCCAAAGCAGTGTACAGAAGGTACAGTTTAACATAAAACTTGCAATTTTGTTAACAAAATAATAGTAAAAATTACCAAATATCAAGATAAATGCAATAAGAGCCTTTTACTAAACAATGCTAGCAACTCCCGTGCAGCAAATGTGATGCAGCCCACTCAAAATTGAATGGGCTGCAATGCATTTGCCACACAAGGAATTGCTACTGCGGCCTAGTAAAAGGCCCTAAATAAGTAGACTTGAGAACAGCAAATTAAAACCTGATAGGACTACCATGAAATAGCATCAAAAATATTTGAATTTCGGTGCTGTTAAATGTGATGTCAGGATGATATTACTGAAAGATCAAGGGGCCCTTTTATTAAGGTGCGTAAGCGCCTATGCGCATCCAGATTGGAACTAGTGCCCGGCTACCATTTGCCCCAGGCGGTAATTTCATTTTTGACGTGCGTCCAAAACATGTGGTAGAAAATATTTTCTATTTTCTACAGCATGGCCCTTACCCAGCAGTAACTGGCAGTTTACGCTCGCTGGCTGCTTACCACCCGGTTAGCACATGAGACCTTACCGCTAAATCAATGGGTGGCAGTAAAGTCTCAGCCTGAAAATGGACGTGCGATGGCTTTAAATTTGCCTTTTTTCCAGGCACACTGAAAAATTGACCTGCTTGCATCCAAAATATGTACCTATACTAGCGCAGGCCAATTTTAGGGGCACCTTAGTAAAAGTGCTCCCCAATAAGCACGCAATAGAACGTTCAAATAACATATATGATGCTCACGATTTTCTACAATACAGCTTACTATGTAGCCGAGGGGCCAAGTGCAGATATATAGATGGGGACAAGATGGGTGGTACAAAGTCAGGTGGCTAAACTCAAGGCAAGTTTTGTCCAGTTAAACAAGATAAGGAACTGGTTTACTGTGTGTATAACAAGTTAGTTCAGGTGCAGTGATGTGTATAACTTATTGAATATCCACATGTATCTATGGCTGGCATGAGTGTTTGTGCCTAAGGCATCTACCTTCCTTTATGGAATAGGTGCCGAGTAGATGCATTGCTACAGAATGACTCCCTCTGTATCTGGAAGGAGCAGTAGCTTTCAAAACAAGAACAGGTGATAAGAGCCCCTTGTTAACAAATTAGTGGCACATCACTGGGAAGAAGTATTCTTAACAATCCCACTGTTTTCAAAGGTCTGTGTTTGGCAGACTATAACTGTTTTATCAAATATGATTTTGTTTTCTAAAATGGAAAATTTTCTAGCAATTATGTTCTTCAGACAGAATTGTTATATCCTCTGTTCAGACTCTTGACAGATAAAGGATCTGATTTATCAGGCATTTTCTCCAATTTTGTTCTTTTGAGACAGAGAAAACAATAGTATGGGATCTGCGCCAGAAGACATATTAGAAAAGACTTGAAGGCCTAAATATGTATATTCTAGAGCAGGAGTTCTCAACCCAGTTCTCGGGGAAGACCCAGTCAGTCAAGTTTTCGGGATTTTTTTTTTTTATTTGTATATTCATACTTGTATCCTATAATTATCCAAAAATGAGTTTCGGTTCAATGTGGCTTACATTTAACAGTTGTTAGAGATTGCATTGATTCAATTAAATTTACAAGGTTGCATGATGCTGTGTTTACAGTGGTTGGCAACATAACTATTAATGCATATGGAATAGTCATTGGGTTTCCTGAGAAGATATGTCTGCATGAGATAAATTTGTATGCACTATATAAATTGTACGTACAGTACACTCCATTTAAGTGCACGTTGGATAAGCACATGCTCTGTTTAACTGCATGCCGTACTTCGGTCCCGTTTTTGGTGCCATCAATTTCTATGGGGGACAAACTTCGGTTTAGCGCACCACTAATAAGTGCAAGATTCACTTATATGCATGGTTTAAGACCACTCCTCTGCAGGAAAGACTTCGCATAAGCGCACGCACGGAATATGGAAGCCGATTGGCGCATGACAAAGGGGCGGTAAATTTGAAATCTTGTTGGTTAACTGCCACAGGTAGAAGAAGCGAAAGAATGTTGTTAGAGTGTACACTGGCAGCGGCGGTGGTACGCTACTGTAAGACTTTAACACTGGCTGAATGAATAGAAGTTCTTAAAAAAATTAGAAAACAAAGTCAAGCATCTATTGCTAAAGAATATGGTATCAATCCCAGTCAAATTTCACGTATCTTGAAGCAGAAAGACCAGCTTCTGGAAGACTGGCAAAACAATACAAATCCACAACGGAAACGAAAACAGGTGGGAAAAGCTGAGGAGGTAGAAGATGCTCTTCTTTGGTGGTTTTCTCAAGTCAGGAGCAGTTTCCTGTCACTGGTCCACTGTTTATGGAGAAAGCTAATCAGCTAGCTGAACGTCTTGGACTAACTGAATTCAAAGCCACTGTTGGATGGTTGGAAAGATGGAAGGAGAGGAACAACATAAAATTCAAGAAACAGCATGGTGAAAAACAAGATGCTGATGACTTTGGTGCTGAAAATTAGGTTGTTTCAGTTCTTCCTACCATCTTGAATGAGTTTGCACCTCGTGACATTTTCAATGCTGACAAAAACGGACTCTACTGGCGAGCAATTCCTGATGGAACACTTGCATTCAAACAAGACGAAACTACAGGAAGTAAAACGTCGAAGGACCGACTGACAATCCTCCTTTGCTGCAATATTGATGGGAGTGAGAAGTTGGAACCACTCATCATTGGAAAGAGCAAACAGCCCCGTTGTTTCAAGAATGTTAAGCGACTTCCTGTGTCATACGAGGCTAATGCAAATTCATGGATGACTGGGGAAATTTGGAAGCAGTGGCTAAAGAAGTTAGACACTAGAATGCGGGCACAAAAGCGTCAGATTTTGTTGCTTTGTGATAATTGTGCTACACACAGTGATGATGTCAAGCTGTCTAACGTCAAGGTGGTCTTCCTGCCACCAAACACTACCTCTCTGATCCAACCTATGGATCAGGGCATAATAGCCAATTTCAAACAACATTATCGGGCTCTTGTGCTACGTCGTCTGATGAGCGTTATGGATGACCAGACTGGCAAGGATAAACGTGCTGTTGAACTGGCTCGTAATCTATCACTGTTGGATTCCCTACATATGCAGAAAGAAGCCTGGAATCATGTTACACAGGCAACCATTGTGAACTGCTACAAGCGGGCAAGCTTTGTTGGGGATGTGGAGAGGGACGAAACAGATGCAGCTGTTGCAAACGCGTCAGATGAACAGGCTATTGACATCCCAGCCGGTGTTACTAAAGAGGAGTTTTATCACTACATTGCTGTTGATTACGATCTACAAACAGCTGACGACAGCACTGATGTCCAAATATGCGCCTACACGCAGGCAACGACTGATGATGAAACAGATGATGAAATGAGCAGCGAGGCACATGCTGACGAAATTCAACAACCTCCTGTCACTTTTGCAAGAGTGCTGGAGAGTCTCAACACCGTGCGGGCCTATCTGGAGGCCACTGGATGTCAGTGCTATGACAGTTTTTACCGTCTGGCAGACGTAGTCTATGGAACTCACAGACACAAGAGTGTACAGAGGACTAAGACTGATTACTTCAAGTAAGCCTAACGTCAGTTAACGGAGACTGCATACTGTATGTATAATAAACAGTACTGTACATATGTTTATCAAATGTCAAGCTTCTTTGGGTCACAACGGTTAAGTGCACGCTCCAGTTAAGTGCATTATTTCTTTGGTCCCAGACCCTTGCACTTAAGCAAACTGCACTGTATATCCATCTCATATATATTCATTGTGGATATCTTGAAACCAGACTGTCTTGGTGTGTCTATGGACTGGATTGAGAACCCCTGCCCTAGAAGAGCAAGAGGGACAGGGGAGATATGGCACAGCCATTTAAATGCTTGAAATTTGTTAATGAGCAAGCAAATCTTTTAAAAACTAGAGGACATGATAGCTACCTTCAAAGAGAAAGCTTATAGTATTTTCAGGAAATATTATTTTCACAGAGAGAGTATTATATGCCTGGAATACACTCTCAGAAGAGACACTGGAATGGGAAAAGGAGTGGGAAATACTTAGAATCCCTAAATGGCAAGAGAATGGACACCAAGCATTAAGTACTTGAACTCAAAACAGCAGAGAAATGACTTTTTGCACCTCTAAGAAGGCATGGAGGGTAACCTGCTTGGAGCAGCATTTATAATCCTAAATGAAGACATGAAGCATAACTTGCAAGGAGTGACAGTAAAAACCTAAACACCTAACTGGGCAGATTGAATGGGCCATTTTGGTCTTTAATTGTCATCATTTACTATACTACAGGTGTTACAATGTAAATCATACTCTAAGTAATCCTCCATAGTTTCTTCAAAGCAAGCATTAAGAAGGGTGCTGTGATAAAGTCACCTCCAGGATAGTTGGGCAGTTTCAGTCTGAAATACAAGTCCCAGAAGGCATTGCAGGCAAGAAGCCAGAGGGTGAGATGAAGAACCCGGACTGGACTCCTAGCTGCAATCGGGGAAGACATGGGTGTAAGCTGGCAGGTTGTGTAGAGTGGCTGCCACTAGGCGGAAAGAGAGTTGGGAAACCCTGTGTGCAGGAGCTCATCATTGGTCTCATTAGTCTAATGCTTAACTCAGCTGGTTTAGGTGTGAGGAAGCTAATGGAAGGAGAATGATTGGTTGTGGTAGCTGAAGCCAGGGATTGATTAGGCAGGTGGGAAGGAGTCCCAGGAGTTCTGTTCAGTTCAGGAGAGAGAAGCAGAAGGAGAGAAGCAGTTGCAGGCTGAAAACCCTTGGGCAGGGAGGTCCCTAAAGTACTGAAGCAGGATGAAATTCCTTGGGTGAGAGGAAGTCCCAAAAGTATTGAATTCACTGTGAAGCTGATGCAGAGGAAAACCCTTGGGTAGAAGGAGTCCCTAAAATATTGAACTCTCCTGAAGGTAAAGAGGATAGAAGGTAGAAACTGCTGCTGGGTGACTGAACTGTGATGATGAACTGAAAGAACTGTTTGTCTTGGGAATTGAATTACTGTTTATTGTGCATTGGATAAAGAGCCCAGACTGGAGCCTGTAAGCCTGTATTGAATCCTGGTATGTGCTATGCTGCTGTTGGAACTGTGTACTAGAAACCTGCATGGAATAAAAGTCCTTAAGATTGAAGTTACTGGTGGACATCTATTTCTTCATTGTGCCGGGAGCCTGTGGCTGGAGGAGATTGTTCTATCCTTGGCTGCACAAGAGAGGTACCTGGTTACAGTGCATATGCTGAATTGCTTAGTGACAAAGTCTAGAATTAATAGATCACACAGCTCAAAAACTCACCCCCAAGCTGCCAACAGATTCCAATGACTTCAGACTTACTTCAGCACAGTTTACCAGTTAAAATTACCTGGGTCAATATTCAAAGGTCTGTATCTGGATAACAAATGGCTTAGCTGCCACTATCCAAATAGTACTGTGGAATACTTTTACCAACTTCCTCTGCATTATCCAGACAGTGCCAGGGCAGTAAGGGAGGGTGGGGGGAGTCTCCAGTGAGAAGAATCAGAAAAGGTTCAAAGAAGAGCAACCAACATGATAGAGGGGCTGGAACTGCTCACATATGAGGAAAGGCTAAAGAGGTTAGGACTCTTCAGCTTGGGTGAGGGGGGATATGATTGACGTCTACAAAATCCTGAGCAGTGTGGAGCTGGTGAAGGTGAATCAATTTTTCTCTCATTCAAAAAGCACAAAGACCAGGGGACACTCAATGAAATTGCATGGGAATACTTTTAAAACAAATAGGAGGAAATACTTTTTCACTCAAAGAACAGTTATGCTATGGAATTCATTGCCGGAGGATGTGGTAATGTCGGTTAGCATATCTAGGTTTAAAAATGGTTTGGACAAGTTCCTGGAGGAAAAGTCCATAGTCTGTTATTGAGATGGACATGGGGAAAACCACTGCTTGCCCTAGGATTGGTAGCATGGAATGGTGCTACTATTTGTGTTTCTGCCAGGTACTTGTGACCTGGATTGACCACTGCTGGAAGCAGGATACTGGGCTAGATGGACCATTGGTCTGACCTAATATGGTTATTATGTTCTTATGTTATGCTCTTATGTTTTTATCATTTTGAGCCTGCTATCAAAATAACTATCTAGATAAAGTTACATCAGAAAATTTGCTGTCTTTCCTTGACACAGTTAGCTATATGAACAGTGGACTCAATATCACCACTATCCATGTACCAGCAGCTCTGAACATACCTTCATGGATATTTAGTGCTGACTGCAACCCAGATACCAACCGTGAATATGTCCGTTTTATTTAGCTCAAAACACCAAAAAAAAAAGCACCAGGAGCCTTCAGAAATGGGACACAGTTCTTTATTAATAACTGTCAATTTTCCAATATGGACCCGACACGGGCCGTGTTTCGGCACAGCGCCTGTGTCAGGGGTCTGGTGTTCAAAGACCGAGGTTTCTTTCCTACTGAGTAGGATAGCGATCCGTGCAGTTCAAGAAAAGGAAACTCGATGCGTTAGGAAAGTCCAGTCCCTTCGTCCCTTGTTCAGAGAGCAAACCCATGTCTGGCATTTACAAACAATGTTGATCACAGCAGCTAAATTCTGCCCTTACCTTTTATATCTAGGCAAACTAATATTAAAAGGGTGCTGCATGCCAGATCTCGGTGCCATTTTAGATGTCAGAGTTTCAAGCTAAAAAGACATGCAACTTTAGAGACTGTCAATGATTGTTTTGTAGGGCCTAGCTCATACTGTTAGTATATGACTTCCTTAGTGCCTCAAAATGGAAGTTCCTAAGTTTAGGCTTGCTATTCATTCACCTAAATATTGGAGCTTAATTTAAATGTCTAGTATTGGATAGCAGTGTGGAGCGCCTAAAAGGCCTGTTTACTAAAGAGCAGCAACTGGTTATCGCATGAAGAGGAGGTGGTAAGTGATACACCTAGGGATCTTTTTACTAAGGTGAGCTAATAGATTTAGCGTGTGCTAATGATTTGCATGCACTACATGATATCATTCCCATTATGGGCTAGATTCTATATATGGTGCCTGAAAGTTCCATGCAGAAAAAAATGCGCCTAGGCGTATTCTCTAAAGTATGCCTAAATTTTATAGAATAGGCTTAAATTTCCATGCAGTAAACAGAATTATGCCAAGCGCCTCTCCACGCAACCAAATTTAATTGTGGCCATTTACTCCATTTTTTACTTGGAATAAATTCCAACACCTAAATTAGGCACAAAGCCAATGTTGTGGAGGAGTGGCCTAGTGGTTAGGGTGGTGGACTTTGGTCCTGAGGAACTGAGTTCGATTCCCGGCACAGGCAGCTCCTTGTGACTCTGGGCAAGTCACTTAACCCTCCGTTGCCTGCCGCATTGAGCCTGCCATGAGTGGGAAAGCGCGGGGTACAAATGTAACAAAAATAAAGTGGGTGTATTCTATAATAATGCACATAGATTTTAGAAACACCCACAACCCGCCCATGGCCACACCTCCTTGTCAACTTTGCAACTTATAATTTACATACCCCATTACAGAATATACAGCCAGTTATGCGCGTAAATCTTAATTAATGCCAATTAGTGCTGATAATTGCTTGGTAACATCCAATTAACAGTGCTGATTAGCCAGTTAAACAATTAAGTTACGCGCATTGTTATAGAATACTATTCAATTTCCATGTGGAAATTAAGGCACAATATATAGAATCCCAGGGTTCATTCCTATGAGGATTTTTTCATTTAGCAAGTACTAATCGTTAACACATGGTAAATCTGTTAGTGCACCTTAGTAAAAGGACACCTTAATGCACCTGCTGCAGCTATAAAAATCCCCCAGTACTGCTTTCCCCCAAACAACAGCCTTCAAATTCTCTTACCCGTGGATCTCCCCACCCCTCACATTAAACACAAGGGAAACCCTTGGTATGAAATATGAGGATTCAAGGAGGTGGGGGCATTTGAACACTATAAGGGAGTTCTGGGAAGGGGAGTGTCTTCTAGCTGCACCAGCCCCTTAGAGCACTTCCAATTCTGACATCACTCAACGTGCGGCATTTATCTGCAGTGCTCCGCAAGCCACAATGGTTACCACACAGCCTTTGCAGTTACCACACATTAATTTTTGCAACCAAAGTGCAGTAACTGCAAAACTTTACCACACTTTAGTAAACAGGCCCCTATGTTTCTTTCTATGTCCTAGCCCTCCACTCTTTTTAAGTATTTCATTTTAGGCACCTAGTAAACGTGGAGAGGCATAATCAAACGCGAACGCCCATCTCCATCGGCGTCTATGTCCGAGAACAGGTACGTGAAGGGGCGGGACAGACTGTATTTTTGAAAAAAATGGGCGCCTATCTTTTTTTTTTGATAATACGGTTTGTGCCCGGCAAATTCATTGGATTTGTGCGGATTTGAGCGGGGCGGTTTCGTTTTTCAGCGATAATGGAAACCGAAGGTGCCCAGCTCAAAAACGAACAAATCCAAGGCATTGGGTTGTGGGAGGGGCCAGGATTTGTAGTGCACTGGTCCCCCCCACATGCCAGGACACCAACCGGGCACCCTAGGGGGCACTTGTAACAATTAAAAAAAATTAAATACCTCCCAAGTCCATAGCTCCCATCCCTTGAGTGCTGAGCCCCTCAAATTCCCCCCAAAACCCATTGTCCACAACTCTACACCATTACCATAGCCCTTATGGCTGAAGGGGGGCACCTACATGTGGGTACAGTGGGTTTTGGGGGCGGTTTGGAGGGTTCCCATTTACCAACATAAGTGTAACGGGGGGGAGGATGGGCCTGGGTCCACCTGGGTGAAGTCCACTGCACCCACGAACAACTGCTCCAGGGACCTGCATACTGCTGTGATGGAGCTGAGTATGGCATTTGAGGCTGGCATACAGGCTGGAAAAAAAAGTTGTTAGTTGTTTTTTTATGGTGGGAGGGGGTTAGTGACCACTGGGGGAGTCAGGGGTGGTCATCCCCGATTCCCTCCGGTGGTCATCTGGTCATTTAGGGCACTTTTTGGGACTTGTTCGTGGAAAAAAAGGGTCAAAAAAATGACCCAAATTCGCGCTAAAAACGCCTTTCTTTTTTCGATTATCTTCCGAAGGCGCCCATCTCTCCTCGGCTGATAAACACACCCCAGTCCCACCTTCACCATGCCTCCGACACGCCCACATCAACTTTGCCCATTTCCGCGACAGATTGCAGTTGAAGACACCCAAAATCGGCTTTCGATTATACCGATTTGGGCGCCTTTGCGAGATGGGCGCCCATATCCCAATTTGGGTCGAAATCTGGGCGCCCATCACTTTCGAAAATAAGGCTGATAGGTTCCTAAATTCAGGTGCTTAGTACTATTCAGTTTTCAAAGGGGTAAAATTAGCTACCTAAAATGTAGCTAACTAAACTCTTTGAATATTGACCTCAGAGTTATTGCCATTGAAAAATGAAGCAACAGCCCCGCACTTGTTCTTCCCTGAAATGCTATCACTAAATGATGACATGGCACTCTGACTCTTATTATCTAATGGTTTGATGATGTCAGAATAGGAAAGAACATCTTGAGTGATGTGTTCTATGTTCAATGTGCGGAACAGAATGTGCAAACAAAGAGTGATTTAACCAGGAAACTGAATTGATGCTCCCCAAAAGACACAAAGTAGCCACATAAAGGTAGTATCAGGTCTTATTTTTTCAGGTGATAGCTATCGGTGGAAGGTGATTTTTAAAAAGGATCATCCAAAGCTTAAAAGAAAAATGGTGCTCTCTCTGTAAGAAGCAGTTTTTCAAATGCATAACACACTGTCTCGTCTTTAACCTTGTTTCCTATAGTGAATCTGGCCTTATAAAACTACTGTCTGTGTATCAGTGTTGCCAAATATTTTTAACTGACATGCTATCTGATTTGTACTGACAACTTAGCTCTTTTTTTGCGGCCAAAAACTTTACTGTTGTCATTTTGTGCACAGCTGGAACATGTCATGCTGATATTCACCCCTTTACACGCCAGAACTTATGCTCTTGCTCCAAAGTACAGCAGCTGTACAGAGCTCTGAGCCCAAGGCATTGGAGACGTATGATGTTTTTACTGTCATAAAACTGTTTTTAAGGTCATGTCACTTTTTTTTTTGCACTGACTTGTCAATAAATCTACTGAGAGTTGCCAACCGTGTTGTTTCTGCTACCCTCCCTCCAAATAACTTTTAAACCATTCATAAAATTCCAATCAAATCTGTGACAGAGAGTAGAACATCTTATGACCCCACCAGCATCAACAACTTTTCATGTGCCCTGCATCCCTCTGTACCTTTCTTTCGTGCAGGGAACACAAGCCAATTTGGTTGAAATCTCTTGGAAGTCAGAGCACTTGTAGACCTGCTTTTCTTAGAATGTCATGAATGTGACAAGACAAAACCAGGACCGAATGAGCCTGTTCCTTATGACATAGAGCAGCGATCTTCACTATTTTTCTAATAAGTACCATGTTGGCAAAAAAAAAACCTACAGTGTGAAAGCTAAGATAATTGCTGGAGAAAGCAGACAGCACACTATGCGGAGAGAGGAAGAGTCCTGCTCTAATGGTACAGCTGTTCTGAGGGGTTCCACCACTGATATAGTCAGTCTGACTTCTGAGAGGCATTCTACCCCCACCCCACTTATTTTCTCCTTCCTAACCCATATCCCCCACCCAGCTCTTTTCCCCAGTATATTGTCTTCCAAGTCTATTCCAGCTAGTCCCAATTCCCATCGTTGTCCAGTCCCCATCAGCATAGGCAGTCAATGACTCAGATGTTTAGGCAGGCTATAGTGGGGCGGGGTTAGGGTGTGGTGATATAGGGTGTAGTCATCCAAGTTAAAATCCTTGAGGTGTGACACATTCAGCCTTGTGTCAGCAGTAAAGGGATAGTAGAGGGCACTTTTGAACACAGCTACCTCCCCCCTCCCCCACCTAGTAACTCTTATTGATGGTATTATATACACACTGAACACACTCCAGGGAGATATATTATTTTGGTGCAATATTTTGGCACATAACAAAACAATATCTTTAGCATTCTAGAAATATTTGGGCGTTTAACACTTGGCTCCCAGTCAGCCCTAGCTCCCAAGTCCAGCATCTTCTTGTTGGCCAAGGGAACAGTGAGCTACACTGAACTGCAAGAATGGTATGAGCTAAATCCAAATCCAAAATCTAGTATTACGCATAATGTGAAGTAATACAAAACCTTAAAGTCATGCAGGACCAATAAAGCAAATCTACCATACCATAATAAGACTTACTTCCACAAGTTACACAACAAGGGCCTACCTAGGAAAAGGTAATGCTGTCAACATATCAGTGGACAAGAGAACATTAATATACCTACTAAGCAAACTGAATTAGTACAGATCGATTCTACACAGACATTCGATGCTAGCAGTATAACTGGTCTCTTTCACAAATGCAGAACACAGATAGAACCTCACCAACTAGGGGATAAATAACTACAAACTGAAAATAGAAATATGTACACTAAAAATTAAACTGAAACCCCAAGAACTTGGACTGTGCATACATTGTAACACAGAGAACTAGAAATAATGATGCATTTCCTTCTGTACTGTGCAAAATATAAAGATAGCAGATATAAATTTAAAAATGTATGCATTCCACTCACAAAATAAAAAAAATATACATAAAAATAGAAAATAAGGTTCTTTCTTTTTAATGGACTAATTTAATAAATTTTTGGATTGGCTTTCAGAGGCCCAAACCTCCTTCCTCAGGTCAGGATAGTTTACTTACCTGAAGAATTGAGGTTTTGGCCCGGTATCATTTTATTTTCTATTTTCTGCTTTATTTTTATTTATCTTTAATGTGGACTAATATGACTTCCACGTTATTTCACCTTAAATTTAAAAATACAATTAATTTTTTCTACTTTTGATGTCTGGCCACTTAACATTTCTAATTGTAGGTGGCACTCTCTGGTTACTGTTTTCCTATCTTCTCTTAATTCGTTCCAAGGTTTCCTATCCATTTGTCATTTTTCTCTCTCCTTGTATGGTCTTCACCTCTTCCACATCCATCTCTGATATTGATACTTTTCATCTTTCACTAACTGTTCCCTCTCTTAACCTTGCCATGCTGCATCTTCTCTGCATTTGTTTTCCCTCTTCCCAGTCATGCAGCATCTTCTTCCCCCCACCCCCCCCCCCCCAACCCCGAGCCATGCTGCATCTCCTCTTTCCGCATCCATCTAGAATTTCCTGTTTGTCTCTCTGCCTGCTCAACACTGGCGCTCAGATCCAATATTCAATGTTGGCCTATATCCTTTGGCTGGCATTAAACATCCAGTTTCACATTTGACTGCAGCAACTTAACTGATTAAGCTGATATTCAGCCCTAACTGGTTAAGTGTTTAATGGTTAAAGACAGACCTGCTATTTATGCAGCCTATTTTAATGCTAAACATAGTTGGGTTGGTTTTTTTTTTTTGTTACATTTGTACCCCGCGCTTTCCCACTCATGGCAGGCTCAATGCGGCTTACATGGGGCAATGGAGGGTTAAGTGACTTGCCCAGAGTCACAAGGAGCTGCCTGTGCCTGAAGTGGGAATCAAACTCAGTTCCTCAGTTCCCCAGGGCCAAAGTCCACCACCCTAGCCACTAGGCCACTCCTCCACTGAATATCCATGCCTAACCAGCTATGCTACTAACCAAGAGTATTCGGCGAAGATAATGAGTTATCTCCCACTGCACATCCATGATTAGGTGCTAAAATGCTATTTAGCCAGCCAAGAGCTGTTCCTGACTGGTTAAAAAGTTTTGAATATCGGCTAGCATGTGTATATTTGAAAATCAAATGTAGGCAAGCTATTCTCTCTACCCTCCCCCTCCCCCAACATTAATGCTCCCACAAAAATGCCTTTTGTCCTGTTGCTAAAAGGTATGCACTTTATGGAGTACCTTATGCATATCTAGCCACTTTGATAAGACTAATTTATGGTCCCTTTTACAAAGGTGTGGCAAAAGGGGACCTGCGCTGGCATTGGCGTGTGATTTTGACATTCGCCGAGCCCCCCTTTTACTGCAGTTGGTAAAAGAGTAGTCTTTATTTTCTGCAGGAAATGGTCATGCAGGAAGTAAAGCACTTGCCACACAGCCATTTCGGGGGGGGGGGGGGGGGAGCCCTTACCGCTACCCATTGAGGTGGCAGTAAGGTCTCCAGCACTAATCCAGTGGTAACCGGGCAGCACACAGCACTGCCCGATTACAGCTGGGTACACCTCGGGGATGGGAAGTACCGCCGGGCTGCTGCAGTAGCCCAGCGGTATTTCCTGTTTAGCAAATGGTAAGCCAACGTTGGGCTTACCGTCACTTTGTAAAAGGGGCCCTTAAAGACATATCAAGATACCTGGGAAAATCGCGCTTTACTCTGGTAAATGGCTTTTCAAATTGTCATCAGAAAAAGCACTTATTATGTTTTTTTTTCATAAGCAAAATAATTTTCCACTTAGAAACTAGAGGCCAGCAAGCATCTGGATATTTCTTCTGCTTTTGTATCAGTGGATAAGAAGAGAGGAACAATCCTTGTTAAATGGCATGTGCTGTAAGCTTTGATTCTAACCTCATTACGCTATCACTCAATTCAGACAGACACCAGACTGTGTCACTTCTCAACCACCATTGAGTATCTCTATATACAATGTACTAGAGATGCGCAGTCATTTCAAACAAAATAAGAAATACCAATGACATTTCCTATGTTGTTTTATGCCTTTTTTTATAAAGAAATGACAGAAAAAAAACATTTAATTTTTTGTCATTCCTATCAACTTACGTGTGTGCAAAAAGTAAAAGAAAAAATAAACAAAATAAATGTGTTTTTTTTTAATGTAAAGGGAATGAAACAAACTTTTTCTGTATGTGCATTTTAATACAGTGCCCTGTATCTTTCCTTTCAAGGCAGAGAATTGTAAGTTTAAAACATTTTTTTTAATTGGGTTCATTGTGATGTTTCAAGCAAAACATTTTGTATGCACCCGACTGTAATATGTACTGAGCAAAATGCCAATAAGAGTAACACATCTGGGCCTGGGCACATTATCATTCTCAGCAGATAAGTTGCACTGCCCTATGTAATCTACAAATAATGCAAGCTACAGATCTTTTACCTAGCAAGTGGTGCGAATGTAGTACTGCTGAATATTCTGTATAGCTTATCCTCCGTGTAGGCTGGTTATGTGACGACATGGGTTAAGCTCTAAAATTTCATGTGAAACAAAAAATCTTTTGATGCCCTGCAAAGGAGAGACCTCAAATGTTCTGAACAACAACAACAAAATATTGACTGGGCTTCAATCAACAAGTATCTCATTGTATTCACCAAAGGTGCCTGTTATATTCAGCCCAAAGCACCAAAAATATTCTTTTAGGACCCAATCAAACCAAAATGCATCTTCATGCTTTTTGAATGAATTAGTTCACTTAAGTCTCCTTTGGCTCAGTGTTTGACTTTTTCTAAGTTCTAGCATCCACAGAGCCTTGCAAGATTAGATGCACTAGGAAAGTTTAATTGCCACATTTAGGCTCTCATTATTCTCTTTGGTCTATTAGCTAGACTCCCTGTCAGCCTCAAAAGTAATATTTATCTCACCGAGGTGACAACAGGATGATGTGCAATGTGGAAGGAGGAAATACAGGGCCTAGGGGGTGAGATTACGTGAATCTGAAGAAAGCAATGACGTTGAGTACATGAAATTAAACTTCAGTCAATGAGGCCTGAATCTTTTTCTAGCACAGGGGTATACAAGTTATACGGTAACGGAATTCAAACATGCGTGGGATAAGCATAAAGGAATCCTGTGCCGAAGGAATGGATCCTCAGGAGCTTAGTCAAGATCGGGAGGCGGGGCTGGTGGTTGGGAGGCGGGGATAGGGCTGGGCAGACTTATACGGTCTGTGCCAGAGCCGGTGGTGGGAAGCGGGACTGGTGGTTGGGAGGCGGGGATAGTGCTGGACAGACTTGTATGGTCTGTGCCAGAGCCGGTGGTTGGGAGGCAGGGCTGGTGGTGGGGAGGTGAGGATAGTGCTGGGCAGACTTATACGGTCTGTGCCTGTGCCAGAGCCGGTGGTTGGGAGGTGGGGCTGGTGGTTGGGAGGCGGGGATAGTGCGGGGCAGACTTATACGGTCTGTGCCCTGAAGAGCACAGGTACAAATTAAAGTAGGGTACACAAAAAGCAGCAAATATGAGTTATCTTGTTGGGCAGACTGGATGGACCGTGCAGGTCTTTTTCTGCCGTCATCTACTATGTTACTATGTTACTATGTTAGTGCTTGAGGGATGCAAACAAGTCAGCTTTTCAGGATATCCTTAATGAATATGAATGTGACAGATTTGCATTCAGGGGCCCTTTTACTAAAGGGTTGGCTCCCAGCAATAGGCTTGCTGTATGTCAATCTGGAACAACCACCGGGCTACCGCAGGAGCCCAGCTTCCCACCCCCAGCACGCATCATATTTTCTATTTTTGTAGCACCAATACTTACCCAGCAATAATCACTGCCTGGTTACTGCTGAGTTAGAATGGGAGCCCTTACTGCTACCTCAGTGGGTGGTGGTAAGTGCTCCCCCCCTGAAATGGTCACGCAGCAAGTGGGATGCTAGCTCAGGCCCCCTTTTACCACAACTTAGTAAAAACACCCCTCAATGTAGACAGTATATATGCAGATCTCTTTCATGTACGAGAATGGTATGGGATTTGCATTACAAGACGTATGAGCAGAGACTTGAGGACCTGAACATGTATACCCTGGAGGAAAGGAGAAACAGGGGTGATATGATACAGACGTTCAAATATTTGAAAGGTTTTAATCCGCAAACGACCCTTTTCCGGAGATGGGAAGGCGGTAGAACTAGAGGACATGAAATGAGATTGAAGGGGGGCAGACTCAAGAAAAATGTCAGGAAGTACTTTTTCACGGAGAGAATGATGGATACTTGGAATGACCTCCCGCGGGAGGTGGTGGAGATGAAAACGGTAACGGAATTCAAACGTGTGTGGGATAAACATAAAGGAATCCTGTTCAAAAGGAATGGATCCTCAGAAGCATAGCCAAGATTGGGTGGCAGAGCCGGTGGTGGGAGGCGGAGCTAGTGCTGGGCAAGACTTCTACGGTCTGTGCCCTGAAAATGGCAGATACAAATCAAGCATTCCAACCTGATAAGTGGAGCTTGATGTAAAAATATAGTAAGTTTGGAGGTGTCCCTTTAAGGAATGGGGAAAACTCCAACCTTTGCAGAATTTATCTAACAAATGGAACCTCAAACCTCCAAACTAGGGACCATACCAAAGTACTCATAACACCTTGTATACACAGGAGTAGATTACTATCATAGGTTCCTACTAAGGAGGAAGAAGAGAAAAAAAGCCCAAACGCAAAAACTCATCTTAAATGAGAAAACCGTATGGGATGAAAAACTCTCCTCCCCTCTTGTAAAAGTGTATTAACTATATTAAAGGAACACCAAAACCAAACCAACCTAAACTGACCCCAACCCAGAACCAGACTACCTATAAGGAGACCCCTCGAGAGAAGAGAGCCCCAAAGTAACCAACTCGAGCACTATAGCAGTAAGGGAAAACCCAAACCTACCCACTCTTTTAGTAAACTTGGTAGCCCCCCATTGCCAAGCATCCAAATGAAAGATTTTATACTTAGCTTAGTCCCAACACGGAAGCTTCAAAAGGAACCTGCGTAGTTGTTTTGTTGAGAATGCTGGCAATTAATGATCTACAATCCCCCAAGGGCTCCGGAGCCTTGCAAAAAATCTTTAATTCGACGAAAAAACGCCGACCCTCCAACAAGAGCGCCTTGTTTCGCCACCCTCGTGGCTGCTTCAGGAAGGGCGTTTTGAATCCATCTGCTACTGAAAACGACGCTGGAAACCGAGTCTCTGTCGTATATGTAAGGTATACACAAAAAGTAGCACATATGAGTTTATCTTTTTGGGCAGACTGGATGGACCATACAGGTCTTTTTCTGCCGTCATCTACTATGTTATGCTACTATGTACATTCATTATGGCTATCCTGAAAACCTGACTTATTTGCATCCATCAAGGGCTGAACTTGTACACCCCTAGTCTAGGACATAGAGTATACATAGACCATGTGAATACATTGCTACAGATTTAATACAACCTTACTCTGAACTAGAAGTTTTCCATGAACTTCACTTTGGCAACCAATGTGTCACTTTTAGGGTATCATGCGCAGCAAGAACTAATGCACACTGCCATCCAACTGCTCTATGTAAAATTTCTTCCTCCTGCACCGTGTGCCCTCAGTCTATTTATGGAATGATTATGCTCAGGGACAAGGCTTATTTTTGACAGTTATGATGTGATGTGTGATGTGTAATTTGAAACTGCTGAAAATAACTCAAAAGTTGAAGGCATTAGCGTCATAGATGTTTACAAAATCCATATTCTCTGAACAAGGAACACAGCACAAATACAAAGGTTTCATGAAACAGGCTACATATAGGCTCATTTTCAGGGTATATGTGCATGCCCCACTTGTTGCAGTGGCTTGTATCACGGTGCCTTTCTTACCAGGGCCAAGATGTTCAATGAAAGCAGAAACACCTCGGTATAGTGTGGATTTTTAAATCAGTTGCCACAGGAAGGGCAAGAAATCAAGACAGTGCTAGATGCATTGGAAAAATTCAATAGGCCCCTTTCTACTTTGTTGCAAAGAGAACAAAATGGAAACAGGATGGGACTTGATATGCTGCCTTTCTGTGATTGCAATCAAAGGGAGTCTTTTATTAAGGTGCGTTAGTGTTTTTATCTAATGCTGGAAAGCAGCTGGCGCTAAATGCTGAGACACCCATTAGATTCCTATGGGTGTCTCAGCACTAGCTGATTTCTAGCGCACCTTAGTAAAAAAAAAAAAAAGTGGTTTGTGTATTATATACAGATACTTATTTTGTACCTGGGGCAATGGAGGGTTAAGTGACTTATCCAGAGTCACAAGGAACGAAGTGGGAATTGAGCCCAGTTACCCTGGTTTGCAGGCTAGTCCTCCACTCAGAAGAATGTGACTATAGTGTTACAGAGATTTCTAGCATTGTGTCTATGCTGCTCCTCATTTTTCTTAATTTCCCCTGTACTCATTTCACATACCATGCAGTCTCCCCAATCTCTTCCCCTACTCCCAACTCCCCCCCCCCCCCCCCTCACACACACAAATACTGCACACCTTTCACCCATTCTCCCTTATTTCCAGTGTTAATTCTGTTGAGGTACTCGGTTAAGATGTGGTCTGCTGATTATGCTCTTTCATAACCGTCCCCTTCCTCCCTTAAGTCGCATCGGGTCACATCAGCTCCCCAGATTTGTTGAAAGGTCAGCCATAGCTTCCGGTAGTGTACCCATTCCAACTAAAATTTATTGTTGAACCCCCCCCCCCCCCCAAAAAAAAATCTCACATTTACCTATTTCTTACATTTGGTTCAGCCATTCCCTAAGACCAACCCAATACTTCAAGATGAATTTTCTGGCCACCAACAATGCTATATGAATGAATTTTTTATCCATTCTCTTGAGGGCCAGTGAATGTAAAGGGGCCTCATTTTCCATCAAAAGCAGTGCATAAGTCCATTCAATCCAGGTCCCCACAACCTTCTCTATAATCCCCTGCACCCCATGCTATAGGCAGCAGGTCTAATGTCAGCGCCTATAATTTTTATTTATTTATGCAGATTAGTGTACTTTATAATCGACACGCCTAAATGGGTGTTCTGACAACACCCCACTCAAACTTCACCTACTGGAAATGTACACAGGGTGTCACAGCACACATTTTTATACCAGTCTGAATTTTATACACATGAAAATGACTTTATCAAATTATCCCTAAACGCTTGCCATACATTAAAAGCCACATTAAACAGCTAACACAGATAACAAATTTGTCATGTCAGTATATTATTGTTTAATAGTGTTTAAATTGGAGGCCTTGTGGTACAGTATCCTAACCGGAAACATCATGCATAAATTACAACAAATAAAATATTACAAACTCTTCAATGACTAATGAAATCACAGAGTGCCAACTATGGCAGTGTTTTCTATAATACTGCAGAAATAAAGTTCAGTAAACAAAAGAAAATCATATAGAGTAATATAATGTTATTGTACTATCCTAATATGTTTCTTAACTAGATTTGGGGGACTCCTGTGAAACCATGTTGACAAAGCAGTGGACTGAGCTGGAATGGTGCCCGCTGGAATTGCCCTGAGCCTACTCATTCATATCCAGTAATGACTTTGATCACCCATTCATACCAAAGTAATGATTTTGGCTACGACCAGCCTGAGACAGACTTAAACTTGTGACCTAAACATAAAAGCTCACTAGCACTGTGCCAGACAAAACAAACCATTCAGACCCCTAGTGTAGGTAATATTCAACTGAGTGCAAATGTTTTATACTACAAAAAAATATTTGGGACCACATTTCTGTTGCAAAGTACATTCCATCACTGTATCACTCCTTGAGTATACAATTTCTGATAACAGTGTTAGAGTAAATACTTCACACTTACACACTATTTTGTCCAGTATAACGAGGCCAGAACCAAATAGCAATCTAGTTATTCTTTCATTTCACCATATCTTTTCTCATAACAAGTTGCATATTTGCTTACTGGTATGTAAGACGCAAAACATAAATTCAGTTTATCTATGTCTGAGGCAATTTTAAAGATATTAACAAGACAAAAGTACTGAGTGTTCACTGTAAAATATCAGTTTTCTGAACACAAAGGCAATTTGGGGTGTTCAATTGCTACTCAATTCACAGGAATTTTTGACAAATTTGCAACAGACTTGATCAACCTAATCAGCATAAACCACACACAAAATCCTAAGCTAGCAGGTGGGGGGGTGGGGGGGGGGGGGGGTAGGAGACAGTAAGTGCTCCTGTACCATAGAAAAAGATGTGATTCTGTTCTGAGCAGAGTCCCAACAGATGTGATTCAACAAACTTGCTTCACCTAAAACTGCTCAGACAGAGGGATAATTGTTTACACTGAGAAGCTTACCACAGTTCTATAAATATTAATCAACACATTTTACAAGTTAAAAAACAAAACAAAACAAAAGCTTGCTTCACCACTATTTCATTTACCTTCTTAGTCCAGTAATTCCAGTGCAGTTTTCTATATCATGCCCACACCGGGCTGAACCCTTTGCTATGAATTTATGCTATGCCAATAGTAACCAAGCTTAGGGGAATCCCCCCTCCCCCCATGGACAATATTGCCACAAAATTCTGGTGCTTACACTATTCAAAACTAAAAACCTCTGAATTATGAATGACAGAGTTACTGTATTATGTATCACACACAAAGCCTGCATCAGTTCAAACATATCATTTAATAAAACAAAAACAACACATGAATAACAGATGTCAGCACATCAAGGAATGGAAAAAAAAGGGACCTGCTCTTAAGGTTCCAGAAATATTTCATCTAATAAGCATAAACACAGCATTTGTGGAGATCTGGCTCATTATGGGGGTCTTTTCATAAAGCTTTGTTCGAGTTATCTGCAGCAGGGCCCATAGGAATAAAATGGGCCCTGCTGCAGATAACTCGAGCTAAGCTTTAGTAAAAGATCCTCATTCCTAAAAACATAACAGCATTTAAGTTCAAGGTTCTTTCATTACAAATACATCTAAAAGCTAGTGCAAAGAGACAGCAAAACACAATGGAGAACTCCTACTAATATAATGTGTTCAACGCTGAATACTTTTCACCACTTCAATGTTTCCGCAAATAATCGGTGCTCTGCAAAACCAGGCTTGGAAGCAAATAGAAGACCAGCATGCACTTACCAGATTGGAATTGGTGGCATTAGAATCGTCTTCTGGGAAAGGGATATAGATAGCTAAGGCCACACAATTGGCAAAAATAGTCAGTAAAATAATTATTTCAAATGGTCTGAGGAATGGAGTTAAGGAAATTCTGCAAAAAAATAAATATATATAAAAAAAACCACATACTCACACATTCATAAATAAGAAAAATAGAAAAAAATGTTAAGATTTGTAGCAGTTCTCTTTAAACAAAACATTCCAAGTCCTTTATAGTTTGAAATGAAACATCTGCCTTTTTAAAGTGCTCTCAACAGGTCTGAGCCAAGATTCTCCCTAATATGTCAAAGGCAGTGTAGGCTAGTCGCGTGCCAGAGTAAACATGGATTCTTCTAAACTTTTTTTTTTGCCTTTTATTTATTTATATTGGGGTTTACTTTATTTTGTTTCCCTCCCTTTCCCTTTTAGCTGTGCTAAATTTAATTCCCATATTCTCTCAGGTATTCTGGTTGCTTTCTCAACCTGCAATTGCCAGATTTGCAACCTTCAGCTAGGATAAGACACACCTTTTTCATGGTGTCACCAACCCCTTCCCTCCAAATTACAGAGAAAAAGACAGTAAAAGTATAAAAAGACAGTGAAAGCAGGAGGAAGTGCAATAGAGGCTGTAATGACTCTCAAGATTTTGTGCAATTTGTTTAGTGTGGAACCCATTCAGAGACTGGAGGAAAACCTTTAGTGAATATGACTCTCTTGGGGTATCAGGTAATTATCTCCTAATATTTACAATATGCACAGTCTTAATTTTGTGATAAATATCTTAGTTAGAAGGTTGCTAGTAAAGCTATAGTAATTCATTCCCTCTCCTGCTCCTGTTGGGACGCGATCATCCGGGCCCAGAGGAATCTTCAGTGGCTCTGGAGCCATGAGCCTATGTGCTCAAGTGAAAAGAGTCGCCGCTGAGGCCGTTGAAATGTATGCTTGAAGGTTTTGTGGCTTTAAAAGTATATGTGAGCATTGAGCAGCAGTTGTGTGCTAAATTGATTTAACATACATTAATTTACAAATTAACATGTGTTTCCAATTAGAGCAAATGAGGAATTAGCGTGCAGCCATTAAAGGGCAAGAATGGAAAATGGGGACATTTTACTGCTGCGCTAAATGTGGACTCAGCGCACTGGGAACAGCACTGGTCACTTTTTAGTGCAGCTTAGTAAAATGGTCCCTCAATTTGTTAGCACGCCTTAATAATAGCCCATGTTGATAACTTCCCCTAAGACATATTATTTTACCACTAACTGTTACTATTTTAGTACAGGTCCCATTTAATGCAGTGACTCCTTGGGGCCCTTTTACTAAGGTCCGTAGGTGCCTATGCGTGTCCAACATGCGTCAAATTGGCGCTACCACGTGCCGTGGGTGGTAATTCCATTTTTGACGCGTGCCCAAAACACGCAGTAGAAAATATTTTCTATTTTCTACCGTGTGGTGCTTACCTTGTGGTAATCAGCAGTTTACACACACTGGCCGCTTACCTCCCAGTTAGCGTGTAAGACCTTACCACTAAGTCAATGGGTGGCAGTAAGGTCTCAGCCCAAAAATGGTCACGCGCTGGTTTTAATTTTGCTGCATGTCGGCACAAAAAATGCCTTTTTTTCCAGGTGCACTGAGCACATGGACCTGCGCATGTCCAAAACATGTGCCTACACCAGCACAGGTCACTTTTAGGCACACCTTAGTAAAAGGGCCCCCTAGTTACTAATAACTGGGATTAATGGTATAATAACACATATTCTATGTAAAGATCGTGACTAGCTGCAAAACGAATAATCTATTTTATTTTATAGAGGAAAAGGCCTCAAGAAGCCCCCAGCTTATCAATTTATGGCTTTGGGGCTGGACTTCATCATTGGCCAAAAACCTCAAAATTTGACAATCTTCAAATTCATTTTTATAGGTAAAGCAGTAACTTAGCTTATCAGTCATCTCCTTTCTTAGATGTTCTTCCAAATTGTTACATCATGCACTTTTCAGAGCGAAGCACTGATAGGCCTGCTAACATTAAGGCGTCTGATGTAACTAGCTTAAACGGGCGGCCATTTTCAAGTAAATGTGTCTTCTAGAAATTCACCCTTGCAGAGGTAGTGAGATCAATTGAACGTTTGATCTATCTAAAAGTTACTTTTATGCACATTAATGCCTATTTCTTTGCATCAGATATATGCACACCACCGGACCCTGAGGCAGTTAGACGAAACGCTGGCCATCGTTGGCCGTGGTCAGGATTTGAGGTGCATGGAGGAACAATTTGGAAGAACATCTAAGAAAGGAGACGACTGATAAGCTAAGTTACTCCTTTACCTATAAAATTGAATTTGAAGATTGTCGGATTTTGAGGTTTTTGGCCAATGATGAAGAAGTCCAACCCCAAAGCCATAAATTGATAAGCTGGGGGCTTCTCGGGGCCTTTTCCTCTATAAAATAAGATAGATTATTCGTGTTGCAGCTAGTCACGATCTTTACATAGGATCTCCCATTATTTTGGATTTATCTGTTATATCACAGGAGGGGGATCACCTTCTATCTGAAGTTTAGCTTGCTATATAATAACACATATTAACAGTAGCCCATGTTGATATCATCCCCCCTGAGAAGCTTATAAAGAGAAATCTTCTTATTTGTTGTTATTGTTATTTGTTTTTACTGTATGTTATTTCCCCACCCCCTTTTACAAAGCCACGCTAGCAGCTGTTAGTGTGGTAATGCCGACACAGCCCATTCAAAGTGAATGAGCTGTGTCGGCATTACAGTGTGGCTTTGTAAAAGGTGGTGGGGGTGTTATTTATTGTTTCATCAGTAATTTGTTAAATCTGTATATACTGTAAATCGTAACCCACATAGGGGGAAATTATCAGTGTAGGCTACCATTAAGATGTGTTATTTTAATGTTCACCCCAGTTACTAGTAACTAGGTCTCAGTGCATAAAATGTGACCTGTGCTAAAATAGCGTAAGTTAGTGATAAAATAGCACTTCTTAAAGGCAGCCCATGTTAATAACTGTGCCCCTTAGTTTCTTACATAAAGTAGGCTAGAGATATTTAAATAAATAAAATGGTATCATTTAAAGTTATGCCAGCATTTTCAGTATTTCCACCTGGATGGCCAACTCCGCTGAAAATAATGTATCTGTTTTACCTTACACGTTCGCCAAATGGCTCAATATTGATCTCTCTGTGTTCCAAATATGGAACCTCTTTACTAAGCTATGTTAGGTGTTAATATGTCAGTTAGTGTGTGCTAACATCACAGTCGCCATGTTAGCACAGAGGCCCTTTTACAAAGCCGCTGGAGGTCCAACATGAGGGTAGTGTGCACCAAATCGGCACTACCACCAGGGTAGCGAATGCCCCCAGTGGTAATTGTGAGTTTGACGTGCGTTGAATCTCTCGGTAGAAAATATTTTCCTATTTTCTACTACGGGAGGGGGGCATTCCTGGCGGTAATCGGTAGCGCAGCCATGATGGCGCATGCTGCATGGTTACTGCACGGGTAGCACATGAGCCCTTACTGCTAAGTCAATGGCTGGCGGTAAGGACTCAGGCCATAAATAAGCGTGCACTAATTTTAATTTTTTGCACACGCCCATTTCCCAGCCCATTAAAAAATGGCCTTTTTCCCAACCGCGGTATAAATAGGCCCAGCGCGCTCAAAAATGCGCCCACACTACTGCAGGTCAATTTTTACTGCAGCTTTGTAAAAGGACTCCGCAGTGCTTTGATATGGTTGTTAACGTTAACTCAGAAAGAGGCATATAATGAAATGGTCTATTGAGCAGGGACTGTCTCTCTATGTCAGGTGTTCAGTGCTGCGTGCATCTGGTAGCGCTATACAAATGTTAATAATAATTATAATAATGGTCTACGCCTTAAAGTTAACATGGAGGTAATTAGCATTTGTTGACTATTAATACAGCAGATAACATGATGAACTGCACCACTCTATCTGCAATGCAGTTAATGTGTGGTAATGACGCATCTGCAGCTTTAAGTGAATGAGAATCGGGTGGCGACACCACCAATAGCTAACACAGAGGTTTTGCAGCTAGCACTCATTCGTTTTTCAAGTAACACTTCAGTAAAGAGGGCCCTATGAGTTGTCCCTGTTATGATGTCTTATAAATGTGTATTCTACATTGCTGGATCTGTCTTGTATTAGTTTAGCTCAGGGATTCTCAACCCTGTCCTCAGGAGACACCTAGCAGGCAGGTTTGCATGAGATAAATTTGCATGCAGTACCTCCATTCTATGCACATCTATCTCATGCATATTCATTGTGGGTATCCTGAAAACTTGATTGGTTAAATATGTCCTGAGGACTGGGTTAAAAACCCCTGATATATGTTGAATATTAACTATTCAAAACCAGTTTGCAGACCTACTATGGTAACGCTAATAGAGGATTACACTACGCAACATTAGAAAAAAAGGTTTATAAGTCTTTTTTATTTTGTTTTAAGGAAAATATAAATCCTCCAAAAGAAATCTAAATGAAAAATGTGTGTGCATATCCTTGGGGATTACAAAATCATTTTGGAAACAGAACAGAACAGCATCTAATCCCGAAAAATAAAACCTCTTTAATGAAATAAATACACTCAGACCTTGAATTTTCTAGCAGGCAAGGCCATCCTCTTAAGTATCTGCCATATTATTTGTAACCATTAGAGTGAAGCAGAGATTTATTTTGTCAGTGATATTTAATATTATTTGCCAGTGGAAAAAAGGTTGCATGAATAAAGAGAGCAGTCAGGAAGCCATCTTACAACAGGGGGATATCAATCTATCCATTTCATTTTTTTTGTCCATACTTAGGGTCATCAGATATTGACATGACTCAGTTTTTGACAGTTTCTCATAACACACATTAAAACGTATTTGACGCCTTCATGAATACTTGAAAAAAAGGATATTTCCATTCAACGATGCCAATGCAGGCCCTCCTGATTGGATTTTTCAGTGTTAAGCACAACAGTGCCCGAGGAGGACGGGTAGCGGTAGCGCTACCCTGTTTTTTCGGCTTCCCGTATTGTTGCCTTTTCCTCTGTGTAGAACTAGCTGTTGAAATTGTTGCATTGCCAGCACTGCCCATCAACTTGGCCTGCCGGGCAGCATCAATAGCAGCCTGCCATGACAGGGCTGCCCCTGGAGTAGGGATGTGCTCAGAGGCCAGACCTGCAGCTGCATTTGCATTCATGTTGGCAAGGGCTGGACGGGGACTCGCATAGTTGGAACCTAAAGGAGAGGTAAAAATATGTGCATGTTAGGGCAGCAAAAGATAAAGCATTCTAGTTTAGTTAAAATACAAGTTATTGTGTGCCAGCCTCAACTGTCTCCTTGCCCTACAAAACATATCATTCATTATAGAGCACCTATATAGACCAACACAAGCAAAGAGGTAGGTATCAAACTGCGAGCAACAGAGGAAAAAGCACCAAAAATTGTCCAAAGTTACAATTCCAAGGTTTATGATGCTCAGTGTGGCTATATTTTGTCTAAAAAGGCAGCATCAGGGGTCAGTGGAGGTTTATGAAATCAAAATCTTAGACAAGTCAATATTCAGCTGGCAGCAGTCAGAGTTTTCTTTTAAGGCTGACCACAACTGGTAGAATTAGGCCCCAGTGTTCGATGTCAGGCCATGTCCAGGCACAGACATTAAATATCTATGCAATGCCAGTATATGCTTGCTGTTAGATCTTATGTAAGTCCTGATCAAAATTCAGTTGGGACCCACATAAAACACTTATTTGGGCCCCGGCTGAATTTTGAAAGAAGCAGGTGACCTCACCCCTCTGACTCCACCCTCCCTCCCGATCCTGAGACCTCTGCCCTCCTCCCCGCCAAAGACAACAAAATCCCTCATCAAAGCCCCTGACCCTCCCACACTCCTTGTAGGCCTCACCCAAGCCTACCTTTGATAGCCCTAGTGGTCTAGGGGTCATAAGGGCAGAAGTGATGCCCAGTGGCTCCTGTCTGTCACAGTTCCAGCCTCAAGTAGCCATTACAGCCTCTAGTGGCAGCCATAAGACTGCCACTAGAGGTCACGGCAAGTTTCAGCTTTATTAAGTATTTGTGTACTGCCCATCATAAAATGTCTGAGCAGTTTACATTTTGAGACCAAAGCCATGACAGCCAGGAACAAGTGGGCATCATTCCTGCCCTTAGGACCCACTAGATCAGCAGAACTATCAAGGGTAGGCTCGGGGGAGGGGGGACTATAGGGCAGGGGGGTGTCTGGTTGGGGGCTCTTTTTGTCTTCCTGTGGGAGGGATAAGGGACCAGAAACTACTCAAGCTGCTGTCCAGAAGTTATCTGGGCATCAGCCAATATTCAGTGCCGGTGCCCAGATAGCTAACCAGGCAATGACAGGACTGCTTTTTATGTGGTCCCATCTGCCTGGTTAGCTAACCAGGCACCAGCACTGAATATTGCCGGCACCTACATAACTGCCAGCTCTTCCCCAACTCCACACCGTAAAGCCCTTCTTCTGTTCGCTTTAGGTTTAGCCAGTTAGTACTGATATTCAGTAGCACTGCCTCTCCTTGCCACTTAGATCGCTTTGAATATCGACCACAGAGTCTTCAAAATGTAAATGTTGGCAGATTTATACAGGTGCTGTAGGCCAGTGGTTGTTCTGACATTTACATTTTGAAGACTCTATGACTTTGATTTCATGAATAACCACTGATCCCTGATGTAGAATTTTTAGGTGAAATGTGACCAAAGCACCTATATAATACAATTTGACCCTTTACATAATAACCCTTGGGTTATTTTCGTCATTGTGTTTTCTACATATACACCATACACACGCGTTCTAGAAAATACTTAATGATGTCCAAGTCTATCATAAGGGCACTTTATAAATCATAATAAATAAACTAAAAATGCATGGACTTCCTGGTTGTTTGGGCACACTTTGCTCAGAGCATGCTGTAGGCATACGGTACTTTTCAAGTAATCCTGGTTTTCAGAAAGCAGAAAAAGGAGTAATATTTGCGTCACAGTTTAAGAAATGTCTTTGTGACTTCCAAAATGCATCATCCAGACTGGATTAACAAGGTTACTGAAAAACATGTTGAAAAAAGAGTGGCAGGAAGAGTTACACATATAAGTACCACTATTTACATATGTAAGTGCCAGATTTTGCAAATTGCACGTTCAAGGGAAGTTAATTAAGGAGCCGCATTCTAAACCTCAAACTTCTGACTTTTTGAGGTGTTTTTTAAGGCCAAAGAGGCAAGCACAATTACCCCCTCACTCACTCCTTGAAACCCCATGTACAAACGAACAGTTAGCTTACATTTATGAGTGATTTTCTAACAGGGAAATCTTTTGAAATATATATGAGATGTACATGTATATTTTAAAAGTCTGCCCACACCGTGCCCAGGATGTGCCCTCTTGAAATCTGTGTATATCAGCTTTTCTAAAATTATTACTTACAGGTGTATGCCCAGTTGTACACCTCAACTAACCTTTTGTTCACGTAAATACTATCTAACCCTTCTAACTTAACTTCAAAGTGAACGTTGAGTTCTGTTTTATTGTCTTAATTTTCAATATATCTGTGAATTCATGGATTTTCCTATTACTGAAAGAAAACCAGCCCCTGAGCTGTTTAACTATTACAATATGGGTTCTATAACTTACTTTTCACAAAAGTGCTCAGAGACGCATTTTCCCTAATTTTCAATCCTATTATCATTTTCTTTTTTTACTGTAACCTGTAAAATAGAGATGAGCTCTCTTTCTAGAAGAAAGCTTAGAGCCAATTCTCACGCTTAATGTTGAGCACCGATATTTATGCCAGCTGAAACCTGGTGTAAATGCTGGTCCACAACTCATGGCATTTCAGCATATAAATGGTACTATTCTATAAGCGCAAATTTTCAATTTACCCCTGACATGCTCCTCCCCTGGTCACCCCCCCTTTTGGTTGTGCGCTAAGGAATTTAGGCGCTTGGGGTTACAGAGTAGAATGCAAGCAGATGCATGCGCAAATCCAAATTAGTGTCTATTAAGTGCAATTAATGATTGTTAAGGCCCATTAATTTATACTCGATAGCTTATTAACTAATTTAGTTACATGTGCATCTTGGATCCGCACCAAAATGTTGGTACTGATATTTTAGTGCCATATATAGAATCCAGGGGAGAATGGACTGGACCACACTCACAACCCATGTGATAAAATGAAGCCTGAATATCACTCAGTAATGACCACCACCAAGTATCTCCACAGTGCTGTTGTACCAGATAATGAAATGACCTACAGTTCATGACCATCCACCGAAAGGTTGCTGCAGCAACATACAATTTAGTACAGGCTTCTCCAAGTTCAGCTCTCAGCTGCAAAGAGGCCAGATTTTCAGGATATCCTTAAGGAAAATGGATGCTTACTACCTGCACTGTATGCTAATCTCTCTCTCATACATATTCATTAAGGATATAATGATAATCTGGCCTGTTTTCAGCCCTTGAGGTCTAAGCTTGGATAAGTCTGGTCTGGCAAAAAGAAGAAGTGAAGAACTATCATGAATGAAGGCCTAGAGGACCTCAGCTTCAAACTCTCCTGTTATAAAAGGCAATGAGTGGGATGAGGCATTTTCCAACTGGGTTGGAGTCCCAGAAATTGGGAAATGTTCACAGGTCACAAATAAAAAGCAGCATAAATATCAACAAAAGTATATTCTGCAATCCACAGATATGCCATTTCCTCTGTTGATGATTTCACGCTGCTAAACCCTCCCCCATAGAGTACTTGGGCAATTTTGATAAAAAAAACCATTAACAGAGAAATGGAGGAGGTGGGTCAGCCAAGATGGTGGCTTAGGGTTTATGCTCCAGCTCAGCTGATAAATATCATTCAGCTGAAGTCAGATGCCAATTCTACCTCCTGAGTCTGTTAGTATGACCTCAGGGAAACAAATCAAGTTGTAATTAATTTTTCCTATGTGACTGGCACAAAATGATCAAAGCAGGAACCATCCACACTTTCCAAGTTGGCATCAGTAACTCAGGAGATTCAAGGCACAGGGAACTGCACAAGTGCTCTGAAACAGCCCATCACAAGGAACTACAGGATTACAGGGATTTGCAGTTCAAGAATACAACCTTAATTGAAGTACAGGCATAAGTACATAAATGTTGCCATACTGGGCCAGATCGAAGGTCCATCAAGCATCCTGTTTCCAACAGTGGCCAATTCAGGTCACAGGCACCAGGCAAGATCCTAAAACAGTACAATACATCCTATGTTGCCTATCCTAGAAACAAGCAGCGAATCTTCCCCAAATCCATCCTAATAATGGCATATGGACTTTTCATTTAAGAAGCTATCCAACCCCTTTTTAAACCCCGATAAGCTAACTGCTTTTACCACATTCACTGGCAACGAATTCCAAAGTTTAATTACACATTGAGTGAAAAATATTTTGCTCCGGTTTATTTTAAATTTACTACTTTGTAGTAAGATCCAAGATGGCCAAATTAGCCTAACATGCTATCAGTGGCTCCGTCTGTGTCCTCAGTTTTCTTTTCCCGCTATGCTGAAGTGATGAAGCAGACCTGCTGCCAGAGACTCCCAGTGTGTTGCTGCTTCAAACATCGGTCCTTTTTGCATGGAGCTTGGGGGTTACAGGAATGTTGAGAGGCAGCCTGCTTGATTCACCTGGGCCGAGAGGGGAGAACATGGCATCTCCTAGGCTAGAAACCACTCTTAGCCCTGACGAAAGAGTTCTCCCTCCACACCCATGCAACAGCAGTTCGCCACTTCTGGGACTGCCTGCTGGGGAATCAGGAAGTGTTACCAGTACAGGGCAGTGTGAGGCTCCTGTTCAGCCAGTCATTTCGAATGAGGCGGGGGGGGGGGGGGTTGACTTCTTCAAACCTCTGAGAGATCTCTTGCCGGTTTCAACTCTTAGTGGAGAAGTGATTGAAGTCACTGGGCAGGATTCAAATGGGAATTTCTTATCTCAGGTATTTGCAATACAAATTCTTTCTTTCTTGGTGGAGAGACCTATTCTGGATAATCTTTGGAACTTAATTGCTGACTTAGGGAAAGCTTTATGTCCTCAAATTTTGAATCTACAGAAAAAAAGTATCTGAGGTTGAATTAAAAGTGGAAAAGAATGTGGAAGATTTACAAACATTGTCTAATCAAGTTGTTAAAATGAATCTGATTTTGCTGCAACTCAAAAACTGCAAACTGTTAAGGTGAAAGATTTTGGAAATATGAGGAGCAAAACTGAGACGTTTGAAAATTTCATTAGACTTAGTAATCTGTGTTTTTTAAATTGTCCACATGTATTAATTCTTTCACCTAAAGATATGTTGAAGAGATTTAATTTAAAAATTTGGGGGGTGGGGGGGTCCCTGAAAAGAATTTACTACCTTTTACTCAGGTTTATTATTTACCATCCAATTTATCGGAGAGTCAGAATAATTTGGAGCAAAATGAAGTTTCTTTGGATGTTTTGAGTGTTTTGAAACTCTCAGATACAGAGATGGCCACATGTCTACCCGTTCCACTCCACTCATTATTTTATAGACCTCTATCATATCTCCCCTCACCTGTCTTTTCTCCAACCTAAAGAGCACTAGCTAGTTTAGCCTTTCCTCATAGGGAAGGCGTCCCATCCCCTTTATTATTTTTGGCTCCCTTCTCTGTACCTTTTCTAATTCCACTATATCTTTTTTTGAGATGCAGTGACCAGAATTGCACACAGTATTTGAGGTGCAGTTGCACCATGGAGCAATACAAAGGTATTATAACGTCCTCATTTTTGCTTTTCATTCCTTTCATAATAATACCTAACATTCTATTTGCTTTCTTCGCTGCCACCGCACACTGAGCAGAGGGTTTCAAAGTATCATCAACAATGACACCTAGACCACTTTCCTGGTCAGTGACTCCTAATGTGGAACCTTGCATCACGTAACAATAGTTCAGGTTCCTCTTTCCCACATGCATCACTTTGCACTTGCACACATTAAACATAATCTGCCATTTGGATGCCCAGTCTCCCAGTCTTGTAAGGTCCTCTTGTAATTTTTCACAATCCTCTTGCAATTTAACAACTTTGAATAACTTTGTGTCATCATCAAATTTAATTACCTCACTAGTAACTCCCAGTCCCATCTCTAGATCATTTATAAATATGTTAAAAAGCAGCAGTCCCAGCACAGACCCCTGGAGAACCCAACTATCTACCCTTCTCCAATGAGAATACTGATCATTGGTGAGACAAGATTTCCCTTCACTTAATCCATGTTGGCTTTGTCTAATTAATCCATGCTTTTGAATATGCTATGCAATTTTGTTCTTTATAATAGTCTCTACCATTTTTCCTGGCACTGACGTCAGGCTCACCAGTCTATAATTTCTCAAATCACCTCTGGAACCTTTTATAAAAATCGGTGTTTCATTGGCCATTCTACAATCTTCTGGTACCATGCTTGATTTTAAAGATAAGTTACATATTACTAACAATAGTTCTGCAAATTCATTTTTTCAATTCTATCAGTACTCTGGGATGAATACCATCCGATCCAGGTGATTTGCTACTTTCAATCTGTCAAATTGTGCCATCTTTCAGGTTTATAGAGATTTAATTCAGTTTCTCTGACTCGTCAGTTTTGAATACCATTTCTGGCACTGGTATCTCTCCCAAATCTTCCTCGGTGATTACCGAAGCAAAGAATTAATTTAATCTCTCTGCTATGGCTTTGCCTTCCATGAGTGCCCCTTTTACCCTTCGGTCATCTATCGGTCCAACTGATTCTTTTACAGACAATGCTTAACATCTATAATAATTTATTTTCCAAATATTTTATTAATTTTCAAAGAATACAAATAACAGGAAAACAATGATGGAAAAACCTAGGAAGCAAGAAACACAACAGGTGGGAAAGGAAAAAAAAAAAAGAGAAAGGAAAGAAGAGAAAAAAGGAGGGGAAAGAATCCAGGTGTTTAACAAATAAGTCCTTTGTACTGGTTTAAGGTGTGGCCTGAATAGTTTGGAGGTAGTTGTCCAAAATAGACCAAATTGTTTTCTTAGATACTATCATCCGACTTTTCGCAGCCATGGCGAGCTCAAACTTCTGATGCTGCAGGACTGTATTCCACCAGAAATGAATATTCAGCAACTATGCGTTTTTCCAGTTTTGCAAAATATGCCGTTGAGCAATAGTGAGGAGAATGTCCAATAGTTTTGATTGCGGGGAGGTCAAATCAAAAGTTGCATGAACGGACTTAAAAATTACAATTGAATAAGTCAGGTCATCAGTTATGGGCAAACGTTTTTGTATAATATTCCAAACAGCCTTCCAGAATTGAAAGATCAGAGGACACTCATATAGCATATGAGAGAAAGTACCCACTTGCAGCAAACAGTGCCAACATTTGTCTGATGAGCTCAGGCCAGCAGTAGCAAGTTTTTGAGGAGTCCAATTGGTTTTATGATATAAAAAAAACATAGACTGCAAAACCGCTGCAGAGGAAAGAGGTTTCATAACGTTAGACCAGAAACAGAACCACATATTTTCATCTACCACAGACTCTGTATCAAGCTGCCAATTATGTTGAAGGGCAGTATTGAAGTTGTGTGTTGCGTTAATAAAAATTTTATAAATAGATGAAGCTGTGTGCCCAGCTAATACTAGTGTCTGGGCGTTGGCAAATAAAGAAGGCAGCCGAGATGACAATGATGCCAGCTCAACAGATGCCTTCACACTATGAGTAAGTTGCATCCATTGAAAGAACATAGTAGGAGGTAGAGAAAATTTGGATACCACCTCAGAAAAGGACCAAAAACTATTATCAGCATTAACAATATCAGACAGATAGAAGACTCCCTTATCTATCCACTCTTTCCAAAAGAATGGAGCCTTATTTATTAAGATATGCGGATTATACCAAAGTGACTGATGTGATGACTTACTGAGAGGTATTGCTTGAAATTTGTCGAGGTCCAATAAACATTTGACCGTGGAGACTATAATCTGATTAACTCTATGTGATGGAAATGAAGAAGCAGTAAGAAGAAGCGGTAAAGTGAGAGGAGCTACCATGGCCTCCTCCAATTGCAGCCACATGGGCTTGTATTCAGAAGCGCGGAAGAACCATCTGCACCCCTGCTGTGAAATGTAAGATTTATGATAAGTGAGGAAGTCGGGAAATAAAACTCCGCCTTTTTCCCTGGTGCATTTAAGTTTTCTCAAAGCAATCTTTGGAGGCTTATTTGACCATAGAAAGGAAGATAATAATTTGTCAACTTGTGAGTAGAATAGAAGGGGGAAGACGATCGGAAGCATACTGAGGATATAATTAATTTTTGGAGATATCATCATTTTAATAGTTTCAAGCCGGCCCCACCAGGACAAGTGTAGAGGATGCCAGGAATGCAGCAAAGCTTTAAGGGTTTTCAAGATTAAGTCGGAGTTATGATGAATAGAATCTATGGCGTTGGCGTGCAATTCTATTCCTAAGTATTTAATTTTTGGGGTGGCCCACCTGGAAACATTCTGAAGCTCACTCTGTGGGAGGGAAACACTGAAGGCTAGGCTCTCAGCTCACTCACTCTCACTCATGCACAACTCACTGTCACTCATAGACCCGCCCTCAGCCACACCCCTTCCGGACATAATTCGCGACCCCAACGTTCTAAATGAAGCCTCCAAACCGCTCCAAACCGGAAGTGTGAGGCTCCAGAGATATCCGTTTTGCCCATAGCTGTAAAACGAAAGCATGAGGCGTCCTGTGCCCCACCCTCCCCTCAGAACGTCATCACGAGGAGGGCGGAGCACATTCCAGGAAACGAGATGTCCCCCTGCCCACCCTCAACGATGTGTGCCCCGCCCTCGCGTCACAACGTCATGACAACGTTTGGCGCAACATCGACGGCGAGGCGGGGAAACAATGCGATCACGTCACCAGTGGGGTGGGGAATGCAGAAACCTCAGAGAATCGCCAACAAAAAAACAAAAACGTCATCCTCGACAGCGGGGCGGGGAAGGCAGTCACGCAACGCGATGACATCGACGGCGGGCCGGGGAAGCCACAAGCCACGGAGAATCACCAACAGCAAAAATAAACGTGTCATGGCGGACCAAACGACCCAAACAACTTGCGCCTGGAAGGTGGGGGGAGGGGAAGAAAGCTGCAACTAAGATGACAGGAAGGAAAAGGAAAACCTTGCTAGCGCCCGTTTCATGCTCTTCGGAAACGGGCCTTTCTTACTAGTATATATATAAACAACAATCAGCCTGCCTGCAAAACAGAAAGTAAGCGCTAATGATATGCTGCTATGTTGAATCCTATTTTAAGTAGCAAATATTGGATCCTAAGATATTCCAGCATGAAATAAAAGTCTTGGAGAACAGTCTATCTGGCACTGATTGCTGACTAGAAAGACTGTACCTCAGGCCAATAACAGGCCCCTAATCAAGCTGCATGGTGACCTTCTGTTCACTCAGTGGTTTATTATTAATAGTTCCCTTGAATTCAAATATCCCCTAACAGTTGTATTCCCCATTTTCATATAATTCATCATTCTCCATCCCCACCCCACCCCCCTTTGTGATGAGAATGGAGAGTGGTATCAAAAGGGACGGGAATGGGATGAATTCAGTTAACTATATAGCTTCACAATCAACATGACAGGTAGACTTAAAATCTTTTAAATATTAATGGATTGAATCATCCTATTAAAAGGCTGAGAACCTTATCATATATGTGGGGGTTCAAGCAGATATATATTGTCTTCAGGAAGCTCACTTGCCTCATACACAGGCATATAAACTCCAAAGAGCATATGTTCAGAAATGCTGTTTCTCCTCTGCCTGGCACAAAAAGAATGGAGTCACTTCATTGATTCAGAAACATATTGATGTGCAAATTCTGTACCAAGAATATGATACATTTGGAAGATGGAGCTTAGTTATGTTGAAACTCAATGAACATAAAGTGTCTATTTTGAAATATTTATACTCCTGACTCAAGAAATTACCAAAGAGTTAATACACTAGTAATACATTGGTTGTAGTGGTTGGTGATTTCAACCTGCCTTTAGATAATATTATGGACAAGCAGCCTGCTCCTATAAGTAAGCCCTCTTGGCAAAGAATATTATACCAAATTAATTGGTACTGAACTGGGCCTAAAAACAACATTAAATAGTTAATTCATTAATGAATGTAGACCATTTAAGGCCTCCTTTACCATCTTGCGCTAGCGATTCCAAAGTGAATGGTCTTTGTTGGCATTGCCGTGCCGGGAATCACTAGCATGGTTTAGTTAAAGAGGCCTTTAATTAATTATTAATTAAGTCTAATAATTCCTCCTCCTCTTCCTCGTGCAATTTGGCCCAGTTTCCTAGAAACATCTATAAGGGTACAAATTCTAGGTTCTGTCATATTTCAGATCTTGAGGGTGAGTTTTTAGATATCCCAGTGAATATGTTTTGGAGTCATTTTGAAAGTATCACTGTGGGTACTGTAAAAAAATTGTTGAGAAATTAGGCAAAAGCTACCTGCTCTCTTAATCCTTGCCCGGACAGTGTAATGAGATGTGTTTCAACCTTGTTTCTTGCTCTTTTGACAGATTGGCTTAAGAGCCATTAAAGGGGTCCTTTTACAAAGCCACGGTAAAAAGTGGCCTGCAGTAGTGTTGGCATGCGCTGGGCCACTTTTTACCACAGCAGGAAAAAAGAACATTTTTCAGTGGGATGGAAAATAGGCGTGCACAAAAATTAAAACTAGTGCATGCCTATTTATGGCCTGAGCCCTTATTGCCAGCCATTGACCTAGCAGTAAGGGCTCGCGTGCTACTCGCATGGCAACCATGCAGTGCATGCCAATGTGGCCATGCTGCCAATTACCACCGGTGCACGCCAAACTCGGAATTACCACCGGGCACACACGCTATGTTACAACCTTTAGGGACTGTTCTTGATAGACTGAAGACACAATCTTTATTTATGCAGATAAGTACATAAGTACATAAGTACATAAGTAGTGCCATACTGGGAAAGACCAAAGGTCCATCTAGCCCAGCATCCTGTCACCGACAGTGGCCAATCCAGGTCAAGGGCACCTGGCACGCTCCCCAAACGTAAAAACATTCCAGACAAGTTATACCTAAAAATGAGGAATTTTTCCAGTCCATTTAATAGCGGTCTATGGACTTGTCCTTTAGGAATCTATCTAACCCCTTTTTAAACTCCGTCAAGCTAACCGCCCGTACCACGTTCTCCGGCAATGAATTCCAGAGTCTAATTACACGTTGGGTGAAGAAAAATTTTCTCCGATTCGTTTTAAATTTACCACACTGTAGCTTCAACTCATGCCCTCTAGTCCTAGTATTTTTGGATAGCGTGAACAGTCGCTTCACATCCACCCGATCCATTCCACTCATTATTTTATACACTTCTATCATATCTCCCCTCAGCCGTCTCTTCTCCAAGCTGAAAAGCCCTAGCCTTCTCAGCCTCTCTTCATAGGAAAGTCGTCCCATCCCCACTATCATTTTCGTCGCCCTTCGCTGTACCTTTTCCAATTCTACTATATCTTTTTTGAGATACGGAGACCAGTACTGAACACAATACTCCAGGTGCGGTCGCACCATGGAGCGATACAACGGCATTATAACATCCGCACACCTGGACTCCATACCCTTCCTAATAACACCCAACGTTCTATTCGCTTTCCTAGCCGCAGCAGCACACTGAGCAGAAGGTTTCAGCGTATCATCGACGACGACACCCAGATCCCTTTCTTGATCCGTAACTCCTAACGCGGAACCTTGCAAGACGTAGCTATAATTCGGGTTCCTCTTACCCACATGCATCACTTTGCACTTGTCAACATTGAACTTCATCTGCCACTTGCACGCCCATTCTCCCAGTCTCGCAAGGTCCTCCTGTAATCGTTCACATTCCTCCTGCGACTTGACGACCCTGAATAATTTTGTGTCATCGGCGAATTTAATTACCTCACTAGTTATTCCCATCTCTAGGTCATTTATAAATACATTAAAAAGCAACGGACCCAGCACAGACCCCTGCGGGACCCCACTAACTACCCTCCTCCACTGAGAATACTGGCCACGCAATCCTACTCTCTGCTTCCTATCTTTCAACCAGTTCTTAATCCATAATAATACCCTACCTCCGATTCCATGACTCTGCAATTTCTTCAGGAGTCTTTCGTGCGGCACTTTGTCAAACGCCTTCTGAAAATCCAGATATACAATATCAACCGGCTCCCCATTGTCCACATGTTTGCTTACCCCCTCAAAAAAATGCATTAGATTGGTGAGGCAAGACTTCCCTTCACTAAATCCGTGCTGACTTTGTCTCATCAGTCCATGTTTTTGTATATGCTCTGCAATTTTATTCTTAATAATAGCCTCCACCATCTTGCCCGGCACCGACGTCAGACTCACCAGTCTATAATTTCCCGGATCTCCTCTGGAACCTTTCTTAAAAATCGGAGTAACATTGGCTACCCTCCAGTCTTCCGGTATTACACTCGATTTTAGGGACAGATTGCATATTTCTAACAGTAGCTCCGCAAGTTCATTTTTTAGTTCTATTAATACTCTGGGATGAATACCATCAGGTCCCGGTGATTTACTACTCTTCAGCTTGCTGAACTGACCCATTACATCCTCCAAGGTTACAGAGAATTTGTTTAGTTTCTCCGACTCCCCCGCTTCAAATATTCTTTCCGGCACCGGTGTCCCCCCCCAATCCTCCTCGGTGAAGACCGAAGCAAAGAATTCATTTAATTTCTCCGCTACGGCTTTGTCCTCCTTGATCGCCCCTTTAACACCATTTTCGTCCAGCGGCCCAACCGACTCTTTGGCCGGTTTCCTGCTTTTAATGTATCTAAAAAAGTTTTTACTATGTATTTTTGCTTCCAACGCTAATTTCTTCTCAAAGTCCTTTTTTGCCCTCCTTATCTCCGCTTTGCATTTGGCTTGGCATTCCTTATGATCTATCCTGTTACTTTCAGTTGGTTCTCTTCTCCACTTTCTGAAGGATTGTTTTTTGGCTCTAATGATTTCCTTTATCTTACTGTTTAGCCACGCCGGCTGACGTTTAGTCTTTTTTCCCTTTTTTCTAATACGTGGAATATATTTGTCCTGAACCTCCAGGATGGTGTTTTTAAACAGCATCCACGCCTGATGCAAGTTTTTTACTCTGCGAGCTGCTCCTTTCAGTCTTTTTTTCACCATTTTTCTCATTTTGTCGTAATCACCTTTTCTATAGTTAAACGCTAGCGTACTTGATTTCCTAGTTTCACTTCCTTCAATGCCAATATCAAAACCGATCATATTATGATCACTGTTATCAAGCGGCCCTCGTATCGTTACCCCCTGCACTAGATCATGAGCACCACTAAGGACTAAGTCTAGTATTTTTCCTTCTCTTGTCGGCTCCTGAACTAGCTGTTCCATGAAGCTGTCCTTGATTTCATCAAGAAATCTTATGTCCCTTGCGTGTACAGATGTTACATTAACCCAGTCTATATGCGGGTAATTGAAATCCCCCATTATTATTGTGTTGCCCAGTTTGTTTGCGTCCCTGATTTCCTTTAACATTTCCGCATCCGTCTGTTCGTCCTGGCCAGGCGGACGGTAGTACACTCCTATCACTATCCTTTTCCCCTTTGCACATGGAATTTCAATCCACAGTGATTCCAAGGAGTGTTTTGCTTCCTGCAGAATTTTCAATCTATTTGATTCAAGGCTCTCGTTAATATACAATGCTACCCCTCCACCAATCCGATTCACCCTATCACTACGATATAATTTGTACCCCGGTATGACAGTGTCCCACTGGTTATCCTCCTTCCACCAGGTCTCAGAGATGCCTATTATATCTAATTTTTCATTTAGTGCAATATATTCTAACTCCCCCATCTTATTTCTTAGGCTCCTGGCATTCGCATATAGACATTTCAAACTATGTTTGTTGTTCCTAAGTACATCATGCTTAGTACTTGACAGTATTAATTGGCAATCTTTTGTCTGATTTTTATTGTTATTTAAAGATACCCGATCTACTACAATCTCTTTTGCAACCTCACTATCAGGATACTCTATCTTCCCTGTTATGGTGATATCTTTGAAAGATACCTTATCCCGAACCATGCTCTTTTGAGCGACTGTCGGCCTTCCCCCCATTTCTAGTTTAAAAGCTGCTCTATCTCCTTCTTAAACGCCGATGCCAGCAGCCTGGTCCCACTCTGGTTAAGATGGAGCCCATCCTTTCGGAATAGGCTCCCCCTTCCCCAGAATGTTGCCCAGTTCCTAACAAATCTAAAGCCCTCCTCCCTGCACCATCGTCTCATCCACGCATTGAGACTCTGGAGCTCTGCCTGTCTCTTGGGCCCTGCGCGTGGCACAGGTAGCATTTCAGAAAATGCTACCCTGGAGGATCTGGATTTCAGCTTTCTACCTAAGAGCCTAAATTTTGCTTCCAGAACCTCTCTCCCACATTTTCCTATGTCATTGGTACCCACATGTACCAAGACAGCGGACTCCTCCCCAGCACTATCTAGAATCCTATCTAGGTGACACGTGAGGTCCGCCACCTTCGCACCAGGCAGGCAAGTCACCAGGCGATCCTCACGTCCACCAGCCACCCAGCTATCTATATGCCTAATGATCGAATCACCAAGTACAACAGCTGTCCTAACCTTTCCCTCCCGGGCAACATTTGGAGATATATCCTCGGTGCGAAAGGATAATACATCCCCTGGTGGGCAGGTCCTGGCTACAGGAGTACTTCCTACTTCACCAGGGTGATGCTCTCCTTCTAGGAGACCTCCCTCCTCCAAGGTAGCACAGGGGCTACCTGACTGGAGGTGGGACTTCTCTACAACATCCCTGTAGGTCTCCTCTATGTACCTCTCTGTCTCCCTCAGCTCCATCAAGTCTGCTACTCTAGCCTCAAGGGAACGGACACGTTCTCTGAGAGCTAGGAGCTCTTTGCATCGGGCACACACATATGACACCTCACCAATTGGGAGATAATCATACATGTGACACTCAATGCAAAAGACTGGATAGCACCCCCTCGCTGCTGGACTGCTGACTTCATCTTAGTGTTTTTTGAGTTTTTCCGTAATTTAAAACTTGCTAAAGTATTAAGGATATCAGCCTATCACTAACTTACAGTTCCTCCTTTAAACCCCAATCTTCAAGTTCCGAAAGCACAAGCAAAATTTGTTCACTTACCAGAGAAATATCCTCTTCTCCCAGAACTTATTAGAAGGAAAGCTTTCGCGCGCCGTTAGGCGCGCGGCACCTTGAGCAGAGGCCCCGAGTGGATCGGAACGGACCTGGAAGTCACTCTGGCGAAGGCTCCGAGGATATGCAGATGAGCTGCAAGTCCTCCACGGCACCTGAGAAGGCAACCGGTGGGAGAGCTGGGCACCTCTCAACCAAGAAAAGGCTTACCAGGGGTTAGGCCGAAGCCAGCATTCCTCCCCCTGAGGGTCACCTGATCCTGGCTAAGAAGTACCTGGTAGTTTAAAGCCTTCTTTTTAAAGAAATATGTCGGATGATTTTATTATGAGGATGTGGTGGTTTTTTTAAATTTATAATTCCCAGATGTAGTGTTCCAGTTTTTTGTTATTGTAATCCGCATGGAACTGAGTAGGTTTTGAGAAATATAAATTCGAACTGTAATGTAATGTAATGTATTCAATATGATCCATACAGTTCGCTTACTTGACACCTGGGGATCTCATGTCCCACACGGCAGAGATTTCAGTTTCTTCTCCCAGCCACATTGTTCCTTCTCTAGAATCAGCTATTTTCTGATTTCTTCCAGCTTGTTGGCTAGAGTTAATGAGATGGCCATGGGCAGTACCACAATATCTGATCATGCTAGAAATTTGCATTGAATGCACTAGCCTAAGATAGAGCTGAGCTGCTCCACATGGAGATTTAATAATTAGCTCCTTGAAGGAAGAGTTTGTCTAGTATATGAAGAATGTTGTAGCTGAATATATTATATTCAATGATCCATGTTAACTTCTCTATCTTGTTAAATGGGATGCACTAAAAGCTACACTTCAGAGTGAGATTATGGCCTATGCAGCCAAAAAAAATGGAAGGAAAGAGCCAAGGAAATAACTTCCCTGTTTGATGAAATATAACATCTGGAAAAATTGCTAGCTCAGAGAATGGATAACGACATGATCCTGCAACTAAGAGCTCCCTTATAAGTATACAAGTTTGAAAAGAGATATATATCCATAAAGCACAGTACTACGCTTGATGCAATAAAATGAGATGAGTCATCATATTACATGAACGTTGGGAAGAATAGGACTAGAATTATATGTATCCACGGGATGAATCAAGGTACTTTGACAGTTTTATTCCTCAGAAATGTCAATGATGGACAACCTTGCCAGGCTCTTCCTACATACCATAAAAAGTCCTAAATTAAATGAAGATCAGAAAGGTTTGCTAGAAACCCCCTCTGTTGCAGCAGGAAATAAGAGCTGCTATTAAAACTCTACCCACTCATAAGGTCCCAGTAGAAGGTGGATTCACCATAGAGTTCTGTAAAGTCTTGGCTCCACTCCTCTCCCATAAGTTACAGCTACTGTTTCAAAAAGTTACTTTAGTAGAATTCATAGAAGGATTCTTCGCAGAGGTGAGAATAATCTTATTGATAAAACCAGGTAAAGACCCATGTCAGGTTCAGAATTACAGGACTATATCATTAATTAATCTTGACTACAAAATTTATGCCATAGCTCTTGCAACTAGGCTGTCTATGATACTGCCCTCTCTCATCCATCCAGACCAAACTGAATTCATGCAAAACAGATTTTCTTCAATACAAGACTATTTAGCCATTTGTTGTGTGTAGCAAAAAACGTTGGAGATCCTGGCCCTTTCTGTTTCATTAGTCTCTTAATTCTATAAAGTTGGGTGCCCAACTTTACATGCCTATCTTAAAGATTATCAGCATATAATTAAACAATTAACAATGAATAATTGCCAAGTATTAGTGTTAATTTTCACTAATTGCCTCTAATTGGTAGTTAGACATGTAACTGACCTAGTCATTGCTCTATAAGCTGGGTGCACAACTTCCATAATGTGAAACTGCAACGGGAGATTAGATCTAGGAGGGACATGGGTGGGTCACGGGTATGCCTAGGAATTATGCACACAGCTTATAGAATACTAACAGTTATGTAACTAACCACCTACAGTTAGGCATGAACATTTACACTACCCATTTGACTGGTATAAGTGTCCACATCTAAAGTTTGGTATGGAACTAATGACTTATGCTAGTATTCTATAAACCAAAATTACATCTATAGCAGGCATTTTCTGAGGACAGCAGGCCAAGAATTCTTACAGCTGGATGACATCATCCAACATAGCCCGTTGACTAGCAAGAAGATTGTAGAAATTTCTAGTAGTATCCCACAGCACACGTGTTTGTGCCTTCCCACCCGGCGTGTAAACACAGGTCCCTCAGTCCCACTCAGACTCATATTTGTACTCAGATCGGACTGAATGAGTTTGCACCTGCCCTGGCTCAGTGGAACTACAGCCATGCCCGAAAAAGCATCAAGGTGCAGTCCTACCCTCAGACTCTTTGGATCTTCAGAGGATAACTCCAGAAGACGAAGGAACCAGATCTGCCTCAGCCACTAAAGGGTGATTAGAATCATAGTTCCCTGGTCTTGTTTGAGTTTCAGCAAAAAAATGCATGCAGAATACCCTCCCCCCAATGTAAGATAAAGGCATCTGTCTCTAGCCTGCCGTGTGATCTGAGCCTGGAGGAGAACTGGGGGAAGCTTCGTCCCCTGATGTCGAGAGTGGTGCTGCATGGGCCAATGACGAGGATCTCTCCACAGGCATGGATGGAGCCTCAGGAAGAATGTGGGGCTAATCCACAGTTGGCACAAGTGCCCTCTATGTCTGAGTGGATTGCAACTGCAGTATCTGCATCAGCTCCTCCCTGAGTATGGCTTGAAACTGCTCACCGAAGGAAGGCATCAGCAAAGGCAGGGGAACCAAGACAGAGGCAGCCTGAGAAGATATCAGTGCTGAACCAGAAGTGGGAACCTGGCTGCTCGGAGACTTGTGCACCGGCACCTCTATCAAAGGGGGGAGAGAGCTTTCCTCACAGTGCCAACACTTCTCGGGTACTGGTGATGCCAATTTTCCGGAGCTCCTGGCAACATGCACTGAAGAGAACCAATGCTGCTGCTTCTGGGGCTTCCCCAAGTACTCATCATTGTAGTCTATCAATGCCAACAAGGATGATATCAAAACCATATGTGCCCTCAGTGTTGGATCCGATGCTAATTGGTCCAGGGGCCTACTTTCAGTATCCAATGTCGAAAGAGGTGGAGACCTCCTTGATGCCAGTGAATTCCCAGTGGTTGTTGAAGTCTTAGCAGTCATTGAGGTCGATGCTTCTGATGCTGAAGACGGTGGACCGGACTTCGAGGAGCCAAAAGTCTCTCCGGTTGGACCTGACGTGCCCTCTATGTTCTCAACTACATTTTAAAACAGAGAGAACAAGTTAAGGTCTTAGTTAGGTCCAAAGCATCTGATGCACCATGAGTCAGGTCCGTTACCGAAATCACCTGGTTATATTGGGCGCACCATTTGAAGCCACTGGGGGATCTTCTTGGACATCAAGAAAAGAATCACGGCCAAATTAAATTCCTTAATTGTGGACTATGAAAAAGGGGCAGAGCCTAAATCAAGGTTGGTGCTCAGGCCTAAGTGGGCCTATCGAGCCGCGAAAAAGAAAGAAAACATAAAGGGCTAAAAACACTAAGAATTAAAAGGGAAAACAATAAAAAGTGAAGTTAAAGACAAAAGTGAGAGAAAATACCCACAAGGGAAGGCACTGCAAAAGAAAGAAAAAAGCGCTGAGGGGAGACCGCTGCATTCTCCTTGCTCCATGAAAAAACGAAGACTGTATGAGGAACCACTGCTCATACATCGGGTAGGAAGACACCAGTGCATGCGTGGTGGGATGCCACTAGAAACTTCTACAATATTCTGCTAGTCAGTGTCCACACAGGACTCTGTCAGATGACATCACCCAACTGTGAGAATACTATTGACCTGCTTGTCCTCAGAAAATAGCAGTTCCACACAGAACGGACGTTATAGAATTCACCCTTTGAGTTCAGCCTTAGAGCACATCATCCTAGTGCCTAAATTTTGGTGCCCTTTTGAGAATATACCCGTAGATGCAAAGAAGGTCTTTGATTGTATTGAATGGCCATATTTGTTTTAAACTTTGCAATGGTTTGTTTCAGCCCAGGCTTTATTAAGATGATCAAGGTTTTATATAGTAATCCTACAGCCAGACTAATGATTAACATGCAACTTACCTTCCCATTTTGACTTGCTCAAGGAACTCACCAGGATTGACCCCATCCCTATTTTTATTTAATTTAGTATTGGAACCTTTGGCTCTAGCAATTAATCAGCATCCACTAATCCAAGGGATAAGAATACAAAGCAACATGTACAAAATTTATATTAATGCTGATGATATCTTACTATACCCTAATAACCCCAAAATGTCAATCCTCCCTTTGCTGGATTTAGGGGCCCATCTGCTAAGCCTCAGTAGGGCTACTGACTGGGTAGCATGTGTCAAATTGACCCTACCACCAGGGAAGCATGGGTGCCCAGTGGTAGTTCCAAAGTTGGCGTGCACAGTTTCCGATGGTAGAAAATGATTTTCTATTTTCCACTGGGGGGGGGGGGGGGGGCATTCCTGGCAGTAACCAGCAGCATGGCCACATTGCTGCCTGCTGCCTGATTGCTGCATGAGTAGAGCGTGAGCCCTCACTGCCTTCTAAATAGGATGTGGTAAGGGCTCAGGCAGTAAATAGCTGCGCACAGATTTTAATATTAGCACATGGCTATTTACTGTCCCATTTTAAAAAAGGCCTTTTTCCCGCTGCAGTAAAAAAATGGCCCAGCATGCACCAATTTCATATGCCAAAACTAGCACAGACCACTTTTTACCATGGCTTAATAAAAGGGCCCCTTAATTATGAATTTAACACAGTGTTCTGGATACAGATTCAAACGGGGTAATAAAGAGATATTGCTCCAAAGGATTATTTGATCATTTCCGTTCATGTGGTCATCTGAAAGAAATCAAATATTTAGGTATTCAGTTTCATTCTGATTTAGAATCCACACTTGAGGCTAACAGCATGGAAAATATAAAGAGCCCTCTATACAAAATGGAGTCCTTTATTCCTCACTTGATAGAGGAAGCTAAAAACAATTAAGATGACTATTATGCCAAAAAATTATACCATCATAGCATGTTACCCTTCTCTGTACCTTTTCTAATTCCACCGTATCTTTATCTGGACTAATACAAAGGCATTATAATGTCCTAATTTTTGTTTTTTTTATTCCTTTCCTAATAACACCTAACATTCTATTTGCTTTCTTAGCCACCAGCCAAACAGAGAGGGTAACCAGCATACACAGAAAGTATACAAACAAAAGAGCAACACTGGGCCTTCAAGACTGAGACAACAGGAGTATTTTATTGATAAATGACCCGACACAAGCCATGTTTCAGCGTTAAAAAACGTCTGCCTCAGGGGTCAGAGATTGGATGTAAATAATGTAAACAATGTATGACTCCAATACCTCCGAACGGGAACGGAGAAAATCTTTAAAGCCAAGTGTGCCTTGTGAAAATAGCAGCCGCAATAAAGGCAAAAACTCCTGCATATAGCCTTGTATTTTGCAAATGCAAATACTGAAATCCATTTGCAAAATACAAGGCTATATGCAGGAGTTTTTGCCTTTATTGCGGCTGCTATTTCCACAAGGCACACTTGGCTTTAAAGATTTTCTCCGTTCCCGTTCGGAGGTATTGGATTCATACAAGATTTGGACGTCCCCGATTGTATTATCGAAACAAGAGATGGACGGCCATCTTATTTCGATAATACGCGTTGCCCCGCCCCTTCGCAACACCGTCCTTATAGTTGGGTGCCCTTAGAGATCGTCATCCCCGTTCGAAAATGCCCCTCCACGTAATTTTGTTCTTTATAATAGTCTCTACCATTTTGCTCGGCACTGACGTCAGGTTCACCGGTCTATAATTTCTCGGATCACCTCTGGAAACATTTTTAAAAATCAGTGTTGCATTGTCCACCCTCCAATCACCCAGTACCATGCCTGATTTTAAAGATAAATTACATATTACTAACAATAGTTCTGCAAGTTCAATTTCAAGTCTATCAGTACTCTTGAGATGAATACCATCCGGTCCAGGTTATTTGCTACTCTTCAATTTGTCAAATTGCGCCATCTTCCAGGTATATAGAGATTTCATTCAGTTTCTCTGACTCATCTGCTTTGAATACCATTTCTGGCAGCAGTATCTCTCTCAAATCTTCCTCGGTGAAGACTGAAGCAAAGAACTCATTTAATCTCTACACTATGGTTTTGTCGTCCCCGAGTGCCCCTTTTACCCCTCAGTCGTCTAGTCTTTTGCCAGCTTGTTGCTTTAATATACCTAAAATGTTTTTACTATGTGTTTTTGCCTCCAACGCAATCTTTTTTTCAAAGTCCCTCTTTGCCTTCCTTGTCAGTGCTTTGCATTTGACTTGCAATTCCTTATGTAGTTTCTTATTATTTATTTATTTATCACATTTGTATCTCACCTTTTCCCACTGATAGCAGGCTCAAAGTGGCTTACAAAAATATTGTAGTAAGTTACAATGCAAGAAGTACAATTTTTCAAATTTAGCAGAATAAGAAAAATAACAGTTAAACAACGATGGGTATTGAAGTAGGATATATTTTGAGTCGGATCCTTCTTCCATTTTCTGAAGGATTTTCTTTTAGCTCTAATAGCTTCCTTCACCTCACTTTTTAACCATGCCAGCTATTGCTTGGCCTTCTTTCCTCCTTTTTAATACATGGAATATAACTGGCCTGAGCTTGCAGGATGGTATTTTTGAACAGCATCCATGCCTGAGCTAAATTTTTGACCTTTGCAGCTGCTCCTCTATGGCTGATGAGAATGTTATTCAGAATAGGGACGTCCAAGTCAGTACATCCCACATGGATATCCATCTCACATGTATTTTCAAACAGGATGCAGCCTGTTTGAAAGTGTATGAGATGGACGTCTGTGCACTGGAAACATCCAAATTTTGAACACGGGAAAACAAAGGACATGGATGTCTATATTGCAGGTTTCTTAGAAAATAACCATACAGACATCCATGTAGAGCAGAGGGTCAGCTTAGTGGTTAGTATGGTGCACTGTAAGCCAAGGGTTCAAATCCCATTTTAACTCTTTTTTTTTTTAATTGTGAGCCCTCCGGGAACAGAAAACCAGCTATTGTACCTGAATAAAACCACTTCAATAGCCTTCAGACTAATATATTTAGATACAGTAGGTATTTTTCTGTTTCTGGAGGACTCACAATTTTTAAAAAAAGAAAGAGTTGAAGTGGAATTTGAACCTGGGTGCCTTGGTTTACAGTCCATTGCATTGACCACTAGGCTACTCCTCAGACCTGCTTCCTACTGTCTTAATGCCCATAATACCTGAAGCTGTCATAAAGTGTGGTATCCTCTTCTGGTTTCACTTTGGGGAGAGGAATGAGGACAACAACCACTGGGGGATTGAGGAGGTACAATGCCTTAATCTCTCCAGTGGACATCTGCTCAATAAGAGCACCTTTCTGCAACCTGGACATTCCTAAAACAGGTCTAATTAAAGATGTCCTTCTTCCCTTTCGGAGATTGCTATTGGGTTTTCAGATTTCAGGTCCTCCTTAGTTGCTCCCAAAACATACCCTGAACATGCCCCCTTGCAATTTGGATGTCTGGCAGTGTTGGACATCCAAATCCTGCCTTTGCAAAACCAGGATTTGGACATTTGAAGCACATGGACTTCCATTTTGGCACATCCATATTCTTCAAAAATAAGCGCTATATTGTATTATTGTCCCATAATGCATTGTCTTAAAAATCTTTAATTTGTCCAAAGACTTCCCTTTCCAAATAATAATCTTTAAATCAATCTACAAAAACCTCTTACTTTCTCAAAACATAAAAAGCTGTTGGACTGATATCATTGGCCTGCTAGGCAGTACTTCGTAACTGGAAATTTACTTCTCAGCTAAATGTTTACTATTAGTTGGCAACTGAATGTGTGTGTATACATAATCATCACTGTACTGGGAGAGATTAAGGGTCCATCAAGGCCAGTATCCTGTTTCCAACAGTGGCCGTACTGTATGTGAAGTAATGAGATATAAGCAAACATTACCACTACTTATCATTTCTATAGTGCTATTAGATATATGCAGTGCTGTACACAAAACATGTATGAGAAAATCCCTAATCAAAAGATCTTACAATCTATTTATGACAGACAGACAGACAGACAGACAGAGGAGAAATAAGGGATTAGGGAGTTATTTAATGGGAATGATTAAAACAGACATGAGTACTAAACAGGTGAATAAGGTTTAAGATGTAAAAGAGCCTTTGAAAGGTAAGCTTTTAGCCTAAATCAGGGACAGGGTTTGACATACCAATTCAGGCATACGAAGCAGCAAGATAAAAGGAACAGAGTCTGGAGCTGGCAGTGGTGGAGAAGGGTACAGATAGAGAGACTTACCTGATGAATGGAGTTCCCTAGGAGGTGTGTAGGGTGAGATAAGAATAAAATACTGAGGAGCTGCAGAATGAATGCACTTGTAAGTTAGTAAGAGGAGTTTGAACTGTATATGAAAATGAATAGGGAGCCAAAAAAGGGGGGGTTATGTGAGTATAGCGGACCTAGTGCAAGACAATTCGTGCAGTGGAATTTTGAAAAGATTGAAGGGGAGAGAGCTGGTTTGGAGAAGCAAGTTGCAGTAATGTAAGCATAATATTATGAGTGGATCATCCATCAGTTCTAGCAACCTATTCAATAACATTTGGAAGGACTGAATCATGTTAGCAGGTTATGATCCTTCTTCCCTTCCCCCCTTCCTTCCCTTACCCTTCCTGTTATACCAAATAAGTTAGCTGGAATATTGTGTTAGACTATAACACTAAACATTTCTGATTACTTTTTGTCAGACTGGTATCAGGTAAAATCAATAAAAGTTTGGAACTTAAAACAATCCTAAAAAATAAATATTATGAATAATTAGTTCCCTACTTTCACTCTTGAGAACACTATTATCCAGGGTGTATCCAGAGAAAGGGAAGACCTGGGAAGGGTGGATGGAAGGTCACTGTACTGTGAAGTGTCAGTGCTGTCAGAATACTTTACTATATATGGAAAACTCTGGCCAGATGCTGAAAGCACTCCCAGCCTTCAGTTCTTATTGCTATAATGTAACTCTGCATATCAGTGTTAATACATTAATAAAGTATAAAGCACTATATTGATACTGTTCATTTACCGGTGCATGTGTGGTTTACTTTGTTATTTATATTATCAATAGAAATCAAACAAAATAAAACATGGAAAAGAAAATAAGATGATACCTTTTTTATTGGACATAACTTAATACATTTCTTGATTAGCTTTCGAAGGTTGCCCTTCTTTATTACTACACCAAAATATGTGACCACCTCTAAGAAAAAGGTGACTAAAGTCACCAGAAACAAACGACAAAAAAAGAGATTTTAATGAGTTTTGTTACAGCAAACAATTTGTACTATAAGAGTCCAAACCCCATCCTTTTATGTGAAAAAATAAAAAAGTTACAGAAGTTCATACATGTAACTTTTTCAAATTGCTTAGAGACCCAAGACATGAAAAAGTGACAATTCTCAACCTTTTGGATCTGCGACTTTAGTCACCTTTTTCCAGAGACAGTCACATATATTCTCCTGAAAGATTCTGTGGGAAGCAATACTCTGAGAATACTTCTTTTACACAAATAGCCAGGCCCATTAAAAACACATGCTGTGGGTCTTTTTTTTGCAAAGTTAGGAATTCAGTCACTCTGCACATCACACAGAATTACAGTTTAAAATTAAATGGAAAAAATAGCATCTACTTCTGAAGTATTACATTTGAAGTCCAATTCTGTTCATGTTGTCTGGGATGGAAAAAGGACGTCCAAGTTAGGACACTCACAGTTTGTAACATACTTTACAAAAGGCTTGCTGAATGTGCAGCATTTTAATAAAATAGGTATAAAGGCCTAGGGGAAAACACATGTATTTGGTGGCAGCTACAGAGGGAACAGCAGTACAAAGAAACATGTATAAGCAAAAAGAGTGGCTTAGAACACGTAGCTACATGTGCCAGCACTTACATGTATAAATAGTGGATTCTGCAAAACTGTACGTACACAGGGAGCCAACTAAGGAGCTGAGTTCTGAAACTCAAATTTTTGCCTCTTTCAGGTGATTTTGAATGTCAGAAAGTTCAGCACAATTCCCACTTAATTCTCAAATCCTGTGGTCCAAGTAAGCAGTTACTTGACAGCTATGTGTGCCTTGGCGCAGGTGTAAATACTGATAAGGAAATGTTTAACAGGGGATTTGAGGCTATTCACCCTTCCATGGACAAATTCTTTGAACGTGCATCCATAGCAACATGGTTAATTAATTTTAAAAAAACAGGCTTATTTGGAATATAACAAGGCTGCAGTTTTGCTTTATTGGTGTAATACAAAATTATTAACCCGAGCAGTGAATAAGAATTAAACTCGAGCCATAGCAAATTATGGACATCCTGCGGTACATAGCTAGGCATCCAAAGCAAACTTTAAACAAACCAATGAAAACCCCTTACCCTGCCATGCCAGCTAGAGCAAGGACAGGTTGTGAACATAAGCCTAACATTGACTGCCCAGTGAATGTTAAGGTCGTGTTCAAAGGACCTCTTTTGAATGTGCTCCTAGCTCAAGTACCCACCCCCCCAAGCTGCGACAATATAATAAAGTAACCTTTACCATAAGGGGGGATGGTCAGGTAGCAAGACGCCTCCAAGGAGCAGGAAGAATCCTGCTCACCGAAGGCAATGCCTTAAGAATTGCCGATCCAACTCCTCTCCCAGAATGAAAAAGAAACCTCTGGTTAGGAGCCGCTTTCCGCAGCATCCCAGTTTGAATTGCTGCCTAATCTTGAGGCTCCTTGCCAAGAGCAGCAGAGCTTTCTGGGACCTCCGTCACTGGCAAAGGCCAGCAACTTGGCTTCTCAATTCCCCCCCCCCCCCCCTTCCACACACACACAGCCTGGATGAGGCAGACTCCTCCTGAAGCCTGTCATGATTGCCCACGCCGGCCTCATGGTGAAGCTCATCCCCCCCCCCCCCCCCCATTAAGATCGAGCTCCACACCCACTGGTTACCCTCAAAATTATGGATTATATGTGTATCCAAGCAACCTTATGACAACTAATGCTGCCTCTCTCCTTACATTGAGAAAGAAAATCTTATCCCAGTTGTGCATACCATGATAACATCAAGACTGGATTACTGTAATGCACTCTACAATGGCCTGAGTACAAAGGGTCTAATTGATTCAGAATGCTGCAGCAAGACTCATAGAAGGTTGCAAGCGATGTGACCACATCACACCATTTTTGCAAAAACGTAATTGGCTATCAGTACAATACAAGGCTAAATTTAAAATTCTATGTCTGATCTTCAAGGCCCTTAAAGGAAATGGCCCAAAGTACTTGAAGAATAGGATGATCCTCTACACACTTCCAAGGACACTAAGGTCCTCCCAAGGAGTATCTCTAACCACACCCTCTCCAAAAGTCATTACACAATGTGATACCCTCAAGCGACCCTTCTCCAGAGTAGCCCCTACACTCTGGAATGCACTCCCTGAAAGGCTCCACTTAACACAAGACTATCGCTACTTCAGGAAGCAGGGGAAAGCTTGGATCCTCAACCAGGCCTTTAATAGAAGAAGTAACTTTGTCTCACTCACACACACAAGGAGTGACTTGGGCTGCACATACTCCAGCAGGACATGTTTATCCACTCCTACCTTAACTGTGATAACATTTAGTCATCTCTCTGACCTCATGTGCAACATTCTTTAGTCACCTTATTTTCTAACTCCTCTTACTGTCTTACCTATATGTTCCATCTTTGCTTATACCCTACGCTGTATATTAAAATGTTCTAGTACATATTGTGTTGACATTGTAAATAGTATACTATGCCGTACTTTGTATTGTTATTTGAGTATTTTTATTGCAGTAATTGTCTATTGCTTATGTTTGATTTATTCTACTGTACACCGTCTTGAGTGAATCCTTTTAAAAAGGTAGTAAATAGATCATAATAAATAAATAAAATATTTCCATAGCAAAATAGGGAATACATGTATAATTTTTACGGTCCTTCTCAGAACATGACCTCTTCAATCTGTGCAAGCCGGATTCATACATGTATAAGTAGCACTTCTTCTAAAATCACTCCTTATACATGTATACCAATTTATCTATGTAAACAGTGGTTTTACATGTGGAAACCTTCTAAAATCACCTCCTTGGAGGTTAATAATGATGGCAGTTTAAAAAGCATTTTACCCTCAAAATCTGGGGCCCTGACTATTGCTCACCCTCAATATGGAGGAAAGTACATGTGTTGCTGGGGCAAAACAAGGACTGGAATAGCTTGCTCCTCATGACACTGAACCAGATGGTGACTAGAGGTAGTTTACCCCAGGATTCTCTTTCTTTCCATGCTACCCCATTCCCAATCCTTCTCCACCGTTCGATCTCTAACTCCCCTATCATCTATTCCTTCTGATCTCTGCTTTCCTACCCATATTTAATCTATGAACCTGGCCCCCCCTGCCCCGCCCTATAGCTCCTGATGATTTCTCCTCTGGATGCTCTGCAGTCAATTCTTTTAATCTATCTTTTTACAACTCTTGCTTATGTCTGAGCTCAGTGGTGTGCTGGAGCCTACTCGCACTGGCTCTGCAGAGCCAGTTGCTAACTTTAGACCAATTTTGCAAGCCGGTTGTTATCATATTTAGTTGACTATAAGCCGAGATTTTGGAGCTTTTAAAAAAAAAGCCCAAAAATTGGGATCTCGGCATATAGTCGAGTTTGCACAACATTTCTGGTCTTTCTCTCCTCCTCTATCTCTGCCCCTGCCCCTCGCAGTGACAGCAATTCTCCTTACCGACTTGCCGCTGCCTTTGAACTTGAAGCTACCAGTGTCACAGAACTATGGTAACTGCAAGCTGTGCCACTGCGGGGCCTTGCGCAGCTGCGCATGCTCAAGGTCTGCAGGATCGGACAGGCATGGTCAAGGCTCCTCACTGCCAGCCCCGCTTGCAGATACCTTCTGTGTCAGCGGTAGAAGCTTTGGATACGGAACAATGAACTTTGTTTTGTTTTGCTGAGCTGCTAATTAAAACGGTAAGCTGTTTAAAGATTATTTTCTGAGCCTTTTCTGTTATATATGCTCAGATAGTTCTAAATAATAATTAAATATACATGTGTTTTTGTATATTTTATCATACAGTTTGTTTACCCTGTTGAACAGTATTTTCACAAGCACATTCAATAAGTTTTTTAAGAATAATAATAATAGTTACTCTTTTCTGAGCTTGATAAACAGCTATATTAATTTTATGTGTCAGAAAGTTAATTAAGTGGTAGAACAATGGTGTTTTATTTTTTCATACACAGCACCATTATCATCTGGTACCTATTTGGTATGTCTTGCGAGTTCAGTATTATTAGACACTTTTTGGGGGCCTTTTAGGAGTGAGGATTGCAATAGGAGCACAGAAGGCAGGATATTCAGTCTTGAAGATTCTTAGGAGCATTCTTGTTGATGTTCTATGGTGTTTTAAAGTCAGTTTTTAAAGCGGTATTTTAAGATCATTAAAGTATTCTAATGCATTTTTTCATGGCAATGTATTTTTGCACCTGAATTCAATTTTCTTTTTTCTTACAATGTGTTACAGCAATACATTTTTGAATGACTCTGTCGAATTTTATGTTATTTGGAGTATTTATTTGGTAAGACATGCAGATTGTAAATTGGTTGCTACACACATCCTTTGTACCAAAATAATTGACTTAAAATGACTTGGAGAAAATCCACTGCTTTTTTCTAGGATAAGCAGCATAAAATGTACTGTTTTGGAACCTTACCAGGTACTTGTGACCAGGACTGGCTACTATTGGAAACAGGATGCTGGGCTTGATAGACCTTTGGTCTGTCCCAGTATGGCAATACTTGTATAATAAAGTTTCATACATATTATAACATAGTAACATAGTAGATGACAGCAGAAAAAGACCTGCACGGTCCACCCAGTCTGCCCAACAAGATAAACTCACATGTGCCATTTTTTGTGTATACCTTACCTTGATTTGTACCTGTCTTTTCAGGGCACAGACCGTATTAGTCTGCCCAGCACTATCCCCACCTCCCAACCACCAGCCCTGCCTCCCACCACTGGCTAAGCTTCTGGGGATCCCTTCCTTCTGAGCAGGATTCCTTTATGTTTATCCCACGCATGTTTGAATTCCGTTACCGTTTTCCTCTCCACCACCTCCCGCAGGAGGGCATTCCAAGCATCCACCACTCTCTCCGTGAAAAAATACTTCCTGACATTTTTCTTGAGTCTGCCCCCCTTCAATTTCATTTCAATCTCATATGTACAGTTTTTTGGTTTTGCATGCCCCGCCAGCCAAATAGACTTCCGCCACTCCTCACTGTTTGTTTTTCGGCTCTGAGCAGCATGCCAGGACTTCTAGTGCGTTCTCTGAGAATGCGTGAAAAGTCCCGGCATGCTGCTCAGAATCAGAAACAAGCAGTGGGGAGTGACAGCAATCCATTTATTAGGTTGTGGAGCTCAGCATTCCTGCCAGCAAAAGAATGCCTAGCATGCCTGCACAAGGGGGGGGGGGGAGGAATGCATTGCCCCCCCAGGCCACCCTCCCCTCCAGATTGCAGGGCTGCACCCAGAGAGAGAGCCTGTTGTAAAAAATTAACCAGCACACCACTGTTTCAGCTATACGGTGACCGTATTACCATGCTGTTCACTTGGTGTTGGCTAAGGTCACCAGAGCAATATAAAGGAATAACTAGTGAAGTAATTACATTTGCTGATGACATAAAGTTATTTGAAGTTGTTAAATCGCAAGAGGATTGTGACAAATTGCAAGAGGACCTTATGAGACTGGGCATCCAAATGGCAGAAGACTTTTAATGTGAGCAAGTGCAAAGTGACGCATGTGAGAAAGAGGAACCCAAACTATAGTTACATTAGGAGTCACCACCTAGGAAAGGGTTCTAGATGTCATTGTTGATGATACCTTGAAACCCTCTGCTCAATGTGCAGCAGCGAATAAGAAAGCAAATAGAATGTTAGGAATTATTAGGAAAGGAATGGAGAACAAAAATAAGAATGTATTGCTCCATTGGGCAACCGCACCTCGAATATTGTGTGCAGTACTAGTCACCGCATCTCAAAAAAGATATAGTGTAATTAGAAAAGGTTCAGAGGAGGATGACAAAAATGATATAGGGGATGGGATAACTTCCTTATTAGGAAAGGATGAAGCGGCTAGGGCTCTTCAGCTTGCAGAAGAGACTGCTGAGGGGAGATATGGTAGAGGTATATAAAATACTGAGTGGAGTGGAGTGGAAGAGGTAGATGTGAATTGCTTGTTTACTCTTTCCAAAAAAAACCAAGACTATGGGGTAAGCAAAGAAGCTACTAAGTAGTAAATTTAAAATGAATCATCTACTATAATAAAACGCACCCTCGACGTTCTGAGGACACTGATGTCACTGCAGGCACTCACACACCGGTTCGTAAGTTCATGGTGGTGAAGCCACAACACTCACCATGTCTTCATGCCCCGCCCTCACGTCACACGTGATGACGTCGAGGGCAGAACACGTACACAACAAGGCAAATGAACGCACGGGGAGCAGTAGGGAAACACGCTCCGCGTGTTTCCCTACTCCTCCCCTTCCAACAAATCGCAGCCACCGAGGACGTGCCCATCACCCCGCCCCTTTAAAGGTACCGCCCCGCCCCATCACCCCCTCTTCCCCTCATCACCATCCCTCCCCCCTGTCACCTCCCCTCCCCTTACGCCACTATCCCTGGTGGTCTAGTGGTACCTGTTCGCTCGGGCAGGAACAAAAGAGCCCCCACTTTCCTGCCCAGAGCGCTGCTGCTAGCTGCCCGGCTGCATCGTGTGTGAGTCCGGCTCTCGGAGTTTCAAAATGGCCTCCGAGAGTTCAAGCTGCCTCGCAAGACTTCAACTCTCGGCGGCCATTTTGAAACGCCGAGAGCCAGACTCCCACACGATGCAGCAGGGCAGCTAGCAGCACCGCTACGGGCAGGAAAGAGGGGGCTCTTTCTTTCCTGCCCCGACCGAACAGGTACCTCTAGAGCACTAGGGAGACTAGCGTAATGGGAGGGGAAGGGAGTCCCATGCGTGCTAGCGCCCGTTTCATCAGAGACAGAAACAGGCCTTTTTTACTAGTAGAAAATAGTTCTTCACTCAATGAGTAATTAGACACAGGAAGTCATTGCCAGACAATGTGGTAAAAGCAGTTAGCTTAGCAGGGTTTAAAAAATGTTTGGCTACTTTCCTAAAAGAAAAGTCCATAAACTATTATTAAAATGGACTTGAGGTAAATCCACTGCATATTCTAGGACAAGTAGCATAAAATTTGTTTTACAGTTTTTGGATCTTGTCAGGTACTTGTGACTTGGTTTGGCCACTGTTGGAAACAGGATACTGGGCTTAATGGGCCTTCTGTCTGTCCCAGTATGGGAATGCTTATGTTCTTATATGTTCTTAATATCCATCATCAGGCTCAATCTTTCTCAAAGAGCTATATGGAATCAGGTAAGCAGTAGTGGCTTCATCCAAAAGGGTAGAGCACAGTTAAGGCTAAAGAAAGTAATGGGAATTGATTGGGGGGGAGGGTCCCATTCTGAAGTTTAGACAGCACAATAGAGGGGAGAAGTGGAAATAAGTAACTAATCCAAACCAATGCCTAATATACCATGATGCAGTATTGGCTCATGGCTCACACTTTGCTTAATGTACCATGATTACTCCCTAATGATGTGCTGATAATGTCTACCTCACACTTTTGGGCTCTTTTAAGTGCACCACGCTTCTAAATGCACCATGTTTCCCCAAATCAAATGATAGACTTCAATGAGCTGAGAATTATGCAACATAAAGAACCAACAGCACAGGAATTTCAGATGAAATGATACGAGAAACCCATTAGTAATGTGTACAAACAGAAACTAAAGACGCAATTTTAGAAGGGCATAAGTCAGTATTCAAGTGTGTACATTGCATACGTGTCTAAATCCCAATTTTAGAAAGCTGAGATACACACATCTAAAACATGAATATGTGCATACAGCATGGGGGCATTATCTGGACATGTTTGGGGCAGACTAAGGTGGGATTAAAAAATACACATGCATTCCCCCATTTCAGAAGGGGAATGCATGTTTATGTTTGTTGCCATGAACACTGGGATTTATATCTGCTCCTGGAGACATCTTGGTTCTCATATTCAGCCAGCGGCAGGCAGCACTTTGACTGCCTGCAACTGGCATTAAACCCGGATATTCCGGATATTCAATGCCGGGCCATTTCCAGAGACTGCCATTGAATATCAATTTTTTTTTTTTGGGGGGGGGGGGTGGCACAAAACATGAAGCCCTTATCACCACCTCAATGGGTGGCAGTAAGGGCTACCCATTACATGGCCATGCGGTAAAAGTTCTCTTACGCATGGCCATGTGTGCTGGGTCCTTTTTTACCCACTGCAGTAAAAAGGGCCCTGGTGAATGGGGAAAAAACAGCCCCCATCGCCAGTGCGGGGCCCTTTTTCCCGCAGCTTTGTAAAAGGGCCCCTTAATCGGTTAATCTGATATTCAGTGGCTGACCAGTTAAGTTACAGCAGTTAAAGATAGGACTGCTATTTATGTGATCTGATTTAACTGCTGGTTGTACCCAGTCTGGCGCTGAATATCCATGCCTAACTGGATAAAAATCATGCAATATAGCTGATCTAGTGGTAGGTTCTCTTCCGCTGAATATTAGCGGTTAGAGACTCAAGTGTTTGTATTGTTAAATAACTTCTGGCTTTAAAAGAGGAAAAAATGAAATCAGGTGTATTATTTCCACTAATATTGGACAATAAGTATGTTTCCAACGAAATAAATTGACTATACACCGTTTTGGGTTTGAAGAAGCCAACCAGATGATCAATGTGGAATAATGATTCAGATAAATAATAACTGGGGATAATCAGGTTAACACCATGTTTTCTTTGTTTATGTTGTTTAATTGATCTCCTTGTCTTGTTTCACTCTCCCTATTTTGTGGTCTAAGGAAGAGTATAGAATTACCTGACTGAAATAATTCTTGTGTGTTATTTTCTCTGTATTTCTGGCAAGTTATTTTAGTGCTTGTAAAATTAAGTTGTTATCCTATATAATAATTCTCACCTCCAACAGGATGTGCTTGGGACCCTGCCTGCCGGAAGTGGTCTGCTAGGCAGGCACTGCACTGACCTCAGTGACATCAATGACAGACAATTTAGCAAAGCAAAACAATCTGAGTGCTGGCCATTAGGACACAGGTTTGATAGGAGAGTTTTAAAAGACTGAAGGAACCCAAAGTATTAAATGGGGGGAGGGGGGAAGTTCTGAATGACTGAAAGACATGAACATTTGGGAAAGGAAAACAATCTGAATGCTGGCCATTAGGACACAGGGTAGATAGGAGAGTTTTAAAAGACTGAAGGAAATGAAAGTGTTAAACTGGAGAAGGGGGGGGGGAGTTGTGAATGACTGAAAGACATGCAAATTTGGGACAGGAAAACAATCTCAATGCCTGCCATTAGCACACAGGGTACATAGGAGAGTTTTAAAAGACTGAAGGACTCAAAAGTGTTCGGGGGGGGGGGGGGGGGGGGGGGGGCAAGTTCTGAATGAATGAAAGAAATGAAAATTTACGAGAGGAACACAATCTGAATGCCGGGCATTTGTACACAGGGTAGATAGGACGTGAAAGTATTACATCTTGGGGGAGGGGTGAGGAGGAAAGCGGTGGGGTATCCGGATACTGGGCGTTAGGGCCACGGGGGTACATAGACTTTTGAAAGCCTTAAGGAACCCAAAGTGTGGGAAGGAGGATGAAAAGGAGGGGACGGAACGGGGTGAGGGGCATTAGGAACAGGGGAGGGGGCCCTGTCACACACTCTCATTCTCACACACACTCTGTCACACACCCGCACATTCACTCTGGCTCTCTCTCTCTCAAACATACACACTCCCAGGAAAACCTTGCTAGCGCCCGTTTCATTCGTTCCAGAAACGGCCCTTTTTTACTAGTAAATAAAATAAAATTTTTTAAAAAAAGAAAGTTGCTCAGTTTGTGCAGTGCTGCACTTGAGGGTTTAGGAGAAGTCACTCCCTTAATCCCTCAATATTTGTTGTCTCCTACTAAAACAAAAAGGTGAAGGGTATAGGACAGCTTTGACAACACATAGACATGTATCTTTCTACCTGTATGTGCTGGCACAACACGTTTATGTGGCTGTGTTGACCTCATTGATGTTTAATGCTTGTAAAATCAATGCTCCCACTGCAAGAGAATAGTACCTACTTTTCCGTTGTTGGATGAACAGGCTCTACAATGACAAATCCTGGTCTAAAATACTAGTAGAACTTGACATGTCCCACTGTGGGCTTCTTAAGTCTCACTTGTACATCCTTTCTACAATCCTCCTTCATAGCACATTAACTGCACCCATTTTGGGCCCATTGTTGCTATCACTGATGCTCATGGTGTTGCTTTGCAGCGTCTCATGCCAAAACAACATATGTGCATTTGGCTGAAATACTCATGAGAGCACCATTTAATCGGCTTATATTTTCTGGAAAATTCTTTTTGATGCCCTTTAATCAAAAGCTCCTACATAATAAACAACCTTTCCTCTAATGAAGTCTTTTAGCTCAAATGAATTATTAATGATTAGTCACTATACAGAGATTTATATTAACAAAGATCGTTAATATTGATTCCTGCTAAACATTTGTCTGTTTCATAAGAGCTCTGAGGCTATTCATGCTAAGAGCCTTATACACAAAGGAGTCCTTTTACTAAGGTGCGCTGAAAAATGGCCTGCGGTAGTGTAGGACGGGTTTTGGGCACAAGCAGGATCATTTTTCAGTGCTCCTGTAAAAAAGGTCTTTTTTTCCCCCAAAAAATGGACGTGCGGCAAAATCAAAATTGCTGTGCGTCTATTTTGGGTCATAGACCTACTGGTAAAGAATTTGGGCAGTAATGACCTATGTGCGTCAGATGCCACTTGGCACACATCCGCTAAACGCGCCAGAAAATAAAAAATATTTTTCAGGTGTGTGTATCGGACGCATGCCAAAAATGAAATCACCGCAAGAGCCACGTGGTAGCCGGAAAGTAAGTCCATTTTGGCCCACATTGGGCGCATGTAGTAAAAGGGGCCCTAAGGCTTTATTTCCAATTCAGTGGGAAACAAGAATTCTACCCAAGATGAGAAAAAGAAGCCTATTTTCCAGGTCACATATGTGCACAGGTCCATGGTCTGTGCATATGCATTGATTAATTAAAAAAAAGATTTATACGCTCAGCATTTCCACTGTATACAAATCTATTTTATGCAAAGTCATTAGGAATATCCTGAACACCATACTGGTTTGTGACCCTCGGGTATCAGTTGCCCCAGGTACAAAATAAGTACCTATATATAATATGTAAACTGCTTTGATTGTAACCACAGAAGAGCAGTATATGAAATTCCATCCCCTCTTCCCTTCACGCAGTGGCGTTCCTAGCCTGGATGGCACCCGGGGCGGATCGCCGATGCGCCCCCCCCCAATTGCACGCCGCTGGGGGGGGATGCCACGGTGTGCGCCTGTTGGCTCCGAGTTCGCTAACTTCGCTCATTCGCTGCAGCTCCCTCTGCCCTGGAACAGGAAGTAACCTGTTCCAGGGCAGAGGGAGCTGCAGTGAACGAGCGAAGATAGCGACCTCTGAGCCGACAGGCACGCGCCGTGGCACCTCCCAGCGGCGTGCACCCGGGGCGGACCGCCCCCATCCCCCCCCCTTGGTACGCCACTGCCTTCACGAATAGTCATTAGGAATTTCCTGACCACCATAGTGACTTGTGGCCCTCAGATATCAGAGTTTTACATCCCTGGCTTAGGCCACTGAAGTGAGAGCTGTGATCTTTAAGTAAGAGATATTAAGCAAAAAAAAAAAAAAAGAGAGCTGTCAATAAGCTTCAGATTTCCAGGACAATTTGATCCAGTCCTGGTTTTATCCCATTGCATGCAAGGACTCATAGTTCTGCTTTCTCTACTGTGTGACCTAAGCAATGCAAGACTACACGTCCATACAAAAGGTGGAGTAAAACCAGGAAAGAAAAAGCTTGTCCTGAAAATCTGGAGCCAGTTGACCACCCTATGTGAAGCTAAAAATAAAAAAAACTGCCTACATATCATATTTCATCTCTGAGTAGGAGAGAGAGAGATTCAGCCCCCACCTTAAAGAGCTTACTAAGGGGTCCTTTCACTAAGGTGCGCTGAAAAATGGCCTGCGGTAGTGTACGCTCAGGTTTTGGGTGCGTACAGAATCATTTTTCAGCGCACCTGTAAAAAAGTCCTTTTTTTTGCTGAAAATGAACATTCAGCAAAATCAAAATTGCTGCGTGTCCATTTTGGGTCTGAGACCTTACGGCCAGCCATAGACCTAGCGGTAAAGGATTTGGGAGGTAATGACTTACATGTGTCAAATGCCACTTGGCGCATGTCTGCTACACGCACTAGAAAATAAAATTTTCAGACGCGCATAGCGGATGCGTTGCAAAATTGAAATTTACTGCATGGGTCACACGGTAACTGGGCGGTTACTCCAATTTGGCACATGTTGCATGCACGCACCTATCCAGCTTATTTTCAAAAGTGATCGCCGGCCATTTTCCATCATAAATCAGGAGATGGCCGGCGATCTCAGAAAAGCGGCCAAATCGGTATAATCGAAAGCTGTTTTGGCAACATCGCCGCTTTGCCGTCGCCAGCCAAAGTTCAAAGGGGCATGTCAGCAGCGAAGCGAAGGCGGGACATGGGCAGGTATGGGCTTGGCTACCAGATGGCCGGCTTTCAGCGATAATGGAAAAAAACGGCAATAAGCAGTATATCGCCGGGTTTACTTGGTCCTTTTATGTTCACGACCAAGCCTCAAAAAGGTGCCCCAAATGACCAGATGACCACTGGAGGGAATGGGGGATGACCTCCCCATACTCCCCCAGTGGTCACCAACCCCCTCCCATACTAAACAAATAAAACTAAAAACCTTTTTTGCCAGCCTGTATGCCAGCCTCAAATGCCGTACTCACTCCATGACAGCAGAATGTGTTATATCCTCTGACAGCCCTTCCCTGGTTGCGATGTGGCTCTCGGGTGAGTGTGACACCTTTTCTGATAGGTGCCCTGCAAGAGTCACATCAGCAATGCACTGTGGTGGGTGTAGGGTACTGGGCTCTACTCCCATGGTGCTTTTCCCCCCTGCTTCAGAGTGTGCCCTGTTTTGCTTCCGGTAGTCTATGAGGTAGTGGCCATTTTTGTAAGCCAGTTTTAGATCCCTTTCATGTGTCACCCACGTTAGAGAACGTTATTACCTTGAATGTGGCTGAAAGAGGGCATTGTACAACATTCTGCCAGCTCTGACCTACTGCTAATCTCAGTACCAGGGAGACTTTTTGCCAGTGGGGCACAACCTCTGATCTGCAGTTAACTGTGAGTAAACGTGCTTATTCAAATAAATGTCTTCAAGTGTCAACTGGTGTGCCAAGGTTATACAGCAGCAACAAGTCCTAGAGGCCTGCGTGTATGCAGGTCCCTGGAGCACCTTTAGTGGGTACCGCAGTGCACTTAAGGCAGGTGGACCCAGGCCATTCCCCCCTACCTGTAACACTTGTGCTGGTAAATGGGAGCCCTCCAAAATCCACTATACCCACATGTAGTTGCCCCCTTCATCCCTAAGAGCTTTGGTAGTGTTGTACATTTGTGGGTAGTGGGTTTGGGGGGGGAGGTTGGGGGGCTCAGCACCCAAAGTAAGGGAGCTATGCATTTGGGAGGTTTTTCTGAAGTCCACTGCACTTGACCCCTAGGGTGCCCAGCTGGTGTCCTGGCATGTCAGGGGGACCAGTTCGCTACAAATGCTCGCTCCTCCCACGACCAAATGCCTTGGATTTCGCCGGGTTGGAGATGGCCGGCATTTTTTTCCATTATCGCTGAAAAACAAACCCGGCCAACTCAAACCCGGTGAACTCCAAGGCATTTGGCCGGGCTAAACCGTATTATCGAAGAAAAAGATGGCCGGATATCTTTTTCAATAATACGGTTCTGGCCAGCTATAGCGCCACCGCCAACATAGATCGCCAGCGATCTATTTGGCCGGCGACGTTCGATTATGCCCCTCCACGTGATTTAGGGACATACTAGCCCTTATATTCGAAGCCCTATTTGCAATTTGCACATATAAATACTAGCAGTTACATGTGTGTATCACATAAACATATATAACCCAACTTTAGAAAGCCAGTACTTACATGTATAAATCAGCACTATATGTAGATTGCAATGGTGCATGGTTAAAGCAGAACCAAAATCTCTTCATGTATGTCCCAATATTGCAAATTTGGGATTTACAGCTACTCGGTCACACATCTATATTTTTAAAAAGTGCTTGTTTGGGCCTGCTTTATAGAAGGGATTAAGAGAGTCCTCCTCCCTGCCTCCCAATCCCTTGCTACTAATTTCCCATACTCCCCCAAAATGTATATAAATAAGGTTTACAGCCTCTATTGTTAATTAGCGGCATGTACAGAGTGAGGCAAAACCAAATAATCCCTTAGAGCTTTTTACTGTTTTCTCAGCAACTGCTTGGAATTTCAACATGAAAATTTTTTATCTTTATTTGTTATTACAATTTATGCTTATGTGTTGAGTGGAATGAGATTATCTTTAAACACTGCAAAGTTACAGACATTTTTTTTGCATGACCATGTAGTGATTCTCATGCATTCAAAAATGTTTGCACTGTAAAGTGTCTTGCAGTGAGTCTACTCCACTGTGCCATCAGAGTAAGTCCAGTTCCCATGGGTCATCTATTCAGAACTCCTTTCTGTGTGCCCTGACAGCTCTGCTCCAGGACTACAGCTAGCTCTGCCTATTGAGTGACATCAGTCACTAGTGTGGGAGGGAAGAGGGGCAGTGGAGCGCTGGAGGTGCAACGTACCAGAGATGCAAGCACCTTCTTTGTTGTGCTGACAAAGAAGGGTGACTGCTCCTTATGGCGTTCCTTTGGGTGGAGTTTGGGGGGACTCCGATAGTGTTGATTGGCGAGCATTGAAGTTTTTATTGGGAGGGGCAGATAGGGGGAGTTAAATCACAGTGTAGGGTAAGCCTCTCCAGGGGTGAATACAGTTTTAAGATCTGTTGAATTACTAGGTAAGATGCAGTTGCAGTGAAGGAATAAGGTGATGCTAATTTATGATTTGATTGAGGGAATCTTGATCATTACAGTCTGCTGTAGCTCTTGTTAGGAAATGTTGCCCAGAACATTACGATTGGGAATGGACCTGTAGGAGGAAACAAGGGATGGATGAGGGGGTTTTGGGGGGAGGGGGAGGGAGAAATACTCCAGATTGTACAGGCATATATCCTAGGATTCCTGAATGGGAAAGGCAGTCAACAAAAAGGAATCATATTTAAGCTTCTATGTCAATGTGGTTACCTAGTCATGAAAAGGAAATGTGAAGCAGGATGATACAGAAACTAAAACCAAGGATGAAAATCTTCACTGATACAAAGTAACACTGCTGAGATGAAGACTTTGTAGGAGAGCCATTCCATCAAAGAAGGCTGTAAAACAGGAACTAAGGTAAATTCTGTGAAACAAGCACAGAGGAATGTAGGAGAGACACTGCTTTCCTTGCATAGTACCAGCCACAATTCTTTTGTAATTGGAAATTCTGCTATTTGTTCCCCCTCTGTGACCCTTTTCACTCATTTTGCAATTCATCATGCATTAAAAAAAAAAAAGGAACAAATAAACTTTAAAGAATGTACTGGTTGGAAGGGAATCCAGATTCATTCAGCATTCTCCATCTTTCCATCCGTCTTTTCACAAAATTTATTTATGACTTATAAACTTCCCACTGATTTTGTAATATGAGCAACAAAAGAATAACCTAATAGAGCAGCAGGCTGAGAACAAGGGGAACTCACTTCAAATCCCACTGTGGCTCCTTATGACCTTAGGAAAGTCAGTCAACCCTCTGTTGCCTCAGGAACAAACCTAAATTATGAGCCCTCCAGGGCCAGAAAAATATCCACTGTATTTTTCCTAGATACACACAGTTACTGTTTTGATAACTTTTGGGCTTGCAGGCAGTATATATAAAAAATAAATAAACAAAATGTTGTACTGATCTGATGCAGGAGGTACAACCTTCAAAAGCTAGCCAGAGTAACCACTGTATCCAGTTAGTTTACTAATGGCTATCACGTCTACCTTGTTGGCTAGCCATTATTTTCATGTTTCCAACCTGGAAAAGATATTGCTGCACACAAGGAGGAAATTCTACAAAGGTTACCCAAAAGTGGACAAAAATGAGGGCATCTGAATGCAAATTCTATGGGCATAGTTTATTGGTACTTGCTAAACCACCCTAACTGGCAGACAGAGCAGAGCGGTGTACAATTTAAGGGGCATTTTTACTAAGCTGCGTAAGCATCTACGCGGGCTCAACGTGTGCCAAAATGGAGTTACTGCATGGCTCTTGCTGTAATTTCATTTTTTTGGAGATCGTCTGATACGTGTGTCCAGAAAATAATTGTTATTTTCAGCCGCGCGTATCGGACGCGCGCCAAGTGGCATTTGGTGCGCATAAGTCATTACCACCCGGTTACCATGTGAGCCTTTACTTCTAGGTCAATGGCTGGCGGTAAGGTCTCAGACCCAAAATGGACGTGCAGCAATTTTCATTTTGCCACACGTCCATTTTCAGCAAAAATTTAAAAAAAAGGCATTTTTTTGTAGGTGCACTGAAAAATGATTCTGTGCACACCAAAAACCTGTGTCTACACTACTGCAGGCCATTTTTCAGCGTGCCTTTGTAAAAGGACCCCTTAATAAAATTTTAAGGGAGAAAAATAAAAAGAAACACAAGAAAAAGGTGTGAGAGAAAGAAGGAGAGGGTCAGAATACAGGGGTATAGGGAAGGAGACTAAGTTCCATCTGGCGATCCCAGTCAGCCTGCACCTCTATAAATAAGCCCATCAAAAAAGCCAGGGGCCCTGTTTACTAAGGTGCACTAGTGTTTTTAGCATGTGCTAATGCTAGAGACACCCTTATAATTGCTTTGAGTGTCACTAGCATTACCACACACTAATTTATAGCACGCTCTAAAAACAGTAGCACGCCTTTAGCGTGGCTTAGTAAACAGGGTCCCAGGTCTTTAATTCAACTTTAAAATTTTTAAATGAAAGGTTGCTGTGAATATTTGGTGGCAGAAGGAAAAAAGGAAATGTGTCTAGTAGACTCCAATTGAGCAGACCTTGGGCACTCAAAGTCTCGGTAGTATCACTTATGCCATGTAAAAAGGCAGGAGTTAAAGTTAGCATTCACATGCTGCACTTTGGCAAGTAACTTATAATATTCTATAAGTCACATGTCTAAATGTGGGACCTGCCCATGTCACACTCACATGTACACACTCTTGAAGTTGCATATGCTATGTTGGCCTGCGCTATGGGATAAATTCTATATATGGTGCTGAAAAATCAACACCAAAAAAAGTGCTATTCTATAAGCCACACTCTATGACCCTCCCATTTCCACACCACTTTTTTGTACTCACACATAAAATTTAGACGCAGATCCTGCACCTAAATTAAGTTCCAATTAAATCAATTAGTACCAATAATTGCTCATTAAAAAGCCACTTATTGGCACTAATTGGCTTGTTATTCAATTAAATTGCACGTGCAAATTGGGTGCAATTTTTGGCAACTTTATAGAATTAGGGGGTAAGCTCGTAGAGTACCACTGAGCACCCAACTGGCACTTAAGCGTGTGAATAATACAGTCACATGTGCAAGTGCAAGTATTCTATAATCTTAGCACAAAAAAATGGCACTTACATTTAGGTGCTAAGATTTTACAGCATTAGGGAGATAAAGAGCAATTCTATAATTATGCACCCCTGTGCAAGCTGATGCAGAGAAAACTAGCACTTGAGCATGTAAGCACCCTAAATCTATTCTATAAGGGTACACATAAGTGCTATAGGACTAGATTCTATAAATGGAGCTGAAAATCACCACTGAAAAAAATGCAGAGCTCTATTCTATAAGCCGTGCCTAAAGTTAGGTACTTTTTATAAAATAGCTCTTAAGTTTCAGGGGTCATGCTTAAATTTTGGTGCATTCATTTGCACCAGCAAAAATGTGGTGCTAATGCCCCCATCTAAATTTAGACGCGGAGCCCCCTTACTGTATAATTGCACGTGTAGCCAAAAACCACACTCGCAACCCACCCCAAACTGCCCATGACTCTCCCATTTCCACATCCCTATTTTCGGGAGTGGAAATGGGAGGGTCATGGGCAGATCAGATGCCTAAATTTACACACAGAGATCTTAACTGACTCCAATTAGCACCAATAATAGTTTGTTAAAAAGCCAATTATTGGCACTAATTATCTAATTATTCAATTAAGATGCAAACACAGTTTGGGTGCTTGCTCAAATTTGTGCGTGCATCTCAAAGCACCCTTTATAGAATTAGGGGGATAGTGTTTAATTATAACGGGGTTTGGACATAGGCCTGTCTCCCACTTAAATGAGTCAATTACAGAATGTATTTATTTATTTTATCTATTTATTTACAATTGCATGATTATACTGTGCAGTTTGTATATTGCACTGCTGAGCAGTTTACAATTAAGAAATAAAAAAATGCAAAAGAAAATACAATATAATCTTCAGAAGTAAAAAGTGGCAGGAAAAGAGGAGAGAGAACAGGAAAGACAGGAAGGGGGAAAATATGCAGGAGCGAAGGTGGAAAAGGTTATCTGAGAATTTATCTGAAAGCTAACGCAAATAGCCAGGTTTTTATTGCTTTCTTGAAGCGTGGAAAAGTGGGTTCTAGCTGTATCTCAAGAGGAAGCAAATGCCACAGGGATGGACCAAAATATGAGAAAGCAATATCTCTGGACAAGTGCTGTTGTAGGTAGTTGTAGGTATGATTAATGGGGGGGAGGAACCAAAAGTCCATGCTGACAGAAGCAAAAAGCAGTGGCATAGCCACAGGTGGGCCTGGGTGGACCAGGGCCCCCCAACAGTAGCACACATTTAATGGTAGCTGGTGGGGATCCCAAGCTCAGCCAGCTGAAGACTTCCCCCTGATGGTAACAAAAATGCTACTCTCCATGATAATGGCACCTGAGCATGCTCATTTTTCAGCGCATACCTGCTGCAAACTGCCAAGGTGGAAAGAAGTGTGGAAAGAAGCGTGGTGGTTGGGGGGGGGGGGAGAACACTTGATGCCTACCCACTTCTTGCCTAGGCCCACCCAAAGTCTGTTGTCTGGCTACGCCCCTGGCATAAAGGATGAGATGGAGTGTATGGTAGAGGTAAGTCTGCTATATACTAAGATGCTCCTGAAGTAAGGCCTTTATATAGTACAATGTAAGTTACATGCATCTTTACAGAATTTAGGCACCCTCAGTTATGCTAGATCTATGGCTGGTATAACTGTGAGTACAGTATGTTAGGTGTACCTGCCAGGATTGTATTACACCTATTTCTTGGGGTGTTTTATTAGTTTATATTGGTTAAAACTTAAAATCAGAAGCCTAATAGATATAGAAATGAAATCACTGTATATACTCTGGTGCTCACTTTTTGAAGCACATGGATTTCTCAAAGAGACCAAATCATGATTTTGCAAATTCAGAATAGTGATGTCCAACACTGCAGTGTGCCCAAAATAGAAAGGGGGTGTGTTCTGAGCATGTTTTGGGCAGGACTAGGGAGGGCCTGAAATCTGGATGTACAACAGTGATCAGAAAAGGGGAAGAAACGTCCATGTCTGAAAAGGACGTCCTTATTTAGACCTATTTTAGGAACCTCCAGGTTACACAAAGGTGCTCTGATTGAGCACCTGTCCACTGAGGGGATTAAAGCATGACACCTTCTTAATCCCCCAGTGGTTGCTGTCCCCCTGCCTTTCCCCTGAAAGTGAAACTGGGAGGGGATAAAAAGCTCTAAAACAGCTTTAGGGATTATGGGCATTCTTAACAGAGCAGGAAGTAGGTCTGAGGAGCAGCTTAGAGCAGTGTTTCCCAAACTGGTCCTGGAGTACCCTTTTGCCAGTCAGTTTTCAGGATATCCACAATAAACATGTAATAAACAGATCTGCATATAATGGAGGCAGTGTATGTAAATCAATCTCATGCATATTCATTGTAGATATCCTGAAAACCTGACTGCTAAGGGAGTACTCCAGGGCCAGCTTGGGAAACAAAGGCTTAGAGCAAGGCTGGGTAACATCGATCTTCGAGGGCTGCAACCCAGTTTTCAGGATTTCCCCAATGAATATGTATAAGATCTGTTTGCATACAATGGAGGTAGTGCATGCTAACAGATCTCATACATATTCTTTACTAATTACTATTAACAATAACTACTTTCAGTTTAAACTATTTTCTTTTCTTTTCTTTATTACAATCTAAAATTTTTTTTTATACATCTGTTTCCTTTTGCCCTATATCCAAAAGTTTTTTTTTTTAACTCTAACATACTCACACACTTACATACCAATAACATTCATCCCATACATATATACTATTCCCACTTCTTTCTGGAGACCTCAAATGTGACATTAACATTCCTCATCTCATTCATTTCTTCATTGTTTTACAATCTATATTCAACTTCATAACATTGTTGATATCATGGCTACTATTACAATCATCTATATTAATATTTGTACCGTACTCCTGTAAATATACTCAATCTATAAATTTTGGGAAGATCTTGAAAACCTGACTGGGTTGAAGCCCTCAAGGACTGAGGGTCCCCACCTCTGGCCTAGAGGTTAGTGCAGTAGACTATAAACTAAGGGACCCCGCTTCAAATCCCACTTCAATTCCTTTTTTTTTTATTGCGAGTCCTCCAGAAACAGAAAAATACCTACTGTACCTAAATATATAACACACCATGCAAGTTTGAAGGCTATTTGAAGTGGTGTATATTCAGGGACAGTAGGTATTTTTCTGTTCCCGGAGGGCTCACAATTACAAAAACAGTTAAAGTTGAAAAAGGGGGTCTGGCCATGGGTGGGACATGAGTGTTTCAAAAAAATCTATGTACGTTGTTACAGAATACACCTGCTATGCCCCTAATTTAGGTGTCAGGATTTATGCCAAATAATATGTGGCGTAAATTACCATGACTAAATTTGGTCGCATGGAGAGGTGCTTGGCCCAATTCTATATACTGCATGGAAATTTAAGCCTATTGTATAAAATTTAGGTACACTTTAGAGAATATACCTAGGCGTGTTTTCTTTCACATGGAATTTTCAGGCGCCATATATAGAATCTAGCCCTTAGTGGACTGGATATCACCGCTCACCGGCCATGTCACTGTTCTGCCCAAACTCCACCCCCTCACCCCTAACCTTGCTAGTTAGGGATGGCTGGTTAGCAGGAATATTCAATAGCACTATTTAGTAACCGCCACAACATATCACCGCATAGACCTGACCATACAATTTAAACAGCCAGGAGCATTTTCTAGCCATGTAAATCACTTTGAATATCTACTGCTGAATTGTCTGAGCTGTTCATGGTTCCATTAAGGCACAGCACAATTCTATACTTTCTATCTCCACCTGCTGGTAGATGGATGCAAACCTACAAGTCCTGGACTCGTCTGGTGCACATGACAAGGAATCCTATACTGACAAAATCAAATTAGTTCTCCAAGTTGTTTGTGGGTGTATTAGGTTTCATCAAGTTCTGTGCAAACAAAGGAAGTGGAAACTTACCCATTAACTCAAGAATATATAATAAATACAACTTAAAATAGAACACACACAATAATAGCAATTTTGGTCTGGAGCATTAATGTTCATATTTCATGAACTGCCAAATCAAATACTGCCCAACTATTTGTTGCTAGAGAATTTCACATCATGACCTGTCATCCATCTCTTGGATATTGGCAATATAAAGAGAAATTGTATTGCACTTTCATTCCAATGAACACTCATTAACTTGTGGAAATAAATGTATGAACATAAAGCATATGGTCAATAAAATACCTGTAAGCACTTATAGCTTTTTCATGGATATATCTTCCTGGGCTGATCCAATGACCGTGAGTCAACCTTCTTAATGTAAACGTACATATGAGGACAAACAGCAAAAAAAAGAATGCCTATGAATAAAATAATCATGCAATTTCTCCTAAAGTTATTTTACCAAGTTTGTTTGAGGTTCTCCTATTACCATATTGAAATTCTTTCTTCCACTGTTCAGCTGTTCCCTTCATTGTAGAAGTGGGTGGAAAACAGTACAGTTCTTTATTGTTTATTTTCCCACTGAATTGGAGGAAATTAATATGAGATGTAATAATAACAGTAATCTGTATTTACTGTGCTGCAAAGGCAAGGAGAAAAGTGTCCTTTAATGTACCTGCAGTCTGGGAAGCAAATATTTCAATTACTACCAGCTCAGTTCCGGAATTAAAAAAAAATCTTAGAATTTTTTTTCAATGTTCCTTAGCCTTTTTGGTTCAGATACAGTGTTTGTTTGGTCTGACCCATGAGGTGAGGATGGATCCTACTTGACTTTTGTTGGCTAAGATAGTATAATATTGAGGGTTAACACCACACCAGTGCCGTAGCGAGGGTGCCTGACACCCGGGGCAGGTCGCCACTGCGCACCCCCCCCCCCGGATGCAGGGCATGGCGCCCCCCTCCAGAGCGCACCCCCCCCCCCGAAATGCAACCTACCTTTCAGCGGGGGGCAGGCGGGAGGGCCGATCCACCCCCAGTGCACGTCACTGGGAGCTGCGTCGGCTCTGCTGCTTCCCTGCTTTCTCTGCCCCGGAACAGGAAGTAACCTGTTCCGGGGCAGAAAGAGCAGGGAACCAGCGAGCCGACACCCCCCCCCAGCGCGTGCACCCGGGGCGGACTGCCCCACCGCCCTCCCCCTTTCCTACGCCACTGCACCACACCATTCAACCTCACTGAGGAAATGTAAATAGAATGACCATTGGTACCGCATGAAGACAATACCTCCTATTTAACAAAAATTACATTTTTAAAAGATAATAAACACACCTCCTTTCTTACTGGAGCTTCAAAACATCAAAAAGAAAAAGAGAAAAAAAAAGGAAACCAAAAGTGCAATGAACAAAACACCACAAAAAGCAGCACAATGGGCCCCAAGAAATGGTGTAGAGGAATAAAATTTATTACAAGACCTGACATGGGCCATGTTTCAGCATTACACTCGCATCAGGGATCAGCTAGATATATGTTCCTACACAAGTCAATTATGTATGTTCAGTCAGGTAAAAATAGTTTAATCCAGCATGTATACTGGTAACAGTGGTAAATCCAGAAACATTCTGTTTGATGTTATATATTCAAAGAGAGAAAATACTTTGTACTACAGCTGGCTAAGCTCCTCCTTCACAGTCCAAAACAACCTTAGCAAAAATGTGAAATACCAAAATTAAGTGGTTCAGGCTCATTTTCAAAAGAGAAAAACGTCCAAAAAGTGACATAAGTCTGCATTTGGACGTTTTTCTCACAAAAACGTCCAAATCAGTATTTTTGAAACCTCTTTTTAGATGTTTTTCTCTGAAGTCCGTCAGAAGTGCGTTCAAATCTCAAGGGGGTGTGCCAGGGGCGTGTTGAAGGTGGGACTTGGATATTCCTAAGACTTAGACATTTTTGAGCCATAATGGAACAAAACAAAAACATCCAGGATTAAAACAGATGTTTTGAGGTAGACCTGTTTTTATAATGAATAGCTGCAGTGGGAATTGAACCCACTACCCCAGGATCAAAGTCTGCTGCACTAGGCTACTCCTCCACCCCACACAAAAACATGCCCTTACTACCCTAGTGGTCACTAACCCCCTCCCACCCCCAAAAAATGTGATTTAAAATATTACTTGCCAGCCTCTTATGTTATACTCAGGTCCATTAGAATAGCATGCAGGTCCCTGGAGTAGCCTAGTGGTTAGTGCAGTGGACTTTAATCCTGTGCAGTGGACTTTGATCCTGAGGAACTGAGTTCGATTCCCACTGCAGCTCCTTGTGACTCTGGGCAAATTACTTAACCCTCCATTGCCCCGGTACAAAATAAAGTACCTGAATATATGTAAACGGCTTTGAATGTACTTGCAAAAACCTCAGAAAGGCAGTATATCAAGTCCCATTTCCCTTTCCCCCTAGTAGTGGTGCAGTGCACTGCAGACAGGTGGACCCAGACTTCTACCTCCCCCTACCTGTTACACTTGTGGAGGAAACTGTGAGTCCTCCACAACCCACCAGAAGCCCAACTGTACCCACATATTGGTGCTCCCTTCACCTTTAAGGGCTATGGTAGTAGTGTACAGTTGGGGTTAGTGGGGGTTTTTTTTTTTGGGGGGGGGCTCAGCAAACAAAGTAAGGGAGCAAGATCAGGTGTGTACTTGGGAGCATTTTATGAAGTCCACTGCAGTGCCCCCTAGAGTACCCTTTTGCTGTCCTGGATGTCAGGGGGACCAGTGTACTAAAAATGCTGGCTCCTCCTAGATCCCAATGGCTTGATTTTGTACATTTTGCACTTGGACGTTGTTGGTTTTTTTTTAATGGACCCAAAACAACACGTCCAAAATACAACACGTCCATATTGTTTTCAAACAAAAAGATAGATGTTTTTCTTTTTTCGAAAATGACCTTCTTCCCTGTTCAGAATTTGAACGTTTTGTGTAAAACGTCCAAATTCAGATTTAGACAACATATCGAAAATACCCCCTCTTTGTGATCTGGGGCAAGTCACTTCACCTTCCATTGCTTCAGCTACAACCTAGATTGTGAGCCCACTGTCGCCTAATTGTAACTCACCCTGCACTCAGATTGGATTATCTCTCAGCAATGAACATACCTGCACATATGGCATCTTAGAAAGAAGATTAAGTACATGTCACAACTAACATGAAAACCAGTCACTTGGAGAATGATTTTTAGAGTCATTTACCCAGATAGACTGATAACTGACAATTTCCCTCACTCCATCTGGCTGAAAGCAAGTACAAGATTCCACAGCAAACACATACAGTACTAGGAAATGTAGTTGGAAAGCAATGACCACAAATGCTCACAGTCTAAGCAATAAAATTCATGACCTTCAAGCCCTGATGTTGGAGACTGACTTGGACATAGTTGCAGTCACAGAGACATGGCTCCATGGTTCCCATGAATGGGATGTAAACATACCAGGCTATAATCTTTTTAGGAAGGATAGAGAGGGACGTAAAGGTGGAGGAGTAGCTCTGTATGTGAGAGATGATATCGCAGCAACTGAAATGACAGGGAAGTGGGGAAAGGAAGAAGCAATATGGATCACCTTAAAAAGAGAGGATAGAACCTTGGTCCACGTGGGTGTTGTCTACAGACCCCCAACACAATTGGAGGAACTGGATAAAGATCTGATCGCTGATATTCAGAAGTTGGGGAAGAAAAGAGAGGTTCTGTTGTTGGGAGATTTTAATCTGCCGGATTTAGATTGGAAGGTTCCTTCTGCGAAATCGGAAAGAAGTAGAGAGATTGTGGATGCTTTCCAAAGTGCTCTGCTCAGACAAATGGTGACAGAACCCACGAGGGAGGGAGCGATGCTGGATCTGGTGCTCACGAATGGGGATAGTTTGTCAAATGTCCGAGTGGCTGCGCACCTGGGGAGCAGTGACCATCAAACGGTTTATTTTGATATAACGGCTCATGTGGTTAGCGGCCACTCTAAACTCAAAGTCCTGGACTTCAAGCGAACTGACTTTAACAAAATGGGGGAATACCTGAGGAAGGAGCTGATGGGCTGCGAGAACGCACAACACGTGGAAGGATAGTGGTCCAAGCTGAAAGAAGTAATAAACAGGGCCACAGACCTTTATGTAAGGAGGGTAAATAAAAGCAAGAGAAAAAGGAAACCGATATGGTTTTCAAAGCAAGTGGCTGAGAAAATAAAGGCTAAAGAGTTAGCGTTCCAGAAATACAAAAAATCTCAAGTAGAGGAACACGGGGAGGAATACCGGATGAAACTGAAAGAAGCCAAGAGAGAGGTACGTCTGGCGAAGGCGCAAGCGGAAGAACAAATGGCTAGAAATGTACGGAGGGGAGACAAAAACTTCTTCAGGTATATTAGTGAAAGGAGAAAGACTAAAAAGGGGATTGTGAGACTAAAAGATACAGCAAAACGCTATGTAGAAAATGATGAAGAAAAAGCCAATTTGCTAAATAGATACTATTGTTCTGTTTTTACTGAAGAAAATCCTGGGGAAGGATCAAGAGGGACTGGCAAAAGTACACCTGAAAACGAAGTGGATAGAGCGCCGTTCACGGAAGAGAGTGTGTATGAACAACTTGGAAAGCTAAAGGTGGACAAAGCCATGGGGCCGGACGGGATCCACCCCAGAATACTGAGGGAACTCAGAGAGGTTCTGGCGGGTCCTCTTAAAGATTTGTTTAATAAATCCTTGGAGACGGGAGAGGTTCCGAGGGATTGGAGAATGGCGGAGGTGGTCCCTCTTCACAAAAGTGGTGATAGGGAAGAAGCTGGAAACTACAGGCCGGTAAGCCTCACTTCGGTTATTGGAAAAGTAATGGAAGCCATGCTGAAGGAAAGGATAGTGAATTTCCTGGAAGCCAATAAGTTGCAAGATCCGAGACAACATGGTTTCACCAAAGGGAAGTCGTGCCAAACGAATCTCATTGAATTCTTTGACTGGGTGACGGGAGAATTAAATCAAGGACATGCTATGGACGTCATCTACTTAGATTTCAGCAAGGCTTTTGACACGGTTCCCCACAGGAGGCTCTTGAATAAACTAGAATGGCTGAAGATAGGACCCGAAGTGGTGAACTGGATTAGGAACTGGTTGACGGGCAGACGCCAGAGGGTGGTAGTGAATGGAGTTCGCTCGGAGGAGGGAAAGGTGAGTAGTGGAGTGCCTCAGGGATCGGTGCTGGGGCCCATTCTGTTCAATATATTTGTGAGTGACATTGCCGAAGGGTTACAAGGTAAAGTTTGCCTTTTTGCGGATGACACCAAGATTTGCAAGAGTGGACACCCCGGAGGGAGTGGAAAACATGAAAAAAGATCTGAAGAAGCTGGAAAAATGGTCTAACGTTTGGCAATTAAAATTCAATGCGAAGAAATGCAAAGTGATGCACTTGGGGAGTAGAAATCCAAGGGAGGCGTATGTGTTAGGTGGGGAGAGCCTGATAGACACGGACGGGGAGAGGGATCTTGGGGTGATAGTATCTGAGGACCTGAAGGCGATGAAACAGTGCGACAAGGCGGTGGCCGTAGCGAGAAGGTTGCTAGGCTGTATAGAGAGAGGTGTGACCAGCAGAAAAAAGGAGGTTTTAATGCCCCTGTATAAGACGTTGGTGAGGCCCCACCTGGAGTATTGTGTTCAGTTTTGGAGGCCGTACCTTGCAAAGGATGTTAAAAAAATGGAAGTGGTGCAAAGAAAAGCTACGAGGATGGTATGGGCGTTGCGTTCCAAGACGTATGAAGAGAGACTTGCTGACCTGAACATGTATACTCTGGAGGAAAGGAGGAACAGGGGTGATATGATACAGACGTTCAAATATTTGAAAGGTATTAATCCCCAAACGAATCTTTTCCGGAGATGGGAAGGCGGTAGAACGAGAGGACATGAAATGAGATTGAAGGGGGGCAGACTCAGGAAAGATGTCAGGAAGTATTTCTTCACGGAGAGGGTGGTGAACGCTTGGAATGCCCTCCTGCGGGAGGTGGTGGAGATGAAAACGGTAACGGAATTCAAACATGCGTGGGGCAGGCATAAAGGAATCCTGAGCAGAAGGAATGGATCCACAGAAGCTTAGCTGAAATTGGGTGGCGGGGGGAAGAGGGGTTGGTGGTTGAGAGGCTAGGATGGGGGAGGGCAGACTTATACGGGGTCTGTACCGGAGCCGGTGATGGGAGGCGGGACTGGTGGTTGGGAGGCGGGAAATACTGCTGCACAGACTTATACGGTCTGTGCCCTGAAAAAGACAGGTACAAATCAAGGTAAGGTATACACATATGAGTTTATCGTGGGCAGACTAGATGGACCGTGCAGGTCTTTTTCTGCCGTCATCTACTATGTTACTATGTTACTATGTTACTTCAAACCAGACTGAGAAGAGAGGAGTGCGTTGAGAACAGGGCTGGAAAACAATGCCTGGAGATCCACACAGGCTGTCTACAGAAGAAGCCAGAGCAAAGCTTGTTGACCCCTTCTATCCATGGGCAGTTTTAAGAGGGAAAGAAAATTAGGTAACAGACCCACAGAAACAAAGTAGCCATGCACATTGCACCTAGGCAAACAGTTTGAAAATGGGCCCCGTTGTAAGCATTTTTCTGCATAATTCTACTTCCAGAATAGGCAATGAAGAAAGAAATTGCACTCACAATGAAATCTCTAATCATGCAGAACTGTCTGCTAGAACAGAACATACCCACGTATGATAAAAAGGTGTGAGAAGGTTAGCAAAGGATAACATTTACTGAGCCAGGCATCAGTAAATCCACAGTATCTGGCTTCTGTCACAGCCTTAAAATAGTAGTTTACTCTGTAATAGTCCTCTCAGTACTTAATGTTTATGCAAATACCTTTACATCCACTCAGTGACCTTTCACTGTAAGAATGTAAAGCTGGTTCCATAGATTGTTTCTAAAAATAAAAAAAAATAGGTTTATAAAGTATACAAGCATGCCACAGAATATGGCAACAAAATACAGCAAACGTAACAGGCATATGGCTTTCACAGTAAAGGCTTGGTTTCATGACTTTTGCAAGTGGCTGTGTGATTCCATATCACACATTACCACTTTCTACTGCAGCTTTGTAAAAGGACCTCTAATTCACAGTTTTCTTTCCCAAAAAGTAGAACTGTTTTTGGGCTTAGCACTATCACTTGGAATTAAATATGACTCCAACCGCTCTAAGCACCAGACCCAGAAAAATAAAAGTTCAGTTTAGACTAGAAAGAAAGTGTGGTCAACTGATTGCAGAATGGGTTTTGAAAGTCATAAGTAGAAGATACTTTCTATGTGTGATCTTTAAATAATGGCTTTACCTTCCTATTCCTCAGTTTATCCAGCTGTAATTTTGCATTGTTATTTCATTAGTTTACAATAAGGGGCATTTTCGATATGACGTCTAAGTCCAACTTTGAACGTTTTGCAAAAATAGGAAAGAAGGTCATTTTCAAAAAAGAAAACTATATTTTGTTTTCAAAAATACTGCTCTGAACAATGTTTTGTGATTTGGACGTTTTGTTCTTTGGTCCATTTTCGAATAAAAAAAAAGTCAAAGTGCAAAAACACACAAAATCAAGTCATTGGGATGTAGGAAGAGCTAGCATTTTTAGTACACTGGTCCCCCTGACATCCCAGGACAGCAATAGGGCATCCTAGGGGGCACTGCAGTGGACTTCATAAAATACTCCCAGGTACACATCTCACCATTGCTCCCTTACCTTGCCCGCTGAGCCCCCCAAAACCCACTACCCCAACTATATACCACTACCATAGCCCTTACAGGTGAAGGGGACACAGATATGTGGGTACAGTGGGTTTCTGGTGAGTTTTGGAGGGCTCACAGTTTCCTCCACAAGTGTAACAGGTAAGGGGAGGTAGGAGCTTGGGTCCACCTGTCTGCAGTGCACTGCACCCAACACTAGACTACTCCAGGAACCTGCATGCTGTTCTAATGGACCTGAGTATAACATCTGTGGCTGGATAGAGGTTGGTTTGTAATGTAACATAGTAACATAGTAGATGACGGCAGAAAAAGACCTGCACGGTCCATTCAGTCTGCCCAACAAGATAAACTCATATGTGCTACTTTTTGTGTATACCTTACCTTGATTTGTACCTGTCCTTTTCAGGGCACAGACCGTATAAGTCTGCCCAGCACTATCCCTGCCTCCCACCACTGGTTCTGGCACAGACCGTATAAGTCTGCCCAGCACCATCCCCACCTCCCAACCACCAGTTCCGCCTCCCACCACCGGCTCTGGCACAGACCGTATAAGTCTGCCCAGCACCATCCCTGCCTCCCGCCACTGGCTCTGCCACCCAATCTCGGCTAAGCTCCTTAGGATCCATTCCTTCTGAACAGGATTCCTTTATGTTTATCCCACGCATGTTTGAATTCCGTTACCGTTTTCATTTCCACCACCTCCCGCGGGAGGGCATTCCAAGCATCCACTATTCTCTCTGTGAAAAAATACTTCCTGACATTTTTCTTGTGTCTGCCCCCCTTCAATCTCATTTCATGTCCTCTCGTTCTACCGCCTTCGCATCTCCGGAAAAGGTTCGTTTGCGGATTAATACCTTTCAAATATTTGAACGTCTGTATCATATCACCCGTTTCTCCTTTCCTCCAGAGTATACATGTTCATCACATTTTTGGGAGGTGGAAGGGGGTTAGTGACCACTGGGGGAATAAGGGGAGGTCATTCCTGATTCCCTCCAGTGGTCATCTAGTTATTTAGGGAACCTTTTTGTGCCTTATTCCTGGACAGTTTTGTTTTGTTCCATTATAGCTGAAAAACATCTAAGTCTTAGAAACGCCCAAGTTCTGCACTGAACAAGCTCCTGGCACACCCCCTTGATATTTGGACACACTTCTGACGGACTTCAGAGAATAACATCTAAAAATAGGTTTCAAAAAGGAGAAATTAGATCTTACCTGCTAATTTGCTTTCCTTTTGTCCTCCGGACCGGTCCAGAATATGACTGATGGGTTGTGCACTCCTTCCAGCAGGTGGAGACTGAGAACTCTGACTCTCGTGAGAGCCAATAGGAGACCTGGTTAGCTAGAGTGAGATTTAGTATTATCTTTACAAAGCAGGATAGAAAAGCTTCTGTGCAACCGGAGAACTCAAACAGCCGCTGTGAGCATACAGGAGAAGACCTACAGACTTGTAGGCTGTGGTCCATTGCCCACTTTTTTTCTTTTTAATCATCACCAAAGTCAAATAGACAAAGCAAGTCTACCCTAAAGCTCTGGAAAGGGAAGTATCTGGGCCGGTCTGGAGAGACTAAAGGAAAGCAAATTAGCAGGTAAGATCTAATTTCTCCTTCCTTAGCATCCCTCTGGACCGGCCCAGAATGTGACTGATGGGACATAACAGAGCAGTACCTTAAAGGAAGGGACCATAACAAACTGGCTATAAAAAAAACACTGGCTTCTGACGCCCCTGGAACTCCAACCTGTAAAGTTTCCAAAAGAATACAAGGAAGACCATGACGCTGCCTGATCTACATCCAAAAGAAGGAAGCAAAGAAAAAAAACGCTATGGTCATGACATCACCTGCCCCCTGGGAGAATGGAGTTCCAGTTCCTCCAAACTAGCTTCTTGGAATTTTTTTTCACATAGAGTCAACATCCATTAAGCCCCCAGAAATGGTGGGTTTAGACTCTGGTATCCCAATGAAGGAACCCCGAATAGAGAAAGTACAATCCGATCAACTGAAGTCCTCAGAGGATAGCACATAGTATTGCAGAACTGCCTCTACGTAGGTGGTGCCGAAGAATCCAAGAGCGGCAAAACTACGGAATGCCTCGAAGGAAATCTGGAAAAATCTTTGAAACAGAAAGAAGGAACGGGATGTCAAGAAAAAAACTTTCCAAAAAAAAAAGAGAGAGAGAGAGAGCGGCAGGCTAACATACGCCACCCCTAAACACACATAGCAGAAGCTATGGCCTGTAAGAAAAAAAAGACTTGAGCAGTAAGACGTTAAGCAAGCAGGCCAACCCAGCCCCAAAAGGAAAATTAGAGCGTACTGAGGGGACCAAGCTGAGATCCTAATGACCTAGAAGGATAATGAAGTAAATTCACCCCCCCACCAAAGGAAATGAACAACAAACCAGAAACCTAGCAAAATTCTCACATGAGAAACAAGTATGGAAACCAAGAAGAACCGTAAAAGAAGCATGTGCCAAACCTTTAATGAAAACCCTCCTGTAAAAATGCAAAGAGTGAGTTCAACAATCTAATACCTTACTAGCAAACTATACTATTTCACACAGTCTCCTGGTAAGAGGTAAAAAGACTTCAGATCCCCGATGCTCATTCACTTTCTTTTGAATAGCACCGCTCCGCTCTGCCGCTGGTTTGTGTAAATGCCAGCGCGGTTACAGGCGGGAATCCTCATCAGTCAAAAAATCCTCTATTTGTTGCTACTACGCTTTTAGTATATATTCTCATATGCAATTTTTTAGCACTTATCTTTTCTTGGGGGCTTTTTCTGGTAGGTTCACTCTACAGCGAGCTCCTGTTTCGCTTCCGCTTCGTTAGGAGCTGAACCACTATTAGTCTTGCCCTGAAAGCAAACAGTTTTCCTTGTTATCTTACTGTGTATACCAATTTCATGTACTCGCTTTAATCTGTATGACTTTCGCCATGCCTCTTATGACTTACACCTTAATGTTACTTTTTGCTTCTAAGGTGGTTTGAAAATGGCGCCTTTCATCTGATTTTAACACGTAAAACGCTCACCTTTTGACCAATCACCTTTTCTTTCTATTAGGAGGAACCTCCTCCCTATATCACAATTGAAGATCCTTCCATATTATTTAACCTTCATAGGAAAGCCTTCCATTCTACTCAGCTGTTTAATCCAACTGGGGTCAGAGATCCTAGTCTATATATCCATCTCTTTTCTTTTTGTATTAAACTTCTATCTCTGTCCCCTCCTCATACTGAAGTAGGGATATGATCAATAACAACGCACTTACTTGTAATTACTAAAGTCATGTGATTTATCCATACTGTGGTTTACAATTGGTGCCTCTAGCTGTTTATATTTTAAGTTATGGTTATGATTACTCATTCTTAATTTTAGCGATCTTTTAGTTTTTCCAACGTAAATTTTCGTACAGAAGCAGATCAAAATGTACACCACGTGTGGGGAGGACAACAGGATGAATTAAATGGATTCGTAAAATGGTAAAAATAATAGAAACATTAATATCAAATTCAGGATGCAATCATCCCAGTCGAGTATCAATTTCCTGGATATTTCAATACAACAGCAGCAACACAAATTAGCAACTACAGTGTTTATAAAACCAACTGATAGGAATGCGTTATTACATTTTACCAGTAATCATCCACGGAAAATAAAAGAAAGTTTGCCATTTTCTCAACTACTAAGATATAGAAAGATTTGCAATGACACCACAACATTTAAAGAACAGGCCAAGCTATTAATGGAAAAGTTTAGAAGAAAAGGATATCCAGAGAATGTAGAGAAACCAGCATATACACGAGCTAAATGATAAGCTAATCTCATACCTTAATCAACTGGTTATAAACAACATATCCAATTAATACGATGGACTCGTGATCTCATTTCCCTACAGTATAAGGAATCCTTACATATGACTATGTGCTACGACAGAGAAGATGAAAGGTGTAAGGTGTACATAAGTGATAAAATGCATGAGCAGAATGTGTGGCTTGTAATGAAGAGTTTTTGAGGTGTGACTGATTGAGCACATGTGGCCCCACTGACATATGTCATTACTGTTAGGCCACAGCAGATAACACCTTTGTTATCCTAGCCTCTGTGTTATGTCATGAGGATATAACATGCACCACATTTACTGTTGCTGTGTTCTTAGAGGTGTGGAAGACTATTGTTTAAGATAAAATAACTCTGCATTGTTGGCCAGGGAAACTGGCACTGGCCCTTTAAAAACAACTTTTGCATAAAAGACCATTGTGAGGAGGAATAAATCAGGGTGACTGCCCTAGGCCCCAAACACTAGGAAACCCCACACTAATGAAGAATTTTACATAAAGACTTTGTATGAGATAAAGTAAAAAGGGGTGCTTGGTTTGGATTGGTTTTCCTTGAAATCCAACCTGGTGGCTCAGTGCATTGCTGTGCGTGGGCAAGTGGAAGATCCACAGTTCAATCCACAAGTCAGGCCTCCAACTCCCCAGATTGACTGGACTGATGCAAAGGCAATATCCACAGCCTACTTGGGGCAGGGGGCATGTTTGGTTAAGGATGACACTCCGTGCCCATATTCAGGACTTATTATTGCAGGGTTCCAGAAGAAGCTTTAGTGCATGGCTGTGCCTGGACTATCACTACAACAACTAAACTAGATCTAGTCAATATTCAGCCAGTAGTGGTCAGCAGATATTTAAATGCAGACTACTACAGGCAAAATATGGACACTCCTATCAAGGGCCATACTAACATATGCTAGCCACCAGATCTTATGTGGGTCCCAGCCAATATTTAGCCAGGATCCATATAAGGGGAGAAGGTGCCCTCATCCTGTCCAATTCTCCCCTCCCTCCCCTGCAAACCGAATACCCCCTCCCTTCTACCCCAGATGTCAGGAAGGACCCTGACCAAACCCCCCACCCCCACCCCTGTAGGCCCCCTTCTGGGCTTACCTTGTACATCCCTGATGATGTAGGGGCCCTATGGGCAGGAGTGATGCTCATTTGCTACTACCTGTCATGGCTCCAGTCACAAAATGGCCACCATGACCTCTAGCAGCAGTCTAACACTAGTAGCGAGTACTGCAAGACTGCCACTAGGAATTGCCCCTAGACCACCAGATATACACAATGTAGGCCCTCAAGGCCTAAGTGGGTGGAGAGTTGGGGGAGGCTTGGTTAGGGACTTCTTGTCATTAGGGGTGGGAGGGGGAGGGGATCACAGGGGAGGGAGAGGATGCCAGAAGCCCTGATGTCACTACCCAGAAGTTAAAACCAGGCACTGGCCAATATTCAGACCAGTGCCTGCTTAGCTCAGCGGCTAAAGTTCAGACACCCTATTTGCTATCCTAACCTTAGCTGCTTACTTAACTAGTTAGCAGTCTGAATAACCAGTTAAGTACTGGCTCCACTCAAGTTCAGCCCACAGACTGTCCTTGCGCTTACCAGACAGTGCAGGGGCATTTAGTGTTGATATTCAGCAGCACTATCCACTTAAGTGCCACTGAATATCTGCAGTTAGGCAGGCACAAGCAAGTTAACTAGGCAGGAGCTCTCCTGCCTAGTTAAACTGCTTTGAATATTGACTGAGGTATGTTTTACGGCAGAAAATACATAACAGGGGGATAAAGATTCCAAGTACAGTACAGTCAATTATCTGATCTTTGCTGATCTGACCATCCGGCACATCCAACAGACCCCCAGTGACGTTATGCATCTTCTCTTTCCATTTTCTGAACCTCGGATCCTACTTTTACCACCATTGTGAGCTGGAACCCTGCTTTTACTGCCTTCGTTTCTGCATTGTTTGACTTCTCTTTCCATTTTCCAAATCCGGGATCCTACCTTTACCACCATTGTGAGCCATGACCCTGCTCTTACTGCCTTTGTTTCTGAATTGTTTGAGGAGTTACCATTGTTTTCCGCATTATCTGACAACGGGTCAGTCCCTTTTAAGTTGGATAATCAAGACTTTATTATAGTTGCTAAGGCTTGTGGAACCAGTCCCCAGCCCTGATCCCAAATGAGGTGGCAGTACAAAGGAGCATAAACAAACTGCCTGTCAAAAACACATAAAGAAGTTTTAAGTGTACCTACATAAGTACATAAGTATTGCCATACTGGGAAAGACCAAAGATCCATCGAGTCCAGCATCCTGTTTCCAACAGTGGGCAATCCAGGTCACAAATACCTGGCAAGATCCCAAAAATGTACAAAACATTTTATACTGCTTATCCCAGAAATAGTGGATTTTCCACAAGTCCATTTAATAACGGTCTATGGACTTTTCCTTTAGGAAGCCGTCCAAACCTTTTTTAAACTCCGCTAAGCTAACCGCCTTTACCACATTCTCTGGCAACGAATTCCAGAGTTTAATTACACGTTGAGTGAAGAAATATTTTCTCTGATTTGTTTTAAATTTACTACATTGTAGCTTCATCGCATGCCCCCTAGTCCTAGTATTTTTGGAAAACGTGAATAGACGCTTCACATCTACCCGTTCAACTCCACTCATTATTTTATAGAGCTCTATCATATCTCCCCTCAGCCACCTTTTCTCCAAGCTGAAGAGCCCTAGCTGCTTTAGCCTTTCCTCATAGGGAAGTCGTCCCATCCCCTTTATCATTTTCATCGCCCTTCTCTGCACCTTTTCTAATTCCACTATATCTTTTTTGAGATGTGGCGACCAGAATTGAACACAATATTCGAGGTGCGGTCGCACCATGGAGCGATACAAAGGCATTATAGCATCTTCATTTTTGTTTTCCATTCCTTTCCTAATAATACCTAACATTCTATTTGCTTTCTTAGCCGCAGCAGCACACTGAGCAAAAGGTTTCAACGTATCATCAACAACGACACCTAGATCCCTTTCTTGGTCCGTGACTCCTAACGTGGAACCTTGCATGACGTAGCTATAATTCGGGTTCCTCTTTCCCACATGCATCACTCTGCACTTGCTCACCTAAATTATTCTCATGGAATGTACTGGGAGCTGCAAGCATGTGGCTGATGTGAGTTCCAGCATGAATGCATGATCAACTTCAGAATCTTTATAGTTTTTTGGTATAATGGTATTGGAATGTTATGCTTTAAATATCTTTATTAATACTCTTGTACTAATTATAACAAAAGCATTTAATAAAAAATTAAAGTATGAAAAAACAATAATACAATAAGTTAGGGATGGCCTACTCTGCACCTCAGGGTGCAGACAGGTCTGCTATTTTAAAATATCCACAATGATTGTTCACAAGATAGCTACATAGATATTGCCAAAGAATCAGGCCAGTTTCCATTCTGTATATTTTCATAGCCAGGCTGGTGTGAGGCTTTTAAGGATCAGAGCTAACCATCCCTGAATGAGACAGCACATGCCTGTAAGAAGTGAACCATGATAGCAGTACTTCAGATCAGAGGAGTGAAGCAGAGAGGCGAACACAGCATGGAAGTAAAAAGGTTACCATTTCAAGAAGTTCATGTCTGCATTTCAGCAGGGAAGAGGTAACAATAAACCAAAGCTTCTTTTAAGATCATCCCAAGAAGTACCATTAAAAGAGCCATCTTTGAAAACTGCTCATTGAGTTGGTACAAGAGGCCATGCTATCCAATGTATATAGATCTGTACTTCTGCCTTTAGAAGTGTGTGTTTCAATACATTACCCATGTTTTAGGAAGTTAGTGAAGATTTTTTTTTTTCATTTACACAAGCTTTTTACCTCATTGTGTTTTTGAATCTGTTTTGACATCTGCCTCATTCTTTTTTAATCTATATAATTTAGGACTATATCAACTTTTTAAAATTTTGGGGTTCTATGGTCATTGTGTACTTGCTTACATTTAAATAATTTATATTTATGTTTATGTGTGTGTGTTTCTACATGATACAGTAATAAAAGGGGGTTCATTCTGGCTACCTTTCTTATTTTTTCCCAAAGCATAAATAAGTTTCAATGGCTATCCCAGTGGCTGTACGCTGCAATATGAATGATCCCCAAGTCAACTTTCTTTCTTCTATTTTTAAAATGTTTCCATCTTTGTAGTAATTTTATTGGCCTATTTGCTTTTATTTGTATATCAGCTGTTTCTTGTATTATTATACCAGCTATTTTATTGTGTCCTACCATGTCTGACATTTTATTGTTTTGCAGGGGGTTGCACTTTATCAGTTTATTTTTTATGCTACTGTATCTCAACATGAGAGCCTTTGATAAATTAGAAGTAAAAAATGTGAATAAATAAATAAAAATAAAACTACCAGAAACTTTGAATGATAAGGTGGATGTTATTGTGGATGATTAATGTCAAGATTATTGTTTTTTTCCCAGAGTTCCAGGTATGACTCCTAAAGTTTTCCTCAGAAATATTTCCTTAATTATTACTTCGAAAGGAGTGAAGCCTGTGAAAACTGGGATTGCTTTAATCATTGGGATTTCAATTAGAGACTTAAGTATATGTATTGTTAAATAATTTCTGGTTTTTAAAAGAGAGAGAATGTAATCAGATGTATTATCTATATATATAAAACTCACCCTCAACGTTCTATTGTCTGCTGACGTCACTGAAGCCAAGGTTCGTATGTTCGAAGCTCTGAAGCCACGAAAATCACAGTCTCTGGACCCCACCCTCGCGTCAAACGTTATGACGTTGAGGGCGGAGCAGATTCTCACCTCCAACGTTCTACTCAGGCCACAAACTCCGGATTTCCACACTGTAGCTCTGCTCCGCCCTTGCGTCAAAACGCGATGACGTCAAGGGCGGGGCACAAAAACCACCACCCACACAGAGCTACAATGGAAACAACAGCGGTGCACGCCACGAACCAGGTAAAACCGTGACGAGCCACGCAGGGCTAACAAACCGTGTCGCTCCTACCCTCACCACAAATGAGCCACCCGCTGCCAGAACCACGTTGGACCCCCCCCCCCAAGGAACAACAGCGGCGCAGATGACGGTCCTGCCCCCTACCCCCGCCACACACGACACTCACAAACAACATCAACCCGCTCCTGCAAAAAACAAACACATCTTCCCCCTCAAATGGAGACATCCAAAAGGTCAGAGGGAGGCAGGCGAGCAGGCAGCCAGCCTCAACTTCTCAGGGAGCCAGCCAGCCAGCCTCAACGTGATGCAAGGGAAGAAGGGAGGGAGCCAGATGCATCATGCTGCCAGTGGCAGCAGGGAGGGAGCCAGATTGAACAACACAAGGCAACAGATGACCCTGAAAGGCTGAGGGAATGGGACTCACCACCCTCAGGCAGGGAAGGGGGGAAGGGGAGGAAAGGGGGGGGATGATGGGGGGTGGGGAGGGAACACAGGGGGGAAAAGGAAAGAGGGGGAACCCTGCCACACACTCTCATTCTCACACACACACTACCGCATTCACGCTGTCTGTCTCTCTCTCACACAGTCACTCACACAAACACTCTCCCAAACATACACACTACCATGAAACCCGTTTCATTGCTCTCAGAAACGGGCCTTTGTTTACTAGTTTCTAACTAAAATCTGGACAATAAGTGTTCTCAATGAAATGAATTGCTATACACTGTATTTGGTCTTGAAGAAGCCAACCAGATTATCAATGTGGAATAATGAATTAGATGAGTAATATCTGGGGATAATCAGGTTAATACCATGTTTTCTTTTTTCTGTTTACTGTTTAATTGATCTCCATGTCTTATCTCACTCTCCCTATTTTCTTTCACTTTGTGGTCTAAGAAAGAGAAAGATTGTATATAATCCATATATCTAGTTAGGATTGTTTTCTTCTTATCTTGTATTAATGTGCAGTCATCTCTGTATTACTGTTTGCAAGTGACCCTTGTAAAATGAAAAATTATAAATAAATGATTTAAAATAAAACAAAAAATAAAGGGCTCCTTTTACAAAGCAGGGCTTCTTCACATTCAGTGTGCTGCTAATCGGTAGCACTGCTTTGTAAGCAGCCCAAATTTTGTAACTGAAATACAAAGTAATGGGCATGTTTCCCTCTGAACCTTATCACTGGTAAAATCATTAAATTAACTACTCATATTTATTTTGAAATTTGTATTTTGTTCTTTTTGAAATATTTGCAAAGCTCATAACTAGCATAAAGAAGTACAAACTCATTTCTTTTACTATAGCTTTAGAGGATAGTGGCTCACTTTAACTGATCTATATCCAACACATGCAAACCAGATACCATAAAGCAAATTTTAATTTCAGAATTACTGCTGCTGTTAATAATACATGAAGCTAAAAGAATGCAGTGTGCTTGAAATATATTCAGCTATCCACAAAGAGAGCCAGTTTCAAAAGCTTATTTATAGTGTTAGAACCATCTTGTTCTATCAGCATGTAGCAAAATATTGGGGGGGGGGGGGGAGGAACATTTGCAAAACCAAATATTAGCTACAAAAGGTGAAATTTGTTCTTACCTGTTAATTTCCTTTCCTTGATTACTGCTAGCCCAGTCCAAACTAGAGGATTATGTCCTTCTACCAGCAGAGGGAAGCAAAGACTTGAAGATTCAGATGACATCATCATTATAACAAGTAGAGCAGCCAGAAACAATCCATTATGCTAATGCAAAAGCCCTCAACAGAGAGAACAAATCAATTAAGAGGAACAAACAAGAGAACCAAAACTGAACCCAGAATAGAGGCCCCACCAGCCTATCCTTGCATAATTAACTGCATAAAGACAGGACCCAGTACAGTATCTCTGTTTTCCAGGGAAGGTCCTGGACTGGTCTTGCTAGACTCAAGGAAAGGAAATTAACAGATAAGAACAAATTTTTCTTTCCTTGTCATCTAGTTGGACCAGCCCAGACCTATGAAATGTATCAGAGCTTTTATTCCACAGAGCAAAAGGAAGATACAAAATGACTGCCCTAGCCCAAATATCAAGCTTATAATTTTTAACAAAAGAATGTAGAGAGAACCATGTTGAAGCCTTGCAAATGTCTTCCAGGGCAGCAACCTCTGCTTCAGCCCAGCAAGTAGTCTGCAGCCTAGTGTGGAAACTTTTTTTCCGAAGAATGTAAGCTGACTCAATAATCAACCTAATCCAGTGCACATTTGAAGACTTTGAAACTGTGTACCCCTTGCAAAGACCATAAAAAAGGACAAAAAGAAGACTGGACATCCAAAAAGGATTAAAAAGTATAAAAAGAAGGTCAGAGATCCAAAAAGGATTACTGACCTTCAAGTAGCAGAGAAGCACTCTATGAATGTTCAGTCTATGTAGTGTCTGTGATGGTCACAACATCAAGGATCTCCAAAAGGCTGGTGAAATTAGAATGACTAGAAACAAGCAATCCTGCTTATCACCAGACCTATCAGAAGTCATGGGGAAAATTGTATTGGGACTTAAAGCTTGGCCCATGGCTGCACGTCCAGCACCACTTTATCTTCTGGCTCAGGAATCAAGGGCATTTGTAATTCTAATGAGTCACCATCAGGTTGAACACTGGAACTTCCCAGTACTTCACCACTAGGCAGAAGATCACTAGTCTGAGTTTCCACTCCCCGGGTCTGAAACAGTTTGCCTGGACATTGTCCACCACTGCTACATGGGCTACAGAATATACCAGCAGCAACAGCTCCACCCATTTGTCCAACTCCAGGATGAATTCTGCACTTCTAGTAGCTTCCTACTTGTTGGCATATTTATTTATTTATTGGGATTTATTAACCACCTTTATGCAGAGATTAACTCAAGGCAGTGTATAGTAGGTACACTTTAACATAAAACTTATAATTTTGTTAACAGAATAACAATAGTAAAATAACCACAAATAAACATAAATATAATAAATGAGGTAAACTTGAAAACAAACCTAATAATTGAACTACCGTGAAACAGTATACAAAATCTACACATTTAACAGCACTGGAATTCAAATACCAGAGATATAATACAATCTTAGCATAATACTAATGATACACCTAATAAACATGCATTAGAACATTCAACTAAGTTCAGCTTACCATATGGCTGAGGGACCAAGAGCAGATAAATGATGGGAACAAGATGCGTACAGAGTCAGTTGGGATAATTTGATGGTTAAAGTCAAGGCAAGTCTGTTGTATAGTTAAGCAAGAGATAAGGAACTGATCTAAGTTACAGTGTGTGTAGCAAGCTAGTCCAGGTGCAGACTGAGTGTATAGTCAGTCACCCTATGTATTAAAGGCTTGGCAGAAGAGTCAGGCTTTCACCTGCTTCCTTGAGTAAAGGTAGTCTTCAGTTATATGTAGCCCCTTTGGGAGTAAATTCCAGATTGTGGGGGCTACTTTTGAGAATGCTCACTGGCGGGTATCACATCATACAATTTCTTTTAATGAAGGTATAGATAGTGATGATCCTTGAGAGGACCTTAGAGGTCCTAAAGTTGTGTAGAGGGTTAACTTATTCTTTAAGTATTCTGGCCCAATTTGTCTGAGGACCTTGAAAATCAAACATAGAGTTTTAAATTTAGCCCTGTAAGGTACTGGTAACCAGTGTAGCTTTTGCAAGAAGGGTGTAATGTGGTCACACTAATTGCAGCCTTCTATTATTTGTGCTGCAGCATTCTGAATTAGTTGGAGCTAATAGAAACTCTTTTTGGATTGGCCAATGTACAGTAGTCTAGTCGTGATGCTTTCATGGCATGAACCACTGTGGTCAGACTTGTCTTTTCAATATATGGAGAGGGATTTCATAGCTGACGTAGATAATAGAGACAATTTTTGAAGATTGTTTGAATTTGTGGGATCAGAGTGATTGATGAGTCTAGTAGCCCAAGATTCCTGTCCTGTGATTTTTGGGGGGAGTTCATACTTCCCAAAAGGTATTTTGAAATTGAGTATTTGTCCACTTGTGTTTGGTATCCAAAGAATCTCTGTTTTATTTGGGTTCAGGCAAAGTTTGCCCATTCCTGAGTTGCAGTTAGGCAGGCAATTAGCGTACATATGCCACAGTCACCATGCATCACTCAACTTTGAACCAGAGGGAAGAAATGGGGAAGCCAGTAGAGGACACTGGCCAATCAGCCTGCTAAGCCGGACTGCTAAGCAGAAGGGTTTATAAAAGCCTCAGTGAAAAGGTAGTTTTATAGGGCAGTTTTGAATTGTTGTTAAGGCTGTTCATTACGAAGTGAAAAAGGCAGGGAGTACCACAGGAAAGGACTCAAGGCAAAGAAAGCAGAGACGTGGATTGAAGTCTAGTATGTGATAGAGCAGAGATGGAAAGCTGGTTAGCTGTAGTGGAACGAAGAGTACAGATAGGTCTGTAAGGAACTATCAAGGATGAGAGATAGGCAGGGAAATATTCAAGGAGGTTAGATTGAGAAAGGAGCTGACATGGCATCAAAAAGCTGAAGCCAATGAAGCTACTCTCCCCTTTTTTCTCCCCTGCACAGCCATCATCCCTGTGCACCCAAAACAAAGCAAAGAAACCTATGAGTTGCTGCATCCACGTTGTTGTTCAGTTAGAGTAGTAATTAGTTCTAAATTGTAATCATTGTGTCATTTGGAGGTGCTGGTTATAGAGACTCTCTGTACTCGTGCAAAGATGTTTTCACCTAATATGGTGCCACCAAAACAGACATGTTACGAGAATCAGGTGATCAACAATCAGACTTACTATTTAAAGTTTTTAAAAAATATATATTAATTAGGTTGAAGCCTGGGACCATTTAACATCAGTTTTTCCTGTGTGTACATCAAAAGTAAAAGATAGTATGTGAGAACATACTCCTTTTGTTTTGTGGAATGCAGTGGTATATTATAAATCTTTAAAGATTTGTATGTTCAAACGTAAACAAGCACCAAGAGTATAGTTTAATAACAGTGGTATATTATAAAAATGCACTTGCTTTTTTTTTTATTACTACTATTTTATAGAGAGTGTATTGAATAATGAAGGAAGAGCTTCTTTCATACAGAAATTCTGTCCAGAGTCAGTCTAAATATGCCAACATTGTCCAGTTCAGCACACTATTAGCCGAGAAGTTCATACAAAGTTAATAACGTTCAGTGGAAAATAAATTTGTTGGCTGCCTGCTATGTAAATATTCCATCACTGTTTCATTATTGCTACCAAGTATTACATATTATGTGCATTTGATTTAAACTTTGATTGTTTTAATTTGGTTAGCCAGACCTTACTTGCACATGGTATTGCTTTTTAAACCCAAAGGTGAATCCTAAGGGTGGTTGAACAATTAGGTATAAACTGTGTTGTTTCTGACTTTACTTGTTTTGGACTGCTTTGGATCTTTACATCTGCTGTCTAGAATTTTGGAAAATAGAAATGAGGAAATAAAAATTAAGTTTTGGATGTACTCTGTAGAAGTTGTTGTTTACTTTTGCAACGTGTATATGGATGCCTGTGTGCATGTGATAATGTTTGAATAACTGCCTATACTTATGGCTATGATTCCTGACAGAAATTAATAAAGGTTTACCTCAGAGGCAGAAAAGTTTCCTTTTTATAAACAACCTTCTTCACTAGTGACAGGAATAAATAAAGGTTTACCTCAGAGGCAGAAATTCAGATATACCTACCACCACAGAAGAGAAGAACCCCACAGGGGAGACAAGTTACTCCATGCCACAATCAACCATCACCCTGCTAGAAAGACAGCCAGGGGAGGAAGGGGAGGGGAGGGAACCAGGGTCACTCGATATCACCCTAGCTGGCAGATGAGGAACTCAGGATCACTGAGTATCATCTAAAACCAGCCCCAACACGGTTACCAGCACACCCCTGGCTCCACTGTCACCAGAAGAATCTGGGACAGGAGCTACCAGCCAGCAATCCAGAGCAGTTGCATGATCCGTCCACTATCCGCTAAGAGACATAGAAAATACTGAACATTCCAGGCTGCACGATACCCTTAAGGGGCGGTTTACTTGGAACTATTTTCTCTGTCTCCTTCTGCTGGTAGATGGACTGGTCTGGTATAGATGACAAGGAAGTCAAAAAACACTTCTCAGCAAGGCACAAGTCCATGTCATAGTTCAAAATCTCAAGCACTTCTCAGCAGGGCACAAGCCCATGTCATAGTTCAAATCCCCAAGCACTTCTTCAGCCCCTCACCTTCTCCTTGATGGTAACAGCTACTTGATTCTTTTTCCATGTGCCAACAGCCTCCCAGCCAGGTTTGCTAAGAAGCCCTTTAATTTCTTCCCTTGTACCAGGGCCAGAGCAGTCACAGCCATGGGCTCATTACCCCAGGTCTCTCCTACTTGCATCTCCTCTCCTTCTCCTCCCCCCCCCCCCCAATTCATTAGTTCCTCTCCCTTTATGCTCCTCAGCTGTTCCTCCCCACCCTGATTATCTCTCATTACCCAATCTCTCTCTCCCCCCCCTTCGGTCTCCTGGGACTTGTAGTTCCTTTCTGCTCCCTTTCTTCTTGATCAGTACTTGCATAGGTTCCTGGGACTTGTAGTCCTCCTTCCCCTTTAGGTCTTTAAGATACTTATACTTCCCTGGAGGAGTGGCCTCCCGGCCCCTGTGAACTTGGGATTTGTGGTTGGACTCAGGGCGAGAACATGTTCCTGTCCTGCTCCTCTCTCTGGTCCCTTCTCCCTGTATCCTCATGAGTTCCTCACAATGCGTAAGTGTGCACTTATGCACATATATGCAAGCATGCAATCTAAACACTATTCTGTACCAATGCCTGGAACCTGCCTAGTGCATTAATGGAAGGGAGTGTACACAGGGGCAAAGCATGAGTGGAACATACGTAGAACTCCCACTTATATGCACAATTTACAGAATACTGTAATTTACGCGCATTTCTGGCATATACAGTTGCTAACACTTACACCAGCTCTATGGCTGGTGTAAGTGATCAGACCTAAATGCTAGGCAATTTAATACCTGGTTACACTAATATTCTATAAAGGAATGTAGGTGCCTGAATTCCTTTATAGCAGTGGTTCTCAACCTTTCTTCTGTTGTGACACACCTGACAGACGATGTTCAGCTATGAACACTAAAATTCATAGCTGAACAAAAATAAAATCCTAAATATTTCATTATTAACAACGATGCAAGGGAAATATAAAATAATCTTAAACAGAATTTTTTAATAAACTGTTAAAATGATCAAATTTTATTTTATTTTTTAAAGCGATACAGGCTGTGTTAATTGGGACTAATGTGTTGCATAGAGCTTTCAATATAGGGTTGACCGGTAGGCAAATTTATATTAACATAGGGCCCTGTTTACTAAGCCGCATTATAGGTGCACTAGCACTTTTTATTTTAGCACGCGTTAATGCTAGAGACACCCATAGGAATATATAGGTGTCTCTAGCATTAGTGCACGGTAATTTTTAGCACCTTAGTAAACAGGGCCCTTACTGTCAACAACAATAAAATTTTACCCATTACAGAGTATGGAGCTAGGGATGTTTCCCTTTCAGTTTGTCATACAAAACAAATATACATTTAAATTCTGGTGTTGCCTCAGTAACACCTCGAAGTTCCAAAAAAACGAAAACCAAAAGCGTCCACAGAAAAATCCATAGAAAACAGTCATAGGCTTAACATCATTCTGATGCTTTGTTTTCTTCCACTCCTGCGACTGTTACCTCAGTACAAAATTCCTCCACTGTCAGATACTGTAAAGTAACACAAAACACTGCAAATATGCTACACAGAACCTATGAACAGCAGATCTGCAATATTTCTAGTTAAGGATAGTGGCAGTAGTTGTTATCATTGGGGGTAGTAGGGAAATAAAAATAGGGAACAGTAAATGGGGATTTTGAGTACCTGACTCTCTGGGTCTCTGCTCTCCTCAGCTTGCAGGCTCAGGTAGTTACATAACTACATAAGTATTGCCATACTGGGACAGACCAAAGGTCCATCAAGCCCAGCATCCTGTTTCCAACAGTGGCCAACCCAGGTCACAAATACCTGGTAAGATCCCAAAAAATCTAAGCTGCTCATCCCAGAAATAGTGGATTTTCCCCAAGTCCAATTTAATAATGGTCTATGGACTTTTCCTTTAGGAAGTCGTCCAGACCTTTTTTAAAATCTGCTAAGCTAACTGCCTTTTCTACATTCTCTGGCAACGAATTCCAGAGTTTAATTACACGTTGAGTGAAGAAAACTTTTCTCTGATTTGTTTTAAATTTACTACTTTGTAGCTTCATCGCATGCCCCGTAGCCCTAGTATTTTTAGAAAGCGTAAACAGATGTTTCATGTCTACCCGTTCCACTCCATTCATTATTTTATAGACCTCTATCATATCTCCCCTCAGCCGTCTTTTCTCCAGGCTGAAGAGCCCTAGCTGCTTTAGCTTTTCCTCATAGGGAAGTCATCCCATCCCCTTTATTTTCATCACCCTTCACTGTACCTTTTCTAATGCCACTATTAGGCTAATTTTCAAAGCACTTAGACTTACAAAGTTCCATAGGTTACTATCACCCTTATTTTCGAAAGTGATAGGAGCCCAGATTTCGACCCAAATCGGGAGATGGGCGCCCATCTCGTAAAGGCGCCCAAATTCGTATAATCGAAAGCTGATTTTAGGTGCCTGCAACTGCAGGAACGAACAAAGTTGACGGGGGCGTGTCAGAGGCATGGTGAAGGCGGGACTGGGGCGTGTTTATCAGCCGAGCAAAGATGGGCACCTTCGGCCGATAATCGAAAAAAATGGCAGTTTTTAGCGTGAATTTAGGTCACTTTTTTGGACCCTTTTGTTTCACAAACAAGTCCCAAAAAAGTGTCCTAAATGACCAGATGACCACCGGAGAGAATCAGGGATAACCACCCCTGACTCCCCCAGTGGTAACTAACCCCCTCCCACCAAAAAAAAAACAAAACAACTTTAACAACTTTTTTTCCGGCCTGTATGCCAGCCTCAAATGCCATACCCAGCTCCATCAAAGCAGTATGCAGGTCCCTGGAGCAGTTGTTAGTGGGTGCAGTGGACTTCAGGCAGGTGGACCCAGGCCCATCCCCCCTACCTGTTACACTTGTGGTGGTTAAAGTTGAGCCCTCCAAAAAACCCCAAAACCCACTGTACCCATATCTAGGTGCCCCCCTTCAGCCATAAGTGCTATGGTAATGGTGTAGAGTTGTGGGGAGTGGGGTTTGGGCGGGGATTTGGGGGGCTCAGCACCCAAGGGAAGGGAGCTATGGACTTAGAAGGTATTTAACTTTTTTTTTTTACTTTTTACAAGTGCTCCCTGGCATGTGAGGGGCACCAGTGCACTACAAATCCTGGCCCCTCCCACAACCCAATGCCTTGGATTTGTTCATTTTTGAGATGGGCGCCTTCGGTTTCCATTATTGCTGAAAAATGAAACCGCCCAGCTCAAATTCGCATATATCTGATGTATTTGCCGGGCACAAACCATATTATCGAAAAACTACTACTACTACTACTTATTTCTAAAGATGGGCGGCCATTTTTTTTGAAAATACGGTCTGTCCCACCCCTTCATGTACCCGCTCTCAGACATAGATGCCCATGGAGATGGGCATTCGCGTTCGATTATGCCCCTCCACGAAACTTTGTAAGTCTAAGTGCTTTGAAAATACACCTCAAGATCTTTTTTGAGATGTGGCGACCAGAATTGAACACAATATTTGAGATGCGGTTGCACCATGGAGAGATACAAAGGCATTATAACATCTTCATTTTTGTTTTCCATTCCTTTCCTAATAATACCCAACATTCTATTTCTTTCTTAACCGCAGCAGCACACTGAGCAGAAGGTTTCAAAATGTCATCAACGACGACATCTATATCCCTTTCTTGGTCAGTGACTTCTAACGTTGAACCTTGCATGATGTAGCTATAATTCGGGTTCCTCTTTCCCACATGCATCACTTTGCTCTTGCTCACATTAATCATCATCTGCCATTTAGACGCCCAGTCTCCTAGTCTCGTAAGGTCCTCTTGTAATTTTTCACAATCCTCCCGCGATTTAACGACTTTGAATAACTTTGTGTTGTCAGCAAATTTAATTACCTCACTAGTTACTCCCATCTCTAGGTCATTTATAAATATGTTAAAAAGCAGAGGTCCCAGCACAGACCCCTGGGGAACCCCAATAACTACCCTTCTCCACTGAGAATACTGACCATTTAACCCTACTCTCTGATTTCTTTTAACCAGTTTTTAATCCACAATAGGGCACTACCTCCTATCCCATGACTCTCCAATGTCCTCTGGAGTCTTTCATGAGGTACTTTGTGAAATGCCTTCTGAAAATCTAGATACGCAATATCAACCGGCTCACCTTTATCCACGTTTGTTCACCCCTTCAAAGAAATATGGTTCAATGATTTTTATTGTTGAAAAACCTCAGCACAACATTTCCAATAGGGTTTGAACAGTTTACATATCTAACACATACACTCTAGCATCTAGGTCATTGTTCACCCTGATCTGCATTACTGCTCGCTCTCCAACAACTTTTTACAGTTTTCTCCCCCCTCCTTCTCTCCCTCCCTCCCCTTGCCCCCCCCCCCTTCTCTCCTATCACAGTTATAGTCCGCATCCCCATGCTGTGATTACTTGGCTTCCACTTCCCTATCACATGTTCATTATCTGTCCTCTGGCTTGGGGTGTCAAAGTCAGCCAGAAAGGAGTCCAGCAATGCCAGAATGTTTTTATAATCTGCGGCCTTTGAGCTCCCAATCTTGTTCTCTCAGTGCGCAACAAGTGGATCATCTGTCCTCTCCACTGAGGGAGTGTGGGGCCCTCCGCAGACAGCCATGCCAGTAGTATTGTCCTCTTTGCCACCATTATGGCTCTTGATACAAACGCCCGGCATCCCCTTGGCAGGTATCCCGTCAGCCGAGGGTGTCCAAACAGAAGTTTGGCCTCAACTTGCCAATGTATCGCCCAGATGACGGCAGTCTGCTGAGCCAACATTCTCCAAAAGGTTCTCACTCGCGGGCAGCCCCAAAACATATGGCCCAGAGTTGCACCCTCCCCTTTACATTTGGGGCACGCTCCATCTGGCGACAGTCCCATGTGAAACGCCCTCCCTTCAAAGAAATATAATAGATTGGTGAGGCAAGATTTCCCTTCACTAAATCCATGTTGGCTTTGTTTCATTAATCCATGCTTTTGAATATGCTCTGTAATTTTGTTCTTAATAATAGTCTCTACCATTTTGCCCGGCACCGACGTCAGACTCACCGGTCTATAATTTCCCGGATCTCCTCTGGAACCTTTTTTAAAAATCGGCGTTACATTGGCATATACCAATCTTCTGGTACCATGCTCAATTTTAAAGATTAATATGTAATTTATCTTTAAAATTGAGCATGGCACCAGTATCTCTTCCTAATCTTCCTTGGTGAGGACTGAAGCAAATAATTAATTTAATCTCTCCGCTATGGCTTTGTCTTCCCTGATTGCCCGTTTTACCCCTTGGTCATCTAGTGGTCCAACTGATTCTTTTGCCAGCTTCCTGTTTTTAATATACCTGAAAAAAAATTTATGTGTTTTTGCCTCAAACGCAATCTTTTTTTCAAAGTCCCTCTTTGCCTTCCTTATCAGCGCTTTGCATTTGACTTGACATTCCTTATTCTGTTTCTTATTATTTTCAGTTGGTTCATTCTTCCATTTTCTGAAGGATTTTCTTTTAGCTCTAATAGCTTCCTTCACCTCACTTTTTAACCATGCCGGCTGTCATTTGCAGGGGAATAATCGAATGTCACCGGTGAAATAGGTCGCCGGCGATCTATTTTGGCAGCGGCGCAACAGCTGGCCAGAACCGTATTTTCAAAAAAGATGGCCGGCCATCTTTTTTTTCGATAATACAGTGTGGCCCGGCGAAATGCCTTGGATTTCGCCAGGTTTGAGATCGCCACTTTTGTTTTTCCGCGATAATGGAAAAAACTGTCGGCAATCTCAAACCCGGCGAAATCCAAGGTATTTGGCCGTGGGAGGAGCCAGCATTTGTAGTGCAATGGTCCCCCTCACATGCCAGGACACCAACCGGGCACCCTAGGGGGCAGTTCAAACATCTTTTATAAACAATCAAATTAGCTTCCAGGTGCATAGCACCCTTCCCTTGTGTGCTGAGTCCCCCAAATCCGCCCCAAAACCCACTGCCCACAAGTGTGCACCATTACCCTAGCCCTAAGGGCTGAAGGGGGGCACCTACATGTGGATACAGTGGGTTTTGGGGGGGTTTGGGAGGGCTCAACTTTACCCACCACAAGTGGAACAGGTAGGGAGGGGGGATGGGCCTGGCTCTGCCTTTCTGCAGTCCACTGCAACCAACAACAACTGTTCCAGGGACCTGCATACTGCTGTCAGGGTGCTGGGTATGACATTTGAGGCTGGCATACAGGCTGGCAAAAAAGGTTTGTATTTTAATAATTTTAGTGTGGGAGGGGGTTGGCGACCACTGGGGGAGTAAGGGGAGGTCATCCCCCATTCCCTCCGGTGGTCATCTGGTCAGTTGGGGCACCTTTTTGAGGCTTGGACGTGAAAATAAAAGGACCAAGTAAACCCGGCGAAATACTGCTTATCGCCGGGTTTTATTTTTCCATTATCCGCGAAAGCCGGCCATCTGGTAGCCACGCCCAAGCCTGCCCATGTCCCACCTTCGCTTCGCCGCCAACACGCCCCTTTGAACTTTCGCCGGCGAGGCAAAGGGAAAGCGGCGAAGTTATCACAAATGTAGCTTTCCATTATACGCTTTTGACGCTTTTGCAAAATCGCCGGCCATATCCCGATTTGTGTCGGGAATTAGCCGGCGATTACTTTCGATTATAAGCTGGTTGGTCTTCCATCCTCCTTCTTTAATACGCAGAATATATTTGGCCTGGGCTTCCAGGATGGTGTTTTTGAACAGAATCCATGCCTGATGTAAATTTTTGACCCTCGCAGCCACTCTTCTAATTTTTTTTTTCACCGTTCTTCTCATTTTATCATAGTCTCCTTTTTTAAAGTTAAATGCTAACGTATTGGATTTCCTCTGTATACTTACTTCAAAGCTAATATCAAATCTGATCATATTATGATCACTGTTATCCCAGCACCATTACCTCTCACACCAGATCATGCACTCCACTAAGGACTAGGTCTAGAATTTTTCATTCTCTCGTCGGCTCCTGTACCAGCTGCTCCATAAAGCAGTCTTTGATTTCGTCAAAGAATTTTACCTCCATAGCATGTCCCGATGTTACATTTACCCAGTCAATATTGGGGTAATTTAAATCACCCATTATTATTGTGTTGCCCAGTTTGTTTGCGTCCCTAATTTCCTTTAACATTTCTACATCCATCTGTTCATCCTGGCCTTGTGGACGGTGGTACACTCCTATCACTATCCTTTTCCCCTTTACACATGGAATTTCAATCCATAGGGATTCCAAGATGTGTTTTGTTTCCTGCAGAATTTTCTATCTATTTGATTCAAAGCTCTTCTTAATATACAATGAAACCCCTCCCCCAATTCAATCCACCCTATCACTACGATATAATTTGTACCCCGTTATGACAGTGTCCCACTGGTTATCTTCTTTCCACCAGGTCTCAGAGATGCCTATTATATCTAATTTTTCATTTATGCAATATATTCTAACTCTCCCATCTTATTTCTTAGGCTTCTGGCATTCGTATATAGACATTTCAAATTATGTTTGTCGTTCCTATTTACATCATGCTCAGTACTTGACAGTACTAATTTGCAATCTTTTGTCTGATTTTTATTTTTATTTAAGGACACCTGATCTACTATGGTCTCTTTTGCAACCTCACTGTCGGGATACCCTATCTTCCCTGTTTTGGTGATATCCTTGAAAGATACCTTATCCCGTACCATGCGCTTTTGAGAGACTGTCAGCCTTCCCCCAGTTTCTAGTTTAAAAGCTGCTCTATCTCCTTTTTAAATGCCGATGCCAGCAGCCTGGCTTACTATCTAATTTGTCAAACGTTTGGTGACACACTGGATGAGAATCTCTGTTTTATAGAATCTACAAGCCCCCTTTTACCACAGCGGGTAAAAGGCTGTCTTTTGTTTTTCAAGAAGAAATGGCCGTGCAGTAAGTGAACCAATTGTCATGCAGCCATTTCAGGGGGGAGCACTTGCCGCCACCCATTGAGATGGCTGTAAGGGCTCCCACGCTAACCTGGTGTTGACAAGGCAGCAATGCTGCCCAATTACCACCGGGTAAGCACCAGCGATACAAAATAAAAAATATTTTTGTAGCACCAGAAATGCCACACCTGGGGGTGGGAACTACCCAGCTGTAGTTCCAGATTGGTACACAGCAAATCTGTTGCCACATATCAACCCTGTAGTAAAAGGGCCCCAAATTGAACATACTGATTTTCTGAGTCAACGTACATCATGCAAAGACCTTGTGTCTGCAAACCACTTTATTCTGTGTGAGTTTGCCAGTACCCATATAACTTTCGTTTTTAGACACTTTACTGAAAATGTACCAGTTAATCCAGTACAAGTGAAACTAGATTAGATAATCCAGAATTGAATGCTGAAATATGTAATACAGGAGTAACCTCCCTGGTTGACATTAAAATCTGTTCCCTAATTTCCCTTATTTAAGGAACAGATTCTAATGTCAGCCAGGGTGTTTCCTAACACAGACAAGGCATAAGGCCTTTTTGGCCCTGCGGCCCAGGGTACAGGCTCTTGGCACTAGTTATGTGTTATGTTTTCCTTGTAATTGTATAATATTGATTGAGGGTAAACAATTTCAATTTTTTGAGCCCAAACAACTAGAAGAATTTTTGTATGCCAGAGAAAAAGTGCATATTAAATGCAGTTCCTATGTTCACTGTTAGTTGGTGGCTGAAGTAAACAGGTGGGAGGAATGTATCTCCTATGAGATTTTAATTATTTTTTGTTTTTCTTTTATTTCCTTTATTTTGGATCCAGTTACTTCTTATTGTGGATGAAAAAATAGAATTTATTCTTGAATTATTATTAAATTCCTGTATTTTTCTGAGTTTCTATTGTATCTTGGTACTGTGATACTATTTGGATATTGTATATTATTTTGAACAATTATAAAAAATAAAAAAAAGAATATGTTCCCTAATTTCCTTCAAGTGTAAAAAAAAAAAACAGCAATGACTGAGTATAGATTGAAAGCACAGATGCTACTAGATTAGGAGAGCAAATCTATATAGAGGCACCAAATTTTAGGCACCAAGAAGGCACTTGTTTGGAACCTATTCTATAAAGGAAAGTAGGGGCCAACATTTCTTTATAGAATAATAATGCATCAGGTCAAATATGCACGTTTAAGATAGATGCAACCACTTACACCAGCCACAAAGCTGGTGCAAATGCATTGCATTGTATTAATGGATTTCTATTCTGCTTTTAACCAAGAGGCTACAAAATGGATTACATACAAGATTAACTTCACATTAGAAGGAATTTACAATAAAAATCAATAATAAATTGACTACTTAAACAATCTAATACAATAACAATATCATCTCTATCAATCAAATAAAATCACAATTCCACAAATCAATTAACAGGTTTATAATCTTTGCTTCAAAAACAGATAGATCTTAAGAGCCTTTCTAAATAAAATATAAGATGTAATTTGATGAATTTGAATAGGAATACTGTGCATTCAACTATTTATCTTAAGTCAATGCAAATTATTCAACAGAGGAGTAACTTCACAATATAGTCCTAAAATAAATATCAATCTAGCAGAAGTGTTTTGCCACAGCTGAAGCTTCTTTCTTAAATTTAAGGTGAGAGAACAATAAAGTGAGTAGCAATAATCTAAATTTGGTATTAAAATAGCTTGTGAAACAGTTCTAAAACTCACAGGACTCAGAGAAGACCTTATAGTTCTTAAACGGTGCAAAGTAAGGAAAAACTTTTTAATTAATTAATGTAATGCTTGTGGCTAAATTGCTAAAACAGTATATAAATTATGGTATTTTATAATTTATGCAAGTAACTGTGTGATCCACCCACATTCTGCCCATATGTATGCCCCCCTTCAAACTACACGTCTTTGCATTTAGGTGCAGGTTTAAAAATAATGCGTAACCAGAATATTGGCATTTAGGGCAAGTATTGAGGCCATTTATACATGTTCTTGGCACCTAAATGTTGGCCAGAAATACCAAAATACGAAGTGTTCCCTACGAAGGAAGATGCTGTCCAAGGAGTAGGGAAGGGAAGTGGGGCAACCAATCCAGGCAGGACATCAAAAGCTGACTAGATAAAACCTTTATTGCCAATGACCAGATATGAAAGACTTTACACGGTTCCATGTTTCGGTAAATGGTATGCCTGCCTCAGGAGTCAACGTATCTGTGTCAATTGTGGATATACTTTCAGTTGTGAAATCTTGTAGCTGGAAAGCTATCTTTGCTAAATCGTCCAGTGACACCTCAAAAAGCACGGCACCAAGAATGTCATTGACTCCTGAGGCAGGAACACCATTTGCCGAAACACGGAACCGTGTCAAGACTTTTACATCTGGTCACTGACAATAACGATTTTGTCTACTCAGCATTTGGTGTCCCACCTGGATTGGTTGCCCCACATCCTTTCCCTACTCCTTGGACTGCAACAAAATGTTGGCATCTTCTTTATAGAATTGCCCTCTAGATGTATATGTGAAATCAATATTCTAAAAAGTGAATATTCTGGGAGAGTGGACTCATAAGAGATAACTTTGCATAGGTCATCTAGGTTTGAAAATGGATGTTTAGGTCTATGTGTTCCAAACATCTAAGTTTATGTTTATTTATTATTCATGTTTATTTAAAAACTTGATGAATTGCCTTTTTTTAAAATAAATTTTCAATATTACATTCATTTACCATAAATGCAATGAATGTAAGCTCTCTTGAGCAGGGACTGTCTCTTCATGTTCAATTGTGAAGCGCTGCGTATGTCTGGTGGCGCTATAGAAATGATAAGTAATAGTAAATAACTGGAACATAACATAAAAAGAAATATTTATTCCCTTAATCAAGGTTAGGAAAATTCACCTCTAACTTAGTCCACAATAATGAGACAAGATACAAGGATTTATCCAAAATCAAAGACTTATAAATCAAATCAATTAGAGCAAGGAGATGCCAACACTTGCAGCCAATTTGTCCAGCATATTTTTAACCTGTATGAGAATTCAGGGTAGAACCTCTTTCATCTTCCTTGGATATTATAAACTCCTGCAATTTCTTCGGATCAAAGAACACATAATTTATCACATTTAAAGACACTAAACATCTGCATGTAGTCTACATCGTTGTCATTGTCTCCTGGATATGTGATGAATAGATGGGTTTGTGGGAATTAATCTGGATTGTTTGGGTAGGTTTGCCTGAACAGATGGGTTTTTACTGATTTCCGAAAGGGCAGATGGTCACTGAGTGATCGAATTGGTCTGGGGAGGGCATTCCAGAGTTGGCTGCCTAAGAAGGAGAAGTTGGATCCATAATAGGTTTTGTACTTGAGTCCTTTGCAATTGGGGTAGTGTACATAAGTATTACCACACTGGGACAGACTAAAGGTCCATCAAGCCTGGTGTCCCATTTCCAACAGTGGACAATCCAGGTACCAAACACCTGGCAAGATCCCAAAAAAGTTCAATACATTTTATGGTGCTTATCCCAGAAATAAGCACTGGATTTTCCCCAAGTCATTTTAATAATTGTGATTTTTTTTCTTTAGGAAGCCATCCAAACCTTTTTTAAACCCCACTAAGCTAACCGCCTGGTATGGAGGGTATAATCAATAGTGAGTTAAGCCTGGGGGTATCTACCTTACAAGAATACCTTATTTCCGATCTGACGAAGAAGGGCAACCTTCGAAAGCTAATCAAGAAATGTATTAAGTTATGTCCAATAAAAAAGGTATCATCTTATTTTCTTTTCCGTGTTTTATTTTGTTTGACGATGAAGAAGGGCAACCTTCAAAAGCTAATCAAGAAATGTATTAAGTTATGTCCAATAAAAAAAGGTATCGTCTTATTTTCTTTTCCGTGTTTTATTTTGTTTGATTTCTATTGATTACCTTTAAAAGTGGACTGACACGGCTACCACACCTCTCTACTCAAGAAAAGAAGTGAAACAAGGACAGGGAATGTTGCCTAGAAAGAGCATTTCTTCTCTCTCTCTCTCTCTCTCTCTCTCTCTCTCTTTCTGTCTCCCTTTCACTCATACATACACACACGTGTCTGCTATAAAAACAAATTAGGTAGCTAGAAACATAAGGAGGTAAAAAAATAAAGGGAATTAACATAATCTAAAGAACACCAATCAATTTTCCAGTTTTTCACAACAGACAAGGCTTTTCTGCAGTCTGGCTCATGCAATACACTAAGGGCTTCTTTTAGAAAGTTGCACTAGCAATTCCTAAGCGGCAAATGAGAGGAAGCCCATTCAATTCCTATCAGCTTCCTGTCATTTGCCGCACGTGAATCGCTAGTGCAGCTTTGTACAAGAGGCCCTAAGGAAGTAGATAAAGAAAAGCAATATCAAAAGGATTCTACTAAGTAGACTGGAATACTGTGACAACCGTTGATAAAGAAAAGCTTCCAGATAGATCATGCAATTTAATGCAATTTAATGCAATTTAATGCTTTCAAAAGACAGGAAACATCACCATTAGCACCACTATGTTCTGACAAAGACTTACAAAAACAGGAAAGAGTAGTACTATAGTATTTGATTCATGCATTCTTAAAGACCCAGATTTGTGACCCAAACTAATAACAGATCCTATCTATCAAAATATTGTTTTTATCCAGTGTCCTAACTTTTGAAGAAATGTAGAAATTAGCAAAGTCAGTTCCAAGAAATTTTATTGAGCATGTGTTTCCTGAATTTCTTCTCAAATTTATGACTTTAAATATAGAACAGATACAAAGAGGCTGATTGTTTTCCATGTTGGTTATTTTCTGGAGACAAAAACTATGCTGTATGCCGGCAAAAAATGAAGGGTATTCACCAAATGCGAAAAAAATGGCATGAGATATAAAATCAACTTCCCGGACACAAAAAAGAGTTCAGATTCAGAACATAAAGAGCGCTACTACCCAGTAGTTTCAAGAAGACATGGACTGGACAGTAAGATTCAAAAACAAATATAAACAGATGCAAACAGAGAGAAAAATATTGTAAAGATTGCTTGATTACCTTATATCTTGCTTAAAGGGGGTTAGTATTGCAAAGAGATATTAATTGATATGTGACACATCCAATTTAATTTATTTAATTTGGCATTTATAACCCAACGGCAGTGTTCTTGGAACTCCAGTCTCTGGGGCAGCCACGTTCGCTGCCCTGATCTTCTTGCTTCTTGCTTCTCCTGTGCACGTTGATGCTCCTTTACATGAAACTGAGAAGGAGCGTCAGTGTGCACAGGAGGAGCAAGAAGAAAGAAGAGCAGGGCAGTGAACGCGGCTGCGCCGGAGACCGGCGCTAAAGAAGGCTTCAGCTGGTGGGGGTTGGGGACCCCCCGCCAGCAAAGGTATTTGTTTTTGAGGGGGAAGCGACAAGGAGGCAAGGTGGTGGTGGGGAGGCGAGGCGGTGGGGAGAGAGGCGAGGCGGTGGGGGGGTAAGGAGTCGAGGTGAGGTGGTGGGTGGGCAGCGGGGCAGCATTCAAAATGTGCCCCCAACTTCGGGTTCTGGCCCCCTCCCACCATGAGGTCTGGCTACGCCCCTGGTGTACAGCGCTGAGTACATCTAGTAGCACTATAGAAATGATTATGTAGTAGTGTATAACTCTTGAGTTGATAACTGATCACGGTAGCATGACTGGTGAGCATCGGCCAGAGTCAAACAGAATCCAAAAGAGGGCAAAATGATACAAAGAAAGGCTCATTATATCTCATGTGCAAGTCAGACTGACTTTATTGCAATTGTGGCAAGAGTGTGCAGAAGGTCATTCTTGCACAGAGAAAAAAGATAATTGTCAGCTTGATGTATCATAACATTGTTATTGATGACTGTAGAAGTCAAGGATTTGATGATGATTCTAATATCTTAAAGAAAAATGAAGTGTTCAGGCCTGCATTATGTCCAAAAATTAACTCAGAAGAGTTAATGTTGCAGAAGCATGTACTGAAACATTTTGGGGCAATTCTATAACTTAGCTGCCCTGATGCCAGGGGTCGATATTCAAAAAGGTTTAACCAGACAGGTGAGGCATCTTCCTGGTTAAACCCCACCAAGATGGCCGGCCGGCCACCGATATTCACCAGAACTGGGTAGTGCTGCTGAATATCTCTGCTAACCAGCCATTCCCTAACTCAGCCGTTCCCAAGGATATATACAATGAATATGCATGAGATAGATTTGCATGCCCTGCCTCAATTGCATGCAAATCTAACTATGAATATTTATTGTGGATATCCCGAAACCCTGATGGGACTAGGTGTGCCCCAAGGACTAGTCATGTTAGGGGTGGTCTGGGGGTGGATTCTGGGCGAAGCCAGCAGTTAACAGGTTAGCAGTGATATTCACTTTGCTAACTGGCTAAGCAAATACATAAAGTTAGAATAGCAAAAAGGCTGTCCTAACTTTATGCACTGAGTTAACCAGGCACCAATCTGAAAATTGGCCGGTGCCTAGTTAAACTTCTAGGTCAGCACACATACCCGGATGGTCAATGCTGGGAGCTGCTCATGCCCCTACATCGAATATCCAGGGTTAGTTTAGCCTATGGCTGTATGCATCTTGCAAGTCTTTTTTATAATGCCATCTGGATGCACACCTAATATTTACATACCCACAGTTACACCGACCTAGCATAACTGTGGTTATATAAAATGCCCTCCCATTCTCCACCTATATTAACACCCCCTTGCTTCTATGAACTATGGGGAGTCTTTTACAGAGGCACGTTGTGTTTTTAGCACACACTAAATGCTAGAGACTCCCATAGGAATATATGGGCATCTCTAGCATTTAGCACACAATTATTTTTAACGTGTGCTAAAAACGGTAGCATGCCTTTGTAAAAGGCACATTATGCTTCTTAAGAACACCTTTACAGAATAGTACTTAGTTGCTCTTCTGTCATGGGCTTAAGTGTAACATTACCCACAATTCTGTACATTTACACACACAATTGGCACACAGGTACAGGTGCCTAGTCACAGAATTGCTCTTTATCAGGGGCATTTTCGAAAGAGAAGGGCGCCCATCTTCCGACACAAATCGGGAGATAGGCGTCCTTCTCTCAGGGTCGCCCAAATCGGCATAATCTAAAGCCGGTTTTGGGCGCCCTCAACTGCAGACCATCGCGGGGATGACCAAAGTTCATGGGGGCGTGTCGAAGGTGTAGCGAAGGCGGGACTGGGGCGTGATTAAGAGATGGGCATCCTCGGCCGATAATGGAAAAAAGAAGGGCGTCCCTGACGAGCATTTGGTCGACTTTACTTGGTCCATTTTTTTTCACAACCAAGCCTCAAAAAAGTGCTCAAACTGACCAGATGACCACCGGAGGGAATCGGGGATGACCTCCCCTTACTCCCCCAGTGGTCACAAACACTCTCCCACCCTAAAAAAAAACAACTTTAAAAACATTTTTTGCCAGCCTCAAATGTCATACCCAGCTCCATGACAACAGTATGCAGGTCCCTGGAGCAGTTTTAGTGGGTGCAGTGCACTTCAGGCAGGCGGAACCAGGCCCATCCCCCCCCACCTGTTACCCTTGTGCTGGTAAATGTGAGCCCTTCAAAACCCACTGTACCCACATAGCTATGGCAGTGGTGTACAGTTGTGGGGATTGGGTTTTTGGGGGGGGGGGGGTTCAGCAGTGAAGGTAAGGGAGCTATGCACCTGGGAGCAATTTGTGAAGTCCACTGCAGTGCCCCTTAGGGTGCCTGGTTGGTGTCCTGGCATGTGAGGGGGACCAGTGCACTACGAATTCTGGCTCCTCCCATGACCAAAGGGCTTGGATTTGGTCATTTTTAAGATGGGCGTCCTCGGTTTCCAATATGGCCGAAAACCGGGGACAACCATCTCTAAGGTCGACCATCTCAACATTTAGGTCGACCATCTCTAAGGTCGACCTAAATGTTGAGATTTGGGCGTCCCCAACCGTATTATTGAAACAAAAGATGGACACCCATCTTGTTTCGATAATACAGGTTTCCCTGTCCCTTCACCGGGACGTCCCTAGAGATGGGCGCCCTTAGAGATGGTCGTCCCCATTCGATTATGCCCCTCCACGTGTTTTCCAGCCTTAGCCCTGTAGATAGAAGATTATAATAGATATGATAAACTGTTCAATCCATTCCAAGTCACATACACACTAGGTTGCATCTACTAATGCTATCCAATTACTCACAATGCATCTTCTACAAGCGCTAAAATATGTTCTTGAAAGAAGGTTGACACACAAAGTTCAATCACAATTGGAAACACTGAAAAGGTACTTGTTGTCTAGCTTCCAATAGTAGTTTATTTTTGTTTTGTTTTGTTTTTAAGTATTGATGAGTGAAACAAAATTTTACAAGCTAAGGAACTTCCTCTCTTGAATTAGAAGCAGCTCTCACTATTGATGTTGATGAAAAAGAAAATAATTTTAGAGATCAGTGGCCAAAAATGCTGCACGAAGCATTTCTTGTAGCAAAAGGCATAAAAATGTTGACAAAACTGCCAAAGAGGCATGAAGCGGAAAATATTTCATAACACAACTGAGGAATTGTGTTATACCATATCTAAGAACATAAGAATAGCTACACTGGGTCAGACCAATGGTCTATCTAGGCCAGTATCCTGTTTACAACAGTGGCCAGTCCAGGTCACAAGTACCTGGCAGAAATCCAAACAGGAGCAGCATTGCATGCTACCAATCCCAGGGCAAGCAGTGGCTTCCCCATGTCTATCTCATATGCAGACTATGGACTGTTCCTCCAGGAACTTGTCCAACCCTTTTTTTAAAGCCATATACGCTAACTGATGATAATGATTTACAATCTGCATTGTTATGCCATTTTAAATAGTATCTGTGAATTGGAATACAGATTCAGAACATTCAGTAATATTGGTTGTACATTTCACTCAACCCTGGAATATGTGGCACAAGAACCTGAGGAACTAGAAGAAGCTTCTGAATGGCTACTTCAGAAGTTTCATACAGATCTTTCCACAAAATTACACACACACACAAAAACTAATCTGAAATTGAAGCATATATAGCCCTATTGATTTTATTACTCACCTTTTCCAAATTTGATCTCCAGATGAGTTATATTCAGGTATAGGAGTTAATTCCTTGCCCAAATAGGCTCACAATCTAAGTCGTACCTGAGGCAATGGAGGGGGAAGTGACTTGCCCAAGGTCACAAGAAAGGTTAGTGAGAGAAGTGGATCTGAACCCTGGTTTCCCTAGTTCTTAGCCCACTGGGGTCCTTTTACCAAGCCATGGTAAAAAGTGGCTTGCAGTAGTGTGGATGCGTGTTTTGGGTGTGCACTGGGCCATTTTTTACCGTATCTGGGGAAAAAGGGCTTTTTTTAATGGGCCGGGAAATGGGCGTGCGCTGAAATTAAAACTAGTACATGCCTATTTACGGCTCGAGTCCTTACCACCACCCATTGACTTAGCAGTAAGGGCTCATGCACTACCCAAGCAGTAGCCGTACAGCATGCACCAACTGCTGATTACCGCTGAGAACACTGCCCCGTGGTAGAAAATAGAAAATTAATTTCTACCGTGGGATTCGGTGTGCGTCAAACTCAGAATTACTGCCAGGCGCATGTGCTAGCCTGGCAGTAGTGCCAATTTGGTGTGTGCAACCTGTGCAATGGTCCTCCCACGCCTTAGTAAAAGGGCCAGTGGGCTATTCTTCTACTCCAGTACCTGCAGCAGAATCTACAAAACACTCCAGCAAGATAGGATTCCCTGAAAACTTCAGGCAGCCTAGTATAGGACAAGAACAATTAGGCTCTCTTGCTATTTTGTCTGCTGGGAGTGAACTTGCAAGAAAAACGAGTTGGGGAGATAATTGGTCAACTTATAAAATTTTATAGCCGTGTTCGTCCATTAGAACAAATAAAATCAAAACACTGACTGGTTATGAGCAACAACCACAAAGTTACAAAACAGCAATATAAAAAGTGTCTCTAGCATTTAGCATGTGCGCTAAAAAAACCTAAAGTGCCTATAGCGCAGCTTAGTAAACAGGGCCCTAAGAGGACTATTTACTAAAGTGCAATAAACTTTTGCAGTTACCGTGTAAACTGCAAAGCCTGTGCAGTCACTGTAAAGGAAACAGCCAGCACCTGCCTTGCAGTTACTGCATAAGTAAGATGTAGAGGGGCATAATCGAATGGGGCGCCCAAGTTTTCATGAGGCCGTCCTGTGAGGACGGCCCCCATGAAGGGGCGGGGAAACCCGTATTATCGAAACAAGATGGGCGTCCATCTTTCGTTTCGATAATACGGTCGGGGACGCCCAAATCTCAACATTTAGGTTGACCTTAATGGTCGACCTAAATGTTGAGATGGTCAACCTTAGAGATGGTCGTCCCGGGTTTTCGGCCATAATGGAAACCGAGGACGCCCATCTCAAAAACGATCAAATCCAAGGCATTTGGTCGTGGGAGGAGCTAGCAATCGTAGTGCACTGGTCCCCCTCACATGCCAGGACACCAACCAGGCACCCTAGGGGGCAGTGCAGTTGACTTCACAAATTGCTCCCAGGTGCATAGCTCCCTTACCTTCACTGTTGAGCCCCCCAACCTCCCCCCCAAAAAAAAACCCACTCCCCACAACTGTACACCACTACCATAGCCCTAAGGGGTGAAGGGGGGCACCTACATGTGGGTACAGTGGATTTCGGGTGGGTTTTGGAGGGCTCACATTTACCACCACAAGTGTAACAGGTAGTGGGGGGTAGGCCTGGGTTCATCTGTCTGCAGTGCACTGCACCCACCACTAGACTATTCCATGGACCTGCATGCTGTTCTAATGGACCTGAGTATAACATCTGAGGTTGGCATAGAGGCTGGCAACTAATGTTTTAATCACATTTTTTGAGGGGATGGGTGGGAGGGAGTTAGTAACCACTGAGGGAGAAAGGGGAAGTCATCCCTGATTCCCTCCAGTGGTCATCTGGTCATTTTTGTGCCTTATTCATTATAAAAATAGGTCTAGCTCAAAACGTCTGAGTGTTAGTCTTGGACAGTTTTGTTCTATTCCATTATGGCTGAAAAACATGTAAGTGTTAGGAACACCCAGATCCCACCCTTAACATGCCCCTGCCACACCCCCTTGTGATTTGAATGCACTTCTGATGGATTTCATTTAAAAAAAAACATCTAAAAATTGGTTTTGAAAATACCGATTTGGATGTTTTTTTTTGTGAGAAAAATGTCCAAATGCAGATTTATGCCACTTTTTGGAAGTTTTTCTCTTTTGAAAATGAGCCCAATAGTAACATAGTAAATGAGAGCAGAATGTCCTTTCAGTCTGCCCAAGTCACACTCATTATCAATTCATGTTTAAACCAACAATGAATGCAATATGAAATACTTGATTATGGTCATTCTTTGGCAGTTCTGGGACACAGATTTTAGGAGTCTGTCCAGGACTGTCCTTAGGTTCCAACTACTGGTGTTGCCAAAGTTATCTTTGTCATTTATGGGACGGACCAAAGAAGTCTGCCTGGCACTGTCCTCACATTCTAGTTACTGGAGTTTTCATAGACGCCCTCTCCAACCCATCCTATACAGGACACAGATCGTACAATAAATGCATCTGTGCTATCTGCATGCAGTTACCGTAGCTCAATGCCAAAACCCCAACCCTCTCCCAACGAGCATCCTTAACTCTCCTGATCAGCATTCTTACTGCTTTAGAAGGGCGCGTTTTTATTTCTTAAAATCTGCAGACTTGCCAGAAAATTATCAGGTCAATATTCAGCCCATAAGCTGACTTAGCCCTGGATATTCAATCCCAGGGCATGTGTAGGTATGACCACCGGTTGCTATGAATATCAACTCCTATAATTTTATATGCAGAATCAAAACAGCTTGCTGCACATAAAGACAGAATAGACACAGTTGTGCTGCTATACCTTCATAGTGGCTGGTGAATATTTTTCTCAAACCAACAATGGGGCCTCTTTCTAAAATGACTTACTTTCCCCCTTCATTTCATATGAAAATAATTTATTTCCAGCATCCACTGAGTTGGAAAGAATAAACAAATGTTTACTGAAATAGGCCCACTGCATTTTTGTGATGCCTACAGATCTCTCTTTAAAAAGTTAGAACATTTATGCTCTCACTTGTTCAAAGGAAGAAAGAAATTGTATACAGAGAAGAGTGGGGAGGGGAGCAAAATAACACAAATAATTAATAGATTTGTCTCCATCTTGAGCAGGATAAAAAACAACAGAGAGAGAGACACTTTGATTCATTGAGAAATGTGGCATATAAACGTTTTAAATAAATAAGTTAAAAAGCATACACTTACACTGGGACACAACGGTGTGTCTCTCCTTCCTACATTCACAGACTCAGGCATGTCTGTGTTGGGGACTTGGTGAAAACAGATATGATAAAATGTCTCAGTAGCACAGAAGACGTGTGTGTGGGTATGCAACTGTGGAGATATGAAGGATAGGGAATGTCAGAGGGTATCTGCCTGTCTGTAGCCCTGTAGACTTTCCCTCCACCTTGTATTCTACCCTGCCACCCTGGCTCACTTCCTCCCCTTCTAACCTTCCTTCCACTTACCCCTCCTTCTGCTGTCATTCTCTTTCTTGCATTTTTCCCCTCGTTGAACTTCTCCCTTTGCACTTTCTCTTTATTATTTTTTTTTTTATTTTTATTACATTTGTACCCCGCGCTTTCCCACTCATGGCAGGCTCAATGCGGCTTACATGGGGCAATGGAGGGTTAAGTGACTTGCCCGGAGTCACAAGGAGCTGCCTGTGCCTGAAGTGGGAATTGAACTCAGTTCCTCAGTTCCCCAGGACCAAAGTCCACCACCCTAACCACTAGGCCACTCCTCCACTCATTCTTCCCTTCATTCTCTCTTCCTTCTTGCACTCTCCCCTTCTGCACTTCCCCCTCTTTTCTCTGTCCCTTGCATGCCCCCCACCCCCCCCCACCCCCATTTTTTTAGCAGATGGTGGGCTCCTCCACCAGTCCTGCAGTTCTTCTTCTCCTTTTTTCTGCTAGGGATGCAATGATGGTCAGGTTTCTGTCAGCATCCTGCTAAGTTCTTTTTCTTGGATGCACTGCAGTTCTGCTTTACTTAGATGGTAGGGCCTGGCTTTCTTGCCTCACTGCTATTCTTTTTGCATATGGCTCCTTCTGCCACCTGCATTTGCAGGGCTGGCCCAAGGGTATCTGATACCCTAGGCAAACCTTTCATCATATGCTCCACCCCACCCTGAGGGGCTGTTCAAGGTCCTATCCCCCCATAGTCCAGCATTTCCCCTTCGTGTCAGGTGGACAGCAACCCCCTTTTCCATCTTTACCCTCCTCCTGGTTTAGCATCTCCCCATCCCCTCTTTAACCCTTCCCCCACAAGCTTCCATCTCTCCTTCCCCAGCCCCTCCTCCAGACCAGCATCTCATCTCTCCATCCCTACCACAGCCTCATGTCCAGCATCTCTCCCCTTCCATCTCCTCTGTCACCACCACTCTACCTCTTCCTGGCCATGCCAGTTGTGGGACTTTTCAGCAGAGCTCATGCTTAAGATCTTCCACCTTCTAATCTTCCCCAATGCATTTCCTGTTGGGGAAGGGCAACACACAGCAGTATCGGGCCTCTACTGAAAAGTCCTGCTCTGACACTGAGTACCTTTGGAGCAGCCAGGAATAGGCAGCACAGCAACAATGGTGGCAGGGGAAAGGGGAAGGGGAAGAAGATGAGATATCACTCTATCTCTGCACCTCCGCCCCCCGAATGTTGCTGCCCTAGGCAGATACCTTGTCTACCTAGTGGCAGGGGTGGCCCTGTGTATTTGTCTCTACTCATACGTTTGGAGGCATATGCACAAACAAATATATGCATACAGGTTGACAGACAGACAAACAAATGGATGGAGATTAGCACAGCAGAATAACTCAAGGTTAACACGGGAGCCCTTAGCACCTCCCAAACAGTAGGTGGCAAGTGCTCCCACATTAATTATTTGCAGTTGCCGTGTGCTAACAACATTAGCATACAACCTGCAAATACATTTTAATAAACATTAAGCTTTGAAAATGTCCTATTTTATGAACATGCTAGAAATGGACTTAGTGCACTACAAATTGGTGCACTAAGCCCTTATATTTATTTATTTATTACATTTGTATCCCACATTTTCCCACCTATTTTCAGGCTCAATGTGGCTTACAATTTTTCCGACATGACTTGTGTCATTTCAGAATACATGTACAATTGGTAATATAAATGGAACATGAGTATTAAATAACAGTCGAATAGAAAGGAAGAAAATATACCCAAGGTACAAAAATAAACAAATGGAATCACATATTAAACATGGATTGCATAATAAAATGAAGTAATACAGTGTAGGAAGAGAGTAAATCTGATGTTAAGTAAATGATGGTGAAATACAGTACCAATTATAAGTTATTATGGTATGCCATGTTAAAAAGATGTGTCTTTAGTGCCTTACGGAAATTAGCTAGGTTGTGGATTACTTTCAGGTCCAATGGTAGAGCATTCCACATTTGTGAACTTAAGTATGAAAAGCTGGATGCATTTCACAGTGCATCTTAGTAAAAGAGCCTCTAATTTTGCTAAAAGACTTATTACAAGGGAATCAAGTTTATCACATAAAAAAGTGTTCTAAGACTGAGGTTCAGCAATGCACCAGACCTAGCACGGTTTATTATACCAACCCCTAAATCAGCTTACTGGATCCTATAGGAGAGTATCCATGCTGCATATGTAAACTTTAATTCTTTGAAAAAAAAGCTATGAAAACAAAAACCTCAACCCTAATAAAAACTGCAATTTTTATTCCAGAAGAGTGATGGAACAATAAGAAATCAATTATCTTTGTGCAAGAAGGAAAGGAAGTCCTGCAAAGTGATGTACAGAGGGAGGAACAAGGCCAAGAAACAGGCAAGGTCAGGGCCGTGCTAACCCGGTAAGCGAGGTAAGCATGGCAGGGGGGCGCTTCCCTCTGGGGGGCGCCGCCGCACCATGCTCACCTCGCTTGCCCTCCCCCAACATCCCTTTTCTTTTTTTTTCTTTTTAAATTTACCTCCGTGGCGGCGGTTCCGGCAGCGCAGCATCAGGGAAGGAGGCGGCGCTCCCGACATGTCTAGCCTTCCCTTCACTGTGTTCCGCCAAGGATGACGTCAGAAGAAGGCGGAACACAGCGAAGGGTAGACACGTCGGGAGCGCCGCCTCCTTCCCTGACGCTGCGCTGCTGGAACCGCCGCCATGGAGGTAAATTTAAAAAGAAAAGGGATGTTGGGGGAAGAGAAGAGGGTGGGCAGTTGAACAATGGGAGCGGGAGGGCAGGGGAGAAACGACAGCAAGGATGTGAAGGGGGGGCATGGATGCGAAGGGGGGGAGAAGAGGGCGGGCCAGGCTGGGACATGGGAGAGAGAGGAGCATGGATGCGAGGGGGGTCATGGAAGGGAGAGAGGGGAATTGCTGGAAAAGGATGAATGGAGAGGGCAGGGGACAGAGGAGCATGGATGGGCATGGATTGGGAGAGCAGGGAGAGGGGAATTGCTGGAAAGGGATGAATGGAGGGGACAGATGGGCATGGATGGATATGGATTGCAGGGCAGGGCTCAGGGAGAGAGGGGAATTGCTGGATAGGGATGAATGGAGGGGGCAGGTGACAGAGGAGCATGGATGGGCATGGATTGGGAGGGCAGGGCTCAGGGAGAGAGGGGAATTGCTGGAAAGGGATGAATGGAGGGGGCAGGGGACAGAGGAGCATGGATGGGCATGGATTGGGAGGGCAGGGCTCAGGGAGAGAGGGGAATTGCTGGAAAGGGATGAATGGAGGGGACAGATGGGCATGGATGGATATGGATTGCAGGGCAGGGCTCAGGGAGAGAGGGGAATTGCTGGATAGGGATGAATGGAGGGGGCAGGGCTCAGGGAGAGAGGGGAATTGCTGGAAAAGGTTGAATGGAGGGGGCAGGGGACAGAGGAGCATGGATGGGCATGGATTGGGAGGGCAGGGCTCAGGGAGAGAGGGGAATTGCTGGAAAGGGATGAATGGAGGGGACAGATGGGCATGGATGGATATGGATTGCAGGGCAGGGCTCAGGGAGAGAGGGGAATTGCTGGATAGGGATGAATGGAGGGGGCAGGGCTCAGGGAGAGAGGGGAATTGCTGGAAAAGGATGAATGGAGGGGGCAGGGGACAGAGGAACATGGATGGGCATGGATTGGGAGGGCAGGGCTCAGGGAGAGAGGAGAAATTGCTGGACATAGAGGGGAGGGAAGAGAGTTGAAGGAGATGAAATGAGGGAAAAGGAAGAGAGGAGAAAAACTGCACATGGATGAAGAAAATAGGCAGAAGCTGAGGACCAGAAATGAAGAAGAAAGGAGGAAAGGAAAGAAATAAATGGAAAGGAAGCCCTGGAAACGGAGTTAAGAGGACAGATAGCAGCAGAATCAGATACTGGGCCAGCATGATCAGAAAAAGAAAGTCACCAGAAAACAAAGGTAGAAAAAAAATCATTTTATTTTCATTTTAGTGTTTGGAATATGTCCACTTTGAGAATTTACATCTGCTATCTTATTTTGCAATGTATAGCAATTTGTTTCTAAGAATATTGCTGACAATTCCTGTCAGTGTGGCAAGTGGTGAGCGATCATTTTCACGGGGGGGGGGGGGGGGGCGCTGCCACCGCCGCCACCAACTGATAGTCTGCAGGGGGGGCGCCAACTGATAGGCTGCAGGGGGGCGCCAGAGACCCTAGGCACGGCCCTGGGCAAGGTCATGTGTTAGGTAAGCTGCCAATCTATCACAACTAGTAGTGCCAGGTAAGAAAGTTCTGTGACTCCTTCATTCCATATCTTTCAGTGGCAGCTGGCAAAAAAATTAATAACAATCATGTTTAGTATTGTCTACTACCAGTAATCTTATTGACAGAGAGGCCACAATTTCAGTGCACATCAGGGCTGCATTCTGCTGTGATGCCTTCCAGATCCATCTGCTTCAGAAATTCCCAGGAGAATCTGCCCTGGGGTTGACATAATAAAGTTGACAAAAAAAAGCTTCATTGCCTGTTTTGGACGGCTGTGGCTATATCGTCATGATGTCTTCATACTAAAACTATGGTTTCACATTCCAGCGCAGCTACATTACCATGTGTTGATTAGCACAGGATTAGAACATGAGGCCTTGTCATCTATAAAATAGGTGGCGGTAAGGATTCATGCGCTAATTTTTTATAATGGCTGTGCGATAATGAAGCAAAATGTCGGTTTTAATAACCTTTTGTGAGTGTGTGTGTGTGTTTTGACAGCTTTTTGTTCCACGAGCCCTGAAGGAGGTCACGAAACCTTGGCCATGGTTGGCTGTGGAATAGAGTTGCTGTAAAGAAGATCTAATAGTTCGATATGAGCTAAAAGTTAAGTACTGGCTCGTTTTTTGATTTGAAATAAAAGCATCACTGAAAGAGTTCAGGGAGGTTTTTTTAGCCAATGATAACGATGTGAACTCCGTGAAGCGTTTGGCTTTTAGTCTTTAAGGAGTCAGTTGAGGCTTTTTCCTTCCTTTCTTATGTGATTCTAATTAAGTTGAATATATTATAGAAAATTTTTTTAAAAGAAAAAAATATATAAGAATTTACTGATATATACTCACTTGGAGAGGATTTTGACTGAGATATATGAACATTAGAGCATGGCTAGTAAATCGGCAAATGAAAAATCAGCCTGGAAAAGACCCAGGTAAGGGTGCGCTAAGGCCACGTTTTGCCTCAGTAGTAGGGTAAGGTTCATAAGAAAAGGCATCAAGTCTAAAAGCGCCTGGCCTTGTCTTGCCCAATCCTGAGTCATGCATAAGGTTGCATGTAGGTGCACGAATTTAGCCTGCAATATTTTGGCTGCATAAAGATATCCAGTTGGCTTAAGATGTATTAAAACATCCTCTCGCAGATCTTTGCTTCTTAGTATAGTGCATTTCGCAGCCACCATACTAAGAATTCCCTTTACAAAGCTAAAGCGGCTAGGGCTCTTCAACTTGGTGAACAGAAAGCTGAGGGGAGACATGATAGAGGTTTATAAAATACTGATTGGAGTGGAAAGGTAAATGTGAATCGTTTACTCGTTCCAAAAATACTAGGACTAGGGGGCACACAATGACGTTACTAAGTAGTAAATTTATAACAAATTGGAGAAAATATTTCTTCACTCAACGAGTAATTAAACTCTGGAATTCATTACCATAATGTGGTAAAAGCAATTAGCTTAGCAGGGTTTTTAAAAGGTTTGGATAATTTCCTAAAATAAAAGTCCATAAGCCGTTATTAGGATGAACTTCGGAAAATCCACAGCTTATTCTTAGGATAAGCAGCATAAAATCTGTTTAACTTTCTGAGATCTTACCAGGTACTTGTGACCTGGATTGGCCACTGTTGGAAACAGGATACTGGGCATCATGGATCAGTATGGCATCACTTATGTTTTTATGTTAAAGTGGCCTTAGCGTACCCTAAAGTGGGTTTTCCCCATGTGCTATGGCCATTTGTACCACAACAGTAAAATAGCCAAATTTCTATTTTTGTTTTTAATGGCCATGTGCTAATATGCATATTGAACAAGTGATTTTGGCTCCATCAGCTGCATTAGTAATGTGATAAGTGCAGTAATGCATACAAATGTCATCTAGGCAATGCCAGTTTGCACTATAGACCCTGTTTACTAAGGTGCGCTAGCGTTTTTAGTGCATGCTAAAAATTAGCACACATCATAAACATTAGAGACACCCATATATTCCTCTAATGTTAGCGCACGCTAAAAATGCTAGCATGCCTATAGCAAGGCTTAGTAAATAGGGCCCTATATCTGAGCACTTTTCACTTATTACATTTATACATTAATAAGCAATCAACTATCTTTATCTTGTAATTTGATTTTTGAGTTGTATTAGTTGTTTTCCAATAATAATTTTTCCTATTTTATATATTTTTGCATGTGCTAATATCACCATTAGTGCACAGCCATTAAAAGCAATTACCACATGCACCCTTACTGCCATCTATTTTGTAGGCAGTAAGAGCTCACCAGGTAATCCTTGGCTAATCAGTTAGCACATGGTAATTAGCGGAGACATGCCCACTCTCCCCAAGACACACCCCCTCAACCAAAAAAGAAAAAAAAATTTTGCATGTGGGTAGCATGCACACATTTGGGACTTACCGCATGACACCTGAGCAAAGCCTGCAGTAAGCCCTTTTAAGCTGAAGTAAGCATGTACTAGCACTTACCGCAGCTTTGTAAAAGGACTCTAACTGCGATGGAGACCCAAGAAAATCCATACAAGGCATGATCACATGATGAAAGATCACCCCCTAGTAGTATTAGGAACGTTCAGTGATGGTAGCAAGGCCTGACTGATTTTCAGAAAAGGAAACATGCCACAGTAAAGAATGTGGTTGTTACAGTAAATAAGCATAGTCATTCATTACTGAGAGTTGCAATGAATGGAAAGATAAGCATGTTTGCATGGAAGTCTGGATCTCTAAATACGAAACAAAACTATTATTATTTAAAATTGCTTAATATACTTCTAATGAGGGGACGAACAAGGCAGTTTACAGACTAAAAGGAAAGCAACACTATCAATAACAGAACAGGACAGAGAAGGGAGAGAAAGAAAAAACAGTAAAGTTTGATAAGGCAGAGATGAATCCCTGATAATTATATTCAGTAATGCACATTTCACTTTCTCCAGGTTTTGAAGAAATGTTAAACACAATTGTGTCAGTATCCAACAGAAAGATATGCCCTTAACATTTTCTGATTGTTTCCTATTTCCTAATACAGAGCTGCCAAGTTCCCACATTTTGGCCAATTTCTGTGGTTTTGAGCTTACATCCCAGAGGAGTTTGGGATTCATAGTCCCTGATTCTACTAATTAAAATCCATTCTACAACATGATGGGCTTGTCAGAAAACCAGGACTGGCCCAAAATCTCCCTTTTAGAACTGGGTAACTTGGCAGCTCTGCTAACAGGATGCTCTCAGATTTGAATTCAACGCAATTTTTTTTTCTATTGTGTGATTAGGAGAAAGATCACTTTATAAATTATCCACATCAAATTCATCAGGTATGTAGCATAGTTTGCATATCTGCCAAGTTACCCAATTCCAGGAGGGAGACATTTTTGTGAGTCCTGGTTTAACTCACATCCCAAAGCAGTGTGGTGTTTGTAGTCCCTGACTCTACCCATTGAAATCAGTGCTGGAGGTCCCATGATACATAAGGATAGGATTATTAGAAATCCAGGAATGGCCAACAAGCTCCCTCTTGGAACCAGGTAACTTGGCAGCTGCTCTAATTGCTTGCAACCTCTGGCTATTAAAAACTTTCTGTCAAATCAATGTGTTAAGTCTCAAAGTTTTTGTTTCTGTAGAAGGCGAAGCCAAGCTCTTCAACGTTTATTTTTCTTCCTTTTTGACCCAGAAGCTTTCTAGTGACACCTTCTGGAAGAGGTATCACTGAAAGAGTCCCAAAGCCTCATCCATGACAAATGGACACAACCAACCTTCTTTTTGATAACATAACTGTTATTCCCTCTATTCTTCAACACCAAGCCTTAACAATCATCCAACAGCACCATCAATACAAAATATGAAATGTAAACCTTTCTTTAAATTTTCTAATGGTGGCAAACTAAGAGTATTTAAAATTGAAGGCCTCTGTTCACTTACAGAACAAATGCCCTGATGATCAATTTCTCGCCTGTTCAGAAAAAGCACCCTAAAAATAGCACTGAAATAGCATGGGGAATTAACTCACCAATGTTCAATGGTAATACAGTGGCGTAGCCACAAGTGGGCCCACCCAACTATCACATGCTTAGTGGTAGCTGGTAGGGATCCCAAGCTTTGCCAGCAGAAGACTCCCCCCTGATGGTAATGAAAACGCTACTCTCCACGATACCGGCACCTGCACATGCTCAGTTTTCAGTGCATGCCTGCTGCAGACTGCCAAGATGGAAAGAAGCGTTTTCCCGCCAGCTGAGATATTTTTTGGGTCGTCGTGAGGGAGTGGGGGGCAGAACACTTGGTGCCCACCTACTTCTTGCTTAGGCCCACCCAAAATCTGTTGTCTGGCTAAGCCCCTGTGGTAATACATGCAAATTTATGCACGTTATTAGCATTGATCATTCAATGGTAGTGCAGGAGGACTGTGAATGAGCGCAGTCCTCTTGCACTTGTTTGATAGGTCCAGGCTGTTAAAAGCCTGACCTGTCAAACAGGGGCTTCAGATTGTGGGACCTCTGGACCTCCTGCCAAAAATGAGGCCCTGATGGCCTAGTGCCCCCCCACCCCTCCCTGATATGAAGGCATGGGGGGCTGGAGGTCTGGTGGATCTCAGCCCCCTAACCTTCCCAAACCCAATAAAAAAATCCCTGGTGGCCCAAGTGAGCAGCCACACCAACCCCTCCCCCCCCCCCACCCGACTGGTGTTGTAGCATACCCCTCCCCCTCCCCACGTAGGAGGAGGGAATAGTACACTCCCTCCTCTTTCCAGCCCCACCTTCAGGATGGCGGTGCCCAGCCCTGCCCACTGCATCCTGGGATGCCCTGGACAGGGCTTCCCGACCACATAAAGGAGTTTCTCCCTATGGTTGAGAAGCCCTGCCCAGTGCATCCCATTTTGAAGATGGTGCTGGATAGAGGAGGGAGTGTGCTACTCCCTCCTCCAACACAGAGGTATGAGGGGAAGAGGAAGGGGTCTGCTACACCACCAGGGCAGTTGGGGTGTTGGTATGGCAGCCCACTTGGGCCACCAGGGATTTCTGGGGGGGTTAGGGGGGCTGGAGAGCCACTAGACCTCCAGCCCCCCGTGCCGCTGTTCAGGAGGGTGTGAGGGCTTGGGGAGGACACTTTAGGCCACCAGGTCCTGGAGGGGGGTCCTGGGGTCAAATGGACCTCCAGGACACGGTGGCAGCCCAGGCTGACACGGGGTGGGGTGGGAACAGAGCCTTAGCCCTAATGCCAGCTCTGAGCTGGCACAGGGTTAAGGCTGTATTCTGCCCCTACGATCAGAGTGCTCTTCTCTGCACTATTGCTTTGCTTGGATGCCGTCAGCCCGAAGATCATGGACGCACAGGTAAATGCGGGTACTAATCTTGTACTAGTGGCCTCTAGCGCCTGCATTTACCTTTGATCATCAGTCTGAGAGAGCATAAGCAGCAGGAAGGTAACATCCCCACATTGCCCTGCCAATATGCCTCAAAGCACCTGCACAGAGATCACGTCTATGCTTTTCCAAAGCTGGACCTCTCTCTTGAGACTACAACAGTGTGTGGTACTAAACTGTGATGGTAATTTTGGCACATGTCCACTACACACTGGACTGAGCCCAATTTCATGCAGACCACCATGATAGTCTCAGCCAGCAACAAGTTTTGTTCACAACAAGATTCAGCTGGATTTGAATTGGTGCCTAGAAATAATTGCTTTATAATCAATTTCTGTTGCCACCCAGTTCCACAAACAACAACTGAAATTTAGAGGGCCTTTAACTAAAGTGTGTTGAGCAGTTAATGAGGGAACTAGTGCATGCAGTTCATGAGCTGCCACACTGTTAACACAGTGGCTTGACTCTTACCACCAGATTCTATAAATGGCGCCTAAATTTAGGTGCAGAATTTTGTGTGCCGTCTGCATTTCTGCACAAAACTTAATTGATCAATTGGCACTCAATTGACACTAAAGATCTCTTAAGTGACTTTAACAAGTGCAAATTGGAGTCAATCTATAGTTGCTCTCGATAATGTCTTATGAGCTATTCTATAAGTACCATGCCTAACCGCGTACAACCCCCAAAGTGGGTGGGGCCATGGGATGGACATGGGCAGGTCGGGGTGTGACTGGAAGTAGAGAATGGCACGTGGACAAAGTTTGTCCGCATCCCTGCCCAATCCCTATGGGTTCTGTCTCCATCCCCGCCTTGTCCATGCAGGCCATGTCTCTGTCCTCGCCCCATCCCACAGGTTCTGTCCCCATTCCTGCCCCATCCCCATGGGCTCTGTCTTCATCTGCAGAAGCCTCAAACAATTATTATTTTTATATTTAAATCTTTATATTAAAGTATATTAAATCTTTATATTAAAGTATAAAAAGGAGCAATATGCTGTTAAACTGTTGTGTATAAATTACAAATAGAAAACAATAATAACAGCAAGCAGCTATAATAACCTTCCTCACCACCACCCTCTACCCTTCCAACCCCAACAATAGCTAATTTCTACTACCCCAAGGAATCCTAATCCACCCTGTTAAAATATCCAGGGGTAAAAATATACAACCTGTTCTGTATCCCCTAGAGGGGAGAAATATGCCCTATGAAGCACTGTTATGATTTATTAATCTCAGGATTCAGTCTAGCTCTCCTGTCTTCCATAGTCCTTCCTGCAATAGAAGATGTCTTCTTAAAAGATGTGCTGGTAGCAGGATGTACAGGATCCCCGTGAAATTTTGTTGGTTGTGGCCAGCATGTTTGCTTGTTTTTCCAAAAAAATCTAAATATTGTTGTCTGCGTCACTCAAACATAAATAACAGTTCAGTTCATTAACAGGCTTCAAAGTAGAAAATGAAATGGGGACAAAGTTTATCCCCATCCCCGTGGACTCTGTCCCCATCCCCTCCCCATCCCCATGGGATCTGTCCCCACCCCATCCCCACAAGCTCCACGTCATTCTCTAACTTGAAGTTAGACACAGGGTTATAGAATATTTGCTATTCCATGTGCAACTATCAGGAATTAGGCACCAACATTTACACCGGCTTCTGGTTGGTGTTGATGCTCGGGCCTAACCTTACCTGCTGAAATCTGCAGTCAGCATGAATTCTGTAACAACAGCACTGCGCAGTGCTGCCATTATAGAATTTGAATTGAGTGCAGATCATAACGGTGCCTTGCTTTGGGCATTATTTACTGACTCTGGGTCTTAGTGTGCACTGATTCCTGCATAGTGTGGAATAGGGTGAGGAATGGGCATAGACTACACCTTGCAGATAATGTATGGTAACTCAACATGCATTAACGCTAATGCGGCAGATAATGCAGATCATTTATCACCTCTGCGTTAACTATGTTGCACTTAAGGACCAATTCTATAAAGTGCACCAAATTTTAGGCATCAAAATGAAGCTTGCTGAGTGCAAATTCTATAAAGGAATCTGGGCACCCATTCATGCATGTAAGTGCTAGTACTCTATAAGCTTAGGGCACAAATGGAACTTACATTAAGGCACTAAAGTTATAGAATTAGAGGGTTAGAGGGCAATTCTATACAGGGCACCAAGAATTAGATACCTTGAGGGCCCCATGCCAGAAAGTTCTGCTCCCTCGGTCTGTCTCTCTCCTACTTCTGTGTGTCGAGACCCAGATGATTGTATTAACACAATAACTCGGGTCCTGGCACACAGGAGCAAGAGAGTGACAGAACAAGGGAGAAGCAAACACAGGAAGATGTGGGGGTGAGGGGTGGTGGTGACACGAATAGGGAGGCAATGGCAGCAGCCCGAGTTGGGGGGGGGGCGATGGCAGTGGTGGCCTGAGTGGGGGGGGGGGCAGTGGCAGCAGCAGCCCGATTGGGGGGCCGTGGCAGTGGTGGTGGCGGCTGCAGTGGTCCTCCCCGGGCTTCGCTCTGCCTATTCTATAACAGAAAGTAGGAAACTACTTTCCTTTATAGAACATTATTGTAACTGCATATGTGGTTAGGCACAAGCACTTACACCTGCCACCAGAACTGGAGTAAACGCTTGAACTTAATTAACAGAAATACGCACATCAGTGGCGTACCAAGGGGGGGGGCAGTGGGGGCGGTCCGCCCCGGGTGCACGCCACTGGGGGGGTGCCGCGCGCCTGTCGGTTCTTCGTTTTCATGCTCCCTTTGCCCCGGAACAGGTGCACCCGGGGGGGAGGTTCTTTTGCCGGGGGATCGGGGGTTCTTTCGCCAGGGGAGGGGGGCGTAGCGCTGTTCCGGGGGAGGGGGCACTGCTCCCGGGGGGGCAGGGCGCATCGGTGATCCGCCCCGGGTGTCAGCCCCCCTAGGAACGCCACTGACGCACATAGCTTCAGTGCTTCTCAACCCAGTCCTTGACACTCCTAATCCCATCAGGTCTTCAGAATATCCACAATGAATTTGCTTGAGATAGATTTACTTCGTCACACGTACCAAGTAGGCAGTATATGCAAATCCATCTCAGCATATTCACTGTGGTGTTCCTCATGGACTGGGTTGAGAAGCGTTGACTTATTTATTTATTTATTCATTTATTTTCAGCGCTTGATATATCACAAGTGATCCATAGAGAGACTATGCCGTTTACAATTCAGAACAGTCTGGAGTTAGAAAAAAGAAGAAAGGAAGACCAAACAGATGGGGTAAGAGGGTTCCAGGGTTCCAAACGGAGGCGAGGTGGCAAACAGTTCCAAAGGGATGACCCAAGGTAACTGAATCTGGTCTCCCAGGAGATGGATAGATGGAAAGAAGGGAGAGAGTGGATAGTAAGCAAGTTGCTGGTAGAGGAACGGAGAGAACGCAAGGGGACATATTCTATAAATTATGCACTTCTGAGCCCCACCCAGACTGCCCACATATATGCCCATCTGTGAAGTAAATGCTATATATGATATGTGCATATTTAGAGAATAGTGTGTAGCCAGATTTTTTTGGTAATTTTACACATTTTTGGTGCACAATGTTAATAATGGAGTCGATATTCAAAAGCGATTTAAAGGGCCAGGAGAGGTTCCTGGCCATTTAAATCACTTGTCTAGGGCTAACCAGGGATATTCAGTGGCACTTAACTGGACAGTGCTGCTAAATATCCCCTCTAACTACCCATGTCGAAACTGGATAGTTTGTAGGCAGTGCGGGGGCAGATTACGGTTAGCAGAGATTTTCAGAGCAACCGCATAAAGTTAGGACAGAAAAAAAAGAGTGCCCTAACTTTATACAGCAAAGTCAACTGGGCACTGGTGTGAATATCAGCCAGTACCCAGTTAACCTCCGGGTCATGGCATGAAGGGCTGTCATCCCCTTCCCTCCTTCACAACCCCTCCCCCCCGGGCACCTCCTAAACCAACCCTTCCAATCCTTGGCTCCCTCCCTGGAAGCACAGCAGGACCCCCTCCCTCTTAGCCACCCAGCCCCAAATGCTGATTAAGTCCCCCTTCCAATGCCCACTCTCCCCCTCCAGCTCCCCAGCAGCAAGGCAGGACCCCCTCCCCCACTGGATCGAGTCTGTTGCTCTGCATCCCTCAAATGGCAGCTTTGCAGTACTTTGAAGTACCATGAGGCTGCCGCTACAGATCGCAGCAGCCATTTCAGGGAGGCAGTGAAACAGGCGGGAGCGAGTGGGCATCACTCCTGCCCATTTCCCCATTGGACCACCAGGGAAGAAGGACAAGTAAACTTGTATACATAGGAGGGGGACTTACTGTTCCAAGGGCAGGGGGTGGAGAGAGGGAATGGGATCCAGCTGGGGGATCCTTCTTTACTTCGGGGGTGGGGTGGGAGAGAGTGCAAGCAACGAAAGGGGGTAGTTCATCTTATGCACGTCACAGCCGATATTCACCTGGGACTCACGCAAGCTCTGGCAGCTAGAATTTGAGGAATTAACCTTGGATATTCAATGCCAGTGGCTGCCAGGGGAAGAATATTGACTCGGACTTCTTTACAGAATTATCCCCTTAATGCATGGAAAACGTATCGTCTCTGTTAATTCTGGAAACACCTTCAAAAATCAACACAGAGGTTTTTCAGTTACTATGTGATAATGAGGTCAAGTACTGACAGTAACTTCTACACTTTACCATACTTCGGGGCCCTTTTACTAAAGTGTGCTAAGCAGTTAACACGTGAATTACCATGTGTTAACCACTTCTGCACATGCACACCATCTGTGACCATGGTGGCATGGAGGTTTGTGCACACTAATTCATGTGCTAACTGCATGTTGTGTGAGGGGGTTGGAACTAGGTGAGCCATGGGCAGAGAATGGATATGGACTTCATACTACAGTTAGTGCATTGTACTTACTGTGCGCTAACCATCACTTTTGCAGTTAGCACAGATTAACTTAACACCTCCTCAATAGGAGGCGCTAAGTGCATTCATGATAATTGCAACCAGATTCATGCTCCCAACAATTACTGCACAGCCTTTTCACTTGGTATGTTTTCATTTTTGTTAAGGTGTGCTAAGTGCAAAAAATTAGCACACTTTAGTAAATGACCCCTTTTATGAAAGGGCTCTGTGAGGGGGTCTACAGAACAGGGAGATCCTGTCCCTTAAGAACAGTCCATTAAATAGCATGCACCACAAGAGAACAACACCTGTCCCTGGAGGAGGTGAGCTGGGAGGGGTGGATCCCATGCCTGACAGTATAAAAGACAGAGCCGGGCCAAGGAGGCCCACGAAGAGAAGATTTGAATCCCCAGCATATGATGTGGACGGTACCATTCCATAATTGCGACCTGACTGAGGTAAACCATTTGATTTACCAAATTTAACTTCATAAGTTTTGCTTTGAGGTCTGGCTGGAGCTAGACCTGAACCTCGGGGGAGAACCCAGAACTTATTGGCTGTGTTTGGGGCATGGCAACCCAGGCAGTCGCAGAATGTGCTTGGCCTTCTACCAGAGGCCGCTAAGATTGGATATATTAAACTGCAGAAGGTTCACTACCCTACATCTCGGGCCCTGTGAAAGGCAACAGGCCCAAGGTTTCCCTTGAATAAATATTTTTGGTTCCACCCATTTGTCCAGCTGTATTATTTCACCGGCCCACACCCAACCCTCATTCAGGATGTCACAGGCCTCTTAATCTCTAAGTTCTACCAGAAATCAGAAGTCTACACTTTGCAACATGACATAGCAAGTGCACCATACTGGGTTACTGCATTTCAACACAACCTTTTTTTCATTCAGTTACCCTTGAATCATAATTGCTCATTGTATCTTGTGATTACAAATGTATTTGTTCACCTGTAGTTAGAATTAAGTTGCAACAACTTTTTTGTATTTCTCTTAAAATACTGTTATAGATCTGTCAAGACTCCTGAAGTGCTACTGATGAAACATATCCTTACCAATAAATTGACTCTCAACTGAAGGCTCAGAAGGCAGACAACAAACAGAAAACATTTTCAACTGCACATGTGGATGTGGTCTATGGGGACTGTCACACTCAGGACCAGGAGAGTGAAAGGATATGAGGCATGTAAGTGTAATGTGGAAAAAAAGACATATACTAAGGGAATAATGGGATTTTTGCCATTTAGCACACATTAAACAGCAAAATTGTGTGTTATTTGTTCTTAATGCAAATTATTTTACTGCAAATGGTGATGCATAATAATAAGATGCAAAGCATGCAAATCATCTTATAATTATGCAAGTTGAATAACATAGCTTACATTTAACTTTGCAAGCTGTGTAATTCATGGAAAGATAATGCCACCTTTCCTCCCCAAGAGCATCAAGTCACTAAGATGAAGCCCATGTCCATAGGTAGCCTCTTAAAGGGGCTGATGCCAATTACATAAAATGCCTCACCCCTGATTCCCCAATGACCAGTATAATGCCCCATTCTCCTGAGCCCATTCTCCCCCATCCCCCAGTAGCGTCTACTGGAGATGTTTCCTGGTGGCAAGTGGGAGGTAAGGAGCATCACTGGATGCTCCTGTCCTGGCAGCACTCATTTTCATAATGGCACCAGTTGACCCCTAGCTGTAGTTTTGCAATATTACTGCTAGAGATCATGCTGGCAAATTAGGACACCCAAAAGACTATTGTTAGGGGTCAACCAGTGCTATTTTAAACCCAGGCCTAATGAAGCGAGAGAACCTGAGCTGTTTCCTCCGACTAGGTGAGTGCTGGGCTTATAGTTGGTATCAGAGCTACTGGGAGTGAGGAGGTTATGATGTCAGGAGGAGATCTTGGGTGGGTGAGTGGGTTTATGCTTTGACTGGGAAAGGATTGGAGGAATAGGGGGGTTATAGTGGCATCGGGGGCTTGGGTGGGTAAAAGAGTTTGTGCTTGGTGTCAGGGGGATAATTTAACAACCCATCCCTTTAAGAGAAAAGGGGCCTGACTTGGGGCCTGCTAACTAGCCAGAAACACGCAATATTCTTGGCCACAGTAACACAATTTCATATTTACTGTTACTGAGGTTCCATAGGTCAGTGACTTCAGTCCTATGGTACACTTCACTGCAGTAAAATAAATTATTTTACCATAAGCTCTAAATATGTCAGCCCACTCTCACCATGCCTTCTGCCACCCTTTTCCTCTCTGAGTAATGTTGTCCACACTAAACATTTGTACCAACAATGTTAGCTGGATAAAGGGGTATATTTTAAAGAGCCAGATGCATATGAGTAAAAGTCAATTTCACTTACATCAATCTTTTGCATGTGGGTCTCAAAAGCATCCCTTGGAGTCTTCCCAGTGGGGCCCCTTTTACTAATCAGGCTCAGCGCTAAAAAGTGGCCTGCGCTATTTTTAGTGCATGGGTTTCCCACGCTCGGAGGCCATTTTTAGCATGGCAGTAAAATGGTCATAATTTCTATTTTCCCTTTAAAGGCCATGTGCTAGTTTCCTAATTATCACATGGCCATTAGAGCGTGAGCTCTTACCATCACCTATTCACTAGGTAGTAAGGGCTCCGCGATAACCCCATGCTAATCCGACAGCGCACAGCGATTTACTCACACTACCCAATCAGTGCAGGACATGCCCACCGCACTAAAAAATATTTTTTAGCCCAGGATTAGTGCGTACCAATCTGAGAACTAACACAGGTTACCCGACCACATCCCACAGTAGTGCCAGTACTAGGGGAGGGCCACAACAAGGAGACTGGGGCCAATAATAATATACTAGATATGCACAGAAGATGAAGATCACCTTTTCTTAAGAGTTTACCACAGGACTTGTGCGAACTCTTAGAACTGTAATTACGATTCAGCAATTCTGAAATACTATGATGAGATGAGGTAAAGATGTGTGGTGACAGCGAGGCCCAGACCTAGGTCTGCATCAAATAATGATGCTATAAACTTTCAAAGCTTTGTTTACTGCCTCTATTGTGGCTGAAAAAATGAAACAGCATATGTACAGCGTCAATAATGAATAATTAAACTTTCATATTGTAATATACAGTAGTTTGTTGTATATATAGATTCATGGAAAAGACTGCACACGTCCATGATCGCTTAAAACCACACAGCTCTTTTTATATTTTCTACTTCCACACAGGAAAAAATATTCTACTCTTTGACTGCGCTATTAGAGAGACAAATGTATACCCATGTACTTATGCAGAGCCTGTATTCACCTATATATTGTAGAAGTCATCCAGACAGGTAAAGACAGACATACTCTAAAGAAAAATAATACAAGAGGCCTGATCCTATCATATAATTTTCTGCCTGCACAGTTCTAATTAATACCTTTGTAAAAGAGCACCATCTCTCTCTCTCTCCCTTTAATTTCCCTAAATTTTCCATGCCTCTCCCTTCCTAACACAAGAATATTAGTGCTTGCGAAGGTTAAACGTATAAATAATTTTAATATGTTGTTCCCTAATGCAGCTGACATAATAACAGGAGCCAGCCACACTACCAACTGTGCTCTGCTGACATTATGGGGATTAAGGCTTGTCTATGGTTGTCACTGGTTTTATCAACTGTGTTTTCCTTTTCATTTGAGAAAAGGCAACAGAATTTTATCTTGATCTCTTCTCTCCTCAGAAATAAATGTGACTTTCTTTCAATGGGCATTTAAAAATGTGAACTTGCTTTATATTTTAATCAATAATGCAGTAGTTAATAACAATTACTAAAACTGTTTATATATCTGTATCCATCTGTGCAATGTTCTATTATCGGGATTTAAAAAATAAATAAATAAAAAGGTCAGAAACTTGCTATTTCACTCCAAATGGAACCGGGGCAAAGAATCCGCATCCACAGACAGATGCAAAACTCCTCCTTAAATTATATAATCACTGCAGCTGCTAACGAGAAGCAGGAATTCAGGTTGCCATAGTGTTGGCATATTGGTATTGATGAGCTGCTCGTCTGTTGTTCCACTTTTACAGCTTGTGCACTTAAAGGAGCACGCAGCTCTCCAGAAAATAAATGTAAAAATAAAAATGACAGCAAGACAAAAGGAACGGCACAAGTTAAAGCTGCATCCCCCCCCCCCCCCCCTCCTTTTCTGCCACGGTCTGCTTATTGATTGCGGCTGCTTGTTCCAGCACGTAGTGGAAATTGAGATAATCTCGCAACATAGACAGACACACATGCATACAACACACGCTTGCCTTTGCTAAACACACACACGCACGGATACGTGCACAGAGCTACATAAGCACACATGCTCTCCAGCCAGACACGCACACGCTTCGCCTATGTAAATGCACACATAAACCCACACCAGCTGTGTGGACTGAGCCACAGATCGTGCAAAAACTGTATATCCTCTTTCCGCGCTGAACTGGATGTGTGACAGGAGGCCAGAAGCTAATCTGGCCAACAAGGACTGAGGATCTTTGCTGAAGTAGAGATTACAGGCTAGCTTCATGCGTTTTCTACATAAACTGGAGATGTTAACTACATTTGTCTGCTCTAGGTCTATAATCGCCTCTGCAGAACCTGCCCCAGTGATCCTCAGGCCAACCACCCCAAGTTTGCCCGTCACCGGCTTCAGCTGATACATAAACATTTTTTTTTTCTTTTCTGCTATAAGTAAACAGAGATCAGAAAAAAAATATCTCTGTTTATTATTCCCGAGTGCTGCCAGTTTTACCTTTTAAAGGCTTTCTGCTCTACAGTATACAAGTTATGGCGATGAAGGGCTGATCCTCATGGCCACAAATTTTGAGACTGTATAGGACAGCATGAAAGCAAAATAAGTGGCTGTAAATACATACATATACATGTATGCTCCCTCCCCTCTCCCTCCAAAACAAAGTTTCAACAGAAGGCAGGAAGAAATCGTGTCAGATTGTATTTATATGCACAAAGGGGACCTTCGATTGATGGAATATACCATCAATTACTTTTAAAAACCACTTGTGGCAGATGCCGTACACACGTCAAAATACAGAACGTGCCAAAGCTTAAAGATCCCCGGTGGCTTCAACCTGTATCCCTTCGGCGCTGTCAAGAACTGCCAAAAGCCAGGAGGTTGTAGCCGGGCGGCTTCCGTATCGCCTCGGACGAGAAAGGTTCTGCGGCTTTGAGCTTGGCAGAGCCGAAGGGATAAGGATTCTCCAGGTCCTCCTCCAATCTGGTCCTCCGCTCCAGTCTCTGACACCTGGGAGCATCCGCCTCCACTCTGATCCCAAAGAGACTTGGGGAAACTTTTCCTTCCCCCCCCCCCCCTTATTCCATCTGAAAACACATGACCGGTCGGGGCTAAGTGTTCGTTTCTGTACTGCATAGACTACTGTTACAGGATGGCTGCAACCAAGCTGCCTGCTTAAATATTCTCAGCATTATCTCAAAGAAAATTGGTGTCAAAGCCAGATTGTCCTTCTCCTCTCCTGCGCTGCCTCTGGCAGCATTAACAGAAAACAACCAACGGTTCATTTAAACCCAACAGAACTGCGGTTTGGTGGGGGTGGAGGGGGGGACACATTTGAAGGCTTACCTTGATGGTTTTCCTCTGGAATGTACATCCTCTTGTTTTCATTGACCATTTAAATGAGTGCAGGTTAAATCCTTCCGTTTCGGCTTGGTTAAAGATTGAAAGGAGGGCGCGGGGTGGGGAAATGAAGCTGTAGTGTGTTCCTTTTTTCTTTTTTCCTTTTGTTATTACCTGATTCCCATTATCGTGTCAAACACCAAAAACTGATCCCTTCTACTACTGCCTCCTTTAACGAAATAGCAATGCATCCTCGGTACATCCGGGCCCCTTCCAAGAATTTAGCACAGCACCTCTTGTTGCTAAACCATCAAAATAGAGCAAGAAAAGGCTAAACCAAGAAATGAAAGAAACCATCCACGTTCAGTCACGCAGCGTTGAAGGTCTTAGCTAGAAAAATGAAAAAGAAAACCCATAAAACTGGAAGGAAAAAGATGGCTCATTTGCTGCTGTTTCTTATTTTTAAAAAAGCCAGGCAGAGTGCGCTCTGTTGGCAAGGAGCTGTTTCTGCAGAGGAAGGAAGGAAAAGAGAGAGGAGCGTGTGTCTCAATCCCTGCCCCTCATTTTCTTTCAGCACACTTCCTCAAGCGCTCACCGGCATTCAGACAGACAGACGGACTCTGAACGCTTCCAGATGTTCCTGCTCTGGTCTCACCGCGCACCCAGCAGCGCGAGCCGCTTCGACGCACCCTTCTCACCTCCCTGAGCGCGCGCGGCTTGGCCGCGTGCTGAAAGTTTACGTGCACTCCCCCTGGATCATTGCGCCTGCTGGAAAGCGGTCTACAGACATGACGTCAAGGTAGCGCGCTGCATCTGGCTGCCTGCAAAATGGGGGGGGTGAAATTAGAAAATTCAAAAGTGCCGGGAGAGAAAAAGAGATAGCCTGGAGTACAGGGGTTCGCTGCAAATGCCACCCAAGGACTCACAGTTGCTTATACTTTCAATAATTGGTAGAGTGATGTGGTAGCCGTAGTAAAGAAACGGTTGTTTGATCTGTCAAATTTGTGCACAAGTGCCCTGTCAAATGTAATATGTTTAATATAAAAAGAGTGATAAACTCACAAAAACACACATGGGACAAGGATCTGTAGAGGTAGCAGCATCCCACCTCCTACACACATCCTTCTACCATCTCTCCCTGTCCCATTTCAGCCCAGGAAAAGGGAAGAACAGAAGGGGGGGGGGGGACCTAATCATTAGGCAAGACTAGGTGGTGGCTTAGGAGAGCAGCTGTTTGGGGCAGCAGAGAGCTGTTTCACTCAAAGCCAAACAACAGGTCCTGACAGCCACAAAAACTCAAAGAATAATCTGTGGTTGTATATAATTGTTGTATGATGATTATGAGTGTTCAGTTTAATTAGTGGGGGGGGGGGGGGGGGGAGGACAACAATCTACAGGCTAGGGCCTGACGAGATAGTGTAAGGCTGAAGGTTCACCTATGGCAACAACAACCTTTGTACCAGCTCTGAGAACAACTCTGGTCTGACTATCCAACATTCCAGATCACAGCCCTGGTTGGGGCACACTAGAGATGGCAGGTTGTTGGCAAAGGGACACAGTGAGACTGTCCCCAGGATGACTCCCCATGCTCCCTGCAGTTCTGTTCAAAAATGAAGGACCCAATAAGGATTTATGATCTTAACTTAGGTGAGTCTTTTAATAAGCTGCATTAGGCACTAACATTCGCTTAACAGTACAAAGAAAGGTAAAATTTACGTGCTAACCACACGCTAACCTTTTTCTAATTTTTGAGGGTATACGTCATGTGAGGAGAGTGGGTATTCTTGTGCTAACCAGTTAGTGCATCTACATTGACACATGCTAACTGGTTAGTGCACAATCGCATGAGCCCTACAAAATGAATGGTCATTTAAAAAAAAAAGATGCATGCTAATGGTAACATTAGCACATGACAATTAATGCAAAAACAAAAACAGAAAATACTATTTTTACAGATACAGTAAAAATAGCCTTAGCATGTGAGAAGGCGCTAAGGCCTGTTTTTACTGCAGCTTAGTAAAAGGACCCCTTTAAGAGTTATGCTCCTAAGCATAGGACCCAGCTCTGTGAGTGCTGTGGGTGGTTGAGGACCCCCAGTATTAAAAAAAAGTCTTTGACTGCAGGGCCGGCTTTGGAAACTTTGGCCCAGGGCATCAGCAATAAAAGGCACCAAACACCCAAGCCTGTGACATCACTGGCCCTATAGGTTATTCTGGCCCAAAGCTTACTTGGCGGAGTCGTGAGTGGAGAGAAAAAAGAAGAACTGACAAGCCCCCTTGTCTCTCTCGCTCTCTCTGTCTCTCAGGCTACCTTCCCCTCATCTATCTTTAATGGTGGTTTTCCCCTCCTGAGCACCAGCAGTATTTCACATAACACTACCTGCATCAGCCCTGGCATCTTCCATCTGCTGTGCCCTGTCCCTTTTTAACATATCTTCCTGTTTCCGCAGGGGCTTGGCAGAGGGAAGATGCTGGATCAATGTAGGTAGGCTGGGGTGGGGGTGGGGGGGGGGGAGGATGGCCTGAGAAAGAGAGGAGGCACTAAAACAAAAGTTGGTTCAGGGTGCCACAGTCCCTTGAGCTGGCCCTGTTTGACTGTGGCCAGGGAGAGGTAATTTCTGTTGGATTTAGCATCCTCATTAATTTTGAAAAGTTGGCTCCTATGCTCCTAAGCTGTATCTTTGAAAATTTACTAGGGCTGAGTGCCTAAATTTATACTCAAATTATTACTAAACTCCTAAATTTAGGTGCATGAAAATGGGAGACAGGAGGGTGAATTTAGGGTGAGAACAAAATATAGGAGCTTAGCACTGATTTTCAGCAGTAGCCTCATAAATTAGGCTCATAAATTTAAGCAAATGAATGACAAACCTTAAATGTATGATCAGTAAGTTTTAAGCTGCTAAAATTAAGATGTATTTTCAGCAGAAAACTTAGGGGGGGGGGGTCTTTTACTAAAGATTACCACATGTTATTTGCCACAAGATTAATTTTATTCCTATGGGCCCTGATGCAGAAAGCATGCACTAGTCTTTAGGAAAAGACCACTTTGGTGCCTAAGTTTATCTGAAAATAGGCCATTAATTTAGGAGCTCAGTCTTTTTTTTTAATATTGGGCCCAAAGTAACTGGCCTCATTCTTAATCTTTGATAGAGATCTATTCCATCTACAAAGGCTGCACCACTGATTGTCTGTGTCCTAGTTGAAGTCTACCTCGGTTCTTTACTGAGTTGATAACTCAGGGCCGGAGTTAGGTGTGGGCAAACAGGGCAATTGCCCTGTGCCACCATGTTACAGGGGGCCCCAAACCTGCCTCAAGTTGAAAGAGGGATGGCCTGAAAGCAAACTTTGGGGGCCCCCTCCCTATTGTCTGCCCCGGGCCCCATCATATCTAGCACCTAGGTGGAAATCAACCTGTGAGTACAGAGTATGTGCTGCATTGTACTAGGGGTCCTTTTACTAGGCAGTGGTAAGCACTAATGCATGTTTACCGCAGGTTTAAATCCACTACCATGAAGTGTGCCCAGTGATAATCAGTTAGTGCAGCTACATCACCACATGCTAACCAATTAGGGGGTCTTTTACTAAGCCGTGGTAGCATTTCTAGCTCACCAGCTGATTTCTACCACAAGCTATCAATAGAAATCAAACAAAATAAAACATGGAAAAGAAAATAAGATGATACCTTTTTTATTGGACATAACTTAATACATTTCTTGATTAGCTTTCGAAGGTTGCCCTTCTTCGTCAGATCGGAAATAAGCAAGTGAGAGGCGCTGCGCCCCTGGGGGGTGGGGGGTGGATGGAGCACGCCCCCACCCGTTGACACCCGGGGTGGACCGCCCCCACCGCCCGCCCTTGCTACGCCACTGCCTCTAAGTTTCTGGCAAGCTCCAAGCCTTGCCTTGTCTTTGAGTTCCTGCCAAGCTCTAAACCCTGCCTTGTCTCCAAGCTCTGCCTTGTTTCTGAGTTCCTGCCAAGTTCCAAGCCCTGCCTTGTCTCTGAGCTCCTGCCAAGCTGCTAGCCCTGCCTTGCTTTGTCTTTAGTGTCTAGTCCCTGCCTTGTCTGTCTTGATTGTTGCCTTGGCCAGTCCTGTCTGGATCCAGTTCTTGACTTGCCCTTGTCTTGCCTGTCTAGACGCAGTTTTAACCTAGTTCTGTGTCTTCATTGTCCTGTCTTGGTTCCAGTTCTAGCCCCACTACCTTGTCTTCCTTGCCTTGTTTGGATCCAATCCATGTCTTGTCTATCATGCCTTGTCCCCTGTGCCTAGCCTTGTCCTGTCTAGCCTTTCCTTGCCCAGCCATGTCTAGTTCTGCCTTGCTCAGCCTAGTCCTGTCCTGTCAAGTCTTGCCTTGCTTTGCCCTGCCTTGCCTAGCCTTGCCTTGGTTCTTGCTCAGACTCCTGCCCTGTGCCTGTCCAAATAACAGACTGCACTGTAATGATGGGATACATCTTTCTGTGACAGGAAAAAGGATCCTTGGAGACAAATGCAGAAGGTACGTTTCTATACATTTAAACTAGAGGGTGGGGGTGACAAAAGGATACAAGGGAATTCAGAAAGTGACCCCTAGAATAAACAAGATGGCAGAGGAAAAGGTCATCTAAACATAGAAAACCACCCAAATTCCCTTAGCACATGGAAAACAATAAGCACAAATCCTCGTAGTCTGAAGGTTCAAGATCTGCAAGCCCTGATGTTTGAGGAAAACTTGAATATTGTTGCTATTACACAGACATGGTTCAAAGAATCCCATAAATAGGATGTGAACATACCAGGCTATAATCTTTTTAGAAAGGATAGGGAGGGCCATAGAGATGGAGTGGCACTGTATGTGAGAAATATCAGAGCGGCTGAAATGTAGGGATCCAGGGGAAAAGAAAAAGCTTTATAGATCATCCTGGAAAGAGAAGATGGAACCTGTATCCACACAGGTGTTCTCTTCAGACCTCTGGTACAAATGGAGAAGCTGGACAAGGATCTGATAAAAGATATTCAAAGGCTTGGTATGCAAGGGAAGGTGCTACTTTTGGGAGATTTAAACTTGCCTGATGTGAATTGGAACCTCCTGTCAGCAGAATTGGAAAGAAGTAGGGAGATCGTGGATGCCTGACAAAGTACCTCAATTAGACAAATGGTGACAGAATCCACTAAAAAAAAGAGTCAACACTGGATCTAGTGCTCATAAATGGAGAAAGTGTTTCCAATATCCGGGTGGGTGCCCTCCTATGTAATAGTGATCATCACATGATATGGTTTGATATAAGGGCAAAGGCGGAGTGCGGACACACAAGATTCAATGTACTGGATTTCAGACGTACTGATTTTGGTAAAATGCAGAAATACCTGAAGAAGGAACTGATGACATGGGTAGGCGTAGGTGAAGTGGAAAATCAGTGGTCCAAGCTGAAAGCTTACTCAAGTGATCCTGAATTACCCTAGGCTGGTGATCATGGGAGACTTCAATCTACACATCAAAACCCCAGATGCCACAACAGCTGCCTTTCTGGACACGATGATAGCACTAGGATTTATACAGGTGATCAATTCTCCAACCTACGAAAAGGGTCACATGAGTAGACCTGGTATTCTACAAAGGGGTGAATATCCCAGAATTCTGGGATAACAGTATTGAAATAACACCCCTATCATGGTCAGACCATTTTCTAATTCAATTTTCCCTAAGTGACCACCTGAAACAAATGGCACCTCCCAGAGTTTGGAAGGAGATCAGAGACAAAAAAAAGCTGACCGCAGAGAATTTCCTAGAGGCCTTGGACTATCCACGTGTGGATGAAAAGACAACTGCAGTGCCAGAACAAGTTGACATCTGGAATACACACTTAGCCAAGACCTTAGAGAAAACAGCACCACTAAAAAAAGGTCTTATGCTCCACTCACAAACGCTCACCTTGGTTTTCTCTAAAACTTCAGATCCTTAAACACAAAGGACAGAAACTGGAACGGAGATGGCATAAATCTCGCCTGGATGAAGACAGGCTAAACTGTAGGAAATACGTGGAAAAGTACCGCCAAGCCTTAACAGCAACCAAAAAACAGTATTTCTCTCAATGCATTGCACAGGCTACCAATTCAACCAAGCAGTTGTTCAGTATAGTAAATAGCCTACAGCAACCCCTACAACAGAACCAGCCTGCCCAGTTTAAATTGAACTGCAGTGATATTGCTGTATACTCTGCCAACAAAATTAAAAGTCTCCACCAGGATTTACTGGCAATCCCACCCAGTACCCAATCAGTCAACCAGGGGTGCACAAACTCGACCCCTCCTGACAGAGATAGATGGGATACTTTTAACAAAATCCTAAGAGACCTTCAACCAACTACCTGCTCCCTTGAACCCTGCCCATCAAAGATAGTGCAGCAGGCAAGTATGGGCCTTATGGAAGGTACCACAAAAATTGTGAACTCCTCTCTTTCTAATGGGCAACTACCAACAGCATTAAAAAAAAAAAAAAACAACCTTGGCCAGGACAAACTTGAAAGTTACAGGCCAGTATCCAACATCCCGTTTCCAGGGAAACTCTTAGAACAAACAGTCTGTGTTCAACTTAATGATTGGCTAGAAGAGAGAAACTGTCTAGATCCATGTCAGTCTGGATTCAGACCTGGTTATGGAACAGAAACGGTCCTAGTATCCCTTCTAGATGATCTTCACAGAAACTGAGACAAGGGATTTGTCTCGGTGTCAGTACTGCTAGATTTCTCAGCAGCTTTTGACACTGTGGATCATGATATCATGCTAGCACGACTGACACAGGTATCAATGGAGCAGTACTTGCCTGGTTCAGATCCTATCAGACAGGCAACAATCCATAATGTTTGGTAGCAACTCATCAGCACCATGGGCACTGACCTGCGGGGTACCACAAGGATTGATACTGTCACCTATTCTGTTCAATATCTACCTCATGCCACTAGCTGAGCTGATTCGGTCAATGGGCACTCAGTTCTACATCTATGCGGATGATGTGCAGCTACCCATACCCATTGAACCTGACTTGCCTACAGCCTTGAATAAACTGATTACTTGTCTAACATCAATTCAAGAATGGGCTAAACACAACAAACTTTGCCTGAACCCAAGTAAAACTGAGCTTCTTTGGGTCCCTAACACAAGTGGATACATACCTAACATTAAAATCCCTTTTGGGAAGTACACACTCCCCCTCAATTCACAATTGGAATACAGTTAGATTCAACAATTACTCTGATTCCCCAAATCTAAGCAACCTTCAAGAACTGCTTCTACTATTTGCGATAGCTATGCTGCCTCTCTCCTTACTTCGAGAAGGTAAATCTTATCCCTGTTGTGCATGCCATGATAACATCATGACTGGATTACTGCAATGTACTATACAATGGTCTGATTACAAAGGGCCTACACCAGCTCCAGTTGATTCAGAAAGCAGCAGCAAGACTCATAGAAGCTTACAAGTGATGTGACCACATCACACCATTTTTGCAAAAACTTCACTGGTTACCAGTACAATACAGGGCTAAATTTAAAACTCTATGTCTGATTTTCAAGGCCCTGAAAGGAAACGGTCCTAAGTACCTGAAGAATAGGATGATCCCCCACACACTGCCAAGAACACTGAGGCACTCAAGGACTCTCACTAACCACACCCTCTCCAAAAGACACTACACTACACTATGTGACATCTGCAAGGGAGCCTTCTCTGGAGTAGCCCCCACACTCTGGAATGCACTGCCTGAAAGGCTCTGTTTAACACAAGACTATCTCTACTTCAGGAAGCAGGTGAAAGCTTGGCTCTTCAATCAGACCTTTAATGGAAGAAGTAACTAACTCATTAGTCTCACTCACACACACAAGAAGTTTCTAGGGCTGCACATACTGCAGCAGGACTTGTTTATCCACTCCTACCCTACCTGAGATAATGTTTACCATCTCTCTGACCTCATGTGCAAACTTCTTTAAATCTGTCACCTTACTCTCTAACTCTTCTTACTCTCTTTCCTATCTATATGTTACATCTTTGCTTTATCCTTCACTATCAATTAAAATGTTCTGTTACGTATTGTGTTGACATTGTAAGTAGTATACTATTACCACTAGACTTTCTCAAAAACCAGTTTGTATTTGGACCATTTCACTCACAGATACATAAAGAACTTTTTTTTTACAAATACAAGGACCTTAAAGCTTCCTCGTGAGACTGTTCATTCCTGAATGATTCCTCCCTTGTTGATTATGTCCCCACTGTATGAGGAGCAAAGTTATATCAATGAAAAAAAAAAGCCACAAACAGAAACAGAAAAGAACACGAGGGATCTGTTCTTTTGCAGCTAAGTAAAGTGGTGCACCACTTGTGGGATGGTTGTGTTAAATATTCTCTGCATGCTTAAATAGAGTGGTCAGGTTTAGATAGTTAGAATTGGATTACATATTTTTGTAGTTCTGTAGTTTGAGAAATTCAGACACTTTTTCTCACAGATATTCATTATTTACTCATAGGGGTTTTTTTTTAGGAACCAATGATTTTTTTTCAGTAATGGGAGTTTTTTTTCCATTGGTTTGTTTTTTACCCTATATAGAATAACATATGGACCAATGATATAACTTTGCTCCTGATCTACTATGTTACTATGCAGCCCAAGGGCTCACCATCATGGGGTCATGACAAGATCAGTAAGTAACTAATGCAAGGATATCAGAAAAGGTGTAGGTGTTTCTCACCTTTTGCCCTCACAGTTTGCCTTAGCTGCAATGTTCTGAAGTAACTGCAAGTAGGCAAGAACTTTCTTGAGTAGGCCCAAGTACAAAAGATTGCAGTAATTATCATGGGAAAGAACAACCACATAAACAAGGGAAAAGCGATGGGATTTGATATACTACCTTTGTGTTGTTATATTCAAAGTGGTTTATATTTACATACAGGTACTTATTTTGTATCTAGAGTGATGGAGAATTAAGTGACTTACCCAGAGTCACAAAGAGCTGCAATGGAAATCAAACTCAGTTTTCCTAATTCTTAGTCTACTACACTAAACATTAGGCTATTCCTCCACTCTACTTGTTTTAGGTTGAACTCATCGAGCATGGAATGAAAGGTAGAAAGAACTTAAAGATTGAAGACCTGAGCATTCATTGATAGAGTCCATGTGGAGGGGCATTTTCGAACGGGGATGCCCATCTCTGAAGACGTCCCCGCAAAGGGGCAGGGCATCCCATATTATCGAAACAAGATGGGAGTCTATCTTTCGTTTCAATAATACGGTTGGGGACGCCCAAATCTCAACATTTAGGTCGACCTAAGAGATGGTCGACCTAAATGTTGAGATGATCGACCTTAGATATGGACTACCTCGGTTTTCGCCGATAATGGAAACCGAGGACGTCCATCTCAAAAATGACCAAATGCAAGCCCTTTAGTCATGGGAGGAGCCAGCATTTGTAGTGTACTGGTCCCCCTCACATGCCAGGACACCAACCGGGCACCATAGGGGGCACTGAAGTGGACTTCACAAATTGCTCCCAGGTGCATAGCTCCCTTACCTTTGGTGCTGAGCCCCCCAAACCCACTCCCCGCAACTGTACACCACTACCATAGCCCTAAGGGGTGAAGGGGGGCATCTACATGTGGGGTACAGTGGGTTTTGGGTGGGTTTTGCAGGGCTCACATTTACCACCACAAGTGTAATAGATAGGAGGGGATGGGCCTGGGTCCGCCTGCCTAAAGTGCACTGCACCCACTAAAAACTGCTCCAGGGACCTGCATACTGCTGTGATGGAGCTGGGTATGACATTTGAGGCTGGCATAGAGGCTGGAAAAAAATGTTTTTTTAATTTTTTTAGGGTGGGAGAGGGTTGGTGACCACTAGGGGAGTAAGGGGAGGTCATCTGGTCAGTTCAGGCACCTTTTCGAGGCTTGGTCGTGAAAAAAACTAGACCAAGTAAAGTCAGCCAAATGCTCATCAGGGATGCCCTTCTTTTTTCCATTATCGGCTGAGGACGCCCATCTCTTAACGACGCCCCCGTCCCGCATTCAGTACACTGCCGACACGCCCCCATGAACTTTGGTCTTCCCCGCGACGGAAAGCAGTTGAGGACGCCCAAAAATGGCTTTCGATTATGCCGATTTGGGTGACCCTGAGAGAAGGACGCCCATCTCCCGATTTGTGTCAGAAGATGGGCGTCCTTCTCTTTCGATTATGCCGCTGAAAGATTCCTAAACTTTTTAATGTATGACTGGAGGTGAATATGCATCCCTTAGTAGTGGATGGATTTGAAACTTCAGCAATGAGGCAGTTACTTTGTGGTGTGCCACAGGGATTGGGATTGGTGTTTTCACCAGTTTTGTTTAATATTTTCTTGAGTCCACTGCTTTGGAGTGATACAAAGCGTTTGGATTAGCCCATATGTTTATGCTGATGATCTGTTGCTTGTGGTGAGAGTTGCAACAGGTTCTCTTGATCTAGTAAATGTGCAGGCTTGTTTATCCTCAGTAATGGATTTGTTGGCCGCTCATCTGTTGGTGGTGAATGTGGAGACGACAAAAGCATGTTAGGTGACTGGGAGGTGGAGTCGGCTGGGGGTATCAGTTAGATTAAATGGCATTGAGCGACCCATAGTAGACTTTTTTTGGTATTTGGGGGCTATTATTGATCCCCACTTGACCTTCACTGCTCATATGGACTTTATAGTTCACCAAGGATATATTACGCTTCGTAAACTGTGCAGAGTGCAAGGGTATATTGGATGACAAGGCTTTAATGGTATTAATGTATATACTTTTTATGTTTTGATTTGATTATGCTGCTAATGCAGTCTTGGCAGTATCTCAGATGACAACCTGAAGAAACTTCAAACCCTTCAGCATATCATTCTTCATCTCCTGGGCAAGGCCTCCAGATTTGATCATATGTGGAGTGGAGGAGTATCCTAGTGGTTAGAGCACCAGCCTTGACATCCAGAGTTGGCTAGTTCAAATCCCACTGCTGTTCCTTGTGATCTTGGGCAAGTCACTTAACCCTCCATTCCCTCAGGTACCAAATTCAATTGTGAGCCTTCCAGGGACAAAGAAATGCTCAGTGTACCTGAATGTAACTCACCTTGAGCTACTACTAAAAAAGGTGTGAGTAAAGCTAAATAAATATTACAACCTTGTATGTGTAATCATTGGCTGCCAGTGTTTTATAGGATCAGATTCAAATTTCTGGTCCTTATTCACAGAGCTGTTTATGAAAAGTGCCCTTGTCATTGGCATCTTTGCTACATCCATATGCTCCATCTAAAACGTTGAGATCCTCAGGTACTTTAACTTTGGCGACTTTGAGCATTTTTTTATTTGGCACCTTCCTTGTGGAATTGTCTTCCGGAATCTCTAAGGGGAGTACTGTCTCTTCCATGTTTTAAACACCTCCTGAAAGCTCACTTTTCTGTAATGGCTTTTGCTGTTGCTCTTCCAGAGAGTTAGTGGGATATTGAGGCCACATGTGAATTTTGATTGCAAAAGCATTTTATTTTGTGCTTGTTGATTGTGCTTGTGATTGCTGTTAGTGTGTGTGTGGTCTTGTATAGGTGTGTCTTTACTATTTTAAATTGGAGTTCCTTTTCTTTTCTTTTCTTTTTGTTTTTAATGTTTTAAGATTGTGAGCTGCTGTGATATTTTTTTTTTTGGCCTGGCAGTATAGAAAGTGAAATAAACTATAAAGTGAAAGGGGCAGATATTCAATGGGACTTTTCCTTGCTAGGAGAAACTCCTGTCTGGTTAAGTCCCACTTACTGGGTCAATTTTTGAATTTTCACAGCTATTATCTGAATTATGCCAGTAAAAATCTGGACAGAATACCTTTTTTCCTTCACTTCTAGTGCAGTATTAAAATATTTCAGGTTTTTCCCAGGTCTTGTCTCTCCTTTTGGATATGTAGATCCCTAAGGGACCCCTTTACTAAAGCTTAATACCTGCTAGGCTTTAGTGAAAGGGCCCCTAAGCTTTTTTTTTCAGTTAAGTGACTCATTTATATTGCTGTAGGTGATGCACTATCAGATTTAATACAAACAGTCTACAGAAGCATGGAGTCAAAGACAAATGTTATCAATATACAAAGAAAGAGAACCCTGTGACAGTGAATAAATACTCACAGCTGTTTATGATGGGAACCACGTGGCTTGGCATGTCTTTTCTTTTAAATAAAGAACTCGCAGAGAGTGTTAAAAATGTAAACAAGGCAAATTAAGCCTGGACTGTTCTAATCATTAAGCTACTTCTCCATCCATGTTTGCTATCACAGATAAAGGAAATAAATCTTTATAGAAAGAAATTCAAAAATACATCTTACACCACAGAACAAACATAGTTTGATATAAACATTGGAAAGAATGACAGAATGACAGAAAAAAGACCAACTGGTCCATCCAGTCATTCTTGTCACACTGCCAAGGATATTTTCCAATTCTGAGCCATAGAGAAGGACCACTTATAGCAATACACTGGCTCCCATTAAAAGAACGAATCACGTTCAAAGTTTGCACCATGGTCCACAAAATCATACACGGGGAAGCCCCGACCTACATGTCAGACCTTATAGACCTACCTACTAGGAAAGCAAAAAGATCAGCATGCACATTCCTCAATCTACACTACCCCAACTGTAATGGACTAAAATACAAATCCACATGTGCAACCAGCTTCTCCTACATTTGAACGCAACTATGGAACGCACTACCGAAGGCCATAAAAACAATGCAAGACCTAACTATCTTCCGAAGACTACTGAAAACTGACCTGTTCAAGAAGGCATACCATAAATAACCATCCTAACTATTAAAATAATAAGAATGATCGTGAACCAGACAGAACCGAACTCTTATCACTTGACTGACCAACCTCATTACTATCAACGAACAAGCAATACCACTTTAATACTTACGCCAAAAATGATATTTATATAATTTATGACCTAACAAAGGTTATAAGCTAAACTATTACTCTGGAACCTATGTGAAATACCATAATGTATTCTTCTTTATCATGTATGTATACACCTTAATGCAATACCACTTTAATCCTTATATCGAAAACGATTTCTCTATAATTGATGATCTAACATATGCTACATTACAATCTATCACCATAATGTATTCTTCCTTATCATGTATGTATGCACCTTAATGCAATATCGAATGCAATTCTGTTACCGGAAATGGCAATCGCCACTACGGCAAATGTAAGCCACATTGAGCCTGCAAATTGGTGGGAAAATGTGGGATACAAATGCTACAAATAAATAAATAAAAATAGTCTTTGCTAATTTTTAAGTTGGGGTCACTTTGGATCTAAATGAGCTGAAAGAAAGCCACCAAATATTTTTCTTAGTGGGACCACGACACTGCAGACCACTATATGTTAATGACACCCATCCCCACCAGACCACCTTGAATTTTCCATTGAGGGTGTCCTCAAAGAGGTAAGCATTTCCAAACGCATTATCTTAGCCTATTGTGAAATGCCTTGTCCTTCAAGATTATGGCTCTCCCCTCCCCCCCCCCCCCCCCACTTCCCCCTTTCTGTTGTAAGCTTGGGTAGAGAGGCAGTCAGTAACAGAAAAAACCCCAGAAAGACAATGGGGGCTGCCCCAGAGGTTTCCAGGGGTTGTCATTGGCCTCAAGGTCTTGTTTTGAAGAACACTGACCTATAGGATATCACTCCTTCTTACTGTCAGCTTCTTACACTTTACCACCTTGGGATAGCTTTGCATACAATTTCCCCCTTTTTGGTTCATATCAGGGGCGTAGCCAGACAGCCAATTTTGGGTGGGCCTGAGCCAAAAATGGATAGGCACAGAATTCAGCCCCTCCTGGCCGCCCTCAACTCTGCTCTCCCCTTACCCTCAAACACAAAATATTAAATACCCGAGCTGAAGATTTCCTCCTCCTCCTCAGGCAGCCAGTGCTCTTCCAAACAGCAGAAGCAAGACGCCGCTGCCACTCAGGCAGCCAGTGCTCTTCCAAACAGCAGAAGCAAGACGCCGCTGCCAGTACTCCGGACATGCTCAGTGCTTCCGCCTGGTGCAAACTGAGCACGTGCAGAGGGGCTGGTGTGTGGCAGAGCACTAGCTGCCTAACAAGGAGGAAATCTTTAGCTGGTGGGGTTTGAGGATTCCCACCAGCCACACATCAAGAGAGCCACAATTTTGGGTGGGCCAGGGTGCAAATGCTACGCCACTGGTTACCATTTCAGAGACATGTCATGGAGTAGACAGATCCCAGCCATTTTCATAAGCAGTAAAGACTTGAAGTATTGTCTTTTCCAAAAACGAATATTCTTCCTTCACCTACACAGATATCATCCTTCAGATCCACAAGCTACTGCCCAGTGCCATGGTTGTATGTGCAGATTAATTAGATTGTAAGCTCTGTCGAGCAGAGACTGTCTCTTCATGTTCAAGTGTACAGCGGTGCGCACGTCTTGTAGCGCTATAGTAGTAGTAGTAGTACTTCTTATGCTCTTTCTGGACATTGGCAGGCTGCAGTTTTCAAATAGTAATATGCTGTTTGATGGATGCAACATTCTATATTCGTCTTATGAAGTGTTGCACTGAAGCACCCATATTCAGATCTCAGTCTGTTCAGTGTAATCTAACAGGGAAAACGTTTGGTGTTAGTATGATGAAATAAAGTAGGAGTAGGTCTGATCTTTCCTAGTGGCCTCTCTTTCTCTCTTTTACAGCCTATAGGTTTGGTTCAGCATCTCCAATCTCTTCTAGGAGCTTGGGGCTTCATCTTCAAATGATTTGCAGCTTTCAACTTTCTTGTGCTTCTGCCTGTTCAGGTCTTGAGTTACCAGTTGATAATGCAAATGACTTGTATCTTTTCTTGCCTTTCTTCCAAATTGTAATTTTAAGGTCTGTTTTCTTATGTCACTTCTAATGTTCAAGTGTACAGGAAGCAGATCTATGTTATGCAACTATTAGGTTATTGGGGCCTTTGTCAGTGCAGGCCACAGGCTCCATACAATTCCAAGTCTGGTTTATTTGAACATCAAGTTAACAAGATCATAGTACTGATCTGGCATACATTACAGGCTTAACAAGAGGCTACTCCAAATGCTTCGAAAGACAAGCAAGGGTTAGTGACAAACAGGCTTTACCAGCTTTTCATTCACAGAAAGGTACATCTCTTGCTTTCAGATAACTCTCCACTACCCTGAAAGTACTACAGCTCAGCTTATTAGCCCTCAGATTCCTGGGAACACCTTCCTGGCATCTCAACATCCCTTTAGAAACCCCGAGAACCTCTCACCCCCATGATACTACAGTTCAGCCTACTAGCCTTCAAATCCCTGGGAACACCTTTCCATTTCCATTTATTAGTTCTTATACCCCACATTATCCAAGCAAACATTCAGGTCAATGTGGCTTACATTGTAACTAGGATCGATACATATAACAGCAGCTTACAATTTAACAGCATCTCAACAATGTAACAAAAGAAGAGTACATAGAACAGTATCTTAAAATCTATCCAACGGATGTAACGTACAGCATATAGATTGGTATGTGATTGTTAGAACAGGAACTTGTTTGTTGGAAACTTGGTGACATATGAGTGCGAACTAATGCAAATGATTTATTTTAATGGGGGGGGGGGGGGGTGAACAGGCCTATATCGTGTTTATGTTGCGTTCTGGCATCTCAAACCCTTTAGAAACCCTGAGAACCTCTCACCCTCAAGGTGCTACAGCTCAACCTACTAGCCCCCAAATTCCTGGGAACACATGCTTCGTATCTCAACAGCTCTTTAGAAATTCCCAGAACCTATGTGGGCCCACAAGACCCAGACTTGGGGTTTCCAGCAACAAACCCCTGATCATTGAGCATAAGTTTAGCAAAGCCACACAGTGGCTGAAAGGAAGAGCTCCAGTCTATCATCCTTGCAATCTGAGATCCGCCAAAGCCTCTTAGCCTTAACAGCAAGCTATGATGAATCACAGTGCACTGTTCAATACTGTCTCAAATTGTTTAAAATGATAGCTTTAGGAGCACAACATTCTACAGGGCTAATACCATTGTAAGTATAGCAATTCTGAGCACTTTGTAATCAGCACCCCCTGTTGTGCCAGCTAAATGACCTGTGCAAAATCTTTGCAGGAAACATTAAGAAAGTAATGTGTATAGATGAGACAGTGATCGTGATACACTCATAGGAGAACATAGAGAGAACCGTAAGGAGTCACATGAAGGTTTTTTGAAACAATAAAACATTCTCTAGGGCAGCACTTCTCGACCCAGTCCTTGGGATACACCCAGCCAGTCAGATTTTGAGGCTACCCACAATGAATATGCATGAGATAGATTTGCATATGAAGGAGACAGTGCATGCAAATCTATCTCATGCATATTCATTGTGACTGTCCTGGAAACCTGACTAGCTTGGTGTGTCTCAAGAACTGAGATAAGAAACACGGCTCTAGGGGACACAACTGAAACATTATGCTCATTTCATTTTAAGCAAAATTCATATTTAAATTTAGGCCTCAAAGGGGTAGAGGCAATACAGATGCTCACTGTGCCACTTAGTACCTTGGTAGAGCTCTTTCAGGAAGAATTTGAAAAGATACACTCAGAAGAAGTTTCTTTTAGATTCCAGGGCCCCAACTATATTTCAACTTCAAAATCAGCTGAGTTTAAACCAGTTTAAAAGTGCTATATTATAATCAAGATTAAATAACTAGACATACTTTTTTAGTAAATTGCAGAGCATTATGAGGACAATTCTATAAAGGGGCACCTACGTAGCATAACTGGGTATATTGAAACATATGTGTTTATGCACAAGCACATAATATACAGCTGGTGTAAATGCTTGCATCTAGATTCGGGAGATACATGCATAATATAGAGATTCATTTTCAAAGCACATAGACTTACAAAGTTACATAGAGGGGCATTTTTGATATGATTTCAAAGTTTGACTTTAGATGTTTTTCTCAAAACGTCCAGAATCCAAGTGGCAAATATAGCGATTTTCAAAATAGCAAAACATCTATCTTTTTAAAAAACATTAATTGGGCACTTGCTAGATGTTTTTGTGCTCTGTATGTTTATCTTTTGAGTCCATTTATGAAGTCCATTTATGAAAAAAAAGTCCAAGTGAAAAATGCATAAAATCAAGCCATTAGGATGTAGGAGGAGCTTAGTAGACTGGCCAAAAAGATATCCCAGCTGAGCAGTGGGGCACCCTAGGGGGCACTGCAGTGGACTTCACATAAAAGCTCTCAGGTACACATCTCACCATTAACCCCTTATATTGTATGGTGAGCCCTCCAAAACCCACCAAAAACCTACCGTATCCAACTGTACACCACTACAATAGTCCTTATAGCTGCAGGTGTCACCTATATGTGGGTACAGTAGATTTTTGGTGAGTTTTGGAGGGCTCACACTCTCCACCACAAGTGTAATAGAGTGGGATATGGGCCTGAGTCCCCAATTCAGAAGCTGTCATAGATGCTGGCATGTACTGTTTCGTTCACACGTTTGGGGGTGGGAAGGGGTCAGTGACCACTGGGTGAGTAAGGAGGGGGTGGGGGGTCATGTCATAATCCCTCCAGTGGTCATCTGGTCATTTAGGGCAGCCTTTTCTGAATTAGCTGTGATAAAAACAGGTCTAGATCAAAATGTTGAATTTGTAGCCCTGGACATATTGGTTTTGTTTCATTATGGCAGAAAATCATTCAAGTGTTAGGAACACCCTAATCCTACACCCAGCACACCTCTGACACCCCCCACCCTCGTGATTTGGATGCACTACAGACAAACTGCATAGATAAATGTACGCAAAATAGGTTTCAAAAACAACGATTTGAATGTTTTGGCAAACAAAACATCCAAATGCTGCTTTATGCCACTTTTTAAATGTTTTTCTCTTTCAAAAATGAGCCCCATAGTAACCCATGTAACTTTGTAAGTCTATGTGCTTTGAAAATGAGCACCATAGAGGCATATTTTCAAAGCACTTTGGGAGGCTAAGTTCCATAGGTTTCTATGGAACTTTGGGAGGCTAAGAGGCTTATTTTCAAAGCACTTAGCCTCCCAAAGTTCCATAGAAATCTATGGCACTTAGCCTCCCAAAGTGCTTTGAAAATATGCCTCTAAGTGCTTTGAAAATGAGCCACATAGTGTTCTACAAGTTATACATCTAAATGTGTGCCTCACCCACACATCACTCAGACTTTGTTCATGTGAACTTCCACTTCCACAGTATGTGCTATTGATATGCGCAAACTTATAGAATAGCACTTAGCCAGATTATTGTCATTTACATGCATACATGCTCACATATGTGCATAAATTATTAGAATACTAAACTTTAAGCATATACCGTATTTTTCGGACTATAAGACGCACCGGACCATAAGACGCACCTAGGTTTTAGAGGAGGGAAATAGGAAAATTTTTTTTTCCTTTTTCCCTCCTCTAAAACCTAGGTGCTCCGGTGCGTCTTGTCCGAGTTTTGGATCGCCATCCCCTACTTACGCGATGCCATGTTCCCTGGTGGTCTCGTGACGTCGGGGCAGGAAAGAGCCCCCTCTTTCCTGCCCATCGCGCTGCTCTCCGTGCTCCTGACTGCTTCCTGACGAGAATCTCGGTGGCCATTTTGAATATCGCCGAGACCGTCAGGAAGCAGTCAGGAGCATGGAGAGCAGCGCGATGGGCAGGAAAGAGGGGGCTCTTTCCTGCCCCGACATCACGAGACCACCAGGGAACATGGCATCGCGTAAGTAGGGGACGGCGATCCAAAACTCGCTACCTTCGGACTATAAGACACACCCCCCATTTTCCTCCCAAATTTTGGGGGAAAAAAGTGCGTCTTATAGTCCGAAAAATACGGTACTTACTATCCAATTTTAGTTGGCTACTTATAGAATTGCCTCATTTATGGATAACTCCACTAAACTGTCTTAACTGAGTCCATATTGGTGGCCATCATCACCATTCAAACAAGTGCATGCTTACTGTAGCTAAAAATGCCTTACCACAGGACACACTCAGGCATCCCACAGTAGTTTTGGGATTGGAACGTGTTACCCAAATGTATTTTTTTAGCACTGGGATGAGTTTGGAGGCAGAGAGTGAGCATGTTCAACACTAATCGGTTGGTGTATTAACCTATTAATGAGTGGTTATCGCGTGAGCCCTTACCAGCTACAAAATAGGTGGCGGTAGGGGCTCACATTCTAATGACCACATGCTAATGAGAAAATTAGCACATGGCCATTAATGCTGGAAATAGAAAAATCAGCCATGATACCCATGTGGTACAAATGGCCTTAGTGTGTGGGAATGACCCACGTAAGGATGTGCTAAGGCCACTTTTTTACTGCAGCTTAGTAAAAAAAAAAACCCTTATTTTCTTGTGTGTATTAATGGACCTTTTCTTTTGAACTACTGCTTGTTCCTTATCAATACATTGCTTATTTTATTTAGGATAGTCACCCCCCCCCCCCTTTCATATAGGTTTCTTTTCAGGGTAAGCTGTCAACCTGCATGATCATCAACAATACTAGTGTACTGTGCAGTTAGCTCAGCTGAAACATGCCAACATGGCATCAGATGCAGAGTTCACAGCTGCCCATCCATCTTGAAACTTGGTCATCAAGCAATCATCAGAGCTATGAGAAATAGTCTGAATCAATCTACAGCTATAAATAGAGGTATTCATTTATGATTATGATTATTATTAGTAGTAGTAGTAGTAGTAGTAGCAGCCTAGTGGTTAGTGCAGTGGACTTTGATCCTGGGGAACTGAGTTCAGTTCCCACTGCAGCTCCTTGTGACTCTGGGCAAGTCACTTAACCCTCCATTGCCCCAGGTACAAAATAAGTGCCTGTATATAATAAGTAAACCACTTTGATTGTAACCACAGAAAGGCAATATATTAAATCCCACCCCATTTTATTATTATTATTATACGCCCAAAAAGGGAAAATAAATTAGAATAAATACAAAGAAATAAAGTAGATATCCATCAAAATGAGAACATTCTTCAAATCCACATTACAGAGAGAGAAAGAAGAACTAAAAGAAGAAAATTATTTTCTAACAAATAAGATTTACATCCCAATCTCACAGCTGCCTATGCTAACAGATTCGTACCCCTACCCTTAAACTCAACTAGAAACAGGAACTTCTTTACCAACCAAAAAGTTTTCTAGCTGAACTGGGTCAAAACATTTATATATTTAATCCTCTTTTACTGAAAGAGATCAGGTATCAGTGAGGGAACTGCAAAAAATAAATAAATAAAACATGAAGAAAAAATGTTCCTCCTATTGCTAATATCCTCTCCCTCAGGGTCAGAAACATTTTATGCCATGCCTAAGCCCAAGAAACATCTGGAAGTATATAGATCCTCTGACTACAAAACAATTCTTTACATTGAAAGTATTTTTTAACATTTTTTATTTATTCAACATTTCAAATTTTCCATCCAAGAAATCTCTTGTACAGTAAAGTATTACTTACTATCCAACATAATTAGTTAATTTTTTCTTATCATTGAAGATGTCCATTAAGGTAGCTTAACTCAAGTCCACAACTTTGGATCCAAGATTACATATGGTAGAGTAATAAAGGAAATTTTAAATTGAAGACCTAGTTCCTGAGATACTAAGAAAACCCCCTTCTTAATTAGAGCTATTTACCCCCACAATCCATTTACCTGCAATGAAAACAGTGAGTTGAGAAGGTTCAAAAAAGACATATTTTACAGCTTGATGCCTAACTACACATTTACAAGGATATCTCAAGTAAAATGTAGCTCCTATCTGAAGGACACCTGGTTTAAGTAAAAGAAATTGTCGACGTTTCTTTTGAGTTTCCCTTGATACATCTGGGAAGATCTGGACTTTAAAACCCAGAAAAAATTTTTCATCAGCCAGCCTTTATCTGATGGAAGAGTAACAGTTACAAGCTGTTAAAGCTATACAATTTCAGTGTCCGAGGACTTCAAAATATCCGAAACATTCAGGGGTAGATTGTCCTGAACTAAATCTTTTTGCTGACCCTCCAAAGTTTTTTTTTTTTTTTTTTGGTAAATAGTACATTTGAGAAAACGGGAAGTATATTATCTTCCAAAACCCTAAGATGTCTTTAATATAATGTTTTAACATCTCTCTAGGAGATGTAGAAAAAAAACCTTTGGGAAATTCAAAAAACATAAATTATTAGCTCTTGTTATATTCCACAGAGTTTCTATCTTCCTGCGGCGATCAGTTATATCTTTAATTATAACTTCCTGTGTCTTCTGTATATTTTCCATTTCTTTCTCCTGTTTTTCAACCCATTCCTTTAAACACTTAAATTCAGAGTCAACAATTTCCAACTTTTTCTCTTAAGAAACAATTCGTTGATCTAATTTTTTAATCTGTGGATACAACTCCTTGCCCAAGATTGCAATTAGAACCCAAAGAGTGTCCAAGGTCATTTCAGCTGGTTTACTACTCAGAAAAGAAGGAAATTGTGAGAAAGGCACCAAACCTTGTATCTTATTTCTTGCTATCTGCAGCAATCGGATCACTCATGTTACATGAAATTCCCACTACTTCAAACTATGAATCCGGAAAAACCATTGATCCCTTGTCCGACGCTGGCTGGTTAGGGGCCTCTTGGCATCAGGTCTCCTCCACGCTTCCTTGTAGTGTCCGTATCACCAACAGTTGCGAACTGTTGATTAGCGGCTGTGAGGGGGGGAGCTCTACAGTCGGGGCTCAAGGTGACTTCCAGCCCAGAAGACACCGCCAGATCTCCACCCTCTTCAGGCGTTTCAAACAGGCTCCCTCCTGACCGAATTGGGGTTCCCGGCCTCACCACAAAAGACTCCATAGAGCCAAAGACTTGCAGGGGCAGTCACAGTGAGGCTCCAACCACTGACTTTCCCCTGCGCTTCAGCATTGCGGCCACAAAGAACAACAAGAGGCACAGCGTATGTCAGGTACGTGTCGCCATCTTGGATCTCTCTTTACATTGAAAGTATGATTTTAACACAGTATTTTTGTCTTTCTCACAAGTAAAGGTAACAAGCAGGGTGGCCTTTAGAGGAATCTCCTTAGTAGAACTTTTCAAGAAAGCTGTTAAATCTAAACAAGCAGAGTTAATAACCTCAGGGTCACCCTGCTGATCCCACACTACACCTTTTTGAACGTCAGACTCAGAATTTGGAACTCAGTCTGACGTCCTGCACGTTGTACGTGCAGGACATCAGACTCAGAAGAACAGGAAGCATTGCAACTTGCAGCCTGCATGGAAGAGAGGACCTCGGCTGGCGGCGGGAGGGGGTGGAGAGTGTCATTGGTGGCGAGGGGGGGTCTGGCAGTGGCAGGGGGGGGTCTGGAAATGGCGGGGGGGGGATCGGTGGTGCCGGGGGGGGGGGGGTAAAATGTGCCCCCTCCCTCTGGCTCTGGCCCCCCCTACCGCCAGAGTCCAGATACGCCCCTGTAAGAGACAGAACTGAACGCCAGGCAGCCACTGAACAAGAAACATAGACAACCTAGAGCTAGACAAAGACATACAAACAAGAAACAAGACTGGGAAACAAGCAATACAGTACAAGAAGCTACACAAAGACTAAACTAGAATCAGGCAAGAATACAGACTTTAAACTGGACTAGGCAGAAGTGCAGCAAGCACCAACAAACCAGGGCCTTAGGCGATGCAAAGGCAAAGCAGAGAGTTTCCAAATGGCTAATAAGCCCAGCAGAAGCTGAGATTCAGCTGCAGCAATCACCAGGCAGCTACGGGTGCTGTGCAGGCTCAAACAAGACAAGCAAGTCTGGCAGGCCGGAAGATACAGACTGGACTGGGCTGAAGTCTGGAACGGGAAACAGCATACAGACAATCCAATGCAGCCAGCCAGGGCAAGAGGAACACAAACCAAAACACAGGCAGAAAGCATACTGAAGCACAGAGAGGCTTAACACACGCAGATGCAGTATAGTAGAGTAATCAGAGCCATGCTGGAAGCAGCCAGCACACAGAGACAGAGACAGAACTAACTCAGGAAGAACAGACAGAAGCCAGCTCAGAAGCTGACCACCGGAAATAAGGTGAGCCTGAGAGGGGTCATGACCACAATTGTGACACATTCCCAACATTTAGGTGCCTACAGTTACACCAGCCATAGAGCTGGCATAAGTGCAGGCACCTTTATGCAGCAGGGATGGTCATAACGTATAGTATTCTGTAAGTTACACAAGTAAGTTGGAGCCCCGCCTATATCCCACCCATGCTCTACCCACATGGACCCGCCCCTTGCAAATATGCATAAGGTAAGTTAAGTGTGTATTTGTAGAATAGCACTTAGAAACCCTGCTGGCACTTTTGCAGGTATGTGTACACATACGTGAATAAATGCTAGCATTCTAAACATTTATGTGCCCAAGAGCTCATAAATATGGAAGCCTAGATCATAGAATGCCCTCCACATAGATTATTGCTGTTCCAGGGTTCCAGTTAATTGTCTCACTGTCTTTTTCTATCTCATTGTTGTACAGAAGATAATGACTGCATGAATATTCTATCTTATTTTTGACTGATTACCTCACAGTTTTGGATCTGAAACAGAATATTAGTTCTACACAGATGGGAAAATGTTGTATCTGGGAAACATAGCAAGTCATTAAGATAAAGAATATGCAGAATGTAATATTAATGTTAGTGACTCCATCTCTTAATGATCAAGGCCAGATTGAAGATTGGGGTCAAATTAAGGTAAAAAAAAGTGCAAGATACCTGCAGGTTAGTTTGCATGTATGTGCCTTTATAAAATTACCCCAGGCAATGTAAGAAAACATATTGACACCTGCTCTAAGGCATGTTTGTAATTCTGTGCATGTTTGGGCCAGTAAAAAGAAGCACATATGAGTGCATTTTTTTTAAATCGCACAGCCTCATACCTTTATGTGGACTGTGTATAGGTGCTCTCAGGGGAGTAGTTTGGGTGGGCAGAGTTACAATGTGCATACCTTTTATAAAATATGTGGGTCCACACAGCTGATGATGGTAAGTGTTTTGCTGACTGCTGCTGGCGTTATTCCTGGATATTCAGTGCTGGGCTTCAGTTAAGGTGATCTTCAGAACTTGACCAGCCATGGGTTGCTACATAAAAGGGCCCTTTTACTAAAGGAAAAGGGACTTGATATACTGCCTATCTGTGGTTTTTAGAACTACATTTAAAACGGATCACATAGTATATACAGGTACTTATTTGAACCTGGGACAATGAAGGATTAGGTAACTTGCCCAGAGTCACAAGGAGCTGCAGTAGGAATTGAACCCAGTTCCCTGGGATCGAGGTCCACTGCACTAACCAGTAGGCTACTCCTAGGGTTGGTGTGCAGCAATGGGTTTGACATGTGCCAACCAGAACTACTGCTGGGCTACTGCAGGAACCCGGTGGTTGTTCCTACCCCTAGTGTGCCCCATTTCCGGCGCTACAGGAATTTTTTCAATTTTTGTAGTGCCAGACCTTAACCGGCACTAATCAGGCAATGCCGCATGCTGCCCAGTTACTACCGGGTTAGCACAGGAGCCCCTACCACCATCTCAATGAGTCGCAGTAAGGGCTCACCACCAAAATGGTCGTGTGGCACTTACCGCATGGTCATTTCTTTTCATCAAAAATGGACAGCCTTTTACCCACTGTGGTAAAAGGGGGCCTCAGCGTGCTTTGGTTAAAGACTGGAGGCGGAAGGTGCAAAGATTATGGCAAGCCAAAAATATAAGCTGAATCTCAAGGCTCCTGGGCAAGATGATACAGACACAGATGGAGACCATGCCAGAGGGGAACACTGATAGCAAGCGGCACATGGAAGAACATGACAAGTGTCCCGTGAGCAGAGCAGAACTCCAGTCATGGATGGATGAACTCAAAATTGCTATTAAGAACCTGCAGCAGGACTTATACAACGATATGGAGAATATAAGGAAAACGGTGGAGGACATGGGCCACAAATTAAATGAGTTTGAGGAATGGGTCATAGATCATGACACTGAACTGGAAGCCCTGCAAAAGCGCTTCAATACTTTGAAGGCCAAATAGGAGGATCTCCTCGCCAAAGTGGAAGATGGAGAGAACAATGCATGATGTAATAATTTCCAATTATGAGGGGTCCCGGAGGCATAAGGGGAGAAAATGACTGCTGGACTTATGCAAGCTATATGCCACCAGTTCCTCCTTGCAGTGGAGCAAACTCCAGAGTTGCCTCAGATTGATTTTGAGAGAGTTCATCGCATGCTCGGGGCTAAGCCCCCAGATCGCCCGACAGACATTGTTACTTGTTTTTTGCATTACCCATCAAAGAAAGGATTTTGCAGGCAGCGAGGAAGAGGGGCCATATTATGTGGAATGGGACAAAGGTGTAACTGTTTATCGACATATCAGCGATCGCCCTGTGCCAACATAGAGACTTTCAGGATGTTATGTGATGCTTGCAGTCCCACAATATTGGTGGCACTATCCCTTTGGGCTCTCTTTTGCTCTTCACCCTGGGAAGCCCAGCAGCTGTTTCAAGATACTAAGTTAGTAAAGGAGTCCGGTATCATTGCACCCCATGAGGGACTCCCACTTGGGGGCATTTGCTGCAGAGACAGATAGACCAGACCTAGACTGAGCTGGATCAGCCTGGCTGAGATCTCTCCCCCTTTTCCACTTTATTTGGATGTTCTAACTGTGTATCTTTTCAGGATAATTGCATGGCAGCACCATTGTTGCTGTAGGCATTGAGTAGCACTGCTGCAGTTGTTGATGGGAGTACTAACAGCTCCCAGAATTTATCAGTTTGTTGAATGTTTTATATTTCAAGTTGGTGGTTCATATGTGGGGGACTTTTAGCATCTGTTCTGGTTGATCCACATTTATTTCATGCTATGTCAGGGGTTGAGGGGATGGGGGTTGCTTTCTACTGTGGCCCAAAGTGTATGTGGCCAGATGCAGCTGTGGGTGGAGGGAAGGAGGGGTGGGGGAAGTGGGAGGGATTGGTGATGGTATCCAGGGTATGCTGATGAATGGCTATGGTACCTCTGGGTGGTTATGGAGAAGGGATTGCATGGTAAGAGCTCTTATTGATGTAAAAACAGAAGAAACAAATCTCCGCAAGGATATAGAGCGTGAAACAAAATAGCGAAGATGACTTGAAAAATGGATGACGCTCCAGATAAAGAATCACTATTTATTGATCAATGAACAAGACTCGACACAGCTGTGTTTCGCCCTACAAGGCCTGCATCAGGAGTCTTTTGTTTTCAAAAAATCCACTTGTATTCGTTTTTCAAATAATGATCCTGAATTAGAGCTGCAGCATCTCATACGTCAAAATAAAATAGTGCTCTTAAAAGCTTTCTAATCTCGAGAATAGCTCTTATTGACCATGGGATCTAGACCAGTGGTGTTACTTACGTTCAATGAGAGGGGCCTTAATGTTCCCCGTAAATGTCCGGGTTTTTTGAGTTTGTTAGGCTTGTATGTGTGTATGTAGGGGAGGTGTTCCTGCTTATAGAATTGAGAGTTTATAGTCTTGATCGGATTTTTCCCATGAAAGTCGGTTTGTAGTATGGTGTCTCTCACTTGTTTGGGTTTTAGGAGTAAAAAAGGTTTTTTAATCATCCAATTTTCTCGTGTAAGTATGAATTTTTGTGGATGATTCTTTTTTCTCTTTTTCTCCTTTATGGAACCAATGATAATAACTTACTCCTAAATTTGATAGTGGTTTCGTAGTACTGTATGTATTTTCCCTATATGGAGCTTTGAGGTTCCGGTTGTGTAAATCTTGATTGAAATCTTTCCAGTACAAGGGGGAGACACACACAATCTAATTTTTTCAAACTTCCTAGAGTATTTGGATTATGGTATACTACTTGCAATGACAACACAATACGTAATAGAACATTATAATTGGTAGTGAAGGGTAAGGCAAAGTTGTAACGTATAGATGAGTAAGAAAGTAGGAAGAATTTGAAAATAAGGTGACTGATTTGAAGAAAGTTGCACATGAGGTCAGAGAGATGGTTAAATATTATCTCAGTTAGGCTAGAAGTGGATAAACATGTCCCGCTGCAGTATGTTCAGCCCAAGTCAATCCTTGTGTATGTGTGTGAGTGAGACTAACAAGTTAGTTACTTCTTCCATTAAAGGCTTGGTTGAAGATCCAAGCTTTCACCTGCTTCCTGAAGTACAGATAGTCTTGTGTTAAGCGGAGCCTTTCAGGCAATGCATTCCAGAGTGTGGGAACTACTCAGGAGAAGGCTCGCTTGCGGGGGTCACATCGGGTAATGTCTTTTGGAGAGGGTGTAGTTAGTGAAAGTCCTTGGGAGGACCTTAGTGTCCTTGGTGGTGTGTGGAGGATTATCCTATTCTTCAGATACTCGGGGCCATTTCCTTTCAGGGCCTTGAAGATCAGACATAGAGCTTTAAATTTAGCCCTGTATTGTACTGGTAGCCAATGAAGTTTTTGCAAAAATGGTGTGATATGGTCACGTCGCTTGCAACCTTCTATGAGTCTTGCTGCTGCATTCTGAATCAACCGGAGCTGGTGCAGGCCCTTTGTAGTCAGACCATTGTATAGTGCATTGCAGTAATCCAGTCTTGATGTTACCATGGCATGCACAACTGTGATAAGATTTACCTTCTCAATGTAAGGAGAGAGGTAGCGTAGCTGTCGCAAATAGTAGAAGCAGCTCTTGAAGGTTGCTTGGATTTGAGGAATCAGAGTAAGTTCAATCTAACTGTATTCCAAGGTTCCTGACTTGTGATTTGAGGGGGAGTTCATATACGTCCCAAAAGTGATTTTGATGTCAGGTATGTATCCACTTGTATTAGGGACCCAGAGAAGCTCGGTTTTACTTGGGTTCAGGCAAACTTTGTTGTGTTTATCCCATTCTTGAATTGATGTTAGACAAATAATCAGTTTATTCAAGGCTGTAGGTAAGTCAGGTTCAATGGGTATGAGTAGCTGTACATCATCTGCATAGATGTAGAACTGAATGTCCATTCACCGAATCAGCTCAGCTAGTGGCTTGAGGTAGATATTGAACAGAATAGGTGACAGTATCGATCCTTGTAGTAACCCACAGGTCAGTGCCCATGGTGGTGATGAGTTGCTGCCAAACATTACAGATTGTTGCCTGTCTGATAGATAGGATCTGAACCAAGCAAGTACTGTACCATTGATACCTGTTTCTGTCAGTCATGCTAGCAAGATATCATGATCTACAGTGTCATAAGTTGCTGAAAAATCTAGCAGTACTAACATTGAGGCGAATCCCTTGTCTCGGTTTCTGTGAAGATCATCTAGCAGGGATACGAGGACCGTTTCTGTTCCATAACCAGGTCTGAATCTAGATTGACATGAATCTAGCAAAGTTATTCTTTTCTAGCCACTCATTAAGTTGAACACAGACTACTTGTTCTATGAGTTTCCCTAGAAACGGGATGTTGGATACTGGCCTGTAACTTTCAAGTTTGTCCTGGTCAAGGTTGTTTTTCTTCAGCAGAGCGCGAACCACTGCCCTTTTTAATGCTGTTGGTAGTTGCCCATTAGAAAGAGAGGTGTTCACAATTTTTGTGGCGCCTTCTATAAGGCACATACTTGCCTGCTGCACTATCTTTGATGGGCAGGGATTGAGGGAGCAGGTAGTTGGTCGAAGGTCTCTTAGGAGTTTTTCAAGGCTCTCCTCTGTCATTAGTGTTCCATCTGTCTCTGTTAGGAGGGGGCGAGTTTGTGCACCCCTGGTTGACTGGTTGGGATTGCCTGTAAAACCTGGTGGACACTTTTAATTTTGTTGGCAAAGTATGCAGCAAAATCATTGCAGTTCAGTTTAGACTGGGGAGGCTGGTTTTGTTGTGGGGGTTGCAGTAGGCTGTTTACTATACTGAACAGCTGCTTGGTTGAATTGGCAGCCTGTGCAATGCATTGAGAGAAATACTGGGGTTTTTTTGTTGCTGTTAAGGCTTGGCGGTACTTTGCAATGTGTTTCTTGCAGTTTAGCCTGTCTTCATCCAGGTGAGGTTTGCACCATCTCCTTTCCAGTTTTCGTCCTTCGCGTTTAAGGAACCGAAGTTCTGGAGAAAACCAAGGTGAGCGTTTGTGAGTGGGACATAAGACCTTTTTAGTGGTGCTGTTTTCTCTAAGGTCTTGGCTAAGTGTGTATTCCAGATGTCAACTTGTTCTGATACTGTTGTCTTTTCATCTACATGTGGATAGTCCAAGGCCTCTAGGAAATTCTCAGTGGTCAGCTTTTTTTTTGTCTCTGATCTCCTTCCAAACTCTGGGAGGTGCCATTTGTTTCAGGGAGAATTTAATTAGAAAATGGTCTGACCATGATAGGGGTGTTATTTCAATACTGTTATCCCAGAATTCTGGGATATCCACCCCTTTGTAGAATACCAGGTCTAGTATGTGACCGTTTTTGTGGGTTGGAGAATTGATCACCTGTGTAAATCCTAGTGCTGTCATTGTATCCAGAAAGGCAGCTGTGGTGGTATCTGGGGTTTTGATGTGTAGATTGAAGTCCCCATGATCACCAACCTAGGGTAATTCAGGGTCACTTGAGTAATCAGGTCTAGGAGTTCTTGCACAGATAATGTGCTGTTATGAGGTGTTCTGTATACCATGAGCAGCCAGGTTGGCTTCTCCTCTTCAAGTTGGATTAAAAGAGATTCTGATCCATGTAGCTGGGGGATGGATATTCTGCGCAGTTTGATTGTGTACTGAATTAAGACTGCTACCCCTCCACCCTGTCTTTCTGGTCTTGGTTGATGTTGGATGTTGAAACCTGTTGGGCATAGTTACATTTTCCTTATTTGAAACCTCTCCAGAAACCTTTCAGCTGAGCCTCCTTTGAGCTATATCTGCCTTCTATTGCAATATATCTGTGCTAGTGTGTTTAAGGTAAATAAACACATATAACTTTGTACAGATAACTTATCCTATATAATAAAAAGCACCTCCAACATTCTGAAGCTGACTCTGTGGCACTGTGGCAGTGTAGGGTTCGTTAGTCTGTAGTTCAGCGTTTCATTGGCTCTCACTGTCCCCGCCCTCACCTGGAGGAAACGGAACGCTGAATAGTTGCCAAGCAAACAAACGCGACGTCACAGGAACGAAGAACCAATCAGACAGAATGGAACTTGGAGGAGGGAAGTGGAGTGGATTGAATCTCTAACAAACAATCATATACAGGGAGGTACGAACATCAGTGGAGGCAAGTGCACAGAACGGAAGGGAAGACAAACATTTAATCAGTTTGTCACTCACACACCACACACACACACACACACACACACACACACACACACACACATACACTCAATTACTCTGTGTATCTCTCTCTTACACTGTCTGTAAAACACACTGTCACTCTCAGTCTCTCACATGGGCAACTGTATGTTGCATTCTCACGAGTAAGGAGCTCTTCTGATGTGATTGTTAAACTGATTGAAGGGCCTGAACAAGGAAAACTTTTACCACATTGTAACAGAGTTTACACAAAAAATATTGTATATAAAGAAATCTTACACATGTATACAACAATTATATTCAGAATACAACCGTGGAAACATTAATGGCAGGAACTCATTACATTGCTAGCGCCCGTTTCATTGCATTAAGGGCCTGTTTACTAGTCTGTAATAACAATGTACCTGCTATTACTGTGGGCAGATGCATAAGTTGTATGGATAGAGACCAGATTAACTGCTCTTGGTATAAAATTTCATCATCAAAATGCCCTGGCCTCACCTATCACTATACAAATAAATGATGACCATACATTATACTTATATGGACTCAATTTATCCATTTGGCAGCCAGTAAAATTTAACCAAAGCCACTTATATGGTTGGTACCTGCTGTTGACTGCATAAATAGATTTGAAAATTAGTCCCATCGCATCTTTGCTTCCTTTACTGTTTGTTGAAAATTCTTTCTCATATTTGTAAGCCACATTCACACTCACACTCAAACCCTCATTCTTTCATCAAGCCAAATCTGTACAGTGTTTCTTCTGCCAAAATGAAGTCACAGAAGGATATTTATTTATTTGTTACATTTGTATCCCACATTTTCCCACCTATTTGTAGGCTCAATGTGGCTTACATAGTACCGGAAAGGCTTTTGTCCTGCCTCCTCCTCCCATGTTGCACTAATCACACAAAAGGAGGAGGACAGAGGCTGCATGTCAGGCCATATCTTCCTCATCTGCTGGCTGTCTGGGCTCTGATTACTGATTTGAACCATGCAAGACACTGTAGTCATGCTGTTCAAATCACAGTCGGATTATGAGAGGTGAAGAATGAGGACAACCCCAACATGCAGGTACTTTCTTTTCTTGTCTTGTGATCAGTGCAGGGGGGGGGGGGGGCAGAAAGGAGGTTGAAGGAGAGAATTGAGAAATATAGACTGAACTGAGGAATTAGCAAGGGGATTGTGAGGAGATAGTTGGGACAGAGATACCTGGATTGAGTTTAGAAGAGGTGCTGGAGGCCAGGAAGGAAATTGATGGAGAGAGGATAGTGAGATAGAGGGGTTTAGAGATGGGGGGATATGATTAGAGATATGTTTGATGAAGGGGCTGGAGTTAGTTGAAGGAATGGAGTTTGCATGGCAGAGTGGATGTGAATGGGTCTTCTATATGCACCGGGGACAGGGAAAGAGGAAAGGAGAGAGAGAGGAGTCAGAATGGGAGATAGAGGGATGAATATGAAGGGGAACAAAACTGGACAGTTTTTCTATTATCTCTGGATCCCTTTTCCAGGCTTCCAGAACCTCCTTATTCCCTCTCCTATATCTCCTATGATCCCAGAACTTCCTTTTCCCTCCTCTGTATCTCCTCAAGATCTCAGACCCTCCCTCCTCTCTTCTATGATCCAAACCTTTTCATTATTCCTCCTTCCCTTCCCCTATCATGCTCTGCCTTCCTCTTCTACCTCATGTCCAATCCTTTCTTCCCTTTTCTGTGTCACTCCATCTCCACTCTTTCCTCCTGTTCACCATCCTTTCTGCTTCTCCTCCACATTGATACCTGAAATTTCTCACATGATAAAACTGAAAAATGTCAAGCAATGTTAGAAAATTAGAGGTCCTTTTACTAAGGTGCACTAGCATGTGCTAAATGCCATACAGTCCATTATATTCCTATGGGCTGCATGGCGTTTAGTGTGTGCTAATTGTTAATACTCGCTAAATCTGTTAGCATACCTTAGTACGTTTTATTGTTCAAAATTAATTTTAAAAATTTTATAAGCAAAATATTCAAATATATGCAAATATGTTGCTTAATTGTTGCAGATTTTCCAGAAACTGTGCAGAATCACCAACAAGAAACACTGGACTTTGTCTATAAATGTATCCATGTTTCTGCTTGCTTTGTCTACTTACTGCATGTTTTCCCTATTCTTCAATCATTTTCTCTGTTTCTTTCTTTGAGAAGATGGAAGATTGGTGACAAAATCCATATTTGACCAGGGTCGCTCAGGAACCAGAAGAGCTCCACTGGCGCATATGCACTGGCTTATTCCTGGCACAATTGACACATGTCTTGCACTTTCCAAGCCACTTGAGGCCACCAATAATGGTGTTCCACCAGCTGAAGTGTCCTCTATATTCCGGGTGTCCTGACAATTAAGAATCATGCACCCATTGCAAGATCTTCCTTCTTAGCCACTTGGGAACCAGTGTTTTCTCAGGGGTCACTGTAATCTGGGAGATAGCCAGAATCTTCCTTGGATTGATGATGGGTTGAGGATCAGAGATGGTGCCAATGGAGTAGAAGGACGGGGAAAGGGCATCAGCCTGGGCATTCTTCTCTGCTGGATGATAGGTTAAGCAAAAATCAAAGTGGGAGAAGAAAAGTGACCACCTTGCCTGACGGGGATTCAGTCTTTTGGCATCTTGTAAATATATCAAGTTCTTATGTTCCGTGATGATGGTGAATGGATGCACAATCCCTTCCAAGGGCTTGCTTGATGGCTAGAAGTTCGCAATCCCCAATGATATAGTTCTGCTTTTCCGGGGTGAACTTCCTAGAGAAGAAGGAACAAGGCAAAAGTTTCCCACTGGGGTAGACCTGAGAGAGAACAGCCCCAGCCCATATGAAGGGAGCATCCACTTTAAAAGAAAGGGGCATAATATGTTAGGTTGTTGAGGTACGGGAGCCTACAGGAAGGCCTCCTTAAGCTTGGAGAAGGCCAGCTAAGCTTCAGTTAACCAATTGCAAGTGTCCATCCCTTTGCAAGTGAGGGCAGTGAGAGGTGCCATAAGGCTGGAGTAATTGTGGATAAATTGCCAGTAATAGTTGGTGAAGCCCAGGAATCTCTAAAGAGCCTTAAAGCCCGTAGGTTGCAGCTAGTCCTGGATTGCTGCAGATTTGTCTGGACCCATCTGAAGGCTGGAAGAAGAAACTATATACCCCAAAAAGGGGAGAGCCATCTGCTCAAAAGGAACATTTCTCCAGCTTAGCATTTAGGCCATTCTCCCATAGGCACTATAGCACCATCTTGACATGAATTTGATGCTAGGACCGGGAGATAGAGAAAACTAGGATGTCATCTAGATAGACCAATACACAGCAGTAAAGGAGGTCTCGGAACACCTCATTTATGAAGTGTTGGAAACAGCGGAGGCGTTACATAATCCAAACAGCATCACCAGGTATTCGTAATGTCTATCGGATCCCGATAAAATTATAGGCCCCTCGGAGGTCCAGTTTGGTGAAAATGGTGGCCCCTTGTAAGCGGTTAAACAGCTCTGCTATGAGCGGCAAAGGGTATTTATTCTTGTTGGTGATCACATTCAAACCACGGTAATCAATACATGACCACAAGGATCCATCCTTCTTCCCTACAAAAAAGAATCCTGCTCCTGCCGGAGAGGTGGAGAGATGGATAAACCTTAAACACAAATTATCCTCACCCTCATAGCTTTGGTTTCCAGAATAGAGAGCGCATAGACCTTGCCCCCAGGTGGCATCTTATCCAGTAAGAGGTCAAAAGAGCAGTTGTATTCTCAATGAGACAGTAGGGTTTCAGCTTGCTTATTACAAACACATTCGTGAAGGCATCATATATTGAGGGACGACCCGGGAGTGGGCATAGCTCAGCTTTAGCGAGAGGTAGCTGAGGATGCACCAGAGTGAGGGATGAATGAAAGCAGGTCGGATCCCAAGTCAAAATGTCTCCAGAGTGCCAGTCGACATGAGGTTTATGTTTTTGTAACCAGGGAAGTCCCAGAATGATCTGGTTGACTGACATTGGGATTACTTAGAACTCTATGACTTCCTAGTGCAAAAGATCCACTTGGAGAAAGATAGGGCTCGTTATCGTTGCCAGTTGTCCAGGTAGTGGATCTCTGTAGATTGATGAAATAAAAAGTGGTCTCTGGAAAGGATTTATAGGGATTCCATGCTGATATATCAGTCATTCGTCCACAAAATTCCCAGCAGCCCCTGAGTCAAGGAAGGCCTGTGCCTCCCCAACCAACCATAGGCCTTGGAGGTTTCTGGTTTCTTGGGACAACTGGTAGCATAATGTCCTGAGTCTGCACAATGTAAGCAGAGGCCATGCGCTCTGTGGCAACGCTTCTCCTCCTCAGAGAGTCAAGAATGCCCCATGTGCATTGAAACCTCCTTCAGTCGCTTAGCCATGGTGTGGGGAGCCTGTGATAGTATCAGCTTCTGAAGCCAGGGTGCCAAATGTATGGGCTGGCCCCAATCACCCCATTCCTTGGTCCTTTCCTGGAAATGGACATCAATTTTGATGCAGATGGATATGTGGTCATCCAGATGAGGCGGCAGGTCACATCCCACAAGCTCATCCTTAATGCGCCCAACAAGACCCTGCCAACACAGAGACACCTGAGCTTCTTGGTTCCACTGAAGTTCCAAAACCAGGGTCTGGAACAGCACAACATACTGGCCCACAATCAATGTCCCTTGTTCAAGGCACAGTAGCTCAGATGCTACCGAAAAGGAGCACCCCGGATCATCGAACACTGGCTGGAAACAGGTAAGGAAGTGAGGGGGATGCACATGCCAAGGTTTGCCCAGACAGGAGAGAAACAGTGAAGGTCAGTCGGAAAGCTAGCAGGCTGGAGTTTGAAGTCCATCAAGCATTGATTAATGAAACCCCGGCAGGCCTCAGGGTCTCCATCAAAGCATAGTAGTGTCATGACTCAAGGCTGGGGCACCAGGAGAATCGGAGGTGGGACCCCTGGGGCAGGCCCTGAAGAACTCGGCACCACTGTGGCTGTGGTATGCATGACCGTCAGCTGTGCACAAACCCCCTGAAGGGCTCCCATCAGTTGTAACTAAGCCTGCTGTTGATGGACCACCTGGGCTAGGTCCTGGAGGAATTGCAGAGGCGACTTGTCAATTGATCTCATGGCTTCAGCAAACTGTCACGGTTGGGGAAGATGAGCCCTTGGGCTGTGATGAGATTGACTGTACCTTGTGGCATAAATGCTGCGGAGGCCCAGAAGCTGGAGAAGGCAGGACCTGACTCAGACTGGCTAGAGCATAAGACTGGGCAGAGCCTAGCAGACTGACTGGAACAAGACTGGAGTAGTCCACAGGATTGCTCTGAAAAGAGCTCTTGGAGGTGCTCTAAAAGAGTTCTTAGGGGCTGGCCCAACAGAGTCAAGGCCAGGGAGTAGCTGGAACAGCAAGGCTGGAAACAGGAACAAGCAGGGCTGAAAGACTGGAACAAACAGGGCTGGAAGCAGGAACAAACAGGGTGGGAACAAACAGGGCTGAAAGTGGGAACAAACAGGGTTGGAAGCAGGAACCAACAGGGCTGGAAGTGGGAACAAGCAGGATTGGAGCGAGGAGGAACAAACAGGATTGGAAGCAGGAACAAGCAGGAACAAACAAGACTAGAATTAGCAGGAACAAACAGGACTGTAAGCAGCAACAAACAGGACTGGCCAGGCAACTCAGGAAGCCTGTTGCTGAAGCACCAGAGGAGTGCAAAGCACTCCTTTATATATCCCTAGCTAGGAAGTGAGGTCATCTGTCAGAGCCCCATCTAGGGCTATAAAAGGGAAGTGTAGCAACCAGGAAGTAAACATTCACAAGACTCTTAAGCACAGCATACTACAGGACTCTACTGGCTTCCACAGTCAGATGAGGGGCATGACAATAATTAGCTGTTAACTCCAATTAATTAATAGCCAATTGTTGAAACAAGTCACGTGTACAACTGACCTTATTCTATTAATTGTGCATGCAAATTTGCGTGCTAGTTTGAAATTTGAGGGCTCAAGTTTATAAAATTGGGGGGATAAAGGGCAATTCTATAACAGGGCAATTACATTTATGTGCAGATTATGCATCTTTTTAAATATCCCCTTTTCTGTCAGTGCCTGAGCCAACCACTGCTCATGGATTGATAGGAATCGGGACATTTTGCAATGAGCTGTGGATTACATGGCAGTGATTTGCATACTTATTGCTATACTGGCTGCTTTAGTCACATTCTTTGTCAGTGAATTAAACTCTGGAATTTGTTGCCAGAGGCTGTGGTGGTAAAAGCAGTCAGCTTAGCAGGGTTTATTAAAAGTTTAGATCATTTCCTACAAGAAAAGTCCAGAAGCCATTATCAGGATGGACTTGGGAAATTCCACTGCTTATTTCTAGGATAAGCAGATTAAAATCTGTTTTACTGTTCTGGAATCTTGATTGGTACTTGTGACCTGGATTGGCCACTATTGGAAACAGGATACTGGGCTTGATAGACCTTCAGTCTGACACAGTATGCTAGCGCCTGTGCTCTTATGTTCTATTCTTATGATGAAAGCATGTGCATACATAAGGACATAAATTCAAATCCCTTCCCTTTTTTCCTTGGGTACAGTGTCTCTAAATGGGTTAGCATTGTGCATACCATGATGGTAATGAACCTCACTTGTAAGCCAGGGTATGTAGAATATGATTTCAATTCCTCAAATTTTTTGTTAATATTTACTATAGTGCTTGCATCATGCCAAAGACAGCTTCTTTCTGGATTTCAAAGGATTATAATATGTATAGGCAACCTAACAAGGTGTGCTTGGAAATTGCTTTTAATCAGGCCTGTGGCACCTAATATGATAGAAAATCTATCTGCCACTTTTTCTTGGTCTCTGACTGCATTTCTTGGTTCTTGAGGATCTTCTTTTTCTTTACCCAATTTGCAGAATAGCCACTTGGCTCTTTCACCTGTATTATCAATGCCATTCTCATGTTTTTATCCTTTACCACTATGGGCTAGATTTACTAAAATATGATACCATGTTAATGTGCACCAGCACCATTAACACACATTATTTGTAAATAGGTCTCATTGTGTCAAATGGACAAGGTAAATAAGGTGCATTAATGGCTATAGTGTGCGGTAATGCAATAGCCTGTGTCTGGTTCTCTTGCATCAAGTTTTTTATTGGTCAGAATGGGAATATATCCTAGATGATTACAACCTCTTCATTCTCCATAATTCTCTGTGGGCTGTGATCCCAGTGATTTTCTGGTACAGTATCTGTCAGACCTGTGAGTTCTTGTACCAAGTAGAGCGCTGCCGAGCCCGGTACTCGGACCAGGTTCTGCTTGGCGGCCGGACAACCCCGGGTTTCACCTGCACTGACTGCCATTCCCCAGAGGTTGAGCCCCTAGGTGCGGGCGGCCTGCAGGGCTTACAAGATGGAGCAGGAAGCGGGGTGATGAACGTGACGGCCAGACAGGCAGCAGGTCAAGAGAGTAATCCAGGTACAGGCAAGGTCAAGAGGCAGGCAGCAAACACAAGAGTAATCCAGGTACAGGCAGAGTCAGTAGGCAGGCAGCAGACACAAGAGTAATCCAGGTACAGGCAGAGTCAGTAGGCAGGTAGCAGACACGAGATTAATCCAGGTTCAGGCTAAGTCAGCAACAAAGAACAAAGTAGAGGAGAAGCACACTACTGAGCAAGTAACACCTACCAAAGTAGAAGCCGAAGCAAGGAGTCTAGGGAAATCTCAGCTGATAAAGTGCTGGCATCTGACATCAGCAGGGAGAAGGGGCACAGCTATAGGACAAGAGCAGGGGAAGGAGGAACCAGAAGACCAATAGGAGAGAAGCAAGGGAAGCCAGGCAGAGGAAGAGCAGACCCAGGTGGGTGGAAGCAAAGCAATCAAGGAGCCTGCAGCCAGAGAAGAACTACACACACATGGCTCAGGGTTGTGCCAGTCAAGTGTGCGTGTCGACGGGACCCTGTGCAGCCCGAGGACGCCGCTTGCATTGAGGTAGGGGTCATGACAGCATCATTGACTCCCATGCACATTAGACATTAGAGATGCTGGATAACTACACAACATATAATTTTGAAAGCAGTGGAAGTTGGGAAATATTGGTGATAGTCAAACTGACATTTTTAACATATCTGGACTCCCTTCATCTGCCGACTGTTCCTTGCCATCTCTTTGGTGGTAATGATGAGCACAATCATGCTAGGCTGACATCTTTTTTAGATGCAACTGATTAACAGAAATGTTGACTTCTACAGATCTGATTTTCCTGATGGTTGCTTAGATTTCTTTTGCCATAAAAGGAGTATGTATATAAAGAAGGGGACAGGGAGTTGATAGCTGCTGCAAAAAAAATATGCCTTATGCATTTATCTTCGTCTTACAATTCGTGCTTGGGTTTCCTGCTTTTTTCAGTCTTTGTGACATGAATAAAAAGCACTGTTTTATAAATCTGATATACTGGTATTAGATTTCTCAAGGAAAGAACTTTTATATCACAGTTAGTGGCTTATTTTACAAAGTGGTTATGAGAAAGAATATTAGTAGCAAGGTTGATTCTAAGGACGTGTGGGTTTGTTGGACAGTGTGATATCTTTTGCTAAACTAACCAGGATACTGTACAGTACATACTGTGGACATTCTGATTTATTAGTTGTTCAGGACACAGAGTCCTCCTTCATGAAGTTGTTTAATATGAATTTGATGGTACATTATATATTTGACCACTAAATCAAAATGGCTATTAAGTGGAGGAGTAGCCTAGTGGTTAGAGCAGCAGGCTAACAACCAAGGAAGCCAAGTTCAAATCCTGCTGCTGCTCTTTATGATCTTGAGCAAGTCACTTAGGGGGTCTTTTACTAAAGATTAGCACAAGTTATCTGCAGTAGGGTCCATAGGAATAAAATGGATCCCATGGCAGGTAATGTAACCTTTAGCAAAAGATCCCTTAAACCCTCTGTTGCCTCAGATATATAAAAAAAAAAAAGACAGCAAGTGCTTCAAGGACGGGGAAATACCTAGTATACCTGAATGTAACTCACCTTGAGTACCTACTTACAAAGGTATGATCTAAATCCAAATAAACAGATATATGAAACTGACTATACCCCCTGTATACAAAGCCATGCAGCAGTGCCAACACAGCCTATTCAAAGTGAATGGGCTGTGTCATCATTAGGGCACTGGCTGCCGCTAGCACGGTTTTGTAAATGGGGGGGGGGGGGGGGGGGATAGATTTGCATTAGATTGAAAAAGGCTTCTGAAAATTAAATGTAAATATTTTTTTTTTTACTTTTAAAGTTCTCCATTTTTCCTTTCCATTGTATATCTGTACTGACATAGCGTTCCATGATATCTAAATATAGGAGCTGTCCATAGTTTCTAACCAATAACTGTCCTAATCTTTTAAAAGCTTGTATTGTCCCTATGGCTCTTGTTATAATACCGTGTGCTCCAATGCAGGAGGTCCAAAGACTTATTGGGCCTGATGCACTGTGCAGTGATTACTTTCAGGCTTCAGGAAGGAAGGAAGATGGCTTCTATTACAGTAGTAGCATCAACCAAGCAGTGAACAAAGATAAAAGGTTAACTGTCCTTTCCCCCTAGTTTTAAAATTTAAATATAATTTTCAAAAACCCAAAATGGAAATGCAATACAAGATACATCCATTAGTCAACATTTTCTCAGAATTATTAATTTCTATATAACATGTTACAAAGGTGTCCCTTACTGTTTGCTTGGATCAGGGTTGTATCAAGCTCCCAAGCACATCTATCTCCTTTCTGAAAGCTCTTCCCTCCCTCTGCAGTACAGAGTGCCTCCCTGTTTCCCTCCTGTTCCCCCCCCCCAAAAAAAAAAAAACCACACACACATATACACATACACAATGCAGCATTTCCACCTCTCCCTTTCCTTTCCCTCTCCTGGAATCCTTCCATGATGCAGCATCTCTACCTCTCTTTCCTCGCCACTCTACCCACTTCCGGAATCCCTCTCTCTTCAAACCTTCCAGTCCTAGCTAGACAATCATGTCCAAAAAGCACAGCAATGCTCCATGGAGGCTCCAGCTCCAGCACATTGAGAGGTACTGCCGTGTTCCACCCACACAGCAACAAGAAGAGTGCATCAAAGGGGTGGCACCTAGCAGTGCCTCATAACATGCTGGAGCAGGAGTTCGTCTAGCTGGGACAGGAAAGGTTTAAAGAGAAGGGGATTCCAGAAGTGAAGAAAGTAAGGAGGAAAGAGAGAGGCGGAGATGCCACATCATGGGGGGACAGGGCAGGAAGGAGATAGGGAGGCACTCTGTGCTACAGTGTTTGGGAGGGTAGGGCCAGTGCCCATGAACAGAGTGCAATTTTGGTGCCCCCGCATCCTTTGTGTCCTGTGCAGCTGCACTGGTCACACATATCGTGCTACAGTCCTGGCTTGAGTGTCCCCGCTGGCAGTGATAAGATTAGAGAGAAGTGTGCTGTATCTCAGACACTTGCCTTTGCAATTTGTTTTTAAAGGAGAATGATTCTGTAGAACATAGTTTCACAACACACAGTACGCATACCCCAAGTGGTACACGAGACCTCCCCAGGGGGTACGCGGTGTGTGGCTCCCGACCAAAAAAAAAACTCAAGCACGATAGCATCCATACATACTCCTTGTTTTTCACTAAGCAATCTAAGATCCTGAAAGACTATCTTTCCTCTGTGCCAGGAAAAGACATCTGAGCCTTTTGTATAATGCAACTTCCTGTTTCCGCATAGGCGGGCGGGAAGGTAAGACAGAAGGCTCTAATGTTGGCACAGGCAGCGCATTGTGAATTGCTGCCAGCTGCAATCAACCTCTCTAAGACATTTTTAAAAAGGTATGGGAGGAGCGGGAGGGGGAACGGGAAGGGGAGGGGGAGAGGGCAGGGATACTCGGTTGTTAGACTTAAGGGGTATTTGGTTGAAAAAGTTGGGAAACCCTGCTGTAGGACTCATGAACCCACTGTGGGTCTTCATCTCTTCTGTCCTGTCCCAGAAATGAGCTGAGGATCAAGGGAAAAATTCTCAGCCTCTCACGAGTGGGAATTTCTTCACGTCCAGAGGGATCTCTTGACAGAGAGGACCAGAGGCTAAGTTTGGGAAAAAGGGAACAAGATACACGTTCCTTGTTTTTCACTAAGCAATCTAAGACTTTGAAAGACTATCTTTCCTCTCTGCCAGGAAAAGACTGAGGGCCATAGATTGTTTGATGGCCCTTAAGCTTCAAAAAGAGTCCCTGCATCTGACCAAAGGGTGGGTACGGAGTTACATTTATAACTATCATATTTTCATAGTTTTCTGAGTCATTAAGTAAAAACAGTACTGGACAAATATTTTTCTTAGATTAAGCTGATGGCTTTAAATTTAAAATTGCACTAGGAGACCACTCTGGTGTGTTACTTCTGTATGGACCAAACCTGTGGCTCAGCAGCAGTGGTGTATGCTACTGTGCAGCAGACCTGGGTTTGATTTCCAGGCACAGGTTCTGGGTGTGAGGGGACATTTTTTTTTTTTGCAGCAGCAGCAGAGGGAAGCCAGAAAAGGTTCAGTGAAGGAAGCTGAGTATTTTTGTAGTGGGAAGTGGCCCAGGGGCTCAGTTTTTAATGTGCAGTGTCTTTTTATTATTATTATTCCTGAAAATAACATTTTGGAGGGAGCGTCTTATTTTATTTACAAACAAAACAAGCTTTTCCATTGCATTGCTTATTTTGCTAGAAAAAGAATTTGTATCCTAGAAAAATGTCCTCCAGGGACTAAAGGCAGAAAAGAGAGGGTTTAGAGTACAGTCAAAGACCAAGGCAAAACAAAAAGCACAAGTGGGCCTTCAGGAATAGGACAAAGGAAACTATTGGGTGGACCCGACATGGTCTATGTTTCGTCGACCAAGCACTTGCGTCAGGGGTCACAATACTGTTGAATATCGATGTGTATGAAAATGTAGCATCATCAAAGTTAAAACAGAGCGCAACTCTGAAAATGTCTTGCTCTTAGGTCGGGAGATAAAACCGCTCTTGTATGTAATGAGTCATAGAGTCCTGCAGCAAGGAGTCCGTTACATCAAAATGCCACATCTTTTACAGGGTGAATTTTGTTTGAAACAAAACATGAAAATTTCAATAAAATTTCTTGTTTTGTTAAATTTCATTTTGAAAACCAAATGAAAAATGAACAAAATTTGGGATCCCTTTTATTAAGGGGTATTAAGCCCTAATGTGGATTTAGTCTGTGGAAAAAAAGCTTACCAGAAAGCATATTAAAATGTTTTGTGGTATTTTGCCTGTTAGCACACTAAACTATGCATTGATTATTTTTTTAAATATTTTTTCAGGGGTTGTATCATGGGTGTAGAATTGGTATGTAAGCATTATCCAGCTAGCGCTCTAAGGGCCCCTTTTACTAACTGCTTGCTAAACACAAAGTACCATCGGGCTACCGCAGAAGCCCGGTGGTACTTTCCACCCCTAGCGTGCCGTCATATCCGGTGCTACAAAAATATATTTATTTTTGTAGCACCAGGGTATACCCAGCAGTATAATCAGGCAGTGCTGCGTGCTGCCCAGTTACTGCCGGGTTAGTGTGGGAGTCCTTACCGCCACCACAATGGGTGACGGTAAGTGCTCCCCTCCAAATAACCGCAGGGCAAGTTCTACATATGTGCAACTGGATAACAATACTGCTGGAGAAATGCTCACATGCTTAAGGCATTTCACAGTACACATATACTATAAGTATAAAGAATATCTAAAAGTCTTGTAGAACTGCCAATTACCCAGTCCCAAGAGGGAAATGTAGGCCATTCCTGGATTTCCAATAAGGTAATCCTGAAGCATTATGGGACCTGCAGCTCTGATTTCAATGAGTAGAATCAAGGATGACAAATACCACATTGCTTTGGGATGAAATTAAAAAGCAGGACTGACCAAGAAATCTTCCTCCTGAAATGGGCTAACTTGGCAACTGTGAGTCCAGGTAGTTATAAATAAAGACTCATAGCACCACAGCCCAATAGAAGTTGATTAAAATTGTGCTGGAAGCTCAAGAGAGCAGGAAGAAAATATAAGAGTATGTTAGATTAAAAAAAAAGAATACATCTATGAATAGATTTTGTAATATATATTCTCTGAAGATTTCTGCTGGGCTCTGCTTCTGAAATAATGTACCATTCTTGTTTATCACATAATGCCCTCCTCTGGTCTGTCTGAATGAAAGACTCACCTAATTGGGATTAATAGAGTAAAGAATCGATGATGGTCACCATTGTACCTCTTCTGTGTATTATGTGCACTGATAAGTGGTCAATGTCTACTGTCCTTACAACAGACATTAATATGCTTGGCAAAAGCATCGTTGCACCTACAGTTGCTTCCATTTCCAGTCTGTAAGATCAAACAGTGTGGCGACCATGAAGCATCATTACCTGGAGCACCACTGAAAAAATGACTGGACTAGTACTTTAACAAGGAAAGCAGGGAACATTTATCTTCATGAATTCTACAGCAGCCTTTAGACATGTGTTATGAGATCATTTTCATATATATAAATATAGATATAGATATATGTCTGGGAAGTGGAAGAAAACCATGAGGGTCAGTTTGCAGATTAGCTTAGATTTATAAATCACAGTGATATATGTGATGAACTAGAGCTTATTTTTTATATAAAAATAGAACATCAGCAGTGAGCAATGTTTTGGAGAAAATCCATGCTAGTAAAACCCACCCACACATTGATTTTAAGCCAGCTTCTTTGGCTGATATCTTGCATGAGCGGTCAAGAATGAGAGTTGGGTTCAGGGAATGAGTTTTGCATCTAGAATTTTGAAATTGCAAGACCAACCAAAAGTGCCCCCCCCCCCCCACCAACTATCCAAAAAAAAATAAAAATAAAATAAAAAAAAATATATATATATATATTCATAGAAGGTGACATCAGTAGGATTATCTTCTACTCAAAGCTTCAATTAATAACAGAGGTTTGATCTGTCTGTAAGAAAGCAAAATCAGAAGCTATACATACCGCTGCCACCCACCAGCCTCAAGAGACAATTTTCTAAACATGGAATTACAAGAGTACTAACACATTATGATCCAATATGCTAAAGCCCAAACAGAATTTAGGGGGGTATTAAAAACTCTAAATAAATTAAGTTTATACAAATTAGAATTAAATCAAAATTGAAATCAAAACCCATTCTGTTTATAATTGCATTAATAAGGACCAAATAGAAGGTTCACAATACATGTGTTGTCTTGGACTGAACCTTCCAACTTAATTCAGCCAAAATACTGAAGAACTACTGCTCCCCACATTCTTTTCTGAGTCACCTACCTGAGAAGTGTCCATCTCAGGAGCTATTGGTTTTGAATTTGTCACACTTGTTATTTTATCTGATGGCAAATATATTTAGTTTCTGTGTTTATCTGGTGCCCTTAACTGGGCAACCTTACAAGATATAGGCAATCTACACATGTATCATTTGGTATATATTAATAGAACAACTCTCTGAACCTCAAAGTAAAGGATTAGCTAAAAATGAGGCTGAAAGTGGTCTTTAGCCTAGATTTAAATAGAGTCAATGGGCCAGTCTCCAGGAAGTCAGAAGACAGCTTGCTCCACAGATAAAATGCTAAGACAGAGAAGATCCACAACCTGAGAAGAAGACTGCCTGATTGTGAGCACACTACACACAGAAAAGATATTTATGGCAGGAGGTATCGAATAGGGGTGTGGAGAAAGATAAGAAAAGATATGTAGGAAGAGACAGAACTCTGGATAATTTTGGAAGCAAAAACAAAGATTTAAATTGTCTAATTTAACCTGAAGCCAATGCAAATTAACCAGGAAAGGTGTGGCAGCAGTAGGACTATCAGGCTATAGCTGTGTGATTCACCCGTTGGTGTCCACCCCACTCTGCCCACTTCACCATCAGCAATGGGAAGAGATGTGGACTGGAAACTATTTTTGTGTCTCTCCATACTTATGCAAATCACTGTTCTCTCTAAGCTGAGTGGGAGTCCTCCAACTGCATTGCTGCCAGTGGGAGGTGGTGCTTCAATATTATATTTTCAGTCACTAGGGGGAGGTAGGTTCCTTGGAGTCCTACAGGGCTTGCCTGACCCTCATTATTGAAAATGTGATGAAGAAACAGCACCCCCTATTGACAGGACTATAGGTGGAGGACTCCCGCTCAGCTTAGAGGGAACAGTGGTGCAAATGCAGAATTCTGAAAACCAGGGGAGATAGAGGGCAGAGTCAGGAGAATCAATTAGAAAGCTGTCACAGTAGTTGAATGAGTAGCAAGCATTGAAAATTAGACAGATTTAGATTTCATGTACATTGCATCAGTGACATGGAGGGGCACCAAGCTGCAAAGGACTTAAATACAAATCAACCTATGCATCCAGCTTTTCCTACCTGAGCACACAACTGTGGAACGTATTACCAAAAACCGTGAAAACAACGTACGATCACTTAAGCTTCTGGAAAGCGCTAAAAACTAACCCGTTCAAAAAGACATACCCTACTGAACCAATTTAAATGCCTGAACCCGGCAACACAATGAAACCAAAAAACATAATGGCTTTACAAAACTCCTCTGCTCGACGATTACCAATGTGTTTGTTCCAATGATCCTTATTCTACCACAATATCACATTGTATCTGTCCTACCGAAGCCTGCGTATGCCTCTACGGTACTATGTAAGCCACATTGAACCTGCAAATAGGTGGGAAAATGTGGGATACAAATGTAACAAATAAATACATGATGTCTAAGTCCAACTTTGGGCGCTTTGCTCAAAATGTCCAAAATTCAAGTGGGGAATATAGCCATTTTCAAAACAGAAGAATGTCTAATTTTGTTTTCAAAAATGGCTATTTGCTAGATGTTTTTGTGCTCCGTGCATTTATCTTTTTGGTCCATTTAAAAAATAAGTCCAAGTGAAAAATGCACAATATCAACCCATTGGGATGTAGGAGGAGCCAGCATTGTTTGTAGACTGGCCACACAGACATCCCAGGAGAGCAATGGGGCTCCCTAGGGACACTGCAGTGGACTTCAAATAAATGCTGTCAGGTACACATGTCACCGTTGCTCCCTTATCTTGTTGCTGAGCCCCCCCCCCCCAAAAAAAAGACCAAAACTCAGTACCCCCCAACTGTACACCACTATAATAGCCCTTTTGGGTGAATTGGTTTCTGGTGAGTTTTCCACCACAAGTGTAACTGATAGGAGGAGGTATTAGCCTGGGTCCACCTGTCTACAGTGCACTGCTCCCACCACTAGACTACTCCAGGGACATGCATGCTGCTCTAATGGACCTGAGTATTACATCTGAGGCTGGCATAGATGCTGGTAAAAAAACAAAAAAAAAAGGCACACAACTGCTTAGAAAACAGTATATAAAAAACAACAAAGCAGTGGAATCAAATGCATTTATTGGAACAATACCCGACGTGGCCACGTTTCGCCCTCAGGCTGCGTCAGGGGTACAAACTATCAAAAGCGTATATAAATATATCATATACACTAATAGTGGGATGAGAACCGTTATTCCAAAAATCTAGTTCCACTTATCTGCTACTTCCAACTGAACTGATATGCATTAACTTTAATGCATATCAGTTCAGTTAGAAGTAGCAGATAAGTGGAACTAGATAGTTTGTACCCCTGACGTAGCCTGAGGGCGAAACGTGGCCACGTCGGGTATTGTTCCAATAAATGCATTTGATTCCTCTGCTTTGTTGTTTTTTATATAGATGCTGGTAAGTAATGTTTTTAATCACATTTTTGGGGGTGGGAGGTGATCAGTGACCACTGGGGGAGTAAGGGGAGATCATCCTTGATTCCCTACAGTGGTCATCTGGTCATTTAGGGCACCATTTTGTGCCTTATTTGTTAAAAAGAAAAAAAAAGGTCAAGCTGAAAACATCTTAGTTTAGTCCTAGATGGTTTTATTTTGTTCCATTATGGCTGAAAAATGTCTTAGAAACACCCAAATCCCATCCTTCACATGCCCCCAAAACACCCCCTTGAAATGTGGATGCACTGCAGATGAACAGCATAGAAAATATCTGAAAAATAGGTTTTGAAAATACTGATTTGGTCATTTTTTGTGAGAAAAACGTCTAAATGCTATGTTATGCCACTTTTTAGACGATTTTCTCTTTAGATAATGAGCCCTATAGAAACATAGTAAATGTCAGCAGATAAAGACTTCTACAGTCCACCCAGTCTGCCCAACAAAGTGGGCATAATTGTTTCTGTCACTCTGCTCAGGTTCCACTTCTTCATGATTAAACACTGGCATCATAAACAGTCAGCAACATGCCACCTTGCCAACCTCATATAGGCATTTATATGTTGCAATCTTGGAACATAATACCATTATACTGTTGCTTTCAACCCTAATAATGTCTTCCCCTCCCCCACTGCCAACTAGCATAATTTTATTCGCTAATATCAACTTTGTGATTCTATCCTCTCCCCTATAGAGATATGCAGCAACTCCAATCATAGCATATGCTATAAGCATACTTAATATCAATGAGGGGCATTTTTAATATGATGTCTAAGTTGAACTTTGGACGTTTTGTGCTAAATTGCCGAAATCCAAATAGCAACTGTAACCATTTTCGAAAAACCAAAATGTCTATCTTCTGTTTTCGAAAATACCATGTGTAACAAGGTTTTGTGCTCTGTGCATTTATCTATTCAGGCCATTTTCAAAAAAGAAATGTACAAGTGCAAAACAGAGAAAATCAAGCCATTGGGATGTAGGAGGAGCCAACATTTTTAGCAGACTGGTCTCCCAGACATCCCAGGAGAGCAATGGGGCACCCTAGGGGGCACTGCTCTGAACTTCATATAAATGCTCTCAGATACACACCTCACCATTGCTCCCTTATGTTGTCTGCTGAGCCTTCCAACCCCCCCCCCCCCTTCAAAACACACTACCCCAACTGTACACCACTATAATAGCTCTTATGGGTGAAGGGGGCACCTATATGTGGGTACAGTGGGTTTCTGGTGGGGTTTGAATGGCTCACAGTTTCCACCACAAGGGTAGAGGGAGATATGAGACTGGGTCCACTTGTCTACTGTGCACTGCACCAACCATTACACTACTCCGGGGAAATGCATGCTGCTCTAATGGACATGGCTATAACATCTGAGGCTGTCATAGAGGCTGGTGAGTACTATTTTTATTTATATTTAGGAGGGGTGGGAGGGGGTCAGTGACCACTGGGGAAGTAACGGGGATCATTCCTAATTCCCTCTAGTAGTCATCTGGTCATTTAGGGCACCTTTTTGTGCCTTATTCATTCTGAAAACAGATCTAGACCAAAATGTTGAAGTTTTTGCCCTAGACATTTTCGTTTTGTTCCATTATGGCTGTAAAATCAGAAACAACCAAGTCTAGGGACGACCATCTCTAAGGACGACCAAAATTTCAAGATTTGGGTGTCCCCGACCGTATCATTGAAATGAAAGATGGACGTCCATCTTGTTTCGATAATACGGGTTCCCCGCCTCTCCATCGGGACGTTTTGCGAGGACGTCCTCAACAAAACTTGGGCGTCCCTTTCGATTATGCCCCTCCACATAAACCTTTAAGAGGGCCCACCAGTCCATCTTTGAGCTTCTTCAGTATCCTTGGGTGTATATCATCCGGCCCCATGGCTTTGTCCACTTTCAGTTTTTCCAGTTGTTCAAAAATACTTTCTTTCGTGAATGATGGCAAGCTTTAAACCTCTTTGATAATGCCTTAATGCAAGGGTCTTCAAATCTACTCCTCGAGGTCCACAAACCAGCCTGAGTTTCAGGATTTCCATAATGAATATGTATGAGATCTATTTGCATGCAACTGAAACAGTGAATACATGCAAATAGATCTCATAAATATTAATTTTGGAAATAAGAACATAAAATTAGCTGTACTGGGTCAGACCAATGTTCCATCTAGCCTGCTATCCTGTTTACAACAGTGGCCAATCCAGGTCACAAGTACTTGGCAGAAACCCAAATAGTAGTAACATTTCATGCTACCAATTCTATGGTAAGCAGTGTTTCCCCATGTCTTTCTCAATAGCAGACTATGGGCTTTTCCTTCAAGAATTTGTCCAAACCTTTTTAAAACCAAGATACACTAACCGCTGTTACCACATCCTCCAGCAATGAGTTCCAGAGCTTAACTATTCATTGAGTGAAAAATATTTCCTCCAATTTGTTTTAAAAGTATTTCCACGTAACTTCACTGAGTGTCCTCTAGTCTTTGTACTTTTTGAAAGAATAAAATATTGATTCACTTCTACTCATAGACTTTGTAGGCCTCAGTCATATGTCCCCTCAGCCATCTCTTTTCCAAGCTTAAGAGCCCTAACCTCTTTAGCTTTTACTCATATGAGAGGAGTTCCATCCCCTTTATCATTTTGTTTGCTCTTCTTTGAACCTTTTCTAATTCCACTATATCTTTTTTGAGATATGACAACCAAAATTGAATGCAATACTCTAGGTGAGGTCATGCCATGGAGAATGCAATACTCTAGGTGAGGTCATGCCATGGAGCGATGCAGAGGCATTATAGTATTCTTGGTATTTACCATCCCTTTCCTAATAATTCCTAGCGTCCTGTTTGTTTTTTGGCCACTGCCACTGTCACACACTGGGCAGACGATTTTAATGCATTGTCTACAATGAAACCTAGATTTTTTTCTTGGGTGCTGACTCCAAAGGTGGACCCTAGCATCAGGTAACTATGATTCAGATTATTCTTCCCAATGTGCATCGCTTTGCATTTATCCACTTTAAATTTCATCTGCTATTTGGATGCCAGTCTTCCAATTCCCTAAGGCCTTCCTGTAATTTTACACAGTCCGCATGTGTTTTAACAACTTTGAATAGTTTTCTCTCATCTGCAAATTTAATCACCTCACTTGTCATTCCAATTTCCAGATCATTTATTCACCCTCCTCCATTGAGAAAAATGGCCATTTAACCCTGCTTTCTGTTGTTCAATAACCAATTCCTCATCCATATCAGAACATTGCCTCTTATTCCTTGACCTTTAATTTTCTCAGGAGTCTCTCATGAGGAACTTTGTCAAAAGCTTTCTGAAAATCTAGATACACTACATCAACCAGCTCACCATTAGTTTAGTTTAATTTAGTTTAGTTTAATAACATTTGATATACTGCTCTTCACAACACATCAGAGCGGTTTACAATCACAAAATTTTAAAATTAAAGAAAGGAACTACAAAATATGAAAGGAAAGGTACAGAAGAAGAAAAAAGAAATGAAATATAAATAAATGAAGCGAACTGGTGAGATAAGATTTCCTTTGGTTGAATCTATACTGACTCTGTCCCATTAAACCATTTTATCTATGTATTCCATATTTTTAATCTTTATAACAGTTTCCATTATTTTGCCCAGGCTTATTGGTCTGTAATTTCCCAGATCATCCCTGGAACCCTTTTTAAAAATTGGTGTTTCACTGCCACCCTCCAATCTTCAGGTACTACGAACAATTTTAACAACAGGTTACAGATCACTAAGGAGTCCTTTCTCGTTAGGATCTACAAGCGTGCAGCGTGTGCCAAATTGAGACTACTGCCAGGCTACCGTGCTCCCTGGTACATAGGAGCCAACTTTTCAAAATTATTGGGGGTGCTAAGTCCAATGGAAATAACCCTTCCCTGGACACATCCAAGGAATTTTCTTAATATTGGGGTGCTCAAGCACTCACAGCACACACAGAGTCGGCTCCAATGCCCTGGCATTAATTTCAGATTTGCCATGCTCCCATAATGCCTCGATGATTTATTTATTTATTTCCTCCCACGCGTGGCGTTTCCGGCAGTAATCAGCACTTGGTGTGCACTGACCGGTCACTGTACATGTAGCACATGAGCCCTTGCCGCTAGATCAATGGGTGCCATTAAGGGTTCACACCGGTTTTAGGCGCATGCTACTTTCAGTTTTACCACATGCCCTATTCCCTTCCCATTATAAAAAAAAGCCCTTTTTTTGCAGATGCGGTAAAAATTGGTCCGGCACACACCCAAAACATGCACCTACACTACCACAGGCCACTTTTTACTGCTGCTTAGTAAAAGAACCCCTAACAGGAGTTCAGCAATTTCATGTTTGAGTTCTTTCAGTACCATAGAGTGCAAGCCATCTGGTCCAGATGATTTACTACTCTTTAATTTGTCGATTTGGCTCAGTACATCTTCCATGTTCACTGAGATTTCTTTCAGTTCTTCCGCATCATCACCCTTGAAAACCAGACTGGGTTGTGGATCTCAAGGAAATGAAAATCCCTTTCAAAAAATGAACATAAGCTAAAAACATTAACATCTCTAAGTCTCAAACCAAAGCATTTTTTGCAATTAAGCATTGTGGGTCATTTCAGGACTTTCTACCATCCATATAAAGCAGATTCATACATTGGCCAAATCAACTACTTAATGATTGATTCCTACTTTTAGAGCATATATGCCCCCTTGTTATATAGGCAATATTTACAGCAAATAAAGATCCAAATTTTACCTAAAGATTCTATTCAAACATTCTGAGCACACATTTTGAGTATAATTTTATAACTGGGCACCTAAACAAATTTAAGAAGCACCTATTTTATGAGTCACTGGGTAAAAGTCTGCTTAATATTACAATTACTGGACACACTGAAGTAGAGCCAGTGCTTGAAATGGGATCGCATTAGCGCTTTAATTGCTCACCCACCAGATAAATGTTTTTGAATATATAGCACATATTTGAAATTTGAGATTATGAGTATATACAGAAGTTGATTTGCACAGAGATTATTAGATACAGATCTGATGATTATAGATACAGATGGTGATCCCTAATGGAAATTGCATTTATATAAGGATCTGGAAGCCTCTGTTATGAAGATCCCATCTCCCTTTTTTCAATAATTTAAACAATAATAGTAATTGTCTTTTTTAAAATTTTAATGTATGTTACATTTATTAATTTGACTTGTAGATCTGAGAAGGTGTTTTTTTGTTGTTGATGGTTTATTTGTAACTCCTACTAAATTTGAATAGTAGGATTTTCTGGTCTCTTTTGCAACACAATAATGGAAAGTTTATTTACTCCAGTATTGATTGGATAAATGTATTATCAACTGTCTCATAATGTTTTTACATGCCTAAATGACTGTTTCTCATGGCCAGTGGAACAAAAGGCCCTGATATAGGAAGTAACGGCAGTGGGGCCACTTGGCAACAATGATTATAAGTGTAATTAAATTTAACATAATCGCTGGAAGGAAGATATTATGGGGATCATATACTAATGTTTAATATGCACAAATGGCATTAGCATGCTAACTGCTGCAGGACCCATAGAAATAAAGTAGTCCCTGTGACAGATAGTGGATGTTAACAGTTAATAGATGACACCCCTTCCCCTCGCCTCTAAATAAAACCACTACAGTAATATTTAACTTTAAAAAGGGACTACAATAAATTGATGAGATTAGCTATAAAAGTACTAAAAGCAGCAGCTGCTAAGGTTAAAAGTTTGCACAAGACATGGGCATTGTTTAAAAAACATGATCTTAGAAGCTTATATAAAATGTATTATAAAAGGTTAAAGAAAGACTAAACAACTGCCATCATGTTAAAATGTTAATGTGAAAGAGGCAATTAAAGCCAAAAGAACATCTTTAAAAAAATGGAAAGTAGGTTCAAATGAAGAAGATCATATGCAATGTCAAGTTAAATGTAAAGCATTAATATAGCAGGCCAAAAAAGCATATAAAAAGAAGCTTGCCAAAGAGGCAAAACTTTATAAAATATATTGCAGAGTAAATTTTGAATCAAGAAGCCTGTGAAGGATCTTGTTGAGTCACTAGATAACCAAGGGGTAAAACATGTTCTCAGGGAATGCAAAGTCATAGGAGAAAAATTGAATTGCATTTTTTTGTTTCAGAGGATGTCGAGGAGATATGATGACGACTCAACGGAACTAAAACAAATCATTGTGAAACTGGAAGATGAAACACAGCAAACTGACAAACTAAAGAGTAACAAATCACCAGGACTGAATGTTATTCACACAAATTCTGAAAGAACTCAGATATGAAATTGCAAGCTTGCTAATTGCAATCTGTAACCTATCTGCCAGAGTACTTGAGGGCTGGCAGGTGGCTAATATAATACCAGTTTTTAAAAAGGGGCTCTAGGCATGATCTCGGATACTACGGAACCCTGAGCCTGGTGTCAGTGCTTAGCAAAACAACAGAATCTATTCTTAAAAGCAAAATCATTTACCCTAGGGGTAGATGTGGTTTAATGAGGAAGAACCAACAAGGAGTTATCAGAGGGAAATCTTGCCTACCAGTGTATTAGCTTAATTTTAATATATTAATAATAATGTGACTAAGGATGAGCTAGTTGAAATGGTGTATTTGAATTTTCAGAAAACATTTGAAAAGTCCCTCATGAGAGACTCTTCAGGAAATTAAAAACTTATGCGATAGAAAGCAATATCCTGTTGTGGATTGGTAACTGATTAAAAGATAGAAAACAGAAAGTAGAACCAAATGGTCAGTTTTTCCACTGGAGAAAGGTCAATTGTATTGTGCCCCAGGGATATATAGACATTAGTGATGTTTAACATATTTATCAATAACCTGGAAAAGGAAGTAATGAATGAGGTGATCAACTCTGCAGATAGTAAAATTATTCACAGTTGTTAAAACATGAGTAGAGTTTGAGGAGTTGCAGGAGGAATTTGTAAGGGGCACTGGGCATATAAATGGCAGGAAAGATTTAACTTGGACAAGTAGAATATGATGTATATAGGGAAAAATGATCCTAACTGCAGGTACATGATACTGAGTTCAATAAAAAGAGTCAGCACCTGGAAAAGGATGTTGGACTAACAAGGGCAACATGTTGAAATCCTCAGCTCAGTATATGGCTGTGGTGTAAAAAGCAAACAGAATGTTAGGAATTATATAATGCATCAGGTTGCCTAAAGTTAGATGCTGGGATGATATGTACTAAGCACAAGTTAATTGCTGTGTTAGAATACTAGCAGTTATCCCCCAGATTCTATATAGTGCGCCTAGAGATCAGTGCCGAAATCTAGGCATATTCTATAACAATGTGTGTAACTTAATTGGCTTAACGAGCTAATCAGCATTGATAATAGCACTTAACAGGCAATAATAAGCACTAATTGGTAATTAGAATTTACAGGCACAACTTGCTAAGTGTAATGAACTGCACCTAAATTCTAATGTGCGCAGTTCAAAAGCTGTGTGACTATGAGTGGGAAAATGTGCATTCCAAAATTTAAGCGTGTAGTTATAGAATATGGCCCAGTGTGCGTAATTCTATGCACAGGGATTTACACCACATTTTCATTTGTGTAAATGGAGGCGCATAGTTTTAGGTGCTGGAATATCAATGAAGTGAATGTTATATACCGCACCTAAATCTAGGCACCGCTTATAGAATACTCAGATTTTAGGCGCCTTATATAGAATCTGGCCCTATGTGCCTAACTTTAGGCACGAGAACCTATGCTAGCTCTATGGCTGGTGCAAATGCATGCACCTAACTGCTATGAGTTATTTGCATAACTGATAGTTTTCTACAACCTGCCCCTCCCAGGTCCATGCCCCCATTGCAGTTGCATGCTATGGATTTTGCACACTCAATTTATAGAATACTGACTAAAAGCAGTTATGACAGCACAGTAGATAGGCAGCGATCTGCAAGGAATCATAGCAGAAAACAACCTGAAGCAGATCAGCAATTGTAGAGAAGTGCAGTTTATTTAAAACAAAACATCCGACGTGGCCACATTTTGCCTCAACAGGCTGCGTCAGGGGTGGGGACTGTCAATATAAGCATATATAATTACAAAACCAAGCAATAATAATATCATTTAAAAATACACAAAGAGGGGCATAATCAAACAAAAACGTCTATCTCCATGGGCGTTTATCTCCGAGAACGGGTCCGTGAAGGGGCGGACCGAAGCGTATTTTCGAAAAACATGGACGTTTAGCTTTTTTTGAGCTGGGCGTTTTTGTTTTTCAGCGATAATGGAAACCGAAAGCGCCCAGCTCAAAAACGAATAACTCCAAGACATTTATTCGTAGGAGGGGCCAGGATTCGTAGTGCACTGGTCCCCCTCACATGCCAGGACACCAACCGGGCACCCTAGGGGGCACTTTTACAAAAAAAAACAAAAAACAAGGTAAAACAGCTCCCAGGTGCATAGCACCCTTCCCTTGGGTGTTGAGCCCCCCAAATCACCCTCAAAACCCACTGCCCACAAGTCTATACCATTACTATAGCCCTAAGGGGTGAAGGGGGGCACCTACATGTGGGTACAGTGGGTTTGGGGGGCGGTTTGGAAGGCTCCCATTTACCAGCACAAGTGTAACAGGTGGGGGGGGGGATGGGCCTGGGTCCACCTGCCTGAAGTCCACTGCACCCCCTAATAACTGCTCTAGTGACTTGCATACTGCTGCCAGGGAGGTGGGTATGACATTTGAGGGTGAAAAGAAAAATTTGTGAAACGGCATATTTTGTGGTGGGAGGGGGTTTGTGACCACTGGGGGAGTCAGGGAAGGTCATCCCCGATTCCCTCCAGTGGTCACCTGGTCATTTAGGGCACTTTTTGGGGCCTTATTCGTGGAAAAACAGGGTCCAGGAAAAGTGCCCTAAATTCTTGCTAAAAACGCATATTTTTTTTTCCATTATCGGCAAAAGGCGCCCATCTCTGATCGCCCGATAACCACGCCCCAGTTCTGCCTTCACCACGCCTTCGACACGCCCCCATCAACTTTGTCTGCATCCGCGACGGAGTGCAGTTGAAAACGTCCAAATTCGGCTTTCGATTATACCGCTTTATTCGTTTTTGTGAGATAAACGTCTATCTCCCGATTTGGGTCACAATATAGGCATTTTTCTATTTCGATTATAAGCAGGAAAGTGTATGACAAACTATTTAAAAGCAAAATGTGGCCATGTCGGGTATTTTGTTTTAAATAAATTGCACTTTCCTATGATTGCTGGTCTGCTTCTGGTTGTTTCCTGAACTCAGTTATCTGCATAACTGCAAATTAGTGCCAATTAGCATCAATTTTAGCCAATTATTAACACCAATTAGCAGCTAATTTAACAATTAAGTTATATGTGCATCTGACAGATTCTATAACTTGCATGCACAACTTTGCACGCTAACCTCCAGATTCTATATATGGCTTCTAAAGCTGTGTTGGCAGTGCAGCCAAATTGCACATGGAACTTAATTGGTTAACAAGCCAATTGGTGCTGATAATTGGCCACTAACAAGCAATTTTGAGCACCAAATGACACTAATTAGAATTTATACGTGCAACATTCTAGTCATATTCTGTAAAGTGGTGCACGTAAATTCAACGTATGGATCTGAAAAGGGGGCTTGGCCATGGGAGGGGCATGGGCAGGTCATGGGCATTCCTAAAAGTTATGTTCACTGTTACAGAATATGCCCGATCTGCACCTAAGCTAGACACGGGCATTTATACCAGGTTTTAGTTGGCATAAATGGTCACACTTAACTTTAAGTTGCGGGAACAGGTGCTACATGTATTCTATAAACCATGCCTAACTTTAGGTGAGGTTTATACAATGGCACTAAGCAAGTTTTTGTTGTTGTTGCAATATATATATATATATATATATATATATAATTCACCCCTAACTATTAAATTGTGTGCACAAGCTTATAGATTTATGGCCACATAAGTGTAAAAGCTTACCACATTTTAATAAACAGGCATCTAAATTGTTTAAGGCATGCTAACAAATTGAATGCAGCTAATGAGTGCACATCTCTATGCCCCATATCACTATATACCTTGTCCAAGTTGCTCACAGGCCTTCTATAGGCCCCACCACTGGTAGTTTTCAAAATGCTGCCAGCTGACCTGAGGCAAGCAACATTTTCTTGTATGGCACCTTGGCTCAGCTGATGCCATTTTGAAAACTGACGGCAGAGGGATAGAAGCAGCAGGGAATCACTTCTACCTATAGAAGAATCATGAGCAACTTGGGCATGATATGACATGGTGTTGGAGGGGAACATGGGGATGGGGAAGCCTAGGGAGCTTTTTAAAAAAATGTGGTTGATATTTTGGGGAGCATTTGATTTTTCTTTTTTTTTCACTTGTTTCATTTTAAATAAATTAACATAGTAACATAGAGGGGCATAATCGAACATCGCCGGCGATCTATGTTGGCAGCGGCGCTACAGCTGGTTGGAACCGTATTATCGAAAAAGATGGCCGGCCATCTTTTTTTTTCGATAATACGGTTTAGCCCGGCCAAATGCCATGGAGTTCGCCGGGTTTGAGATGGACGGGTTTGTTTTTCAGTGATAATGGAAAGTTATGTCGGCCATCTCAGACCCCGGCCAAATTCAAGGCATTTGGCCATGGGAGGAGCCAGCATTTTTAGTGCACTGGCCCCCCTGACATGCCAGGACACCAACCAGCCACCCTAGGGGTCACTGCGGTGGACTTCAGAAAAGCTCCCACATGCATAGCTCCCTTACTTTGGGAGCTGAGCCCCCATCCCCCCCCCAAACCCACTACCCACAAATGTACCCCTGCATGAAGTGCACTGCACCCACTAAAACTGCTCCAGGGACCTGCATACTGCTGTCAGGGAGCTGGGTATGACATTTGAGGCTGGCAAAAATCCCCGATTTCCTTTGGTGGTCATCTGGTCAGTACGGGCACCTTTTTGAGGCTTAGTTGTGAAAAAAAATGGACCAAGTAAAGTCGGCCAAGTGCACATCAGGGACGCCCTTCTTTTTTCTATTATCGGCAGAGGACGCCCATCAGTTAAGCACGCCCCAATCCCGCCTTTGCTATGCCTCCGTCACGCTCCCGGGAACTTTGGTCATCCCTGCAATGGAAAGCAGTTGAGGTCGCCCAAAATCGGCTTTTGATTATGCCTTAGTGATAAAGGTGGATTAGCAAATTTTAATGAACAATAAATGTTATCCTAAAAATCCAATTGTTTGAGGGTGTCCTGAGGCCTGGGCTATGAATCAGTAACCTACACATATGAGGAAGGGCAAATGCCTAAAACCAAAAATATGGTGTTACTTGTCTTGAGATGTAGATGTTAAATAATGGACTCTTACGAAGATTGGAAATGGGAATCAAAGTAACCTGTTTTTTTTTTTTTATTATTCTGAGTTCCACTGTCATTTTAAAGTATCACTGTGAAGGAGAAGTGCCACAGAGCAAAATTGAGTGTTTATAATTTGAGGGCTTTGTTAAACCAGTATTAGCAAGTCCCAAGTGAAAGCTTGGCTCCTGCACTTCTTTGATCATTCTGCCCTGTTTATTGATTCTTTCTTTGTTAACTTTTAAAAAAATTATTCTTAGATCTACAAGAAACAATTAATCACAGGAGCAGGAAAATTTATACAATAATGGACAAATATAAAATAATGTAACTCACAAACCTATTAAGTGAAAGACTGTCAACTCTCAGTTCATAGAGAGGAACAAGAGTTACACATTTTTGAAAATAATAAACCTTGTTGAAAGTGGAGGAGAAACAAAATAGCACATATTGATTAATTTAAATCTTTATTTGTGGTCTGCTATTATTTAATGAAAAATAACCTCAGAGCATGAATAAGGATTATCTAAAGTTCTCATACAATGTTGTAAGCCAGCTTTATTCTATTTGTACTGTTTGAACTTACAAACTTTACTACTCTTTCTGGATAAAATTGCATGATTGCCATCTTGATCTGCTTGAACTCATAGAATTAAAGGCCAATACACACAAAAAGTAAAGTAATATGTTTTTATTGGACTAAGAATGTATTTTTTGGCAAGTTTTCAGGATGTAATATTCCTCTTATGAAGCCAGTGCAAGATTACTTTACCTGAAGGCAATTTTCAAACTGTGCATTCTGGGACAAAATTCCTGGGTATATTTACTCACTGACGTTGTCCTAAGTTTCAACTCTCAACTCTGTAATTTCCACCTTATTGTACTATATTCCTGAAAGAACCTTTTTAAGTTGATGTGTCAGCTTCCTCTCTTCCCATATTCAAATCTCACCTAAAATCCTACCTTTTCATTTTTTTTTTGCTGTTTTTTTAAACCTTTATTTCTAAGTATCCATATTGCTTACTGTTTATTCACAGTCTTGATACACTGCAATTCATATACATGTCAGTGATTTATTGCCCCATGTAAGCCGCATTGAGCCTACCATGAGTGGGAAAGCGCGGGGTACAAATGTAACAAAGAAAACATTCAGTGCAGAGGGATCAATGCATTCTTATGTTGCCATACTTTAGGGTGGCTGAACCAGAATCATGTACCTTGGATGAACTGCAAGACATTTTCATATATTATCCAGAGTTTATTTAAAACAAATAAAGTAAATTGGTAGAAACATAAGTGGCATTAAATTATAGGGGAAATTATATATGACAATTAATTGCACACTAAAAAAATGTGCATGCACAAATATTTTTAAGGCAATGAACCAAAATGCCTTTTAGACAATTTGTAATCTGTTGAAGAAGCAGCAGGAATAGTTGGCTGCATGCTATGCTATTCACAACCAGCTATGAGAAAGCCACCAGAAAATGGAATTTCTTTATTGTAGTCCATCAGGCTTATTTTCGAAAGAGAAGGACGCCCATCTTTTGACACAAATCGGAAGATGGGCGTCCTTCTCACAGGGTCGCCCAAATCAGCATAATCGAAAGCCGATTTTGGGCATCCCCAACTGCTTTCCGTCGCGGGGATGACCAAAACTCACGGGGGCATGTCGGAGGCGTAGCGAAGGCAGGACTTGGGCGTGCCTAACACATGGGCGTCCTCGACCCTTAATGGAAAAAAGGGCGTTCCAAACGAGCACTTGGATGACTTTACCTAGTCCTGCTTTTTCTTACGACCAAGCCACAAAAAGGTGCCCAAACTGACCAGATGACCACCGGAGGGAATCGGGGATGACCTCCCCTTACTCCCCCTGTAGTCACTAACCCCCCCACCCTCAAAAACCATCTTTAAAAATCTTTTGTGCCAGCCTTTATGCCAGCCTCAAATGTCATACTCAGGTCCATCACAGCAGTATGCAGGTCCCTGGAGCAGTTTTAGTGGGTGCAGTGCATTTCAGGCAGGCGGACCCAGGCCCATCCCCCCACTACCTGTTACACTTGTGGTGGTAAATGTGAGCCCTCCAAAACCACCACAAACCTACTGTACCCACATCTAGGTGCCACCCTTCACCTGTAAGGGCTATGGTAGTGATGTACAGTTGTGGGTAGTGGGTTTTGGTTTTTTTGGGGGGTGCTCAGCACACAAGGTAAAGGAGCTATGTACCTGGGAGCAATTTATGAAGTCCACTGCAGTGCTCCCTAGGGTGCGCGGTTGGTGTCCTGGCATGTCAGGGGGACCAGTGCACTGCGAATGCTGGCTCCTCCCACAACCAAAAGGCTTGCATTTGGTCGTTTCTGAGATGGGCGTCCTCGGTTTCCATTATCGCCGAAAATCAGAAACGACCAAGTCTAGGGACGACCATCTCTAAGGATGACCTAAATTTCAGGATTTGGGCGTCCCCAACCGTATTATCGAAATGAAAGATGGCCATCCATCTTGTTTTGATAATACAGGTTTTCCCGCCCCTTCGCTGGGTCGCTTTGCGAGGACGTCCTCAGCAAAACTTGGGCGTCCCTTTCGATTATGCCTCTCCATATGTATATATTGAGTCAGATTCAGTAATTGGCACCCAAAGTTAGGCAAAACCTTGTAGCCGTGGAAATCGAAAGGAAAGATATATTAAAAAATGGAAAAAATCAATTGGAACTTACAGGAAAGATACAAGAGACACAAACAACTTTAATTAAAGACAGTACTAATATGAGAAGGAAGATTGAATCTCTGGAGAACTCCCAAAGGGCTAACAACTTGAGATTCTTAAATTTCCCTAGGACAATTACGATTGCTCCCAGAGAACTGTTGAAAAAATATTTTAAGGACTCTTTGGGGATGCCGGAGGACTCTCTTCCCCCTTTAATTCAAGTATATTATTTATCAACTAAAATGCCTGGAAATGCTTCAGATCAATTATTAGATGTTTCCGCAGCATTAGAGGCCCCAACAGCTGAATCAGTGTCTCCAGCAACACTATTGGTAACAGTTGCCTTTCCTCCAGATAAAGCGCGGATTATGAGACAATTCTTTAAAAATAAAGATAAAGAAATTATGGGTTTAAAAATACGTATATTTCCTGATGTTTCTAAGGAAACACAAAGAAGACGTAGACAATTTTTGCTTCTAAAACCAGGTGTCCTCCAGTTGGGAGCTACCTTTTACCTACGTTACCCTTGTAAGAGCGTAATCTGTTTCCAGTCAGTGAAGTATGTTTTTTATGAATCCTCACAACTTACAGAATTTCTTGTTGCTAGAAGAGTTTGAGAACTTTATGAAATATAGAGCTATGATTGAAATAGGAACTCTTTGATTAGCCAGGTTTAACAAATCTTAATACTATATTTCCTTACTTTCCACATGTGTAAATCTTGGACCGTAAAACTGAGGACTTGAGCGTACTTAAATCTGGTAATTTTCAATTGTGAATTAAGGATGTATTTGGGTTTTTTTTTTTTGTTTTCTTTGATGAAGTACTTTTTCTGTTCAAGATGTAAAGCTTGATGAATAATGTAAAAATTATAAATAAATAAATAAACCAGTGAAAAATCAGGAAAATAAACCTCTACATATCATCTAACAAACACAATGTAGTAGGGCTGGACCAAGCAAACCTCGGCTGCCAGTAAATGGATGTAAAATCTTTATTAGTAAAGCACCTCGCATAAAAGAGACCTGACATGCGACCATGTTTCGGCAGGAAACCACCTGCCTCAGGGGTCACATTTACTATAAGCAAATAAGAAACAAAGTTAGGTGCCATTGAGAGGCATTTTCGGAAGGGACGTCCAAGTTGCGATTTGGACGTCCTTGCAAAACAGCGAAATCAAGGGGCGGGGAAACCCGTATTTTCAAAACAAGACGGACCATCTCTCATTTCGAAAATACCATCAGAGACATCCAAATCCTTAAATTTGAACGTCCCTAGATTTGGTCATCCTTAAACATGGACGTTTCTGACTTTTGGCGATTTTCTAAACCAAAGACGTCCATGTCAAAAATGTCCTAATGCAAGCCATTTGGTCATGGGAGGAGCCAGCACTTGAAGTGCACTGGTTCCCCTGACATGCCAGGACACCAGCCAGGCACCCTAGGGGGCACTGCAGTGGACTTCATAAATTGCTCCCAGGAACATAGCTCCCTTACCTTGTGTGCTGAGCCTCCCAAAACCCACTACCCCTAACTGTACACTACTACCATAGCCCTTACGGGTGAAGGGGGCAGCTATATATGGGTACAGTGGGTTTGTGGTGGGCTTTGGAGAGCTCACTGTTCTCTCCACAAATGTAACAGGTAGGGGGTATGGGCCTGGGCCCGCCTGTATGAAGTGCACTGCAGTACCCACTAAAACTGCTCCAGGGACCTGCATGCCCTGTCATGGACCTGAGTATGACATCTGAGGCTGGCATAGAGGCTAGCACGACATATTTTGAAAGATGTTTTTTGAAGGTGGGAGGGGGTTAGTGACCACTGGGGGAGTAACGGGAGGTCATTCCCAATTCTTTCTGGTGGTCATCTGGTCATTTCGGGCACCTTTTTGTGCCTTAGTTGTAAGAAAAACAGGTCTGGGTGAAAACGTCCAAGTGTTTGTCAGGGTTGTCCTTGTTTTTTTTGATTATGGGTCAAGGATGTCCAAGTGTTAGGCACGCCCAAGTCCCGCCTCCGACACGTCCCCTTGAACTTTGTCCATCCTTGCGACGGAGTGCAGTTGGAGATGTCCTAAATTGGGTTTCTATTATACCGATTTGGACGTCCCTGTGAGAAGGACATCCATCTTCTGATTTATGTCGAAAGATGGACGTCCTTCTCTTTCGAAAATGAGCCCAATTATGATCTATGCTGAGTGCCAATTCTTATAAAGGGTGCTTAGTGCTTGTGATCTTTATAGAATAGTGCTTAGAATGGATTCCAATGTATACCTTTGAGCGTGAGAACTGATAGCCAGGAGAGGGGCTTTAGAAAATTCTGGTCTGTAACCATCTGGCCCAGGCACTCTACCTAGAGGACTTTCCTGGATAGCCCACACAATCTCATAACCCTAATTGGAGCATTAAGTAGTTGACAATGAGATTCCTCCAAGCTTAGAATATCTAAATTAGCAAGATATACCACACCATCCAGCTCGTTAGATGTGTCTTTCATATACAGATCTTCATAGTATTGCTTAAAGACCGAAAAGATCTCCTCATCTGATTTTACTAGTTGATAGTTAACAGCTCTCACAGATAGAATTTTCTAAGAGCCATTCCAAGTTTGAGCCAATGGAGCCAGCAGTCTCCCATTTTTACTCCCATAACAATAAAGTTGGTATTTGATAGTAGTTGGCTGTTTTGGGGTTTTTTTGTTTTGTTTTGCTTGCTGGTGAAAATGCTTATTAAGCAGTGTCTGAGTAGCCATCAGTTGGGCCCTATTAGATGCTGTAGGACTGAACTTTGAAGCCCACCACTAATTCTGCAGTTGTTGCTCTAACTGAAATATAGCTTGATTCCTGGCATGTTTTTTGTGGCTTGAGTAAGCTAAATACCTCACTGCATAGAACATTTTTGCTGTTTCCCAATAGAGAGTCTCATCTGCTTCATGAGCCTGATTAAAGAATATTTCTGCAGAATATATTCAGGGAATTTTCTATCAATATATAGATCCATAGGAAAGTTCCACTGCCTTCCCTCACTGGGCTCCAACCCAGATGCAAATCTACCCATATGAGGACATGATCTGATATTTATGTGAGACCAATAGTGGCCTCCACTGTCTGGAAAGAAAGATCATGGGCAATTAAAAGGTAATGAATATGGGCATGGGTGGCATGTGCCCTTGAGAGGTGAGTAGAATCCAATTCCAGAGGATGAAGCACCCTCCAAGCCTTAACCACATCCATTAAGGAGAGATGAGTAAAATTCCGCTCCAGAGTGTGAAGCACACTCCAAGCATCAACCACATCCATTAAGTCACATTTGGGTAACCCATCAAATTGCTGCAGATGTGATAGTAAAATTGATAAGATTGAGGGCTATACACATTAGGAGCATACGAATTGTAAGGCACCAGCAGCAATAACATAACATTCCTCTGGATCGATGATACACTTTTTCCTTACTACATGGAGACCCTTACAAAATAACAATATGACCCCTGTATGCTTGTCTATGGCTGGAACATCTATGTACTCCCCCACCCAATATTTGCTTAGTTTAGTGTGCTCCACATTATCAAGGTGAGTCTCTTGCAGCATAGCAATAGTGGCATTATGCCTGTTTAGTGCCTGCAGTATTTTATATCATTTAATAGGGGACAATATCCTACCCACATTCCAAGGAATGATCTTAACCCTCACCTATGTAATCCCCTGATGATACGTATGTACAGTGATATGAGATTGAGAGGTTCAACAGCGAATTGTCCCAGTCAGCAACCCCCCTCTTCACTACCCACAAACCACCGAGACTAAAAAAGAACTGCCCGAGCAAACCCAACCAGACCAGACTGTGCACTCTTAAAGCCCCCCCCCCCACCTTAGACCCTATCCTATCCCCATCCCTCCCCAAAACCAACTGCTCATCCTACCATTTAACACTTGACCCCCCTAAGCCCCCCCAAACAGCCTCCAACTCCAGCAGCCCCACATCCCTAATCAAACCCTAACCGGCTAAACCTCAGCCTGCCCCCTTCCTTCCCACCTAACATACAATCTAAACTAGTAACAAGAAACAATGCCTGAGGATATACTAGCAGTAGGAGTTTCATAGATCCACCAGGGCTTCTCTAACCACAAAAAAATCAACTTCAACCAATCCAGTGGGACTTGAAAATGGGAGAGAGAGAGAGAGAGAGAGAAAGAAAAAAATAATCTTTATCAAACAAGTCCACTGGGCCTCAAGTAGTCATTGCAGCAAAAACACAAAATACTTCATCTAGGTAATAGTAATCAAGTACCACTGAAGGGAGCTTAACATCCAAACAATAAAGTGTACAGTTAGCTTACAGCAGGCCCAAGTCTGTCAGAAGGACAAATCCATGCACAGCCAAAGTATAATATTTGTAATTTCTGGAAGGAATGGCCGTAATAATAAGATTCAAAAAACAACAGCAAGACTTAGTAAAACTGCTGGTCCCTGACAGAAACAGCAGCTACACCCAGCCCACAAAAGCCATTCCAACCATGCCAGGTATACACACTGCATGCTGACAGTGAAGAACTCACAAGCAGCCATACAAAGCACAATCTCACACCTGGGGTAACCTCTTGATAAAGGCCTGGAGCTCCTCCGCAGTGGCAAGAGAGAAGGATCGGTTGTCATGAGTCACTCAAACCCTAGCTGGATACTGCAGGTGAAACACCATGATCATGCAGTTGCATGCAGTAAGGTGCCAAAGTTCTATGTTGGGCCATGACCCCTGTGGAGAAGTCTTGAAAAAGCAGTATATTTGTGCCTTTATAACCCAAGGGCCTCTTTCTTCTGTAAGCCTCCATTAGTCTACTCTTCTCGGCATAGTTCAAAAGTCTGGCAATGACCGGTCTAGGTCTGCGATCATCCTCTCGTACAATGCCAACCTGGTACACTCTTTCCACCTGAAGGGAATCCCCGTTATTTGTAAATCCTACATCTGAGGAGGCCATCACTCAATCAGCTACCAAAGTTCTTTTTCCCTTCACTGATTCAGACACACCAATAAGCTGAATATTATTGCGCCAGCTTCTATTTTCTAAGTCCTCCACCTGATCCATAAGCATTATGCATTGTGTCTGAATCCTCAACTCAGCTACTCCTGCGTGATTCTCCTGATGTCTGATGCACTCCTCTGCCTGCTGCAAAATGCATAGCTTGACCCTCAAGAGTATCTTTCATGTCCTCAATAGAAGCATGCAACTTCGCCAATTTATCATCTAACATTAGGGATATTTGGTGCATTAACACTTGAATGGCATCATCCTGCAACATTACCACAGGAGGAGATGAAGGACTCACTGCCATTTAGCTGAGGAGATCCGCAGCCTTCTCCTTGCCCAATTTAGATGGATTTACTGACATACCAACAGCTACTCAGGCTCCACCAACCTGTAAGTAATTCCACAATACCCCAAACTAAGAAGTCTATTGAATAGGCACTATTAATGCAGCAATAATGGGGTCTTGCAGGAACCAGGGAGTGGAGTCGAGCCTGAGAGATCCGATCAGACAGCAGCCATCATGTGACCTCTCAGAACTTAATATAAAGTTCTGAGCATGTGCAGGCTTTCCCCACACAATGAAAGTATGATGGGAGGACCATGTAGATGTCTTTCTGATGGTATTGAGTGAGGAAGACTTTAGAAGGGCCATTGTGGCTACAGTGGCTCTGATATGATGATACTTGACCTTGGACCTGAGAAGAATATTTGCTTTTTCTTCATAGAATTGTATGCAAGAGGAGAGTCACGTGATGCGGTGGAAGCAGTAACAGCATTTTTGTGCTGCTCCGAGTGTCCCGCTCGCCCCCGACCGAAACCGCCGAAAGAAAACCCCCAAAAAACCGATCGGACTTTGTAAACGAACGGAGGAAGGTGCATGGAACAATATCTCGTTCCTATGCCGCCCGGAAGCACAAGGAAAAGCTCAAAAAGCGAAAAAGAAAAGCTGCTCGCCGCAAACAGCGATTCCAAGATGGCGACCGCATCCCCGCGAGGCGAGGCTGAATTTACCGCCCGACAGCTGGCACAGTTGGTAACAGCGGTAGGAACCGCACTGGAACCCCGTTTTACAGCATTAGAGAGCCGATTGGGGAAAATAGATGGCGCTTTGGCGGAAATAACAAGCAAAACGGCGGAGGTTGAAAAACGAGTATCAGACCTAGAGGACACATGGCAGCAACATGAGCCGGATATAGCTAACTTAAAGCAACAACTAACAATCCAAGCAGAGAAGCTAGACGATCTAGAGAACAGAACTAGGCGACGCAACCTCAGACTGGTGGGCCTACCTGAAACCATACCAGACAAAAATTTAAGCACAGTGCTGGAAACATGGCTCTCTAAAGAATTTGCCATATCAGACAGCAGAGGCCATCTTTGCATTGAACGGGCCCACAGACTGGGGAGACCGGGTCAACCGGGGTCTAGACCCAGAGTGGTCATAATAAAAGTTCTCAATTATCTCCATAAAGAAGAGATTCTACAGGGATACCGGCAGAAAAGAGACAATTTAAGATATGCGGACAGCCAAATAAGAATATTCCAGGACTACTCAGCTAGTGTACAGGAGAGGAGACGAAAATTCCACCCAATTTGCTCCTCACTCATTAATAAAAATACTCGGTTTATGCTCCTGTACCCAGCGACGTTGAAAATCATGAAAGATGGAAAATGGATATCCTTCACCTCAGAACAATCAGCGACACAATTTATTAACCAGGAGCTGCAAACACCTACAACACCAACATGAACTTGCTCCAAAACTGTGGTGAGCAGATTCTGTACTTGATAAGATCACTATGCCAGATTTGAGGACACTATCTGAGAACTCAAATTGCCTAAGGTTAAAGGTAAAATGATATGTCTGGGGGGGAGCGGGGCACTCAGCACATTGTGACTAGGCCTTGATGGGAAAAGTCCTTTCAGGGCACCTCTTGGGAGAAGGGGAATGGGAAGAATGGGTAGATATGAGGATAAGGGGAGGGATAGGGGTGGGGGACGATATAATAAAGGGAACAAATGGAAAGATAATTAGTGGGGTAAAGGGAAAGGATATTACTGGTACCTATGATTACATGAGAGCTAATTTGAATCTTGGTCTCCAAATACAGCAGGTATGCTCCTGGGGAGAGGCTGGGCCCCCGGGGGTAAGTCAGGAAATACTACTGATAGTATCCCCAAAGCTAGAAAATCATTAATCAATCTGGAGTAAAGATCTTGTCATGGAATGTTTCAGGCATCACATCGCCAGTGAAGAGATATAAGATCCTATCTCAGATAAAGCGACATAATATAGACTTTGCATGTCTGCAAGAAACAAAATTATCAGATAATGAACATGGAAAACTTTGTCAACAGTGGGTGGGTGAGAGCCATTTCTCCTCCTCGGGCAACAGGAAGAGTGGGGTTGCAATACTAGTACGTAAAGGGTTACCTTGCACCAATACCCTAATATACAAAGACACAGAGGGACGTATAGTGCTACTTCGAGTTAATTATCAAGGTCAGAGCTTTTATTTGTGTGCGATATATGCTCCAAATTCCTATGACCCAAGATTCTTCCAGTCCTTAATAGCACTAGGGCTGCAATACACTGATGCTCCCTGGGTGTGGGCGGGGGATTTCAATCAGGTGCAGGACCCGTCCCTGGATAGGTCATCACCCGCGGCTGTACCAGGGGTGGGCAAGGGGAAGGGGATATCAGCACTCTGCAAACATTTGCATTTAACTGACCCGTGGCGCTCCCTTCACCCTACTACAAAAGACTATACCCATCAGTCAAAAGCCCACCAATCCTGGTCTAGAATCGACTATATTCTCATATCACAATCTTGGTTCTTTAAAGTTCAACAGGCAGTTATTGGCCCTATGGAAATTTCAGACCATAGTATGATATGGGTAGAACTCGACCTAAGGGAGAGGGGGAAAACAATCAACCACTGGAGATTCCCCGCTTACCTTTACAGTGACAAACAATTTCTAGATCACCTAATGGGGAAATGGAAACTGTATGAGGACACGAATCACCCTACATGCGACTCGCATATATTATTCTGGGAAGCGTCCAAAGCGGTTATGAGAGGGGAAGTAATAGCGTTTCAGAGTGCTAGGAAAAAACGATTAGCTGCGGGCATTTTGCGATTAGAAGCAGACTATAGGAAAGCAAAGAGGAAATACATAACTCACCCCACTCCAGACAACAGGGATTCCATGTCAGCAACCCTGGTAGCACTCAACTCAATTATCCACGAACAAGCCACGAAGCAATTAATGTTTCGACGGCTGAGCTTCCAACGCTTTGGGAATAAGTCAGGAAAACTATTAGCTAGAGTGGCTAAAACACAAACCTCCCAAAGGTTTATCTCAATGATAACGAACTCCAAGGGGGATAAGCTAACTAAATTACAAGATATAGTTAATACATTCCAGGAACACTTTAAGGAAACATATAGTGCCAAAGATAGGGTGCGGGGTCCCCTGACCCGAGACTACCTAGAAGATGCAAAAATGCCCCAACTAACAGAAATAGCCCGCCAAGCACTGCTAGCCCTTCTTGAAGCACAAGAGGTTTTTAAAGTATTGAAATCCCTAAATCTGGGCTCCGCCCCAGGTCTCGATGGCTTCTCTAATGAGTACTATAGGATGCTAGCCCCTCAATTGTGTGGAGCCTTGGTAGATTATTTTGAGGGAGTGGTGACTAGGGGATCCTTTTCATCAAGGGAGAACGAAGCCTTAATAACATTAATCCCCAAACCGGGTAAACCAAAAGATCTAGTAGACTCCTATAGACCCATTTCCCTCATCAATGTAGATGTTAAGATCTTATCTAGAGTGCTCACAAACCGACTGACAGCTCATATTCCATATCTAATAGGAGAGCACCAAGTGGGATTTGTTAAAGGCCGACAAGCGGTAAGGCAAGTTCGGAAAGCACTACTTACAGTGGCTTATGGACAGGTTACGGGTGACCCCCTCTTGTTAGTTAGCCTAGACGCGGCTAAAGCTTTTGATAAAGTTAATGGAGAATACCTGTTTCAAGTACTCGAGTATATTGGGCTGAGTGGTTGGTTTCTGAAAGCAATCCAGACACTCTATAATAACACCACAGCACAAATATTGATTAATGGCACTAGATCTATGCCCTTCCGAATAGAACGGGGCACAAGGCAGGGATGTCCATTATCCCCCATACTGTTCCTTCTATACCTGGAACCACTTCTACGCACGATTTTACTAGACCAGGATATACGGGGAGTAACACTGCATGGGCAACTGATAAAAGTGCTAGCCTTTGCAGACGACATGTTTCTTACACTCACACAACCAAGAACCTCAGTCCCACGGTTGCTTGAAGTTATAGAGGAATTTGGGTTCTATTCAGGATTACAATTAAACCTACATAAATCATTAGCCCTCCCGATTCAGGAGGAGGTGAAGGAGGGGTGGGTTGACCCATTCCCCTTCCAGTGGGCTGAAGACAACCTTAAGTATTTGGGGGTCATCATTCCAAAAGATTTAGCGAACTTATATAAGGAAAACATAGGCCCATTGAAAAATAGAACAAAGGAAACACTACATGGTTGGCAAGGTCTACCCTTATCCCTGAAAGGGAGAATCGCAATGTATAATATGTTCATCTTTCCGAGGTGGACGTACATCTTCCAGATGATCCCAGTCTCGCTGGGATACAGAGAGGAGAGATGGCTCAATAAAACCCTCACTATATTCCTGTGGCAGGGTAAACGGGCACGCACAGGTTTGAAAAATCTTATGAAGCCCTGCTCGGGAGGGGGACTGGGACTGCTTGATTTAAAACTCATAACGATAGCATGTGGCCTGAGGCATCTATCAGATTGGTTTCGAGCAAAAGAGTTTTTCTCGTGCACAAGTGTAGAAACCACATTGATAGCCCCCATGGATTTTGCTTACTGGCTCCACGCCCCAGCAAAGGAACTCCTACCGTTGGGTCAGTATGGGTACATCTTAAATCCCCTGCGTAAAACATGGAAATGGCTGGGTAAGATGTACAAATGGAATAAAGCAGCAACTCCACTGATTCCTCTTAAAGGCAATTTAGCATTCCCGGAGGGGGGAGGCTCCGCCTTGTTTAAAAAATGGGAGAACTGTGGCATCAAATATTTGTTTCAAGTGGTATCGGAAGATGGGAATATTAAATCCTTTAGAGCCCTGTGTGAAGAATTTGGACTGGGACAGAAAGACCACTTTCAGTACTTACAACTTAAACACTATGTTAGGTCAATACCTGCAACAGACCTTACACAGCAAATATGGGACTCTATGAATGATATACTAGGCCTAGAGGCCCAATTAAAAGTACCCCTCCGTTACTTCCATCGCCACCTTCGAGACTCGCAGGGGACTTCAGATTACACAAGTGTCTCACAGCAGTGGCACCAAGAACTGAGATGGAAACCCAATTCCGAGCAAATAAAACTGTGCCTGACAGGTGTATACCAGACGACAGAGAACGCGGCATGGCAGGAAATGCAATACAAATTTATTTTACGGCTTTATATCTCACCACATAGAGCCTTTAAAGCGACCATTAGAACTACAGATGATTGCCCAAAGTGTGGACAGGTGGGAGCCTCCTTGGGACATATGTTTTGGTTCTGCACAATGGTGTTTCAATTCTGGAAAACGCTGGGACATCATGTGTCTCAGATGTGGAAAATACAATGGCACCCATCACCAGGCCAACTCTTTGAAGTTTATAATATCCGAGGAAAGTCACCCGAGGGACTGAAAGCCTTTTTGAAAAGGGCGACCTTGATGGGCAAGCGGACAATTACACAATTATGGTTACAGCCAGAGCCCCCAGGAGTCCCGCAATGGAGAGGAGCTATGATGCAATGTTGCATGCTGGAAAAGAAAAGAGTGGGAGACTTGGCTTCAAAAAGGGGAGACCAATTTTGTAAAACATGGTCCCCGTTTTGGGACACCCTCACATCAGTTGGAAGAAGCAGGATTCTAAACTGTTAATAGGTCCAGTAGGGGAGGGTGGAGGGAGGGAGGATAGGGGGGGGAGGGGAATATAAAGGAAACGCAAATGTTCACTGTATGATATTAATATAAAAGTTTATTTGTATAGTTACAAGTTGACCACTGTAAAGGGGGTCTTGTTCTTCTGTGTTACATAATTGTTGTAATGGGAGCAGGAAAGACTAGACACTATGAAGCAAGCAAATAGATGAAGGTGAAGATGCTAATCGGGGGGGAGGGGAGAAAAAGGGTGTATAAAATATTGATGATGCAGTTACAATGTATACATGCAACTGTGACCTGTTCATATGTTTACGAGATGTTTGAGTATGTTCACAATGGTGATTATCATCAATAAAAACTGTTTATATAAAAAAAAAAAAGAATTGTATGCAAGAAGCCAGCCAGTTTGCTACAGTTCTTTTGACAGTTGGCATGCTAAACTTATTTGGACTAAATGAGATGAAAATTTGAGTCTATTTTCTAAATTATTCAGTTCTTTCTAAACAGCAGGTGAGAGCCAGTTTGCAGTCTAGGGTATGAAGGGCTCTTTCTCTCTCTCAAAGAGTTTTGTAGGGCTTCGAACAGAAGGTAAGAAGCACTGTTTCTTTATTTAGGTAACGTGATATGGTAGCCATGTTAGTCCACTTTTAAAGTTAATAAATAGAAATAAAACAAAACCTAGAAAAGAAAATAAGATTATACCTTTTTTTATTGGACTAACAATACCTTTTTTGATTAGCTTCGAAAGTTAATCAAAAAAAATTATTGTTAGTCCAATAGAAAAGGTATCATCTTATTTTCTTTTCTAGGTTTTGTTTTATTTCTATTTATTACCCTCATTTTGGTAAAAAGATATGACAACTCTAGGCAAAAGCTTGGAATGTGGCCAAAGAACAATTTTGTGATGAGAGAAATGGGTATAGTTCATAATGTGCCTGAATCTTACCTACCCTATTCCACTCTAACATCTAATTGCATTTGTTCCTCTACCGGATTTGGCGAATGCCACATTGAGCCTGCAAATAGGTGGGAAAATGTGGATACAAATGTAACAAATCAATAAATAAATATTACTGTGATATCCTGACTGAGGGTTGTGGGTGGCATGCGAATTAACCAATTCAGACAAGATATATAAATGAGAAAATAACTAGTTTATTAACTGAGCCCTGACAGCTGTTACTTCACAGGCTGGGAACATAAGGAAAAACTTCCATGATTCCGTAAACACAGTCTTAAGCAGGACTCTGGCGGCAGGCCAGTCTGTAGCTGGTGGGCTGCCATGCCCCAAAAACAGCAGTAAGTTCTCAGTTACATAAGTTCTTCTCTTACTCCTAGATCTGGCTCCAGCCAGACCTCAAACAAGGCTTACAAGCCTTAGTCAAGCAGCAAAAGTGGCTTGCCTCAGCCAGGTTGTGAAAGTTTTACACAATAGCTAGGGAGCCCTTACATTACAAGGTGGCTTTTCTCCTTCTGGGACCTCTATATCAGGGCCTCCCTGTTCTGACCTGCAGGAGGGCTTTTACCTCTTGCTCACTGTCAAGCCCCACCCTCCTGGCTAGGCAGCCCAACATCCTTATGCTTACTTGACTCTGTTGTTCAGTCTCTGACCTCACAGGTTTAGCGCTACCTGCCATGAAGCAGCTGAACTACAATCTCAGTAAGGAAGTGTTTCCAGTGATGCCTGGCCCTATGTCACTCACCCCCTCACAGTTACCAATGTGTGGAATTCACTTATTCTCCTAGCTGAAGTGATTGCCACTAGAAAGAGTACTTTATAGATTAGGAACTTCAGAAATGCTGTGTCTAGAGGTTCAAAAGAAGACTTCATGAGCAAAGTGGATTAAATTTAGGTCCCATGGTATAGAAGTTTCCATAATGGAGGCTTGACATGAAGCAGACCTTTCATGAAATGAGCCACTATGTATGACTGTCATATTCGAAGGTCATCTAGTGGAGCATGGTAAGCAGACGGTACACTGAGGTGTACTTGAATTGAAGAAGTTTGAAGTCCAAGGTAATTCAAGTGGTAAAGATACTGAAGTATCATCAAAGGAAGACACATGATAAGGTCATGACCTTTAGTACAGCCACACATTGAGAATCTCTTTAACTTTAAAGCATTGGATTGCCTGATGGAAGGATGTTCTGGATGGGCTGTGGAACACTGAAAGCAGGCACCAGAGACTGCTCAATTTCCAGGCTATGAGATTTGGATTAAAGAGATGACCTTCTCATTGGAGCCAACTTTTCAAAAATGATTGAGAGTGTTAAACTCAATGGAAATTACTCCTCCCTGGACACAAAGAGTTTGTTCAGTATTGGGGGTGCTCAAGCACGCACAGCACCTACAGAGCTGACTCCTATGGACATTCCCATTAAGTCAGTAACATTGAGACCTGCAGGAGCTGGTGAAGAGGTAGAACTGCTAACCTTTGAAGAAGAGGGAATCAGTTTTGTTGAGATCAATAAAGCACTACAAGAATCATGGTGTAATGAGAATTGGAGGATAGGTATACAGGAAAGACCAAGTTCATAGAATTGATAGGGCATGTTGAGCTAGATATAGTGGAGAAGATAGAATGGAGTAGTAGAAAGAAGATTTGTGTTGTTTTTGCTTGAAAAAAGGATAAAGATAAAGAGTAAAATAGGGTATGGATTTGATATACTGCCTCTCTGTGGCACAATCAAAATGGTTTATAAACATGCACATGTATTTTTTTTGTATCTGGGACAATGGAGAATTAAGTGACTTGATCTGAGGTGTTCTCTGCTCCTGAAAGAGAGAACTCAGGAGAATTTCATTCAGGGACCGTTCATGAGGGCAAAGCACTCTGCTGAGCTTGTTAGCTAATTGATTCTGTGATCTGGATATGTAAGTGGCTTCTATCTGGATGTGGTTTGCTATATCAAAATCACAGATACTGACAGCTTTTCAGCAAAGGCGTAGAGAGCCTGAGCCATCCTGCTTGTTCACATAAAACATTACTGCTTGAATGTCTGTCTGAATCAGAACAGAAGTACTGTGGAGAAAGAGAAGGAATACTCATGGGCTTAAAAGATTGCCCTGAGTTCCACATAGTTAAAGTGAAGAGTTTTCTTGTACCTGGACAAGACTTCCTACAAATGATGGCCTTCCAGCTTAGCTCCCCATCCCCGGGTCAAAGCAGGGTCAACCCAACCATTAAACAAAGAAGGTGGTTACCTAGGGCAGCAGCTTCTGGGGTACAGCAAAGAGCAGCCACTATCAAAGCAAAACAATAGGTTTCTATAGTCACACAAACTCAAAGAATCATCAGTGCATACTTTTACCTGCAGGAAGAATGGGCAAATTTCAAATAGCCTATTTCCCCTGTAAAAGGCTTTTGGAAATTGCCCTTACTCCCACAGTTCACTCTAAGCTGAGCGGGAGTCCTTTACCTACAGTCCTGCCAGTAGGAGGTGCTGTTTCACTGCCACATTATCAATGGTGAGGGACAGGCAAGCTCTGAAGCTCTGCAGGACTCCAGGGAACCTGTCTGTCCCTAGTGATTGAGAACACAATATTGAAGCACCCCCCCCCCCCCCCCCACTGGCAGCAGTGCAGTTGGAGGACCCCTGCTCAGCTTAGAGGGAGTAGCACTCATTTCTATGGATTCTATATATGGTGCCCAAATTTGAGTGTGCTTCCGAAATATATGCACAACTTACTTGGATAATGAGCTTTTAACTATCAATAATTGGGTGCTAACACCTATTATTGATGTTGATTGGCACTGATTAGGATTGGCATGCTCATCTGGCTGCATACTATTCAATAATGCTGGGTGCCTACATCCCATAGCATGTATCTCAAAAAAAGGGCGCAACCATGGAAGGGGCATGAGTGTGTCAGGAGTGTTCCAAAAGGTTATGCACATTGTTACTGAATAATGAGTCAGTGCCCAACTTCGGTGCCAGCATTTACAGACTTATGCCAGGTTTCAGCAGGCATAAGTCTGGCGCCCAAAGTTAGGGCATGAGAATCAGCACTAAGTGTAATTCAATAAAGGGCAACACCAAGGGCGCACACCCTTTACAGAATCGTGCTTAATGATGATTTTTATGGTGCCTATTTTTGAGCACCATTTATAGAATCCGGCCCTTTATGTACATGCTTATAATACAAAGTTAAATATTCAAAACTATAATGTCCAAATATAGGTTTTTATAGGATTGTTCTTGGAGCAATAGTGTTGAGATTATCTCGATTCTTCAGTTTATCAAAATCTTGGAGGGGTTGCTAGGCTGCTAGGAAATTAATTGAAAGGGGGCACAAGGCTGAAGTTTCACTTAGAGTGCCTAATAATCTTGCACCAGCCTTGGGTCAAGGCATCTGTAGCGAGGACTACCTGCTGTTGTACAGTGCAAAAAGAGCACACACACACACACACACACACACACAGGGTTTGTGGAATTAACCACTTTAGCATGATATAGAGCCAAGAGGAGGGAACAGTACTGTGGAAAGAGGTAAGATCTCACTGGAACTTGAGATCCCACTGAGGATGTCACATTTTTAGAAGAGCTAGAGGGACATGAACAGCCACATGTCCTAGCATTTGTAAGTGTGCTCTGGCACTGGGTGTTGATTGTATGTTATAAATATGGGCCATGAGCAACTGAATTCTGTCCTCTCAAAGACTACTCCTATGAATGAAATAACATTGATTGGAGAAAGAATAGACTCTTGAAAATTGATAAGGAGCCTAAGAGACTGGAGAAGGATAACTGTTTTCAGGGTCAGCCTTAGCAATTGCAGGGCCCTATGCAGACCAGGACAAGAGATTTCAAATGAGATGTCAAGAATTTATTTATTTAAGGCCAGCCCTGAGAGGTGGTGAAGACAAAGAAGTTTGAAACCAAAGGGTGAGGAGGAGTCAGAGGGAGGAGATGTAAGGGCTGGCTTGTGGTGCGATGGGAGGAGTATAGCACATCAGTGCTGAGCAGTGCATTTTTTCTAGCAAAAATGGTGCCAGTACTTAAATGCAAGGCCACCCTTCAGGGGTGAGGTGATCACTGAGGGACCCACCCCACAATAGCCAGGCCCCCTGCAACCAGTCACAGAATCTATGACAAGGTGTGTAGAACCTGAGCTCTTTCATTAAAATTTGGGGTCCATGGGTAAATTTTAGGAGACAATGGAAAAGGTGAAGGTACTGAGTAGCCCCTCAAAAAAAGCCCTGGTGCTGGGAAGCACGATTACCAAGAGGGAGGGGAGGGAGAGAGAAAGACAGAGGGAGATGGAGATGGAAAGGGAAAAGAAGCTTTAACTTTTGGTCAGCTGCCAATTGCAAAGCTGATTCAGATGCAGGGCCTATAGGAGCATGGGGCCCTATGCAACTGCCTCTGGTAGCCGTACTTAAAGCCAGTACTGATTGTTTTCTTGGAAAGAAGTAAGGCCTGTGACTCTGATTGAGCCACCAGAAGCCAGCCATCCAGATACAGAAATACCAAATTTGTGAAGGTGTGCCAGTGCACAAGGCACTGAATATTTAGAGAATATATAGAGACTTAATAAAATGATTGTTTTCTGTGAATATCAAAAGGTATGAGTAGATATAAGACACTGGCTGCTTTGAGCCTTTATATAGCCATATAGAATATCAATGTGATGGCAATTCTTGTTTTAAATATGAGTAAAGTGATGTGGTAGGCATGCTACTCCACTTTTAAATGTAATACATAGAAATAAAACAAAACATAGAAAGAAAATAAGATGATACCTTTTTTTATCGGACTAACAATACATTTTATGATTAGCTTTAAAAGGTAATCCTTCATCCTATGGCTCTTTTAAACCTGTATCTAAAGGTTTCCATGTCTGAAGAATGGCCTGTACGTTATTTGTTTTTTTTTCAACAGATTTTAATTCAAATTTAGATGTCAAATACATATTGTGTTTCACCAGAATGTAGCACCTAACATGTTTGCATTCTTCCTGGTTTACAATGTTAAGTTTGCATCTGAAGGTTCAGTGACTTGCCCAAGTCCAAGAAAAGCAGCACCAAGCTTCTGGGGTTTTTAGTCCTCTACTTTAACCACTTATCCATTTGTTTGAGTTGCTTTAAGGGATGAGATGCTGCTTTAAAAATGGTCACTTGTTGCCACTGGCAACAATCAACTATAGTAGAGGATCGGGAATCGATAATAGTGCCTTTCCCTAACCAAGAAACACGTCCTTCTCTCAGCCATAGACTGTGCAAGGCTTCTGCTGATCCATTCTTGCGGCGCTAGATTATTTGTGCCTGCCCACTGAGTACTTAAACGGGGAAGAGGAAAACATGGCCGCTATGGGAAACGGCCTGATAGGGAAAGGTTTAGATATTAGCTTGGCGGCTTTGCAGAGGCACGACCCATATATTAATAGCATTGTGGATGTAGCGAGTCAGGTGGCCCTTTATACCTTCAGCCACAAAGCGAGCGAATGGGTACGTTTGGAGAGGGGAGGTCGGCTTGTGTCAGCGTGTGCACTGTTGGAAAGTTTGTGCGCGCTGTTTCTTCTTTGGTTCTGCAGTAAACACAGTGGATTCTTTAAAATCGTAAAGTATTCAATTCGTTATAAATCAGACATGATCTGAGAGTTACTAAGGCCCGGTGCTTCACGTGACTGAAAAGCGTTTAATAGCCGGAGTTTGGCCACCGGTTTTTCATTTCTTTTGAAACCACATACATTGAAGTCGAGTGCAGCGATGATAATATAAAAAGCACATTTTTTTGGAAGTGGAGTAATCTGCACATTAATTTACCGGTGTTTACAAGACACATTTCTTTCGCATGCAAACATTGACTGGTCCATTTGGTAAATTTTAGTGCACAACTCTTCATTTTTTGTTTCTGCTTTGTTGTGATTATTGAATAGTTATTTGTTCCTGAGTCGTAACTAAACACGTTGTGTTATTGCAGGAGAAGACTGATGTGGAAGGAACGCTGTTTGTTTATACAAGGTGAGAGTTCCGCTGTTTGGTGTGTCGCTTTAGATCCGAGTTTATTAAACAAAGGTTTTGTCTGGAAAATGATATACTTGCTTAATATTACTTTCATATTCTCTTATTTATTATTACTAAAAATATTCTTTGAATATAAACTTTTTTTTAAAAGAATTAAGGTGCCCTTTTAAGCTGCGGTAACGCAAGTGTGCACTTATCGCAGCTTAAAATGGCATACTGCAGTCTGTGGGACATGTTCAGTAGTAAGTTCCAAACTGGTGTATGCTAAAAATTGTTTAAAATTTTTGTTGGAGGGGTGTATTTAGGGACTGAGAGTTGGCATTCCTGTGCTACTCAGTGCAGCTTCATTACCACACACTAACTGGTTTTGTTAGTGCAGGATTAGCGTGTGAGCCTTTCAAAATAGGTGTTTGTAAGTGCATATGCACTCATTTTTTTAATGGCCGCATGCTAATAGCAACATTAGCTTATGCCTATTAAAAGAAAAATGAAAAACAAATTGACCATTTTACTGCTGCAGTAAAATAGCTTTAACGGGCAGGAAAAATACTTGTAAGAACGTGCTACGGCCACTTTTTACCGCAACTTAGTAAAAGGACTCCTAAGTCATCAGTCAGAACAAAATTAAGTCAATTTATTTTGATTTTATCAGATTGTTTATTTAGTAACTTTTTTCCATAGGCACAGCCTAGGGTAAAGTCCTTTTTTGAATAAGCTTTAAGGCCTGTGTACTAGACATTTTTCCTATAGACACAAAATGGGAAAAATCTGTTAATGCATTATAAAGACATCATGTACTGATGCATTCTATAGTATTAAATGCAAGATAGAAGAGTACCCTCAGGGAATGAAAAATGTACTAATAAATGGTTCTAAAAAGAAATTTGAAATATAAAAGGGAACCAGTTGTTCTTTAATTATAGTTACTTTCAACAGCTTTCTATTGCCAGACTGTGTTCATTGGGTCATGCAGTTGATTAACTGGAAGAAATAAGAAAAGACAGCCTATACATATTGTGATTTAATTAGTACATAACTATTAGCTATATTGACCCTGAAGAAAACTAGTTTTAGTAGGTTATGATATCTTTTTATAGCATCAAAGCAAGAAAATCAAAGATATTATAGTACACAAGATTTCAAAACTGTGCTAGTCCCTTTTTCAATCTGCATTGACCATGGTGATCTTGCAAGTTCAAGTACTACCAGGGCCACCATAGGTCAGTGGCAGCTGACAGGCAGTTGAGCTGTGTGCTTAGGAATGTGCCTTGCCCAGAACCTATAGTGAATGGAGAAAGAGAATGATAGATGCTCTTAAAACTTAAGGTGTACCCTCCCTCTGCCCACCTGCCTGCCTACTGCTCTTCAGTTTTGAGTGGCAGCCTGGCTGGCCTATTCTAACCAATTTGCCCTGGGCCCTCCTAAGTTAAGTCCTATGTACTAAAATCTTTTTTTTTTAATTTATTTTACAATTTCTCAACCTGTTGATGTAAGGCAAATATTTAGAAACTGGAGTATTGTAATTTGACTACCAGTGGTTTGGCTATTTTTATAGACATTGACTGTATTCTTTCTTTGCTGCAAAGTTACTCTTGCTGCTTTTGAAATTGATGCTATAACATCTTTAGAAAATCTCTTGCATACTATAAGACCAACCACTCACCACATGACCCTGTCCCTAGTGCCCTGATAAAAAATAAATATATTATCTGTTGAACCCATATACAAATGCAATGATTTAATTACGTTTTGAATCTAGCTCTGTTCCTAGACCTTGGAAGTAGGCTTATATTTGTTCTTGTTTGAAAGACACCACTCAAAATCACCACTCATAACTTCATCTACAAGTTATCATCCAATTTTGAATCTTCCGTTTATATCCAAAATTGTAGCAAAGATTGCTTTCTAAAAACTAAAAGAATTTATAGAGAATGTGGATGTCTTAATCCCGAATCAAGTGAGTGTAGGAGATATCCCAGCACAGAAACGGCTTTGATAGGTATCTTGATTTTTATTCGACTGTTTGGTCAAGATAGAGTAGTGTGCTCATTTCATTGGACATATTGGTCACGTTTGATCTGGTGGACTATTCACCTCTCTTAGCAAGACTAGAAGATATAGGGCTAATGAATGGTTCCACTTTTGTTTGACCATTCTTTTGTTGTTCAGTGGCAAGATTCTTGTCTGAGCCTTTTCAGCTCAATTGTGGGATACCTCAGGGCTCAATTTTGGCTCCTATTTTATTTTTATCAGTACATTGTAAGCCACTTTGAGCCGCACAGAGGATATGTCTCTAAGTGTTGCCCGGGAGGGAAAGGTTAGGACAGCCGTTGTAGTTGGTGATTCGATCATTAGGCATATAGATAGCTGGGTGGCTGGTGGATGTGAGGATCGCCTGGTGACTTGCCTGTCTGGTGCGAAGGTGGCGGACCTCACGCGTCACCTAGATAGGATTTTAGATAGTGCTGGGGAGGAGTCGGCTGTCTTGGTACATGTGGGTACCAATGACATAGGAAAATATGGGAGAGAGGTTCTGGAAGCCAAATTTAGGCTCTTAGGTATATCAATAGAAATCAAACAAAATAAAACATGGAAAAGAAAATAAGATGATACCTTTTTTATTGGACATAACTTAATACATTTCTTGATTAGCTTTCGAAGGTTGCCCTTCGTCAGATCGGAAATAAGCAAATGTGGTAGCAGATAGTATATGTAAGAGAAACATCAAAGCATTACTTTGACAGTCTGACGGTGGGAGGGTGGGGGTATGCATGGGGACATCAAAGCATTTCATTGATATTCTAACAGGATGGGTGTTGGTAAGTGAGAGGAGGGTGATAAACAGAGAAATACAACTTTATGGTTTATAATAATGGGCTAGAAAACCCAGATCCTTAAGTCCTGTCTGTTGGGTGTCAAAATATTCAATCAACACCCAACAGTCAGGACTTAATATCCAGTTTATCACCCTCCTCTCACCTACCAACACCCATCCTGTTAGAATATCAATGAAATGCTTTGATGTTTCTCTTATATATACTATCTGCTACCACATTTGCTTATTTCCGATCTGACGAAGAAGGGAACCTTTGAAAGCTAATCAAGAAATGTATTAAGTTATGTCCAATAAAAAATATCATCATCTTATTTTCTTTTCCATGTTTTATTTTGTTTGATTTCTATTGATAACCTTTAAGAGTGGACTAACACGGCTACCACACCTCTCGGCTCTTAGGTACAAAGCTCAAATCCAGATCCTCTAGGGTAGCATTTTCTGAAATGCTACCTGTTCCATTCCACGCGCAGGGCCAAAGAGACAGGCAGAGCTCTGGAGTCTCAAGGCGTGGATGAGATTATGGTGCAGGGAGGAGGGTTTTAGATTTGTTAGGAACTGGGCAACATTCTGGGGAAGGGGGGGCCTGTTCCGAAAGGATGGGCTCCACCTTAACCAGGGTGGGACCAGGTTGCTGGCATCGGCATTTAAAAAGGAGAGAGAGCAGCTTTTAAATTAGAAATGGGGGGAAGGCCGACAGTCGCTCAAAAGCGCATGGTTCGGGATAAGGTATCTTTAAGGATACCTCACAAACAGGGGTTTCTGGATAGTAAGGTTGCACAACAGACCGTGTTAGGCCAGGTGCCCTTAAATACAACTAAAGATCAGACAAAAGATGGCAAATCAATAGTGTGAAGTACTGAGCATCATGCAAATAGGAACAACAAACATACTCTGAAATGTCTATATGCAAATGCTAGGAGTCTAAGACATAAGATGGGAGAGCTGGAATATATTGCACTAAATGAAAAATTGGATATAGTAGGCATTATTGAGACCTAGTGGAAGGAGGATAACCAGTGGGACACTGTCATACCGGGGTACAAAGTATATCGTAGTGATAGGGTGGACCGGACTGGTGGAGGGGTAGCATTGTATATTAACGAGAGCCTTGACTCAGATTACAAATTCAGCAGGACACAAATCACACCTTTGAATCATTGTGGGTTGAAATTCCATGTATAAAATGGAAAAGGACCGTGATAGGAGTGTACTACCATCCACCTCGCCAGGATGAGTAGGTAGACGCAGAAATGATAAAAGAAATCAGAGAAGCAAACAAAATGGACAATGTGATAATAATGGGTGACTTCAATTATCCAAATATAGGTTGGGTAAATGTAACATCGGGACACGCTAGAGAGGTACAATTCCTTGATGAAATCAAGGACAGCTTTATGGAGCAGCTGGTGCAGGAGCCGACGAGAGAAGGAAAAATTCTAGACTTGGTCCTTAGTGGAGAGCATGATCTGGTGGGGGACGTTATGGTACTGGGGCCGCTTGATAACAGTGATCATAATATGATCAGTTTTGATATCAACCTTGAAGTAACTATACACAGGAAGTCAAATATGTTAGCGTTTAACTTTAAAAAAGGTGACTATGATAAAATGAGAAGAACGGTTTAAAAAAAACTTAGGGGGGCAACTGAGAGGGTAAAAACTACAACAGGCATGGACGCTGTTAAAAAAAATACCATCCTGGAGGCCCAGGCCAAACATATTCCGCGAATTAGAAAGGAAAGACGGAAGTCCAAAAGACAGCCGGCATGGTTGAAAAGTGAGGTGAAGGACGCTATTAGGGCTTAAAGAAACGACTTCAGAAAATGGAAGAAGGAACCGTCTGAAGATAACAAGCAGCATAAGGAGTGTCAAAGCAAATGCAAGGCGCAGATGATGAAGGCCAAGAGGGATTACGAGAAAAAGATAGCATTAGAGGCAACAAAACATAGCAAAAAATTTTTTGGTATATTAAAAGCAGGAAGCTAGCAAAAGAATCGGGCCGCTGGATGACCGAGGGGTAAAAGGGGCAATCAAGGAAGATAAAGACATTACGGAGAGATTGAATGAATTCTTTGCTTCGGTCTTCATCGAGGAAGATTTGGGTGGGATACCGGTGTCGGAAATGGCATTTCAAGTGGACGAGTCGGAGAAACTCACTGACTTCACAGTAAACCTGGAGGACGTAATGGGGCAGTTCAGCAAACTGAAGAGTAGCAAATCTCCTGGACCGGATGGTATTCATCCTATAGTACTGGTAGAACTGAAAAATGAGCTTGCAGAGCTACTGTTAGTGATATGCAATTTATCCTTAAAATCGAGCGTGGTACCGGAAGATTGGAGGGTGGCCAATGTAACGCTGATTTTTAAAAAAGGTTCCAGGGAAGATCCGGGAAATTATAGACCGGTGAATCTGACATCGGTGCCGGGGAAAATGGTAGAGGCTATTATCAAAAACAAAATTACAGAGCACATCCAAGGACGTGGATTACTGAGACCAAGTCAGCACAGCTTTTGTGTGGGGAAATCTTGCCTGACCAATTTACTTCAATTCTTTGAAGGAGTAAACAAACGTGGACAAAGGGGAGCCAGTTGATATTGTGTGAGTGAGACTAACAAGTTAGTTACTTCTTCCGTTAAAGGCTTGGTTGAAGAGCCAAGTTTTCACCTGCTTCCTGAAGTAGAGATAGTCTTGTGTTAGGCGGAGCCTTTCAGGCAGTGCATTCCAGAGTGTGGGGGCTACTCCAGAGGAGGAGCCCAGATTTGTACGCTCAAGGAGCCCTTTACCAATAATCGGGTGCTAACAACCAATTATTGCTGTTAAATTGGCACTCATTAAAATTTGCATGCACATCTGGCTGCATGCTATTCTATTAGGCATGATGCCTAACTTTACTTGCACATAATTCAAAAGGGGGTATGGCCATGGGCATATCAAGGGCCTTTTGAAACTTTGTGTACATAGTTATAGAACAGTGCCTCGGCACACCTAACATGGGCACCATCATTTACATCAGGTTTCAGCAGGCATAAACTGGGGCCTGAATTCAAGTGCAGGAATCGTCGCTAAGTGCTATTCTATAAAGGGCACACACCCTTTATAGAATAGCGACGGTTTGTTTGTTTTTTTGCCGCTTGTTTTGAGCACCATTTATAGCAAAGTGGGCTACTGTAATGGCATCCTACAGTGTCCTTGCTCTTCATGTTGGATGTTTACAAATAATTCAGAATACTGGATCTAAAACATATGATTGTGACCCCCTCCCCCACCCTTTATGACAGCTGAGCATTGGTTTCTCTTCTGTTCAAAAATCCTGTATAAACTGGCCCTTTTAACATTCAAAATTAGACAAACATGACATCCTCTTTTTCCACATGGGAGAGAAACCATTTGCATGTATAGAGTCTGGTAAAAGCTTTGGTCAGAAGGTAAACCTCACAATGCACCAGAGAATCCACACAGGAGTTGAAACCATTTACATGTCCTGGTTGTGGTAAAAGTTTTGGTTGGAAAGAAAGCCTCACATGGCATCAGAGAATCCACACAGGGATGAAACCATTTACATGTACTGAGGAGGTAAAAGCTTCAGTTGCTTTGGGACAGATAATTAGGGAATGTACATTCTTGCTGTGAAGTATGGAAAAATAGCACTCTGGTATTTAGATATATGTAATGAGACCTCCTTTTCGTCTATAGATCTGCATTCAAAGCCCAAATCTAATGATAGACAATAGACACAAGGCTCAGGTGTTATAGAAAGCTTGGCATCAGGTAGAATAGTGGAAAAGCGGCATCCTAGGAAAGCAATGGGCCTCCTTGGGGGCACTGCAGTGGACTTTATAAAATGCTGCCAGGTACACATCTCACTGTTGCTCCCTTACCTTGTCTGCTGAGCCCCCCAAACCCGACCCAAAACCCACTACCCCCAACTGTACGCCACTACCATAGCCTTTACAGGTGAAGGGAGCACCAATATGTGGGTACAGTGGGGTTCTGGTGGGTTTTGGAGGGCTCACAGTTTCCTCCACAAGTGTAACATATAGGGGGAGGTAGAAGCCTGGGTCCACCTGTCTGCAGTGCACTGCACCACTATTAGACTATTCCAGGGACCTGCATGTTATTCTAATTGACCTGATTATAACATCTGAGGCTGGCAAGTAATATTTTTAATCACAATTTTTTGGGGTGGCAGTGACCACTGGGGGGGGGGGGGAGTAAAGGGAGGTGATCCCTGATTCCCTCCGGTGGTCATCTGGTCATTTGGGGCACCTCTTGTGTGGAGTAGAAGAGTAGCCTAGTGGTTAGTGCAGCAGACTTTGATCCTGGGAAATTGGGTTCAATTCCCACTGTAGCTATTTGTTATAAAAACAGGTCTAGCTCAAAACATCTAAGTTTTAGTCTTGGACGTTTTTGTTTTGTTCCATTATGGCTGAAAGACGTCTAAGTCTTAGGAACGCCCCAAGTCCCGCCTTGAACATGCCCCTAGCATGCCCCCTTGAGATTTAGACGTCCTTCTGATGGACTTCAGAGAAAAATGTCTAGAAAGACGTTTTTAAAATACTGATTTGGACGTTTTTGTGAGATAAACATCCAAATGCAGACTTATGTCACTTTTGGACGTTTTTCTCTTTTAAAAATGAGCCTGATAGTAATCTATGGAACTTTGTAAGTCTAAGTGCTTTGAAAATGAGCCCCTTGGCCACTTAAGTGATATGCAGGATTATTAAATGAATCAGAAAGAGAGTACTGTTAAGGAAAACCAGAAAAGCTGGTTTTATGGTTAGATGAATAGAAAGGGATGCTTTTATAGATACCTCTTTTCAGAAGTAAAAAAAAAAAAAAATATATATATATATATATATATATACAGTGGTGTGCTGAGCCGCTTGTTAAATTTTGACAGCTCTTGCGAGCCAGTTGTTGTTCGGGGCGAGCCGGCTCCATTGCAGGAGGGCGCCATGCTTACCTCCCCTCCCAAACATGCCCCGCGATTGCCCTTCGCCCCCATCGTCCCCTCCCGCTCCCATCCATCTTTTTAAAATACCTCCTCGCCGTTGAAGCGCCGCATTAAAGCCCTGCTGCTGCTGCCCAAGCTTTTCCTCCGTTTGCTGTAGTTCTTCGTGTGAACTTCGTGCCCTTAGTCCCGCCTTCTGACGTATGACGTCATACGTCAGAAGGCGGGACTAAGGGCACGAACTTCTCGCGAACTGCAGCAAACAGGGAGGGAAAGCTAGAGACGGGCAGCAGGACTTTAACGCGGCGCTTCAACGGCGAGGAGGTATTTAAAAAAGATGGATGGGAGCGGGAGGGGACGATGGGGGCGAAGGGCAATCGCTGGGCATGTTTGGGGGAGGGAGGAGAATCGCTGGACATGAGATGGGAGCGGGAGGGGAGGGAGGAAAAGCATTGGACATGGATAGGGGAGGGCAGGGGAGGGAGGAAAATCGCTGGACTTGAGATGGGAGCGGGAGGGAAGGGCAGAGGAGGGAGGAGAACTGCTGGACATGGATGGGAGCAGGAGGGAAGGGGAGGGAGGAGAATCGCTGGACATGGCTGGGAGCAGGAGGGAAGGGCAGGGGAGGGAGGAGAATCGCTGGACATGGATGGGAGCAGGAGGGCAGGGGAGGGAGGAGAATCGCTGGACATGGCTGGGAGCAGGAGGGAAGGGAGGAGAATCGCTGGACATGGATGGGAGCGGGAGGGAAGGGCAGGGGAGGGAGGAGAATCGCTGGACATGGATGGGAGCAGGAGGGAAGGGCAGGGGAGGTAGGAGAATCGCTGGACATGGATGGGAGCGGGAGGGAAGGGCAGGGGAGGGAGGAGAATCGCTGGGCATGGATGGATAGAGGGGGGCAGGGGAGAGAAAACAATTGCTGGGTATGGATGGATAGAGGGAGGCAGAGGAGAGAAGACAATTGCTGGGCATGGATGGGTAGGGGGGCAGGGGAGAGAAGAGAATTGCTGGGTATGGATGGATAGAGGAGGACAGGGGAGAGAGGAGAGTTTCAGGACATGGATGGAGGGGAGGGAAGGGAGAGAGAAGAAATGCTGGACATGGAGGGAAGATAGAGGAAGGAGATTAGATGAGGGAAAAGGAAGTGAGGAGAGAAACTGCACATGGATGGAGAAAATAGGCAGAAGCTGGATCCACTGTACAGTCAAGTGTGCAGAGGACCAGAAATGAAGAAGAAAGGAGGAAAGAAAAGAAATAAATGGAAAGGAAGCCCTGGAAACGGAGTCAAGGGAACAGATAGAGAGCAGCAGAATCAGATACTGGGCCAGCATGATCAGAGAAACAAAGTCACCAGACAACAAAGGTAGAAAAAAATAATTTTATTTTCATTATAGTGTTTGGAATCAGGTGCTGAACATTAAAAGTTTATATTTATTTACTTATTTAAGGCATTTTATCCCATATTAAACATGAATTAGATTGGAACCTGGGATCATTTAATTTTTTTTTTCCTGGAGAGAGTAATGCATTGCCCCCCCCCTCCCCCGGCTATAGCCAGATCTGCAATTTGGGGGGGGGGGGGCGCAGAGGTGGATTGGGGGGGGGGGGTGCAGTGGTGGACGGGGGGCGCCGAGGTGGACCGGGGAGAGAGCCTGTTGTTAAAATTTTACCAGCACGCCACTGTATGTATATATATATATATATATATATATAGGCTTGCAGGTGGTATATGAGAAAATAAAATGTTTATATCATAGAGCAAGAGTTTTCAGCAGTACCTCCTAACCAGTTGGTATTTTAGAATATCCATAATGAGTATGAATGATCCCATTATATGCAATCTCACACATATTCATTATGGAGAGTCTAAATTCTGTAGAGAAGAAAGACAGGGGATATTATGACAGAGACCTTCAAATCCTCAAAGGTATAAATAATGCACAGGAAGCAAGTTTCTTTTCAGGGGAAGGATGCTCTAGAAAATAGCATGAGGGCCCAAGAAGGTAGGATTTGGGAGTAAAATCAGAAAATCTTTTTATGGAAGGGGTGGCAGATCCATGCAGTGTCCTCCCAGTTGAAGTGGTAGAGATCAAAGCAGCAATGGAATTCAAGGAAGTATAAAATAAGCATAGTGCTTCTCAACTGGGGGGTTTATAGCACTGCACTGGAAATATTTGGTAGGCTTAATGGGCGTATCTTATGGTCCTTATCTGTTATCAGATTCTGGGTTTTTGTTTTACATCATTACAAAAACATAAGTGCATAAGTATTGCCATACTGGGATAGACCAAAAGGTCCATCAAGCCCAGCATCCTGTTTCCAACAGTGGCCAGTCCAAGATGCAAATACCTGGCAAGAACCTGCATTCTAAGCAAGTTGTAAAGGCTTAAAAACATCAGGTAGACCAAGATACAGTATATAGGTAAAGTATGGCATAAGCATTTGAACCACTCCACAGAAATCTTCATCTAAAATTGGGCGGAGGCAGTGCACTAAACAGTTTAAAATAGACCCCACAAAGCACCTTGAATATATGTAAATGAAAAGTCAACTGAGAATCACCATCCCTAGTTATTGAACCTCCATATAAATAGAGTTAGGCACCAAAACTGGATCAAATCAATCAGAATGTACCATCAGAGCAACAGTCACCTTTTAAGTTAATTGTTAACCCATGTAGAGTCTACTCCACTCATTGCGCTTAATGTCTACTTGATGAAATTAGAAGAATAGCCAGGCTGTTCTAACAAGAAAAATTTGTGTAAAGGACCACTGTAAGGATCTTACCTTGCTGTCATTAAAGGCATCATGCTCAAGTTTAATCATAGGTACAAACTATTTTTTAATTTTTACCTGCATATGACAAATCCAATTAAGGGGTAGTAATTAAGGTGCCTTTTGCCCTTATACAGTAGCTTGACCCCTAGTGGTAATACCTTGAGGCTACTGCTAGGGGTTGCAGCCATCATTTTGAACCTGGCATTGGCAAGAGGCAACACCAACTGTGTATCGTTCCTGCCCCAAACCCACTAGACACCAGGGAGCCCTTAAAGGAGGCTGGAGGGGGGGAAATCTTAGGGAGGGGTGGTCTATTTGAGGGGGTCGCTTTTCAGGGAGGTCATGCTCAAGGGAACTATGGGAGGCTTTGCAGCTCTGTGGTCGTAGGAGGAATGAAGCTTGTGAGGTTTATCGCTAGTTGCTTTCATGTACCACAGGAGTCAGTAAACTGCACTACTGAGGTTAGCAACTCCTGTGGTAAAAGGCCACATTTTATGGCACCTTAATGACCACTCCTTTTAGTTTTCTTAGTCTTGAACTGGTACTATGCAGTACTTTTCTGTGAACATTTTTTATTTGCTTTGAATACAGAAAATGCCCATGTTATTTCTCCTTTTGTTTGGCTGCAGAGTGGTACATCGAACATTTTTAGTACCCTTCTTAATTAAAATTTTTTATTGCTTCAACCTGTGGCCTAGGTAACAATTTGTGTAGCATAGAGTTGTCAAACTTAGAAATAAGTGGTACTAAATATACCGAATTACGTTTTCCATGAATAACTGTGTTTTCAGATCTGCGTCTCCCAAGCATGGCTTCACCATTATGAACAGACTGAGTATGGAAAATCGGACGGAGCCCATCAGTAAAGACTTAGATTTTCAACTGCAGGATCCATTTTTGCTTTACAGAAATGCAAGATGTGAGTATAGAACTGTTATTTTTGTGATCTTTGTCCAGTCTCCAGGTAAATTCTTTGTGGGAATCTCCGAAGATAATCCCAGCCAGCCTCACAGAGGGAATTATAAATTATTCCCAACAGCCAGTGGCTTTATCATAGCACTTTACCAGCATCATGGAGGATGGGTGGAAAGATCTTATCTAGAGCCTAATCTCCAAGTAGTCCATTTTTGACTAATAGAAATAGCTGAGGTCCCTGTCTCAGTACAAAGCCAGGAGCAAGGATGTAATTTGCTTTCCCAAAGTACTCCATAGCAAAGACTTCCCGTCCTGTTCAGTATCTCAGTAAGTGCAACAGATGCCAGGATCCTAGATCAGATCACCAATTCCCCTCAAGTGACTTGGAGTTTGACACCATCAGGCTCATTTTTGAAAGAGAAGGATGCCCATCTTTCGACACAAATCGGAAGATGGGCGTCCTTCTCACAGGGTCATCCAAATCGGTATAATCGAAAGGCAGTTTTGGACGTCCAACTGCTTTCCGTCGCAGGGACGGCCAAAGTTCAAGGGGGCGTATCGGAGGCGTAGCAAAGGCGGGACTTGGGCTTGCCTAACACATGGACGTCCTCGACCCATAATGGAAAAAAAAGGGCGTCCCTGACGATAACTTGGACAACTTTACCTGGTCCTGTTTTTCTTATGACCAAGGCACAAAAAGGTGGCCGAAATGACCAGATGACCACCGGAGGGAATTGGGGATGACCTCCCCTTACTCCAATAACCCCCTCCCACCCTCAAAACACATCTTTAAAAATATATTTTGCCAGCCTCAGATGTCATACTCAGGTCCATCACAGCAGTATGCAGGTCCCTGGAGCAGTTTTAGTGGATGCAGTGCACTTCAGGCTGGCGGACCCAGGCCCATCCCTCTCCCTACTTGTTTGTGAAGGAATCAGCGAGCCCTCCAAACCCACCACAAACCCACTATACCCACATCTAGGTGCCCCCTTCACCCATAAGTCTATGGTAGTGGTGTACAGTTGTGGGTTTGGGTGGGCTCAGCACACAAAGTAAGGAAGCTATGTTCCTGGGAGCATTTTATGAAGTCTGCAGTGCCCCCTAGGGTGCCCGGTTGGTGTCCTGGCATGTCAGGGGGACCAGTGCACTAGAAATGCTGGCTCCTCCCACTACCAAAGGGCTTGCATTTGGTCATTTCTGATATGGGCGACCTTGGTTTCCATTATCGCCGAAAATCAGAAACGACCAAGTCTAGGGACGACCATCTCTAAGGACGACCTAAATTTCAAGATTTGGGCATCCCCAACCGTATTATCAAAACGAAAGATGGACGTCCATCTTGTTTCGATAATACGGGTTTCCCCGCCCCTTTATCAGGATGTTTTGCGAGTACATCCTCAACAAAACTTGGGCGTCCCTTTCGATTATGCCCCTCCATGTCACCTGCAGGCCATATTTCAATTACTAAACTAAAAATAAAATAATTTATCTTACCTTTGTTGTCTGGTGATTTTATCTTTCTAATTGTCTCGTTCCCTGTCTCTGGGTCTTTTTCCCTGTGCTTTAACTCTGTTTCCAGGGCCTCCTGTCTATTCACTATTTCTTTTTTTTTCTCCGAGGACAAGCAGGCTGCTTGTTCTCACGACTGGATGATGTCCATGGCAGCCCCCCTGAACGTAAATCTTCCTAACAACCAAGCTTGCCAGAGACTTCAAGCGCGCAGGCGTGGCCATATTCCTGCCCGTCGCGCGAGAGTCCCAACAGTTCTTTTCTTTCCACGGTAAGAGAGAGACTGCCGTTGGTCTTCCTCCATGTGCCCCTGAAAAGAGCCTTCGTTACACGGTCTTTTTCTGCTTTTTTTTCTTTGTGTTTTGCTCTGTGGAGCTGTTTCTTTAAAAAAAAAAAAAAAAAAAAAAAAAAGAATATCCTTATTTCCTTATTTTCTTAGTGTTTTCCCTTCTAAGTTTCCTTTCGTTCCCGTCACGGCCCTCTTAGGCCGCACATACGCGTTTCTCCTTTTTTGTGCCCTTCTTTTGGCACTATCGAGAACTTTGACTTCGCTGCCGCTATTTTTCCATCCATGACATTGAGGATTCCCAGCGGATTCAAGAATTGCGGTCGATGCAACCGGGCAATCTCAGGTACTGATCCCCACTCATGGTGTATCCAGTGCCTTGGGCCCGACCATCGCCCAGACGCGTGTAAGTTGTGTCTCCGCCTTAAAAAGCGGACACAGGCGTCAAGATTAGCTCAGCGGGACCATCTGTTTGGAGCTTTGCCCCGTTCTTTGGCGTCAACGTCGACAGCGGTATCAAGGTCGTCGTCGTCGATGTCTGCACTGGAGGTGGCATCGACATCGGGAGCGCAGGTAATGGCTGTCCGGAGACTGCCACACGCTGGGAGCAGTGAGCCATTGAGTGGGTCTCAACCTGCCTTGAAGACTCCTGCTGTGCAGGCCCACCGGGACCGACCTCTTTCGGACCCGACCCCGAGGAGGCGTGTGGATTCCACGTCCTCCTTTTCGGTACCAAGGAGTACCGATGACGTGCCTCGAACGAAGGCTAAGAAGCATCGCCATCGGTCTCCTTCTAGACACGGTACCGGGAGCTCCGGGGCGTTGAAGGATTTGGCACCCGGGAAGCGTCGACACCGGGAGGACCACTCGCCCTCCATTCAAGAGGTGTCGGTGCGTCGGTCTTCGGACAGCCCGGTACCGCCTCCTCATCCCTTGCAGATTCTGCCTTCGGCTCCTGCACCGGCCCCACAGCCTTTTCCGGCAGAGACTCTGGACAAGCGCCTCCGAGCCATTCTCCCAGGTCTCCTGGAAAGCCTGCTGCGTCAGTCTGTTCCAGTTCCGGGGGTGCTTGTGCCCTCAGTACCGTTGATGGAAGTGGCGGCTGGCTCTGGGCCTGTGGTGCGGTCTTCGACGCTGGTACCGCTTGTGGTGTCGGTATCGGCTGCCACCCAGGTCACAGCTCATAGTGTTCGAGCCATGGCGGCGTCAGTGGCCCACTTGAAGTCAGCCACTATAGAAGAGATTTGCAAGGCTGCGATGTGGTCTTCAATCCACACATTCACATCTCATTTCTGCCTTCAGCAGGATACCCGACACGACAGTCGGTTTGGGCAGTTGGTGCTGCAGAATCTGTTTGGGGTTTAGAATCCAACTCCACCCCCCTAGGCCCATTTTTGTTCTGTTCCAGGCTGCCCTCTGTTAGATGTTTCTTCGTAGGTCAGTCCTTATGTCCTCGCTGTTGCGAGGCCCAATTGACCTTTCTTTGTTGTTTTGAGTGAGCCTGGGGGCTAGGGATACCCCAGTCACGAGAACAAGCAGCCTGCTTGTCCTCAGAGAAAATGAAGGTACATACCTGTAGTAGGTATTCTCCAAGGACAGCAGGTTGATCTCACATACCTGCCCGCCTCCCCTTTGGAGTTGTCTTTGTCCTTGTTTGCTTTGATATCGAACTGTCGGGACTCTTGCGCGACGGGCGGGAAGATGGCTGTGCATGCGCGGTGCTCACGCCTGCGCGCGCTTGAAGGCTCTAGCAAGCTTTGTTGCTAGGAAGATTTCCGTTCGGGGGGGGGGGGGGGGGGCTGCTGTGGACATCAGCCAGTCGTGAGAACAATCAGCCTGCTGTCCTCGGAGAATACCTGCTACAGGTATGTATCTTCATTTTTTCTCCTTTATTTCTTGCCCTATATCTATCTTTCACATTCATCTGTCTTCTATTTTTCTTCCTCCTCCTCAAGTCTGTCTAGTTTCCATCTCTTTCCTTCTCTTCCCCTCCGCCTCCTTTCTTGTTCCCTTGTTATAATGCCTTTGTATCGCTCCATGGTGCGACTGCACCTCGAATATTGTGTTCAATTCTGGTCGCCGACATCTCAAAAAAGATATAGTGGAATTAGAAAAGGTGCAGAGAAGGGCGACGAACATGATAAAGGGGATGGGACGACTTCCCTATGAGGAAAGGCTAAAGCGGCTAGGACTGTTTACCTTGGAGAAAAGGCGACTGAGGGGGGAGATATGATAGAGGTCTATAAAATGAGTGGAGTTGAACGGGTAGATGTGAGGCGTCTGTTTACGCTTTCCAAAAATACTAGGACTAGGGGGCATGCGATGAATCTACAATGTAGTAAATTTTAAAATGAATCAGACAGAATTTTTCTTCACTCAACTTGTAATTGGTGAACTAATCAGAAATAATGTATTTATAGAAATACTGTTGCAATTAAGTTAGTGACCACAAATTTCGACTAGAATTTCTGTACATCTTTTTTCCCTTTACATGAAGCTCTTGATATTTATGATGAGATGCATAGTTTTTGAGTATAAGATGGACATCTCTTTTAAATGAAAATTGCTTCTAAAGGCCGCACCAAGTTTATGGCAGTAATAGCAATACATTTCATGATGCCTTGTAGATCTTGCTTTTGCTTGCTAAGTCCAGAGAGGAAACATGGTCTTAAGGGTTTTTTGAGGCTGCAGGATTGCAAGATTCTTGTCTCCATGAGAGAGAGCACAAATTTACAGTTGCCATGGAAACAGCTGGGCATGCATTTCTGCCCTTGTTGGGAATTTTACTTTGCTCTAAGTATCTACTGCCTGTTTTCCCAGCTATGTTGCTGTTGATAAGCCTGTTTGTGTTTTGGCACTGCTTTGACTTTGCTTCAGTGGTAGCTAGCTCTATGAGAGAATCTCAGACTGGGGATTAAGGCAAAATACAGAATGGGTGAGGAGTAAAAGGCTGTTACTAAAGGAGGCCAGAAGTGAGGGGAGGCAGCTGTGAGCTATGACTGAAAAGCCACAATGACAGCCTTCTAGGCTTCGATGAGAGGCGCTGTGATTCTCATATGAGAGAGGTGAACTGAACTAGCATGCAAGATTAATGGGACAAAAAATAGATGGGGAAAAGTGGAGGGGAAGACCAAGTGAGAGAAAGGAGTGAAGAAAAGAGAAATAAAATTCTCCATTAACAGAAAAGCTGGCTCCAACCAAGGATCAGTCTTCTATGGGAGTCAGATTTTAGACATGCCTAAAGTTGACATTTCATCTGCAATATGAGAGAGTTGTTGGTATTGAATACCTGCTAGAAACATCCTAAAAATTACAAGCTCCACGGTAAGATTTTTTTGTCCATGCTGTTATATATGAAAGTTGCAAATCAAACTCCATAGAGCCTGAAATAAAAGGAATATTCTTTAGTGTCTTCTAGTTTTGGTTTAAAGTGCAATGCAAGTTGAATAAGGAATCCCTCTGTTTTCCTCAGGCAAGTGTACTTTTATTTTGTTTTGTTTGCACTGTTTATGTAAGACAGTTATAGTGATATTTTATTAAAGGTCATCAAGAAGGGGGACAATTGAGTCTAAGATTCTTTTGTTTGAGGATAACATATTACTCTCCCTTACAAATCCTCTTGTTTCCTTTCCAGTAGTGTCTGCCCTACTGCTTTCTAGAGCTGGACCGCTGGGAGGGACTAACGATATCTTGGTTAGGACATATCACAGTGGTCAAGATGATCTTGCTACCTAAATTATTGTATCTATTCATGGCGCTCCCTATCACTATGCCAGATAAATTTTTGGGGGGTCTACAGAATAGAATCTTTTCTTTCATCTGAAAAAAGACCGCCTCGTGTGCGGAGATCAGTGATGTATCAAACGAGAGCCCAGGGGGGAATGGGTGTCCCCTCTCTTTCAGAGTATTATCGTGTGGCACATCTTCGCATTTTAGCAGAGTGGATGCAGGGGGGGGCGACAAAATTTGAAAAGCTTGGGAACAGAGTTGGCTTCCATCATATCCATTGAGAGCTGTCCCATGGCTCCTGACCATATACTGCGCGGTGTTATTAAGGAGAACCCTTATTTTATCATCCTCACTTTAATATTCCCTTATCTCTTGTTTGTCCTGTTTGTCTGTCCTAATTAGATTGTAAGCTCTGTCGAGCAGGGACTGTCTATTCATGTTAAAGTGTACAGCGCTGCATATGTCTAGTAGCGCTTTAGAAATAAGTAGTAGTAGTAGGTCCTGCAGTTACTCCAGGGGCCTTTCGCAATCTGGAGGGCAGTTAGGGGGAAATTCTTTCCCAATAGGCTTTATTTCCTACATACGAACATTCGGTACGCTCCACAGTTTGCTCTGGGAGTTCTAGATCCCTGTTACTGGGTATGAAAACGACTAGGATTGATCGCGTTGGGGCATATCTGGGAGGAGGGGGAGCTGATTCTTTTCTAGATCTATGGGAGGAATACGGGCTTCCAGCATCCAACATTTTTGTATCATCAAGTGCGGGATTTAATCATTAATATTTATTATTATTTATTGCATTTATCCCACATTTTCCCACCTATTTGCAGGCTCAATGTGGCTTACAGAGTTTTGTTATGGTATAATCAATCCAGGAAATCAGATACAATTGGTAATGTGCAAAGATTAAGTAAGGGAAGAAAGAAGGAAGGTGTTAGTCAAGGTTTTGTAAGGTTATGGGTTATCTTTGTAGGCCTTGTTGAAGAGATATGTCTTCAGAGATTTGCGAAAGTTAGTTATTTCGCTGATAGTTTTCAGGGCTGTAGTAGTGCATTCCACAACTGCATGCTCATGTAATCATCAGAAGAGCACAAAGGGAGTTGGGGATGGTGGAATCCCAATTGGAGTTGGCGATGGTGGGAGGTGGTGGTAGAGGCGGGATTTCCCGATTTTTATATAGAGCCCTCCTTTCCTATACAAAACTTATGTATTATCTTCTTAAATGGGAATCCATGTGAGTTCCGCAAATCCCTGAAGACCTACCTCTTTAATAAAGCCTACCACAAGAACCCTTAACTAACTACAACACAACACCTAACCAAAATGGCGCAGAAAGTATTTTTCATTAACGACTTGTCCAAATTCTCCTGTATTTCTTTACCTCTTTGTAACACCAATTGTTTTCTCTAACCTGATATGGTGTTGCTATAACAGGTCTCTGTAAGCCACATTGAGCTTGCAAATAGGTGGGAAAATGTGGGATACAAGTGCAATAAATAAATTCTGGGGGTCTCATATGAATTCTCACAGTGGGAACGAGTATTCAAATCACTTCTTATGGTGTCTATATCAAGTGCTCTGATGGAAAATGGGTACAAAATTTTATATAGCTGATGGTATACTCCTAAGCGTTTGGCTACTATATTTCAATCAGGTTCCCCATTGTGCTGGTGTCAGTGTGGCATGGTGGGAGACGTGCCACATTTGGTGATCGTGCCCTCAGGCACAAGAATTCTGGACTATCTTCTACCTCATAAAGACTTCATACCTCCTAAAACCGGAACACTGTCTTTTGCATTTCAAGCCGCATGGTGTGAAGAGGAACACACATCAACTGATCTCACGTGTGTTAGCGGCAAGCAAGCTGACACTGGCTGCGGCTTGGAAGAAACCCACTTTACCAGCACTAAGGACAGTTCTACGTAAGCTAGATTTAATGTCTAAATTAACAGCTCTGCGTAATGGACACATATTGGCCTATTCTCGCATTTGGGACCCCTATGTGAAATGGTCTCATCCGGACTCTTGCTCATTCTGTAAGGGCATACTGGGGGGGGGGGGGGGGGTTCTGTGCAGTAGGAAAAGGGGGGGGGGGTTCATGGTTATGTGGACGGATGAATATTATAACGCTGCATAACAATTGTTGGCTGTTCAGTGATTTTCTCGATGACTGTTGTATAAAAATCTGCTGTATGTTGAAGCTTTAATAAAAAGTTGAAGAAAAAAAAAAAAAAGGTCATTAAGAGAGGTTTGACCTTTAAATGGGAGGATTGCCCCAGCCTACAACCCTCCCCCAATCCTTGACAAAGAAGAAAAAAGGGGGCCCGAGAACCTTGGCATCGCACTCCTTGTAGCATCCCCATCAGACCTACAAAATTTAGGACTCAGAGTCGGAAAAATCCCCTACACCTCATACCCAAAAACATTTCCGAAAGTAATAAAAAAGCAAGTTGCATCAGAATCCCTTAAACCTTCCCTTCCTCTTTTTCACCCTACCAAATATCCTGCTAGCCCCCCTAAGAGGCTGTTCTCAACCATACCTACAGTACTTGGCATGGACTACAAAGTAGAGGCCACCATGAGATTACTCCCCTCCAACCCATCCTCTAAAGGGGACCCCTCCACCAAAATGAACACCTATGCCCATTTTCTCCCCCCACCCCCCAATAAAGAGAAAAATAAAACACCCTTTAATCCCATCAGGCAATCATAAAATTCTAAAAGTTAGATAATAAAATCCTTGGGTGATATCCCCAAAGATGTCATATTCTGGTTTGATCTGCTATGTTGTCAAAGATGCCCAGACACCAGGATTGCGAGGCATTATATAGACCCTTATGTTAAATGATCATCCTGTAAATATAACTCTTCATCTGTCAAAGAAGCGCTAATCAGAGAAATCTGAGGCTGTAGATAACAACACCACTAAGTCCAGGTTCAAGTGCAGTGTATTGTATATCCTGAGTGCCAGGAAATAATATTAAGGGTGCAATAAGAAGAGATTATAGCTCATTAGAGTTCCTAAAGCTAGTCTGTTGGGCCAAAATCCTCACTGTCCCCTCCCCACCAAAAAAAAAACCAAACAAAAACACACTGCTCTGCAGTCTCCTCGTGTCTTCTCAGTAAAGAAGTATGAAAGTTGGAAGGCAGGAAAATCAAATCCATGGTAGTATCTCCCAGAGTAGCAGTCTCAAGCTCGGTCTGCATTGTGTTACAAGATATCCAGACACCAGGAATGCAGTGTATTGTAGATCCCCTATCCTGCCAACTCCATCCTCCGCCAGTCATAGGAAGGCAAATCAAGGAGGTCCAAGTCTACATCCAGCAACACCTACTGAGTTCGAGTGCGTTGCAATGTATATCCTGAGAAAGCCAAGAAAACTCTCCTGGAATACGGGAAGGAGAGGCTGCAGGGCATTATAGATTCTCCGGTTGATCCCTTTTCTCTAAATCAATACCATCCTCTGAGATGTAGGAAAAAAAAAAAGAAGGGAAGAGGGGAAACTATGAGCAATGCCCTATCTGTTATTCCAGGGTAGGAGGTCCGGTACTCCAAACCGTTAACACTACTATTTGACTTAAATTAAGGCAGAGTCTATTGAAAATATGATGTTCGCACACTCCTGTCCCCCATCACCCAGAGGGGTCCCATGTGAGAGATGCCAGTTGTTTCAAAAAGTCATTTGTGACCTTTGGTGGGTTTGCCATCTATAAAGACTTATAGATGTGCTAGGTACAAGAGGGCAAACTGGATGTGGCATTGATGTAAGTCCGATCATATGGGTGCATAAGCCTTTCTCATAAAGAGACCCTGGAAGAAAAATCCTAAAAACATAATAGTCTTATTTTCATATGTAAGAGGGCCTCGGGATCTTATAGCCCGCAACACTTCAGTCTTGTGCACATAATCTAGCAATTTAAATATTACTACCCTGGGTCTGGTCTCTGATTGCCATCTGGAGGCCAGCCTGTGCGCTCTTTCTATCCGCAGAGGGCCTGCTTCGGAACGAAGCTGCAGTGAGTTAACAAGCTATGTTTCCAGAAATCCTTGCAGCTCTTTCTCACTCCGGTAAGCCATCTAGTCTGAGATTACCTCTTCGGGATCTATTTTCAATATCGTCTAGCTTATTCTCCAACTCCGCCATCTTTGATTGCAATGAAGCATTTGCTGTGTGCATCTGCTGCACGCGGTCTTCTAGGTCAGATACTCGCTGGCAATAGGCAGAGAACTCCCCTCGTAATGATTCCATCCGCCCATCCAGAATGTCCAGTTTTATCTGTGACATTTTGAAACTTTCTGTCTATAGCCTGTGTCACCTCCGAAACTATTTCTGCCACCCAGGCCGAGCTCACTGACGCGACAATCAGTATTCGCCATCTTGCTCACCTCCGGTCGTGGTTTCTCTTGCTGCTTTCTTTGAGATTTAGATGCCATATAGCCTTCCAACGCTCAGCCTCTGACAGTCCAATCTTCCTGTTTACTCCTCCAGCCAATCGTGGAATCGGATCGCTCAGATGATTTGGTTTGTGGGGAGCTCGGGGATTGAGGTCCGGGAGCTCCTCTCACTTATGTCCGCTCACCAGCGCAACATCATGTGACCTGCGAGGGATTGATTTAAAGGGACTACCTTTTCACACCCTTAACAATGGAAATGGAGCTTTCTCCCCTATATCTGATCCATACTTGCTACATGCTAAACTTTTCAACCTGAATTCCACAATCTATATCCATGTGTTATGGACGTATATGCAAACTGTATGCCAAAATTTATGCAGAGACATAGGAAGAAGTCATTTTACTTCTCCATTATTGCCTATAGTCAGCGATAGAGATTTTCAGCCTGGGATGGATAGTGCGATTTTTTATTTTTTTTTTATTTTTATTTTTTTTTTAATGCTTGGTACAGAAAAGGTATGGGTGGGAGATGTAATGAATCCAGAGGGAGAGGTGTTGACTTCAAAGGAAGTACAATCTCTGTATGATTTTAACATGTATAATAGACACTTTGGTTTCTTACAATTGCAACACTATATTTATAGTCTTAGGGGCTTGCATCTGGTTTGCAGCCAGAGCCAAAATACTTAGAGGCATGTATGTAATTGATGAGAAATAAATCTCCCAAATTGGGTCATTATTTTGCTTATATTTCTGATTTGTTCCTGGAGTGGACCTGGAAGGTGTTGCATGGAATTGGAGTCTAGACCTTAGGTACAAGATTCAGTCTGATTTGATCATGGTATTATTGGTAATATTTCCGGAGTATCTTAAATTTGTTACACTGAGAACAAGAATATAAATTTATTCTTAGGACTTGTATAGCACTGTGGAGAGCATATAAAGCAGCAGTGTCTCCTGATGGGAAGTGCCCAAAATGTGGAGAGAAGAAGGCTACATTGAGTCATATGCTTTGTGTTAAAATTCAGAGCTTTTGGATTAAAATTAACACCCAATTGCAGGAATGTTTTAACTGTTACCTCTTCAACCTACATATTTCTTATCTCAAGGGGAGATTGCTTACTTTCAATGTCAGACAGTCATAAAAATCTATTTGTAAAAGCATTGCTATTGGCCAGGAAGGTGACTTTGACCTGCTTAAGGGTCCAGTTGACACTACAGATTCTGCACTGGAAAGCCCAGCACTTATGTCTGACCTTGCCTTGATAGAAAGAAAAGCAGCAGGGAATGGAGACAGAGAGCAGATTTTTGGTGGACACTAAATCACCCCTACCCCTGACTCAAAATTTAAAAGAAATAGTAAGTACCTGAGCTGTCAGGGATCCTCAAGACCTGCCAGCTGAAGATCTTCCCGAAGGCGCCAGAAAAATCTGTGCTGAGCTCAACTGTCAGCGGCTGCTTTCTAAGCTGCCGATGCTGGCACCCTTGTTCATACTCTGTACCAGCATTGACCACTCGGGAAGCAGCTGCCAAACTGAGCACAGGTTTTTCTGGTGCCTTCAGGGATATCTTGGGATCCCCACCAGCTACCACAGCAGTGTGCTGCTGTTGGGTGAACCTGTACCCACCTAGGCCCACCTGTGATTACACTGCTGAGAGACACTAATAGATGGAATGTTTTTAAGTCAATTTGGGAATCCTGCTGGGGAACTGTACCTCATAGGGAACAAAGCTTATTATGTAACTGCTAGAAGGTTACTGCTTCCCTGGATGCACTGTTTATAGATACTGCCATCTTTTTCATCATTTTCTAAAGAGAGAAGCCCCGGGACTTTAGTTTACTCTGAAACTTAAATTTCTTGTTTAACACCCTTTCTACCACCTTTCTGTGATATGAGAGGGTCTCTTGATAGTGAGAGTCATCTCAAAGCTATAATAATTTATAACTTTAATCAGACTGCTACAGGTTTTTTTCCATACATTTTTTATATTATTATTTTCATCTTGGGAGGATGGGGAAAGGGAGGGAGGTGGGGTTTTCTTCTGACTAAATGGGTATACCTGTCAGTGGATTTCTTTTTACTGTTCTCATGTTTGCCTTGAACAGATGGTGCTCAGACAAGAGAACTGCAAACCTCTTTATACAGTTTGTTTTTCATTATGTTCATATACTATATGTTCTGGTTATACCTAATAAATAGAAGTTAGAAAAAAATTACACCAAGCTGATATGGAGGCCTCATATTAACATCCCTGGGAGTTCTTCAGTGAAGGTCCATAGGGATCTGATTTGTCCTCTTTGTTAAATGTATATATTAAACCACTGTCAAATCCAATTAGTTTGATTTGGGGTTTTTTTGTGTAGATTATCTACAGATCTTTTGTGAACTGGATGTATGTCGAACAGAGATTTTGTTCTCTGATGGACTGTCTAATATTTGTTCAGAAGTGACAGACAATAAGTTATATCTAAATTGGAGTAAATCCAAGCTATTTACAAAATGTAGCTTGAATTTTCAGCCAAGCAATTCTGACATTGGATGGGTTACAGTAAGGTCAGAAGTGAAGGTACTGTGACTGTTTCTTGATTGTGAGTTGTTTAATGGTAGCCCAGATTGTTAATCTTATGAAAGTTTCTGGCAATTAAAATTAATTCATGATCTGCGTTTGTAATTCATACAGTTAGTCTTTTATTACTGTAATGCCCAGACATAGTTCAAAGAGGCAGTTATTTGTTTCAGTATATTCAAAGTATGTTTACCTTTGTTTACAGTTCAGTGATTCCCATGAATGGGATGCAAATATACCGAGCTATAATCTATTTAGGAAGATTAGAGATGGTAGAAAAGGTAGAGTAGCAACTCTGTATATGGGAAACAATATCAAAGTGACTGAAATGCAGGTGGCATGGGGAAAGGAAGAAATGATATGGATCGCCTTGAAAAGAGAAGTTGAAACCTCTGTCCATATGGGTGTTGTCTACGGATCTCCACCACAATCAGAGCAACTTGATAAAGATCTGGATGCAGATACCCAAAAGTTGAAAAAGAAAAGAGGTACTGTTGCTGGGAGATTTTAGCCTGCCTGATGCCAATTAGAAAGTTCATATGCGAAATCTGGAAGAAGTAGAGAGATGGATGCCTTTCAAAGTGCTCTGCTCAGACAAATGGTGACAGAACCCATGCAGGAAGGAGCAATGCTAGATCTGGTGCTCACAAATGGGAAAAGTAGTGCAGTAGTGATCATCAAACAGTATGGTTTGATATAACAGTTAAAGTGGTGGGCAGGCACTCAAAACTCAAAGTCCTAGATTTCAAAAACACTGACTGTTAGATTGTAAGCTCTCTTGAGCAGGGACTGTCCCTCCCCGTGTTTAAACTTGTACAGCGCTGCGTAACCCTGGCAGCGCTATAGAAATGCTTAGTAGTAGTACTAAGTAGTAAAATGGGGGAATACCTGAAGACAGAGCTGACGGGATAGGAGGACATACGTTTATATTTGTTCCACATTGATATATTGCCTTTCTGTAGGTACTGTCAAAGTGGTTTACATATATTTTTTTCAGGTACTTTTCATTCACAAAAAGTGGAAAGACAGTGGGCCAGGCTGAAAGGAGCTATAAAAATGGCTTCTGACTTTACATGAGGAGAGTAAATAAAAGCAAGAGAAAAAGAAAACCAATATGGTTCTCCAAACAGCTGAACAAATAAAGGCAAGAGAGTTGGCATTCATGAAATACAGAAAAACTCAAGAAGAGGAACACAGAAAGGAATACCATATGAAACTGAAAGAAGCCAAGGGAGATATATGTCTGGCGAAATCACAAGCAGAAGAACAAATGGCTAGAAATATAAGGAGGGAAAACAAGAATTTTTTTTCAGGTATATAGTAAAAAGAGGAAGGCTAAAAATGGAATTGAAACTGAAAGATGCTGTGAATCATATTGTGGAGAATGATGAAAAAGTGAACGTGCTAAATAAATATTCCATGTTCACAGAAGAAAATCCTGGAGAAGGACCACGATCAGCTGGCAAAGGCAGATATGAGAATGGAGTGGATATCTCACTCTTCCCTGAAGAAGTTGTCTATGAACAACTTGAAAAACTGAAGGTGGACAAAGCCATGGGACCAGACGGGATTCATCCCAGGATATTGAGTGGTGGATCCTCTTAAAGATTTGTTTACTAAATCCTTGGAGAGACGGGAGAGGTTCTGTGGGATTGGAGACTAATAGATGCGGACTCTCTTCACAAAAGTGGTGACAGAGAAGAATCTGGAAACTATAGGCCAGTAGGCCTAACTTTGGTTATTTGCAAACAGTGCTGAAGGAAAGGATAGTGAGTTTTCTGGAATCCAGTGGATTACAAGATCTGAGGCAACATGCTTTTACCAAAGGTAAATCGTGCTAAACAAATCTGATTAAATTCTTTAACTGGGCGACCAGAGAACTGGGTCGAGGACATGTGCTAGATGTAATCTACTTAGATTTCAGCAAAGCCTTTGACACGGTTCCTCATAGGATGCTCTTGAATAAACTTGACAGGCTGAAGTTAGGACCCAGAGCGGTGAACTGGATTAGAAACTGGTTGACAGACACCAGAGGGTGGTGGTTAATGAAATTCACTTGGAGGAAGGAAATGTGAGTAGTGGAGTGCTTTAAGGATTGGTGCTGGAGCTGATTCTGTTCAATATATTTGTAAGAAACATTGCCAAAGGATTAGAAGGTACGATTTGCCTTTTTCAGATGATACAAAGATTTGTAACACAGTTGACACCCTGGAGAGAGTGGAAAACATGGAAAAAGGATCTGCAAAAGTTAGAAAATGGTCTGTTTGGCAATTAAAATTCAATTATACTACCACAGGGGCAAAAAACTATAACCGGAGTACAAACATTACCAAAGTACAAATCATTAAAGTACTCCTCACAAATGTATAATTCTTTTAAAATTTTATTTATGTATACATGTGCCCACTTATTCTTACCACCACAAAAGTTACCCCAGAACTCCTTTCATACTAGCCCAACAGATGCTCACAATCACTCACTATTTCAGTATACACCCATTCAATCATACCATTTATAATAATCCAACAGTGCTACAAATTGTCAATATATCCAGAGTCAGAATCCAATCAGATATAGTCACTTGGATCAATTTAGAGCAAAGCAAGACTCTATAAGCTATGTCTCAAAACAGTTATCCATGTCCTCTGTATAGCGATGTCCATAATACTTCAAATGTGGCAAACGGTGTAATGAAATATTGAGTAGAAGTACTTTACATTCCTTTCTCCAGTTGAATGGCTGCTCGTTAACCAAACCGCAGCGTCGGGCGAGGTAAAGGCTACTGGAGGAACCATTAAAGTTCGTTCAACAACTTTTTCTTAACTCCTCATGGTCCTCAATGCGAGACCGCATTTCGGCATATCCTTCATCAGGAGAACCAAATCACACACTCTGTGAATAAACATATACCAATCTCTAACCTAAGCACTTCATAGTTTATAAACTTGCTTTTATACAATATTAATCACTTTTAAATATCATTGCTGCTTACCATCAAAACTGCTTTCCAAGACTGGGTTACTGGATGTTACATCAGAATGTTATAACGTGCTTTACTAAGTACGATTTAAATAGCCATAAGTGCACCGCCCCTTTATTTATTACATTTGTACCCCGCTCTTTCCCACATACAGCAGGTCCAGGTCCCTTTATTGACGTCATCTCTGAAACATTTAAAAGATTTGCCAAATCCCACTGCAAACTAGACACATGCCCAAACAACCTCATAAAATCAGCCCCTCAACAATTCATAATAGACCTAACGAACCACGTAAACTTCATGCTACAAAACGGACTTTTCCCTAAAGAAAAAGGAAAATTTTTACTCACCCCAATACCCAAAGATACAAATAAAAGCGCAAGCGAAATAACCAATTACAGACCAGTAGCATCCATACCACTTATAACCAAAATAACCGAAGGGACAGGAGAGGTATGATAACACACATTTAAATACTTGAAAGGTGTTAATATAGAAACAAATCTTTTTCAGAGAAAGGAAAACGGTAAACTAGAGGATACGAATTAATGTTGCGGGATGGTGGACTTAGGAGTAATGTCAGGAAATTCTTTTTTATGGAGAGGGTGGTTAATGCCTGGAATGCCCTCCCTATTGAGGTGGTGCAGACAAAAACAGTCATGGAATTCAAAAAGGCATGGGACAAACACAGAGAAAATGAATAGTATAAAAAACAACACTTAAATGACTGTGTGTGTGTTGTGTTGAGTGGTGCTTAGAGGTGACTCCAGCTGTAAAGAACTGAGGCCGGTGCTTGGCAGACTTTTTCTGTGTCCTGTATATGGCTATACGGTTGAGGATGGGCTGGAGAGGGCTTCAACTGATGCAGATGCAGCTCTTATTCTACATAATATTTGTCCAGAGTTGTGGTTGATCTCAGTGGTATCTACATTATATGGTGATGAATCTGTAGGGGACTATTTAGTTCCCTCTGTAGAATGTCTTGCCAAAGGTTGATTGCCTTTGGAAGTCTGTACTCCCTGTGGATATCTCGGTGGAGGTAGAAGTACAGCATTCTGTCAAGGATGGTGAAGATCACTGAAACAACGTCCAATTAGTGTCATCAGTTGGTTTGGAGAAGTTGTTTAAGCTGGTTAAGAAAACTTTTACAATGCTGGACAACTTTATAAATATTAGAACAAAGCAAAATAAAGTATGACTTTTATTACTTATAACAATCTATATACAATTCTGAAGTTGTTCCATAGCCAAACTTCTTTTTTCTAGTTTTTATGATTTGGCATAATGAACACACATTTATATCCAACACAAGCATGGTATTAATGAAACACAATTATGTGAAAGATTGCTTTTTCTCGAGGTGCCACTAGAATTAAACATGGGTTAGGAATTGCAAATTAAAAGAAATTTGGATTTTTTTTCCAAGAAATGTTTGATTTGTATACTTAATACTGAATTTATTTCTGTAGACAAAGTATTTGTTTAGCTAATGACTTTTGAAGCAAAGAGATACTTCAGTGGGTGTGACTGATACTTTTATTCCAATATTTGCTTATTATGGTGCAGAGATTAAGCAAATATCTACTCCAGACACAACGTTCAGTATTTTGGGATCATAACACAATGTTCAGTATTTTTTTTTGGAGGGGGATTATAATTGTGTTGATAAAAACCAAATGACTTGTATGAAAAACCTGCTTTTCTATAAATGTTCTCTTGTAAGCTTCCTGCAACTCTCCTACTGCAGAATGTACTCCAGGGTCACTTTATAAGCACATGCTGCAGCTGTTCCATTGACAGTCGTTATGAGACACACACAGCCTAACACGAAGGGCCTTATTGAATAATTTTTTCCTCCAGAGGCACAGAATGGAAGAAAGTCCTTTTTGAATAAACTCATAGGGCTTCAGAATGAGGACTGTACTGAAGTCCGACTGAAACAAAACAGATAAGATCACAGAGCAGAAACAGAGGGAGGTGGTCACTAGATTACAGCATCTATAGGTTCCAGTTCTGCACTTGAGCACCCCCAGTATGGAGTAGTCTCCTTCCCTGATCTGAATTTAGCACCTCAAGTCATTTTGAAAAGTTGGCTTCTGTAACATTTGCAACCTGGGGGACAGATGAAGCAAGCCTCACGGTAGAGTTGCAGTTCGTTTTACCACAGAATATAGAAAAAAAAAAAAAAGACAGCATGCTATAATCAATGAGTACGCAAATTTACTGCCGTGTTAAAATCGCAGCAGTAATGTGCAACTCATTGATAAATATCACCTTTTCTGTCAGTGCCTGAGCAATGATTAGCTCAGGGACTGAGAGGAAGGGTGATGACAAAAAAAAAAAAGAAAGCTGCCTGGAGGCAAGCCCTTCCTGTCCCAACCCCCGTAGAAAATGGTTTTAGTGGCACCCCCTCCCCCTGCTATGACTGTCCACCACTCTCCTCCTCCCCACCTCCCTGTCCCGAGCCCTGAACCAAATCCCTGGTGTCTAGTGGCACCCCCCTCCCTCACTCCCCTACCTGGATTCAATTAAATATAACTAAAATATCCTCCCCCTCTAACCCATCCCCCGAAAACTTCTTTCATTACTTTCATTATCCATTACCTGGGGATTTTTTTTTCCCTATAGCTTCCACCAATTTACTTTTAATCTAGTTATTGTAGCAGCAGTTCTATGCCAGGAGTCGGCCATAGAAATTCTTCTAGAACAGTGGTTCTCAACCTTTCTTCTGTTGCAACACACCTGACCAGTGTTCATCTGTGAGATGCACTGAGTACTACAATTTGTGACTGAACAAAAAGAAGCCTAAATATAATTTTATTGTTAGGTAATAGAAAAACAAATAAAATAAACTAAGATTCTTTTTTATTGGTCTACCAATATATTTTTTTATTAGCTTTTGTAGGCAATACCTTCTTTAGGTTAGAAATGAGCAAATGAACTCATGGTTAAAAATTATTCAAGAGAAATGTAAAATATTCTTAACATAATTTGCTTTATTTTTTAATGAACTGTTATTAAAATTAGTTATGTTTATTTTATTATGGAAGTTGTATATCCACGTACTTCATCAGTGAAAAATCGAATTGATGCTATGCAGTTTTTCAGTGTGGAGTTGGACAGCAGATACATTTCATATCGAATTTGCTATAACAGCAAGAAAGCTAGAATGTTTCCCTTTACAGCTTGCCACACAAAAAAATATATATTTTCAAATTTTGGGGTCACCTCAGTGCCAGCAACACAAAATCCCTCCTCTACAAGATATTTTGAAATAACACAAAACCTTAAGCTACTCAAACTATATAGCAAATAGAAATGGTAGAGATCATGTGCACGGAGGGACAAACTAGACCCCCGCATTACTGGACCAACAATGGTGATGAAAGCTTTAAGGAAGAGTACAGAATGCAGAATTTCTAGCCCAGTCTGGTGGCAATAGTGATTACAGTGGTAGTTACTGTTGGAGAGGGGGAAATCAGACCTGTAACATTTCCAGTTCATGCTAACCGCAGCAGTGGCCATTGGGTGTATTGAGGAAGCAAAATAGTGATTGGTCATGGGGATATCAAGTACTTGATTCCCTGGCTGTCTGCTTTCCCAAGCCTGCACCCACACATGGATAGGAATGCATGGGCTTGTTGTCTAGCCAAAGTTTTGGTGACATGCCTCCCAGCACTTCAGTGTGTCCCAACTCGCTGGTTGAGAACCACTGTAGTAGAACCTTGCAATTATGGGTCATCAATCCAGTTACTAGATGTCACCATTGCAGAATGGGTAACCAAACCACCACCACCGCAAAGGTGACCCATGAAGCAGAAAATCTGAGCTGGGGATCGGTGCAGATCAGAGCCACTTTGCCTTTGTGCTGGCCTGAGATTTGGTTCCAGTTTAGCTGGAAACCCAAAAGAACAAGAGACTACTACTAGACCCCTAAAACAAAGACATCCATTTATTGATCCTGTATTGTGAGTTTTTGAGAAGCTAATAGGCATAGTGTATGCTTTATAATTCCCTATTCCAAATCTGGGTGGATTTTCTTACACCATCTGCGATGTGATATATAAGTCGTGTGTACAGGAAATCTAATTTAGAAGGTATTAGTAAATAGGTCTACAGAAGCCCACTTGCAAAGTTGATGAGATGTCTCTACAGAGAATTAGGGTTCTTGGAATAATTATTGTAGGGTTAATAGAGGTCCTAGAACTTGACTTGCAAATGCCATGAGTTACTGTACTCTGACAAAAGACAGTATACATTTTAAAATAGACCTGCTTTCTCTATGCTGGGTAATCATTTTTAGTAAAAGCATTAGCATGATAATTGCAATAAAATATAAATGTTTCAGTTTTTAAACAAGAGATTTTGTTCAATTTAGTATATAATCCAGTTGATAGTAGAGAAACACTTTAAATTATAAACGATTCTGTTTCTTTATATAACCATTGAAGTAGCATGCTAGACCGTACCTTGTTTTGTACTGCATGTCTGTTGCATATTTACAGTTTAGTGAAAGTAATATAAGCATAAATGAAAAGTAAAATGCTTCCATTTCAGTGAGCTGACATGTAGTGAAATATAGTGTATATTAACAGTGACTTCTCTATTAAAAGGGCTTATTGGTAAAGTGTAATACAGTATAAAACTTAGAAAATGGAAAAATAAGTGTAGCTTGATTTTAAAGTAGCTTTTCTCTGAGAATAACCCAGAAGTACCTAGGGACTTGGAATAAGAGGATTGGGAGGCTTAGCCGTCCCAGCTCGAACTTAACCTTCCCCACCTCCCTCCTGCTACCACTCACTCCATGGCTGCTGCTTCTAGATCTAGTAGATCTCGTTTTTACCATCTTCTTCAGAAAAAAACCACGGAGCAACAGCCTCTATGTTCGTGGCTGCTGGCTCCTCCGGTCTCACCCTATGACGGCAGCTTCATGTTTTGGAGAGGGCAGGACTGGAAAAACTGGCAGCCATACACCTTGATGTTGTGGCTCTGCAGCTGTTTCCTCTTGTATTGCTGTTGCTGGCCCCAGGAGCCAGAAGTGGCAGAGATACATTGGGGGGGGGGGGGGGGGTATAGAGAAGAGATATTGCATGGGAGAGAGAGAACAGACACAGGATGCAGGGTGAGGAGGAAGAGAGTTGGATTTGCTGGTTAAAAGAGGGGGCAGAAAGAGATGAGATACTAGGTAAAAGAGGAGAGAGTGAAAGACAATCTGAGTGGAAGGTAGTAGAGATGAGATACTGGATGTCACAGGGGAGAGTGAGAGAATGGAGTGAATGGAACGGGAGAATGAGAAACAAGTGATGCTGGATGGAAGAAGGAGAAAGACAAGAGATACTGATTGAAGGAAGGAGAGAGAGACAGGAGATGGTGGATAAAAGGGGAAATGCTTGATGGAAAAGGGCAGAGAGAGAAGATATGCTGAATGGAAAAGAAGAAAGAGAAAGACTGGAGATACTGGATGGAAGAGGGAGAAAGAGGGGGATGCTGGATGGAAGGGGAAGAGAGAGAGGGGGGTGCTGGATGGAAGGACAACGTGATAGTGAAAGATTAGGTGATTAGAAGGAAGGAGAATGACAAGGTCAGAGTAAGGAAAAGAGATGGAAAGCTGTAGGTAAATGCAGTACAAAGAGGAAAATTGAAGACTAGATAGTAAGAATGAATGAAATCTAGAAAGAAGCAGAAAAATAAATTGAAGAAATTTGAAAGGAAAACGTGTTGAAGATAGATTTAGTGGAAGAAATGAAGAAAAGACAGAAAACTGACAAATGGACAGGAAACCCTGTCAAGAAAAGAGAAGACCAAGGAAAGCAGAAACTAGAGACTGGGACCAACTTAATTAGAATAATTAAATGGCCAGACAGCAAAGGTACAAAAAATAATTTTATTTTTAATTTAGGATAAAGTAGTGTGGTAGCCATGTTGTTCTACTAAAAGTTAATAAAAATAAAATTTAAAATGGAGAATAAGGTGAAACCTTTCTGTTAGGACAAACAATGCTTTTTTTTTTTTGTCCAGCTTTTGGAGGCGAAAATCTCCTTCCTTTGGTCAGGACAGTATACTGCTCTTATGGTATACTGACCCTGACCTGAGGAATGAGATTTTGGCCTTCAAATGGTAGACAAAAATGTATTGTTAGTCTAACAGGTTTCACCTTATTTCCTGTTTTTGGTTTGGTTTGTTAATTTGTAATGTAGTGATTGGAATATGTCTGTTTTTGAAATTTGCATCTGCTATCTTTATATTTTGCACAATACTAGGGGACATGCATCACTGTTTCTTCTTCTCTGGTATTGCACTGTATACAGAGTTTGGCTTCTTGGGTGTTCAGTATAACTTTCATATTCTGTTTTTAGTTTGTGGTTTCTTGGTGAGGGTCTGTCTGTGTTCTCTGTGTGTGAAAGAGACCAGGTTTTCTGTTAGCACTAAATGCCTGTCTGTGTAGAATTGATCTGCACTGTTCCAGTTTGTTTAGTTTTCCAGTAGGTGTAGGTTGGCCCTTGCTGTGTGATTCCTGGAAGTTACTGCTATTATAGTATGGTAGAATTGCTCTATAGGTCCTGACTGACATTTGTAGGGTTGTATTGCTTTATAATATACATTGTACTGGATTTTGGATTTGGATTTAGCTCGCACATTACTTAGTAGCAGCTCAGTGCGAGTTACATTCTGGTACAGAAGGTATTTTCCTGTCCTTGGAGGACTTACAATCTAAAGGGCCCTTTTAATAACAGATATTAGCGTGCGCTAAAATCCTATTTTATACCTATGGGCCACGTGGCACTTAGAAGTTCTTTTATTAAAGCTAAGCACGCACTAACAGATATTGGCGTGCACGAAGTTCTTTTATTAAAGCTAAGCATGCACTAACAGATATTGGCGTGCACTAAGTTTGTACCAGAGGCAATAGAGGGTTAAGTGACTTGTCCAAGATCTCAAAGAGCAACAGTGGGATATGAACTCTTGCTTCCCTTGCTCTGAGCCTGCTGCTCTAGTTCAAACATGTGAACTAAAGGCCTGCAGATTGAAGCCTGATGACAATTTGGCAACTTACCAAAAAATCTGATAGACAAATCATTTTGTGGTTGCCAGTAACCATAGGATTTCTGTTAGTGCTGCTGGGTCACTACTCACAGGACCAACAGGAAAAGGATGGATTAGGAGGCTAGAGCTGACCGGGAGCCAGTGACAAAGTACCTGCAGATATTTCCAGAATACTGCAAATATTTTTCTGTTTAATATGCTGTAGTTTGGTGTGCAGCATTTTGATTTTTTCGCACATAGCTCCCTGGAGTGTATTCAGTGTGCATAATACCATCAGTAATAGAGCTACTAGGAGGAGGCAACTGGTGCATCTGTACCAGAGACACAGTGAAGTCCCTACTGTCCCTTTATTGCTGATGTAGGTGTTGCCCTCCCTACCTTAAAGATTTTAACTTGCCCCCACCTCAACCCCACCCCACCTTAAGTATATTATCCATTTTAGATTCCCCAAACAGTAGAATCCTCAACTGCGTATGCAGCAGTAAAACTGTGTATTGCTATGTGAGAGGCATGTTTTTGAATACTGGAGCCACACAGGCTAGCAGAGGATGAGGATGTTGCAGAGGAAGCATTCATAAAATATAGGAATGAGATGATCCCAGCCATCTGTTTACATTCTGATTTACACAGGTGCTTAAGCTGGTTTTAAGAGGGATTTTGTAGTCCAATTTTCTCAACCAGTGTACTGTCAATGAAGTATTTAAAAAAAAAAAAAAAAAACAGAGATAAATCCCTGTGCAGCTGTAATTGAATAAATAATTCTTAAATGAATGGCAAAAGGTAGCCATGGTTATAATTTTGTCATCATTGCTATGGCTTTATTAGATATCTAAGAAGACTGGAAAAACTGCCGAGAAGGCTGGAGTGACCCCCATGGAGCTACTGTGATAATCCCAAACATGATAGAAACATGACGGCAGATAAAGGCCAAATGGCCCATCCAGTCTGCCCATCTGGAACATCTACAATCTCCTCCTCTCCCTAAGCGATCCCACATGCCTGTCTCACGCTTTCTTGAATTCAGATACAGTCCTTGTCTCCAACCTCCACTGGGAAGCTATTCCATGCATCCACCACCCTTTCCATAAAAAAGTATTTCCTTAGATTACTCCTGAGCCTATAACTTCTTAACTTCATTTTATGGCCTCTCATTGTGGAGATTTCCTTTATTTTAAAAAGGCTCACTTCTTGAACATTAATGCCACGGAGATATTTAAACGTCTCTATCTTATCCCCTCTCTCCCACCTTTCTTCCACAGTATATGTATTGAGGTCTATAAGTCTGTCCCCATACACTTTATGACAGAGATCACCAATTTTGAAGCCGCTTAATCCACAATAATAGCTATATATTCCATATTCAAATGCAAACTCCAACCACAAGTGGACAAAATCGATCCACACAGTCTTTTGACAGGAGGAAAAGACCTCAGATGTCAGAGTTTTTACCTACCCTTTTGGTAAGGGTTAGGATAATGATCTTTCAGCAAGAATTCAATCACAGGTCAAAAACCTCTTTCCTGTTCAACTGTTTGAATCAATGTTCCATTTAGTTAAATTATTTTTAAGCAATTTGTTTCAAAAATGTATAATGTGCAGGCTAAAAATCTTATTGCTGAATAGCGTATCACTCAAACTTAACGCAGAAATAACTGCAAGTGTATTTTGTGAAAACTAGAGCAGCTGTGAGCACACAGCAGTAACACTTATTTGGCTGTTTCAGATAGTGTGGATCGATTTTTGTCAATTTTGTAGCTGCCTTCTGGACCGACTCCATCCTATTTATGTCTTTTTGATGGTGCGGTCTCCGGAATTGCACACAGTGTTAAATGGGGCCTCACCAGAGACTTATACAAGGGCACTAACACCTGTTTTTTTTCCTGCTGGCCATTTCTCTCTCTATGCACCTGAGCATCCTTCTGGCTTTGTCACCTTTTCTACCTGTTTGGCCACCTTAAGATGTTTGTATTTACATTTCAAGAACCTAAGTTGTGGAACTACCTGCATCCCGTTTCAGACAAATCACCTCACTGCCCTCCTTACTGTTTTTCCCCTTCCCCTTTTTTTTCTATTTATATTGTAGTTGTACCCTGACTATGTTTCCATGTTAGTAATGTATGTTGATTTTTCTTTTCTTTTTTTCTCCTTTCCGATTGTACACCACCCAGATGGCTTACTCTGTTGGGCGGGATAGAAAGTCCTAAATAAACTATACAATCACCACTATATAATATAGCAAGTGAAGTTCTTCTTTTTACACAGAAGTACTTCACCTCCTATACTATACCATTCCTTTGGATTTTTGCCACGCAAGTGCATGACCCGGCATTTTTTAGCATTAAATCTTAGTTGCCAATTTCTGGACCATTCATCAAGCTTTGCTAGGTCCCTTCTCATGCTATCCACTCCCTCTGGGGATATCTACCCTATCACAGTGTTTGGTATCATCCAAAGAGAGACAAACCTTACCAGACAGTCGTTCCGCAGTATCACTCGCAAATATCTGGCCCAAGGACAGATCGCTGCTGCACACCACTAATAACAAATTTTTCCTCAGAGTGAACTCCATTTACCATTATCCTCTATCTCTTTCCAAGTAACCAGTTTTTAACTCGATCAGTCACTTTAGGGCCCCTACTGAGGGCACTCAGTTTATCTATCTACCGCCTATGCGGAACTGTGCCAAAGGCTATGCTAAAATTAAGTATACCACATCTAGTGCCCCTCGTATATTCAACTGTTGGTCATCCAGTCAAAGAAATCAGTCTGATTTGTCTGACAAGACCTGCCTCTAGTAAAACCATGCTGCCTTGGATCTTCTACTCCATTCGATTCTAGGAACTTCACAATATTCTGCTTTAGAATTGTTTTTGTTAATTTACTTACCACTCAGATTGGACTAACAGGCTTGTAATTCCCACTCTCCTCCTTACTTCTGCTCTTGTGCAGAGAGATCGATCATTGATTTTAGGACAAATAAAGAAGGCAGAGAGGTCACATAAGTTATGGGAGCTACTGGTGTTTAAGGAAATCTGTGTTTATCTACCAAAATTGGTGTAAAACCGGCACAGAAAAGAGGAGGAAAACGGGACAGGAAATTGGACTTTGAATAACTGATGAAAGATTTCAAACTCTTTTAAGGTTTTTTTTTCTGCTACCTCCAGTCAGCACTTATTACTGGTGCCTAATATTTACAACCCAGATTTTAATCTACATAGCAAAATCATAAAACCATACTATTTAAGCTACTAAAGTTCCTGACAGCTGATTTACAAACGAGATAAAACATGCAGATTATTGATTTATTTGGCTTTAGCTCACACCTTTATCAGCAGTTGCTCAAGGCCAGTTACATTCAGGTACACTAGGTATTTCCCTGTCCTAGAAAGCTTACAATCTAAGTTTGTACCTAAGGCAGTGGAGAGTTAAATGACTTGCCCAAGATCACAAGAAGCAGCACTGCGATTTGAACTCAGTTTCCCTGTTTGTCAGTCCAGTGCTCTAACCCTGGCTACATAATGTGAAACAAAAGTGTCCAGGGGTTAGAGAGAACAATGACATATCCAGCAACCAAATATTTGAGGTCTGTTATAGAGCACATTGTGTTCACTCCAGGAAACCAAATATACTCTGACTGTGGAACAAGGAATACAAATTCAGTCTGTCTGCTGTAACACAGCCTTTCTTTTCCATTTATGGATATCAGGATATAGACAAAATGTAAACTGGGCAGTAAGTTTACTGCTTTGAGAGTCCTGCCAACACTGGGAATTCCGGATGTCTTTTCAAGATAAGATAGCCTTAGTATTAGTAAGCAGTAAAGCAAATCGGTTAAAAGTAGAAGGGCTTTTTATGGCTTTTCCCACATATGGAAAATAAGGCAAGAAGTGAAAACCGTGCATGTGTGGATTTTCTAGCACAAGGGTAGATAATCCCACACCTTGAATACTGTAAATTGGTTGGACTTTGAGGCTGTGCATGCAAATGCATCTTGTACATATTTAATATTGCTAGCTTGTGACTCTTTAAGCACTGGAATTGCCTGCCCCTGTTTAATGTTACAGCTTTGAAAATGACCTTACTTGTAGGTGCCAACTTATCAAAATGTTTTTGGGGGGGGGGGGGGTGCCAAACACAACATAAATTATCCCTTCCGGGACACGAAGGAGCTTGGTCAATATTGGGGTGCTCAATACCCACTGCATCCACAGAGCTCCTTTTATTCACCCATACCAGAATCAAGGCCATTTTCAAGAGATTAGGTGCCAGACCCATTCTCTTCCTCCTCAGGTTTGGACCGGATTAGTTAATTTTTGCAGGTATTACTCCATCAGACAGGCAGATTGAATCGCTGTTCTTGTGTGTTTTATCTCTTGTTAGGTAATCAATAGAAATAAAACAAAATAAAAGATGGAAAAGAAAATACCTTTTTTATTGGACATAACTTAATATATTTCTTGATTAGCTTTCGAAGGTTGATTTCGAAAGCTAATCAAGAAATGTATTAAGTTATGTCCTATAAAAAAGGTATTATTTTCTTTTCCATGTTTTATTTTGTTTTATTTCTGTTGATTACCTTTAAAAGTGGACTAACACGGCTACCACACCTCTCTATCTCTTGTGAAAAAGCACTAATAATATGCCACATTCAGTAGCCTTCTATATAGTCTCTTACTATAAATCCAAACTGTCAAGTGTTTGATTTCTGTTCCCTTTCTTAGCTTGTCATATCTGCTTGAAGAAGTTGAAATGTAAAAGTCATCTTGTTTTCTACTTCCTTTTGTTATGTTAGTACTACTGGTAGCATTGAAATTTAAACTGTGAAGGATCAGCACTCTAAAATGATCTTGCTAAAACAAATTTCCTGGTGCTAAAAAAAAAAGGCACTTAGGCTGCTTCTAATTTATGCCGCACTTCTAGGTGAATACAACTGCTTAGGGATGTTAGGCTCCTATTTATGGTACTTTCTTTATAAAACCTCCTTTTGATGTGGGCTTTATACTCTTACTATTTTGGATTATTGTGCAGTGAATTGCTCTTATAGTATTTTCTTGTATTGTTACTAATATAATACAGATGTAAAAGTGTATGCAACTAAAAAAAATGTGCCATAGTATCTCTCCCTCCTGTTATTTTTAGTCTTTTTACACTCCCACAATGTCTCCAGCAATGTGTTGTAATACTTGGAAACCAGTGACTAAGCTGGGCTGAGATTAAATACCAACGATATATGAAATTATAATTATTTTTCTATATATTAGAGTTAATTGACACCTTAGTTAACACCCCCTCCATTTTTTCCAATTCCCCCAACTCAAGAGTAACTCCTAATCTATTTCCCAACCTTGCCTACGTGGGCACTTTTTAATGCATAATTGCACAGAGTTTTAAAGGGGAAGCAAATCATGCTTCTTTATTAAAATTAGCAAGTCGCCTTCATTGTTTCATTGGGGATCCTTAATGGTGATGCAGGCATCTTTAGTGCAAAGAGATATCACAGACTTGAACACAGCAGTGGGTCTCAAATTTAGGTATACATGGGAAGCATTTTGAAATTCACTCTCCCCACTGGCATGAAGTAGATTACTTAATGCTTGAGTGATCTACTTGTTCACTTTGTTGAACTTCATATTATGCAATATCATTGTCTCATGGTTAGGGAAAGGGGGTTGGAATGGTTAAAGTTTACTTCTGATAGTGTTGGTTTGTTCTTTCTTTTTATATCACATATTGCTCACAGTGTTGTTACTGGGTTCTGTATGCATTTCTGTATTTGTGAAAGTGGTAGTTCTTTGATATTGTATTTGCCTATATGTTTAATAATCAAATTTAAATAGCAATCTACTATACACTTGTTAATTTTATAAGTGTCTATATACTTTGCATCTGCTATTTGTGCCTTAGTAGGAAGAGCTGCAGATAGCCCTGTACATTTGAAAATTGAATGTATGCATGCTCTTTCCTTCCCCTCATATAAAACAAAACCATAAGAATGTTTCTTTTTGAACAGCTAAAATTATGTTCATTATGAATCCTGCACATACTTTAGCATCATTTGAAAAGGGTAGTTTTTACTTAAGCTATTTGACCTGGAGAATTACCTTGTGAAACTTGCCCCTTTCCCCCTTGCAGCTGAAGGTTTGCACATTATAGCACGATGTGCAGCTTTTTAGCCATATTAAGAGTATGCATTCCCAGGCTGAGATGGGTTATTTAATTCAGGAGAGAAAAATAATGTACATAGAATGTGTTCTCAAATCTACACATGGATATTTTCAATGAAAGTGCAGAAAGAGGTGAATTTTCTGTAGGTACTTTAAAAAATAAAGCAAAAATACAGATGAACCTTTACTTTACAAATTGGTTTCAAAATTCATAGTTTAAAAGTACTTTTGTGGCCTATGTCCCATTATAGTAACATAGTAGATGACGGCAGAAAAAGACCTGCACGGTCCATCTAGTCTGCCCAACAAGATAAGTCATATTTGCTGCTTTTTGTGTATACCCTACTTTGATTTGTACCTGTGCTCTTCAGGGCACAGACCGTATAAGTCTGCCCAGCACTATCCCCACCTCCCAACCACCAGCCCCTCCTCCCAACCACCAGCTCTGGCACAGACCGTACAAGTCTGTCCAGCACTATCCGTGCCTCCCAACCACCAGTCCCGCTGCCCACCACCGGCTCTGGCTCAGACCGTATAAGTCTGCCCAGCACTATCCCCGCCTCCCAACCACCAGCCCCGCCTCCCGATCTTGACTAAGCTCCTGAGGATCCATGAACAATGTGAGCAAGACCACCTTGTGGGAACAGGGCAGGGGTCATGGTAGCTTCACCCACAATATCATTTCCTATTTTTGTTCAAGCTGAGCCAAGGATATTGATCTTCCAGGGCTCTGCTTTACGGGCTCCCTTCTAGGATCAACCTTGAGTTTGAAAACTGCCCACTCTTAATCTCTGTTGCTAACCTTAGTTGGCATTAGGATTTATGCTGCCCAGGGTAAGAGTAAGCGGAGAAAATAGATAAAAAGAAAAACAGTTTCTTTGCTACCAGTGGATTATTTGTAGCCATCAAGAAGAGGGAGTCAGCTGATGTTAACTGAGTATTTCAGAAAAAACTCAAAGCTGGCTCAAGGGGTTGTGGTACCCTGAGGCAGCCTTTGCTTTTGCACCCTAATCTTGGGGCTAGTTTTGTGATATGAATTGCTCAAATGTCAGGGCTCATACTGTGAGAATGGCCCCACACGAGAAAGAAACTGATGTAGGTCAAATGCAGTTACTTACCCAGGCTGGGCCCAATGCACAGAACTCCAGCCGAGCAGCAAATTGGAATTACCAACCAGTGCTCAACACTAAAACCATGCAAATTATATGCACGCTGCTAGTGTTGAGCATTGGTTGGTAAAGGGGTCCAAGTGTTCCTGGAGCATGCCCACAAAAGCTGTGTGGTAGGCACAGCTCTTGTGCATATGTCCAGTGACTGGACCTCTCCTGACCCCTGCAACCAAATAAAATCCCTAGGAGTCCACTGGATCCCCCCCCCCCCCCCCCCACACACACACACACACCCACCTAAAACATCCCAGTGGTCTGGTGGAACCCCCCTCCCCCCGACACCCTCCCAAAAAACTTACCTGGTGGTCCACTAAAAGCCCTGGTGGTTTAGTGGAATCCGCCCCCAATACCTTTCCGTAGGAGGCAGGAGGAATGCCTACTCCCTCCTGCCTCTGGGCCAGCTCGCTTCAAAATAGTAGTGCCCACCCCTGTCTGATGCATCCTGGGATGCACTAGGAGGGGTCTAAGTACCATATAAGTAGTTTTTTTCCTTATATGGTACTTAGGCCCCCTCCCAATGCATCCCAGGATATGCTGGGCAGGGGCAGAATGCTTCCATTTCGAAGCAGGCGGGCTCAGGCAGGAAGGGAGTAGGTATTCCTCCTGCCTCCCACAGAAAGGTATGTGGAGGGTCTGAGGCGGGAGGGGGGGGGGAGAATTCTACTAGACTACCAGGGCTTAAGTGGTGACTAGCAGGTCAGGCCCGGCCTGGCCTGACTGGGGGTCCGCTGGGTTGGGTTGATGGGGCCCGCTGGACCACCATGTGATTTTTGGGAGGAGTGGAGTGTTGGTAGGTTCACCTGACCCGGGGATGTTTTTAGGTGTGGAGGTGGCAAGAGGGGGGGGTTCACTGGACCAAACAGATCTTTAAAGGTTGGGTTTGGGGGTAAGGGGCTGTGGCATGCTGCCATGTTGACTTTCCTGTCAGTGCCTGAGCCAATCAGCGCTCTAGTGACAGAAAAGTTAGCAGGGGACCCCAACGACAGCTCCGAGCTGTCGGTAGTTTTTAACCGTTAGGGCAGAGGTTTTCTGTCCTCCTGTTTTCTGAGCATTCCATGGAATTGAACTCGTTTTAATACTAGCGAGCTCTTTAGCATGGGACTTTCAGTTACTGCTTCCATGCATGGTAAAGAAGTGGCCGAATGCCTTTGTGCATTGGCTGCGCAATAACGTTCATTTAGACTGGCTAAAACCAATCTAATTAAAATGTTGCAAGCCCAGTTTGCTTTGAGCATTGGGGCCCCAGTTTTTGGACTTATTCACACATTAAATCCCAAAGTTCCTTCCACTCCATAAATTAGCACTTCTGGTCCTACTGTGATTTTCTGCCTCCCTATTTGTCTCTGCAGATGTAGACTCTGCACCTCCCCCTCCCCCCCATCACCTGTTGGTATTCCAGCAAGACCAGTAACAGTGCCCAACGAGCTCCAGTTGCAGCCAGTAGGAAGAGAGCAACAGCACAGGGCATTAGTTAACTTATGAAGTAGAAATCCAAGTGCAAACCCAGTTCCAATTGACCACTGCATTCTCTTTTTATTGGCCACTTCTGATTATATTCCAACCCCTGCAAGTTTCAGCAACCTGCTAAAACTACCATTATAATTTAACTTAATGTCATTGTATTGTACTTTTTTTAATATGAATCATACAAAGTATAATTATTCATTCACATGGGGCATTCCCAGACCAATCAATTTTATTTATTTATAGTTGCTTGATATTACACTGTTCACAAGGTTGCATCAAAGCGATTTACAAGATAAAAGATGGGGGGGGGGGGGGAATAAGAAGGTTTGTCTGAATAACCAAGTACTGAGGGATTTTTTAAAAGAGGGAAGGAAAGACTGTAATTTAATGGCGGCAGGTAGATTATTCCATAGGTTGGGAGCAGCATATGAAAAAGCAGTTTCATGTGTGATGTCCAGTCGTATAGTGGGGAGGATGGGAGTTGTAGAAGGTGATGATGAGAGGAACGTAAATTATGGGTTGTGATATGTGGGATTAGAAGATTTGAAATAGTCTGGTGCATCTGGTTGCAGTCCTTTTATAAACTTCCCCAACAAAGGGTGCAGAGCAGAAGTAGAACATTCACTTGACAACTCAACATACAAAAAACCCCAAAAGATTCTATTCTAGCTCTGGAGTCAATTAGTAACAGCAACACAAACTCACTTTCCCAGTCACAGACAGTGCGAAGTAAGACAAAACCTTACAGACACTCACTCAGAAGCCGTACCATAGCAGCACCAATTCCAAGAACTCAAACTGTATTAACCCTACTTATAAAACGTTAGCGTTGCAAATATTCTGGAACACCAGTATACCTCCAGTTGGGAAAAGAGCAGAAGTTGGACTACTACAGATTCCTACACAAAATATGCATGTTAACAGAATCTTTCACCTTGGTTACACATAGAAAACGCACGAAGATGCAGCCACAAAATGAAATGGAAAACCTGAGAAATCAGACTCAAAGAAAGCATTCTAAAAACAGTTGATCAGTTATCACTGAACATAATACAAAGAAATGCACATGTTCAAAGTGCAACTCCATTTGTATTCTGCAAACCATGGTATAGGAATGATCAGTGAGTAATGTATTCTTAATTTCTGTGGCACTTACATGTCTTTGTATTATCTTATTTTGAAAGCATTAAGAAAGCAGTTAGTTACCACCTGCTGTAAAGAATAAATTAATTGGGGACAATTACAAATGAGAGATTTTAGTGAATTCCTGTTCTTTTTCTATATATAGTCAGCTTCGGCACAATTTTAGTTTTCACAGCAGTTTAAGAATATTCCTCTACTTAAGAGGCTAGCAAAATATAACAGGCGATTGTAAGATAAATTCTGTAATTCTCTAATGCACTAGGTTAAATCTTACCTCCAGGTGGGACATAAACACAGTTGAGCTGAGTTTCATTCACCAGATTGCCTTTATATTTGAGACTGGAATCAGTTGATGTGGTCTTGGGTATGGGGCGATATACTGCAGTAGCATGTCGAACTAAAGCACGAAACATTGTGTGCCCCAACCGTAACTATAGCCAACCTAATAAAATTAAAACAAAAAGAAGAAGCAGCAGCAAAAGTAATATAAATGAATAAAGGTAAAATAGTGAGTCTTGCTAGTACGAAAGAATTCCATGGCTCATAAATTTTGAATACACCGCATTTAATATAAGCTAATCTGGTTGGCAAATGTAACTGTCAGATTTTCTGTAAGCCCTCAGGTCTGTCTTACAAAGAGTGTTCTTCACTTGTTTAAAATTGAATATCCTACCTATCTTTTCCAGTTTCTCTTTATTAGTGCGTTCTTGTCCTCAGTTTCTTCTTTTCACTCCATAGAACTTGAAGCTGCCTAAAGCCAAACCCTCCAATAGTTTTACAGGGAAAACTCGCATTCTGAAGTGAGCGGAGATGGATACTGTCTGCCTGGCATCCTCACACTTCACAAAGTCATGATGATCTCTGGTTTTTGTATATCGCCACCTGGCAGCTAAGATACAGCCTCTTATACTGAAGAGAGAAAGCGAGATATGTGCTCAGCAGTGCATTGACTCAGGGTCTCATGCAGCCCGAAAGCCTTTTGTGGAATGTGCACTTGTATTTGTATCTGGATTTCTGTCTCTATGGAATTCATTAACAATTTTTAAAAGTGTTTAAAAGAGAGCAGGTGTCGGCTTGGATATTTAGAGATATAAATAAACTTTAACATATTCTATTGGTGATGCAGGTTCTAATATGTTTCCATGCTTTATTAACAAGCAAGTAAAACTGAAAATATGGAAGATAAGAGCCAGCATAGAACAAAGATAGTGTTCCTGTTAAGTCATTTTATTTTCACTAGACAACAGGGGCTTGTATTGACTTCTACCAATCTATGCACATAGTTTACTTCGGACATTCCTCCAGATTCTCTATAGGTTGGGTACAGGTCCCAGATATGCATGTAAACTAATTAGTTATTTAGGTGCCAACAGTGAATTATTGAAGTTAACAAGCACTTACTTAGCAGTAATTAGTTACACACTGATCTGCCTTATTCTATAACATGTACGCTTAAATTTCATAGCGCACAATTCTAAAGGGGGCATGGCCATTGGTGGGTCAGGGCATTCTCAGGATTTATGTGTGATGTTATGTAATACATGCATTTGTGCGCCTAACTGTCATGAGTTGGGCACCAGCATTTACACTGGCCTTTGGCAAGCATAAAATGCTTGCGGCCAAAGTTAGACGTAAAATGAATGCTAAGCTAGTAATTTATGTAGGATGCGCTGCGCAAGAGTGCCCTTTACAGAATACTAGCTTAGTGCGGATCATCCAGCACCTAAATTTTGTGTGTAGGGTATTAGTATCTTTAAACTTGCTAAGTTTTCACATGTTTTTCAGATTTTGTTTAGTAGATACTTGAGCTCTTTTGATTTACAAAGATATTAATGCTAATATAGTTTTACAGTTCCATTATACCTAGCATGCTTTCTTGATGAATTTTCTTTTCTGTCGTTAGTAAGGATTTTCATGTCTTTTCTCTCTGAATCCTACAGTAGTGTAAGACTACCTTGAATAGGCTGTGATTTTTAAAGACTGTCCTCTTCAGCATCACTGAAGGAAGGACGATAAAGCAATACAGGATTAAACATTTACTTGTACAGTTCAACACTTCCACCCCCCCCCCCCTTTTTAATCCTCACACAGCCCTTCAGTATTCAGCAATTCTGGGGGATGAAATACCAGAATATATACTCATTGAAGCTGTCCTCATGGACCAGTATCAGCTTATCACACTGGCATGCAAGGGATCTAGGTTTTACAACACCAAAATACAGGAACCCTGTGCATGAACCCTGGTGCTGTATTCACTTAGAATCTTAAATTCAGTAATGTTAGAATTGTTTCAAAAACTGTGGCCTTATCAGACTTCTAGAAACTGCAAGAAATTTTTTGTTTGCATGATTGAATTTATACTATAGATATTTACAGATTGGAGTCCTGCAACATTTTGGCCTGGTCTGGAGAATATTTAGTTCTAAGATTTTGTGACCGTCAGGCATAGGTGCCAACTTTTCAGAATGATTGGGGATGCTGAACTCAGCACTCCGTCTGTAAGGAACCATCTAGTTTTAGGCAGCAGGAACGCATGTAAATCACCTCTTGTAGAATATCAGCTAGCAGAAAACTACGATCCATTTTTTTGATGGTATGTACTTTCCCAGTAGACATGTGCATGGGTGGAGATTGGAGGGGGGCACAGGCTTGATCTCCCAGGGTTATGGACCGTTAAAGGAACACCCCAAAAGGAAGATCTTTTCAACCTTGTTACTATATATACTTTTTTAATTGAAGAATTTGATGACCCCTGATGCAGGCAATTGCTGAAACTTGGCCAAGTCCGGGTCCTTCTTCAGTAAAGGTGTTTTTGCATATCATTGGTTGTTTCTCTTTCCTTAAACCACCTTTGCTACTGTTGGCTGGTGTTAGTGCTCGCACCTTAAGTGTAGGTATATTTTCTGATACTTGCGCTAGTATTCTGTAGTATTTATGAAGTAGGCTTGAAAGAGGCGCTTGCTTACCCTCTTATATTAGGCACCCTGTTATAGAATAACCCTCATGATTTAGAAGAATATGGGAGTAGGGCACCACTTTATTCAAGATGCCCTGCACAGCCACAAAGATTACACAATCCAAAAGCTAGCCCTGGGCTGAATAAGGAGTTGATCAGCAGAGCAGTATTAGGAGCGAGTAGGGAATCTAGGGCTCAGGAGACAAATATATGGAGGAAAGAGAAATGAGATAAAGACTGAAAAAAAATTCATAAAAGAGAAGGAACATGAAGGCAGAGAGGAAACATAAGAGAAGATCAAGAATCAAGATGGCGGCACGCAACTGATCGGTGTTGAGCCTCCTGAAATCGCCATGCTGTAGAAAAAAAATTTCTTTTTATATATGCCGCATACAAAGAGAAAGGGATTAGTCCGGGTAGAAGCTTCAACACCCCGGACTTCATCCCCCCGTCAGCAGTCGATTGTGAGGTACACCTCGAGAAGTAATACCCAAAACGTCGGGAGGAGTCCTGCTGTCCTCCAGCAAGGGGAAACGCTGGAGGACTTGGGTCTAAACGTCACTCTTTCACCCCCGACACTTTATCCACCGTCCCCTCCAGAAGGACGCTCGACCCAGAGAGGCCCTTCCGAAACCGAAGAGTGTAACAAAGGGACCTTGGTTGAAGGTGCTGGGAAGGCAGATCCTGAAGGGAGGCGAGGGCCTTCGAGCCTGAGCATTGATTTGAAGCAAATGAGAGCTGCTTCTGGGACGGTGTCGTTGGAGAACATATGGACTGCTCTCCAACAGTTGGCTGCAAACGTCGAGAACTCCACAAAAGAAATTTCTACCCTAGTGAGTACTATGAATGCTTTTTCTGAATCTTTATCCACAATAAAAACAGAATTTACAACACAAACGACAAAGATTAATCAAGATGTTAAAAAGTTACAAGAACTGTCTTCTGAAATGATAAAGGATAAAACAATGATTAAAAGAAGGATTGATCAAATAGAGAATTATAATTGGAGACTTAATTTGCGTATTTTGAACTTTCTAAGAGAACTGGGAATCTCTCCTACTGAAGCCTTCAAAAAATATCTTACCGAGATTTTGAAATATTCCCCAGAATCTTTGCCTCCTATCAACAAAATTTACTACATACAAAATAAAATTCCCTCGGAGAGTCAACCATCTGTAAACAAAGTAACTGATAAGAGTTTAAACGTATCTGAACTTTTGGAAGCAACCATGTCAGAACAATCTGAAAGAATGACTCTTTTAGTGCAATTTGTTTTTCAACAAGATGTGGATGCTATAAAACGATTATATTTTCGTAAAATTAATGATTTGTTTTATGGAAAAACTGTGCGTATTTTTCAAGATGTTACAAAACAAACACAGGACACTAGAAAACTATTTTTGAGTATGAGAAAAGAGGCCCAGGAGTTAGGTGCCTCATTTTTCCTGAACTATCCATGCAAATGTGTTCTAAAGTATAAAGGTTTAAAGTATATTTTTTTTTTCAGCCGGAACAGTTAAGAGTATTAATAGATTCTAGGAAACATTAGCCTAATACATTTTACAGCCAATGGATAAATGAAAATATAGAGGGTTAAGAATTGCGTGCGAAGTCTGTACTTTGTCATTCTTTTTTTTCCTCTTTAGTAATAATTTTTCCAAATATTCCTAAGCCCCCTTATGCTTTAATTCTTATTTGTGATCTAAAGAAGACATTTAAAAATCTATGATTTGCATATTACTTATTGATGTTGTTATCTGTAAGATAATTCCTGTTTGTCTTTCTGTAGCAAGAAATTCTTGTAATAATATATTATTTGAAATTATAAATTAAATAAATAAATAAAATAAGGGGGGAAAAAAGAGAGAGATCAAGAATAAGCAGAGAGAGGATAGCAAACTGTAGACACAAGGATTGAAAAATTGTTTTTAGTAAAGATTTCTGTGCTAGCTGGGCTGGTTCAAGGGGTGGCATATAGCTGGTATCCTCCGAGGACATGCAGGACAGTACTATCCTTACATCTGGGTGACATCATCCCAACAAAGCCTGGTGCAAGATTCTACCCAGCGCTCTGTAACTTTAAGAGATCTTTGGCAGAAGCCATACTACACATGCTCAAGTGCCTTCCCGCCCGATGTGTGAGTGCGGGACCTGTACTCATTTTTTTTCCCATGGAGCTAAGAGGTTGCGTTTTGCATCTACTTAGCGCTGCTTTTTTGCATTTTTGTGCAAGTTTTGCTGTTTTTCTTCATAAAAGTTTAATTTCTTCTCTCCCTTTTGTTTTCTTAGTGTGTTTGGCATTTTTTAGTTTGTTTTTCACGGCTCCAGAGGCCCTCTTATGCTGGAGCACCAAACTCAATTTGAGGTAAGCCCCTTTTTGTCCTCACCATTGAGCCTTTTGATTTGGCTGTGGTGCTTTTTGATATGCCCCAGAAGACCCCCCCCCCCCCCCCCCCCCCCCCGGTGGCTTCAAGAGATGCACCCAGTGTAATAGGGTGATATCTTGCACTGATCCACACAATTGGTGTATAGGGTGTTGGGTCCTGACCACGACCCATCTGTGTTCTTTGCTTACAAATGCAGAAAAGAACACAGAAGGCATGTTGGGCCCAACAGAGGGAACTTTTTAGATTTTTCAAAGTCCAGTCCATCGATGTCTTGTATCAGAAGCATCAACCCCAATGGCTGCCAGGGCTTTGTCTGACACTGGGGGTGCACTGGCATCAAAAAGGTCTCCACATCCCTCAACGTCGGGCACAGGTAGCAAGCCCTGACACCAAGGATATCAGTGGATTTGACGTCACCCTCGTTGGCACTGAGGGACACCAATGCCTGGTGTCAGACAAAGGCCAAGAAGTATCCGCATCGGTCCCCTTCGATGCATGGTGCCAGGAGCTCTAGGGCATCAGCATCACTGGCTCCCCCTCTGTAATTCTGGTGCCATCGCTGCATGCCCCGTTCAGCTGAGACACCACTTCCAATATGGCACCAACAACTCAACAGGTTGTCTCCACACTGGCACCGGCCTCAGTCTTACTGATCCCTGTCTTTGTTGAGAGAGGGAGTTGGCAGGATTACTACAGCTCCTAAGTGCTAAGCATCGAGGGCACTTGCACCAGCTGCATCACTCGGCCACTCCACCCTTGAGGCCCATGACACCCCTGTGGAGTGGTCCCTGACCCCTATGCCTTTAGAGGCATAGGTGTCGGGGGCTCCCCATGCACAGCACCACTCTACATCAGGGGAGCTTCCTCCCTCTGAAGTTGAAATGTGAGTAGGTACCATGGCACCTGACCCTGAGGCCAGGTTTACCTCTAGCCAGCCGAGATGGGTAAATTTTTGTTGCTGAGTCTAACACGAACCAGTCATGGGAGTCTGAGGAATGGGAGAGGTCTTATAGCATACCCTCAGATCCTTCTTTACCTGATGAGAGAAGAAAGTCTCCACCTGAGCCCATCTTTTACCCCAGGCAAAAGCAGGGGCGAGCTTTTGACTGGCTCCAAGAGAGCATAGCCGCAGTCAAGTATCCATTCCAGATAACCTACAGTTAGAGGGGAGGCTGAATTTTTACCAAGAAAGGTGATCCCTTATAACCTCTAATGGTGGGTACTCCAAATAGTCCGAGCGGGATATGCTCTGAATTGGCAAAAAAAAAAAAAACACCTCCAAATTGCCCACAACGTGGTCTCTTCTCACCACTCAGCATGAACAGGTACTTGCACTGCATATCTTAAACTGTGAATGAGCTTTAGCCTTCTACCTGGAGCGGACTATAGACAGTCCACCCAGCTTTTTTGTTTCTTTTGATCCCAACAGGATTGCATCTCCTTCACTGATGCCCAGGCTGGGCTGACGTTTGACCAGTCATGTCACGGCTCATAATATCAGAGCTATGGCTGTGGTGGTAGCCCACTTGAGGTCAGCCTCCATTGAGGAGACTTGCACGGCTGCAACGTGGTCTTCAGTTCACATATTCACATCTCATAACTGCCTTGAGCAAGATACCCGACGCGACAGTCGGTTTGATCAGACAGTCCTGCAGAATTTGTTTGGTGTCTAGAATCCAACTCCACTCTCCTAAGGCCCATTTTATTCAGTTCCAGGCTGCACCTAGACAATTAACCTCAAAACAAACAGAAAACTGGTTGTTTCAGCATAGTCTCGCCAGTGTGAGACTCTGTTCTCCTACAGTTGCTGTTTTCAGTGAGCTTGGTAGCTAGGGATTCCCAGATGTAAGGACCACTGTCCTGCTTGTCCTTCAGAGAAAGTGAAGTTACTTACCTGTAGCAGGTGTTCTCTGAGAAAAGCAAGACAGGTATCCTTACAACCCTCCCACCGCCCCTAGGAGTTGAATCCTTTTCCAGCTATTATATGTTGCTGAGGATCTACGCCTGTAAGGTGGGGCCACTACAAAAGGCCTCTTAATTTTACAGAGTACTGGGTAGCAACCCGCACCGGGCTTCATTGGAAGTACGTATGTCAGCTGTCAGATTTGGGGGGGGGGGGGGGGGGGGGGGTCAGAGCTGCTTCTGTATCTCCCAGAGGCCTTTAGCTAACTCTCTCTAGGTAGACCCAGAATCCTTAATTAGGCTAACTTTCAGGTTGCTACCTGAACAGCTCCATGTCATGCTGACAGCGTCACCCAGATGTAAGGACACCTGTCCTAGGACAACACCTACTACTTGTAAGTAGCTTCGCTTTTTGCTCTTCTCTAGCCCTACAGTCACTTGGATAAATAAATTATTTTACTGGAGGGAAATGAATTCTTTTCTAGTCTTTCTCATTTCTTTCATTTCTGTTTTCTCCATGTGTTTGTGTCTCCATAGCCTTGTCACTTCACTGTTTCTCATCTCTTTGTCTCATCCCCTCATGCCACTTCTCAGCCTTTTCTCACCTCGATGTCTCTTCTCTCCATCGTGATCTGTCCTTTCACCTTTTACTCAGACCCTCTTTTCCCATTCCCACACAGCTAATCTTCTTTTCTAGCTGTTCTTTCCTCTGCAGCTAAGTGTTCCCTTTCCATGCTTCTCTCTCCCAGATCATGTCTCTGTCTCCCAACTCTTTTCTCCCATCACATCCCTTGCTCGGTCCCTGAATTCCTCTAACCCCCCACAGCCTGCTTCTACTCCTCTCAAACAGTTCCACTCCTAATCTCTGTCCCCATCACCTAGCCTTTCTTCCCTTTACAGCTGCTTCCTGCTGCTTCTAGCCCTTTACAGCAACATTCTCTCTCCCAGCCAATAACCCCATTCAATTTCTCTTCACCCCTTCCCAGAAATTTCTAGTTCCCTCTCACAGTTTCACTCTGGGCCTCTGTCCTATTAGTCAGCATCTTTTCCTCTTACATCTCCTTTCTGCCTCTTCTAGCTCTTCACATCAGAATTCTCTTCCTCTGCCATCAACCCCTTTGAATCCCTTTCACCCCTTCCTGGTCCCCTCTATTCCTCTCCATACAGGTCCATTCTCAACACCTGTCCCCATCACCCAGCTTCTCTTCCCCTTACAACTGCCTTTTCATAGCAGCTTTCTCTCTCCTAGCCAATAACCCCTTTCAGTCTCCTTCATAGCAGCATTCTTTCTCCCAGCCAATAACCCCTTCCTAGGCCATCTACCCCTCTTCTAGTACTTCTGTCTTTTTTTTTTTTTTTTTTTTTACTTAACTGCAAAATATATTACTTTGGCAACACACAAGTAAAATTTTCATGCCAATAAAATTGTCTATCTTCTTTCCTTTTCTCAATGTCTATCTGCTCTTCCCCTCCCCTTTGGCAACTGTATAAAGGAAGTGCCTGCCTCTGTCCTAGGCTACAGAAGTTCCTCCCTCCCCCTGCAGCCTGTCAGTCACACACAGCTGCCAATAGGTTGCAGTAACTTCCTGTTCCTCCTGGAGCCCATGGTTCAGACACAGCCAATAGGATACAGGAGGAGGTGGGAGCAGCAGCTGGGATACAGAACATTGTTGCCAGGGTTGGGGATTTCCCGCCCAATTGGGTGGGTTTCCGCGAGCGGCTGCAGGAAAATTTCGGTGGCTGCGGGGTGCGGATTTTTGGGCAGTTTTCCCGTGGCCGCTGTGTGGGTTTGGGCGCTTTTTTCCGGGGCTTCTATTGGTCCAATTTGGTCCAATAGAAGCTTTTCCGGGGCTTCTATTGGTCCGAAGTGGCCCAATAGAAGCGTTTCAGGGGCGGGGTTAATGACGTCAGGGGCGGGGTTGGTGACGTCAGGGGCGGGGTTGGTGACGTGGGAGGCGGGGTTTGAGTTTGGGCGTTTTTTGGGCGGGTTTAGGGCTGATTTTGGGCTGGGAAAATTTTTCCCATCTGGCAACCCTGAGAAGCTCGCTCTTCCTGTCTTCTCTTGCTGCTGTACAGCATGAGATTTCTGCTCCAAATTTAATAAAGTATAGCATAGAATATTGTGAGTGCCCAGGCACCCATAGAGCTGGTACCTATGCTGTCAAGTCTTTTGGATTGGTGCTGTTTAGCTACCAAAAACTATCACACAGGATTTTGTATGTAAAATGATGCTTATAGATTTTATTTGGTTGAATTTTGCAGTTTCCATATATGGGATTTGGTTCTATGATAAGGAAGAATGCCAAAGAATTGCAGAACTCATGAAGAAGTAAGTGATAATGCATATTCTTAATGCATTTATAAGTGCAGCATAATGCTGTAAATTCATTGCATGCGTATAAAATATCTCACATCACTTAGCTCTAGATGGAGTCTGCTCTAAATTTTAGTTTAAAAAAACCATTTTTATTTTTCTAATTTTTATTTAAAAGTATTTATATCCTTCACCATCTCCAAATCTGAGTGGATAACAATCATCATATACACAATAAAACAACAATATATATGCAATAAAACAATATAACACTAATTTAAAAAAAAGTATCTAAAATAAAAAAAATCTGATCATGTTTAACTTCTGAAAGTGCTGTCTAAATATACTCCACTCCCTCGATGTTCAAAACCATTTAACCAGCCAAGAACAGCACCTGTCCGGTTAAATGGCACTTAACCGGCTATCCGGTGATATTCAGTGGGGGATAGCCGGTTATCCCCCGCTCAATATCCCCGGTTAGCACCTAGGAGATAACCGGCTATATCATGCAATATTGCCGGCTATCCCCGAATATTCAGTTCATATCCGGCTATTCTCCGAGGACAAGCAGGCTGCTTGTTCTCACGAATGGGTGACGTCCACGGCAGCCCCTCCGATCAGAGATCCTCACTAGCAACAGCGTTTGCTAGCCCTCGCGTGCGCATGAACCTCGCGCATGTGCGACCGTCTTCCCGCCCGAACGTGCTCGTGTTCGTCAGTCTTCTTTTTTCCGCGGCTCAGGACAGCTGTTTTTCGGTCGGTCTGTGCCCCAAGGTGACCCCTCGCATCTTTTCGCCGTGTTCTTCCGTTTGGAAGTGTCCGATTTTCTCTTTTTCCGTCGTGTCTCTTAGTTTAAAAAAAAACAAAAACTAAACATCTCTTGAAGTAATTACACAGAGAACTACACTGCTTGCAACGTTTGCGTTAGAGATGCAGTTCTCAAACTATCTCTAAGGCATTTAGATTCTGAGTTTATGGGTTCAAAGATAAGGGTCTTTCCAGATCTTTCCAGGGAAACGCAGAGGAGGCGTAAGAGTTTCCTACTGCTGCGGGCTAGAACAGTAGCAGTGGGAGCGGACTTCCTTCTGCGGTTTCCCTGTGTTTGTAGAGTAACATTTCAATCAAAGCAATATCAATTCTTTGACCCAAAGCAGTTAGAAGAATTTCTAATTAGCAAAGAAGAGGTTAGTGTACAAGTCTAATCCCATATGTACCACTGTATAGCAGGCTAGAGTTAACCACTTGGAAGGACCTTCCTTAGTTAATTTGTGATGTATCTGTTTAAATAAGCAGGATAATTTTATTTCCTTATCTTGGATCACTATTTACTGTAATATTGTGGACGATAGTAAGAAGAAAAGTTTGACATTAGATGTAAGGTTACATGTGAATTACTTTTTCTTTTTGTGTATTGACACTCATAAAAATGAATTATGTTTGTTAAAAGCTATAAATAAAGAGTTAAAAAAACAAACAAAAAACTTCCCTTACGTCAAGTTTTTTCCCGTAAGTTTCATTTCGTTGTTGGGCGCGGCCTTTTTCGCCGCCCGTAGGGGTTTTTTCTAAATTTTTTGGTGCCATTAGCCATCATCGCGAATTTTGACTTCGCCAGCGTGATTTTTCTGCCCATGTTCTCGAAGCCTGCCAGCGGCTTCAAAAAGTGCACCCAGTGCAGCCGGACTATCTCCCTCACTGATAGGCACGATTTGTGCCTTCAGTGTCTGGGGGCCGGGCATCGCCCCCAGGCCCTGTACTCTCTGCCTTTTCTTGAAGAAGCAGACTCAGGCAGCAAGATTGGCCCAGTGGAATCTGTTGTTCAGGGCCTCGTCCGGTGCTTCGACGTCTTTGGTACTGATTTCATCGTCTGGTGCGTCGACGTCTGCGGTACCCAGCTCTTCTGCCGGTGATCCAGCGTCTTCGATACCAAGGTTATCGGTGGTATCGATGTTGTCGGAGGGTGCTTTGTCTTCCGGGAGTGCAGGTGAGGGTTGTCCATTCTGCTGGTGAGCCCTCGAGTAGGTTTCCGCCTGCCTCGAGGGCTCCTGTGGTACAGGGCCCCCGGGATCAACCTCTTTTGGACCCGGCCCACAGGAGATGTTTGGATTCGACATCCTCCTCTTCTGTGATGTGCTTCATACGAAGGCAAAAGAAGCATCGTCATCGGTCACCTTCCACCGGCACCCAAGCGTCGACATCGGGAGGACTGCTCACCCTCCATTCAGAAGGTGTCGGTGCGCTCCCTTGTGGACAGCTGGGTACCGCCTCCACGTCCTGGACAGATTCGCAGCTCGTCGCCGGTACCGGACTCCTTGCCTCTCTCGACAGCCGCTTTGAACGAGAGCCTCAGGGCCATCCTTCCAGGGATCCTGGAAGAGCTGTTGAATCCTTCTCCTCCGGTACTGGGGGTGCTTGCGCTGCCGGTACCGACGACTGAGGCGACGGCTGGGCCCTCGTCCGTGGCGAGGTCTCCATACTAGTACCGCTTCCGGTACCGGCATTGGCTGCCTCCCAGGCGGACTCCCCAACGACATCGATGGAGGGAGCTCCATCGCTGCCGGCGCGGGAGTCTTCCTCTCAACGCTCCCACCGTGGGCATGTGCCTACGGAGTCGAGGCGGGCACGGCTTCGGACAGAAGTTCATGAACTGGTGTCCGACACCGATGGTGAGGCCTCGTGGGAAGCAGAGGAAGACATCAGATATTTCTCAGATGAGGAATCTGACGGTCTTCTTTCTGATCCCACTCCCTTTCCTGAAAGACAGCTTTCTCCTCCCAAGAGTCTATCTGTCGCGGCCTTTGTCCGGGAAGTGTCTACGGCCATTCCCTTCCCTGTGGTTACGGAGGATGAGCCAAGGGCTGAAATGTTTGAGCTTTTGGACTATCCTTCGACACCTAAGGAATCGTCCACAGTACCCATGCATCATGTCCTCAAGAAGACATTGCTGGCGAACTGGGCGAAGCCGCTAACTAATCCCCACATTCCTAAGAAGATCGAATCCCAGTATTGGATCCATGGGGACCCGGAGTTGATGCGGACTCAGTCGCCTCACGACTCTGGTGTGGTGGATCTTGCCCTTAAGAAGGTCAAGAGTTCTAGAGAGTATGCTTCGGCGCCCCCAGGCAAAGACTCTAGAACCTTGGATTCTTTTGGGAGGAAGGCCTACCATTCTGCTATGCTCATTTCCAAAATTCAGTCCTACCGGCTCTACACGCGCATTCATATACGGAATAATGTGCGGCAGTTGGCGGACTTGGTGGACAAGCTCCCCTCTGAGCAAGCCAAGCCTTTTCAGCAGGTGGTCAGGCAGCTGAAGACGTGCGTAAATTCCTGACCAGGGGTGTTTATGATACTTTTGATGTCGCATCCAGGGCCGCTGCTCAAGGTGTGGTGATGCGCAGACTCTCATGGCTGCGCGCCTCAGACCTGGAGAATAGGCTCCAACAGCGGATAGCGGACTCTCCTTGCCGGGGAGATAATATTTTTGGAGAAAAGGTCGAACAGGTGGTAGAACAGCTCCGCCAGCAGGACACCGCTTTCGACAAATTCTCCCGCCGGACGCCTTCAGCATCTACCTCAACTGGTAGACGTTTTATGGGGGAAGGCAGACTGTTACCTATTCTTCTAATAAGCGTAGGTACAAACCACCTCCTCACCAGCCTGCTGCCCAGGCCAAACCCCAGCGCGCTCGTTCTCGTCAACAGCGTGCGCCTCCACAGGCCCCTGCAGCTCCCCAGCAAAAGCAAGGGATGGACTTTTGACTGGCTCCAGCAGAGCATAGCCGCAATCAGTGTCTGTGCCGGACGAGCTACCGGTCGGGGGGAGGTTAAAATTTTTTCACCAAAGGTGGTCTCTCATAACCTCCGACCAGTGGGTTCTTCAAATAGTCCGGCTAGGATACTCCTTCAATTTGGTCACAAAGCCTCCAAATTGCCCACCGGGAGCTCAGTCCTTCAGCTTCCAGCACAAGCAGGTACTTGCAGAGGAACTCTCCGCCCTTCTCAGCGTCAATGCGGTCGAGCCCGTGCCACCGGGGCAAGAAGGGCTGGGATTCTATTCCAGGTACTTCCTTGTGGAAAAGAAAACGGGGGAGGGGGGGGATGCGTCCCATCCTAGACCTAAGGGCCCTGAACAAATATCTGGTCCAAGAAAAGTTCAGCATGCTTTCCCTGGGCACCTTTCTTCCCATGATTCAGGAAAACGATTGGCTATGCTCTCTGGACTTAAAGGATGCTTACACTCGTATCCCGATACTGCCAGCTCACAGACAGTATTTTCGATTCCGTCTGGGAACACGGCACTTTCAGTATTGTGTGCTACCCTTTGGTCTCACCTCCGCGCCCAGTGTGTTCACAAAGTGCCTGGCGGTAGTGGTGGCGTCTCTACGCAGACTGGGAGTGCATGTGTTCCCTTACCTCGACGATTGGCTGGTGAAGAACACCTCCGAGGCAGGAGCTCTACAGTCCATGCAGATGACTATTCGACTCCTGGAGCTACTGGGGTTTGTGATAAAGTCCCACCTTCTTCCAGTTCAAAAACTCTAATTCATAAGAGCTCTGCTGGATTCTCAGACAGCTCGTGCATACCTTCCGGAACTGAGGGCCGACAATCTTCTGTCCCTCGTTTCCTGGGTGCGGGCGTCTCAGCAGATCACAGCTCGGCAGGTGTTGAGATTGCTCGGCCACATGGCCTCCACAGTTCATATGACTCCCATGGCCCGTCTTCACATGAGATCAGCTCAATGGACCCTAGCTTCCCAGTGGTACCAAGCAGCTGGGGATCTAGAGGATGTAGTCCAGCTGCCCACCAGTTTTCTTCAATCCCTGCAGTGGTGGACAATTCGATCCAATTTGACTCTGGGACGTCCCTTCCAAATTCCTGTGCCACAAAAAGTGCTGACGACGGATGCGTCCCTCCTGGGATGAGGAGCTCATGTCGATGGACTTCACAACCAAGGAAGTTTGTCCCTCCAGGAACAAGGTCTACAGATCAATCTCCTGGAGTTACGAGCGGTCTGGAATGCTCTAAGGGCTTTCAGGGATCGGCTGTCCCACCAAATTATTCAAATTCAGACAGACAACCAGGTTGTCATGTATTACATCAACAAGCAGGGGGCACCGGATCTCGCCCTCTGTGTCAGGAGGCTGGCAGAATGTGGCTTTGGGCTCGCCGTTACGGCATGTGTCTTCAGGCCACATATCTGGCAGGCGTAAACAGTCTGGCTGACAGGTCATGCAACCTCACGAGTGGTTGCTCAATTCCAAAGTGGATCAATCCCCTTGGTGGATCTCTTTGCTACCCGAGCCAACCACAAGGTCCCTCAGTTCTGTTCCAGACTTCAGGCCCACGGCAGACTAGCGTCGGATGCCTTTCTCCTGGATTGGGGGGAAGGCCTCCTGTATGCTTATCCTCCCATACCTTTGGTGGGGAAGATTTCGCTGAAACTCAGGCAAGACCGAGGCACGATGATTCTGATCGCTCCTTTCTGGCCGCGTCAGATCTGGTTCCCTCTTCTTCTAGAGTTGTCCTCCGAAGAACCGTGGAGATTGGAGTGTTTTCCGACCCTCATTACTCAGAACAAGGGGGTGCTTCTGCATCCCAACCTCCGGTCTCTGGCTCTCACGGCCTGGATGTTGAGAGCGTAGATTTTGCCTCCTTAGGTCTCTCCGAGGATGTCTCCTGGGTCTTGCTTGCTTCCAGGAAAGATTCCACTAAAAAGAGTTACTTCTTTCTATGGCGGAGGTTTGCCGTCTGGTGTGACAGCAAGGCCCTAGATCCTCGCTCTTGTCCTACACAGATCCTGCTTGAATACCTTCTCCACTTGTCTGAGTCGGGTCTTAAGACAACTCTGTAAGAGTTCATCTTAGTGCGATTAGTGCATACCATTACCGCGTGGAAGGTAAGCCAATCTCGGGACAGCCTTTAGTTGTTCGCTTCATGAGAGGTTTGCTTTTGACAAAGCCCCCCATCAAACCTCCTACAATGTCATGGGATCTCAATGTCGTTCTCACCCAGCTGATGAAACCTCCTTTCGAGCCACTGAATTCATGCCATCTGAAGTACTTGACCTGGAAGGTCATTTTCTTGGTGGCAGTTACTTCAGCTCACAGAGTCAGTGAGCTTCAAACCTTGTTAGCTCATGCTCCTTATACCAAATTTCATCATAACAAAGTAGTCCTCCGTACTCACCCTAGGTTCTTGCTGAAGGTGGTGTCAGAGTTCCATCTGAACCAGTCAATTGTCTTGCCAACATTCTTTCCCCGTCCTCATACCCGCCCTGCTGACCGCCAGCTGCACACATTGGACTGCAAATGAGCATTGGCCTTCTATCTGGAGCGGACACAGCCCCACAGACAGTCCGCCCAAATATTTGTTTCTTTTGATCCCAACAGAAAGGGAGTGGCTGTCGGGAAACGCACCATCTCTAATTGGCTAACTGATTGCATCTCCTTCGCTTATGCCTAGTCTGGGCTGACTCTTGAGTGTCATGTCACGGCTCATAGTGTTAGAGCCATGGCATCGTCAGTGGCCCACTTGAAGTCAGCCACTATAGAAGAGATTTGCAAGGCTGCGACGTGGTCATCTGTCCACACATTCACATCGCATTACTGCCTACAGCAGGATACCCGACACGACAGTCGGTTCGGGCAGTCGGTGCTGCAGAATCTGTTCGGGGTTTAGAATCCAACTCCACCCCCCTAGGCCCATTTTTATTCTGTTCCAGGCTGCACTCTCAGTTAGTTGAATAAGTTAGGTCAATCTCAGTTATGTCCTCGCCGTTGCGAGGCCCAATTGACCAATGTTTGTTGTTTTGAGTGAGCCTGGGGGCTAGGGATACCCCATTCGTGAGAACAAGCAGCCTGCATGTCCTCGGAGAAAGCGAAAGCTACATACCTGTAGAAGGTATTCTCCGAGGACAGCAGGCTGATCTCACCAACCCGCCCGCCTCCCCTTTGGAGTTGTCTTCCCTTGTCTATGTCTTTGCTATGTACTGGACTGACGAACACGAGCGCGTTCGGGTGGGAAGACGGTCACGCATGCGCACGGTGCATGTGCACGCGAGGGCTAGCAAACGCTGTTGCTAGTGAAGATCTCCGATCAGAGGGGCTGCCGTGGACGTCACCCATTCGTGAGAACAATCAGCCTGCTGTCCTTGGAGAATACCTTCTACAGGTATGTAGCTTTCGCTTTATAAGCGGCCACATCAGGCCGCTTAATAGTTGGTATATCTTTAGCCGGTTTAAAGTTAGCCAGCTATCTTTGAATATCGACTTAGTCGGTTAACTTTAAACCAGCTAAAAGTAAACCAAATATTCAGTGCTGGTTACCAGAAATGAATATCTGGGCTGAACGCCGACCGTGGGAGTTAGCTGGGCTCCCTTCCGCAGTCTGAATATTGGCCCCACTGCAAATCTTGTCTTGGGAAAGCCTGTACAAAATGATGTGCTTTGAGTACTTTTTGGAAAGCCAAATAAGGTGATGTATTGTGAACTGTCTCCAGAAGGGCATTCACATATTAACCGTTTATAGTACAGTACATTATTATTATTGCTATTTATCCATTTCTGTTCCTCATACATCAGTACATTATTATTATTGCTATTTATCCATTTCTGTTCCTCATACATAAAATATAAAACCTGTATCTTCCGCCTGGACCGATAAACTCATATCACCCCTCTCCTCAAGTCACTTCACTGGCTTCCGATCAGGTACCGCATACAGTTCAAGCTTCTCCTACTAACCTACAAATGCACTCGATCTGCAGCCCCTCCTTACCTCTCTACCCTCATCTCCCCTTACGTTCCTACCTGTAACCTCCGCTCTCAAGACAAATCCCTCCTCTCAGTACCCTTCTCCACCACCGCCAACTCCAGGCTCCGCCCTTTCTGCCTCGCCTCACCCCATGCTTGGAATAAACTCCCTGAGCCCATATGCCAGGCCCCCTCCCTGTCCATCTTCAAATTCTTGCTCAAAGCCCACCTCTTCAATGTCGCCTTCGGCACCTAACCACTACACCTCTATTCAGGAAATCTTGACTGTCCCAACTTGACATTTTGACCTTTAGATTGTAAGCTCCTTCGAGCAGGGACTGTCCTTCTTTGTTAAACTGTACAGCGCTGTGTAACCCTAGTGTGCTCTAGAAATGTTAAGTAGTAGTAGTACAAGTAAAATCCTCTTTGGCAATAAAGTTAAAATGACAGTGAATCTTATGAAGGACTACACACTGCAAACATTGTCCAGTGTAACTGTGGACCATCTATTTGCCCTCTAGGAGGAACTTGTTATCATAAGAGGTATGGCCCACAGCAGTGATGTCATCCTTCTGAATCTCAAAGAGCAGGACACAACCAAAGAAACCAAATTTGAGTAGCCTGTATTTGACTTCTAGTAGAGACTATTGGCAAAGTCTTAGTGCAAGAACTGATTCCGATTGGGGGAGACTTAACCATCTTTGTAGACTGATGATCACAAATAACAAAGGAGAATATGGTTATTGATCATTCCATACTGCCTTCCAAGAAAATTTCCTTGAATATAAAATTGAGATGTATTAAAAAAGGAAATAATTGCCCTACCCAAAGCTATAACTGTCAAGTATGTCCCCATGCAAACTAAAAGCTATAGCTTTTGGACGGAGCACCTTCATAACATAAAAGAATAATTCTCCATAGACGAGCAGCTAAATCAGTCCCACATATGGGTGGTGTCATCCATCTTGTTCTGTGTTGCCTTCATCCCAATTTGAACCTTGGAGCTCTAAATCAATTAGATTCCCATTTTGCCCATGATATATTGCCTGTTATACAAAGGAAAACTGACTTTGCGCTCTCGATCTGAAACGTGCATAAATGCATATAATTATTCATCTAAATTTTACACCAGTGGTATTTATGGTCTCAATCGCAAACTCTTATCTGTCCTTCACATCTCTCCCTGAGGCATCACATGGTCATTGTCATCATCATATCCCTACTTCTCCTACTGTTCTCCATTCAGCTGGAGACTTCACGACTGGTGTCATTTCTTCTGTGAATGACAACCTGTCATTGTTTCAACCTTCTCTGTTCATTTCTTCCTTCTGTCCCCTTCTCTTTTTCCCTGAGTAATGCCCCTTCCATTTTCTAATAAGCTTGCCTTTTTATAACCTCTTTTTCTCATTTCCAGCATCATCTTCTTTGACTGAGATCTTGCTTTTCACTGAGGATTTATTTCTGTTGTTGCTCTGAGCCTTGAATGTTTTCATTTCTCCCTCACCAACTTTCATTTAGTTGTGGTGGTAGTTTGGACTGCTACTTTCCACTTCCTGCAAGTTTCAACCCGTTCTTCCACCTCAGTCCCACTCATTCCCTTCTTTTGAGGCCCTCTTCTTTCCTTCTGGATTTTGATTCATGCTTTGCATTTTCTTTGAATCATCTTCCTTTCCCTGTATTTTTTGAAACTTTAGCCTTCATATTAACAACATATATGTGTATGTGGCATGCGGGTAGCTATAACCTTACAGTTGGTCTGTGGACGCTATCTCTGATGTGGGACTGAGTAAGCTGTCTATTAGAGGCAGGATGGTTTTGGAAGAGGACCTAGACAAGCTGTCAAAGACTTGGGAGAGGCCAGGCCTCAAGATTGGCTGAGGATCAGTCCTACTCATCTAAGAAACCTTCCTCAAGTAGGGCCAGTCTAAAAGATTAGGGCAGGGTTTGGTTGGGTATGAAGACGACTCTGGCTTCTTTCTTTTCAGTGGGCCTTTCATTGAATGTGGAGAACCCAGGGATGAGATGCTGCTTCCTCTGTGGGAGCCAAGGGCCATCTCTACCTTTTCACCCTAGAGTAAGTCTGTATCTCTTCAGACCAGTGGATCCTCAACATGATTCAGCACAATTATGCCATGGATACTGGAAAAACCTTTTTCTGCTTTGTTGCATCCCCAAGTGGATCAACAAAGAAAAGGGCAACAGTAGCTGATGCTGTACAGAGTTTGTAACAGCTGGGAGGCATTGAGCCAATTCTCTTGGGCAACTAGAGTAGAGGCCATATACCTTGTCCCCAAAAATGTGGGCTCAGCATATATGGGATCTCAAGGAGGTCAGTGGCTCCTTGTGAGTTCCTCATTTCTATATTGAGATTGGGAAGTTCTTTTAGTGACAGACCAGCAGAGTTTCTCATATCCCTGGACCTAGTGTAAGGTGTATTTTTTTTTTTTTTTTTGTTACATTTGTACTCCATGCTCTCCCACTCATGGCAGGCTCAATGCGGCTTACATGGGGCAATGGAGGGTTAAGTGACTTGCCCAGAGTCACAAGGAGCTGCCTGTGCCTGAAGTGGGAATCGAACTCTGGTCCTGGGGAACTGAGGAACTAAGTCCACCACCCTAATCACTGGGCCACTCTGTATGGGGTTCTCTGATTTCTATGTACTCGGCAAACACCTTCAGTTTCAAGGCACACCCTTTCAGTTTGGCCACTGCCCCATGATTTTTCTGAAATGGTAGTGGTGGTAGTAGCTGCCTTCTCCATGGGGAAATAAATGTGGGTTCATTCTTACCCAGGTGATTGGCTGTTTCAAGCCAATGTGGAGGTGGAGTCCAGGGTAGCACAGTTTCTGGATAATCTGGGATTGGTGGTGAACTGTGCCAGGAACCACCTAGTTCTGTCTCAATCCCTCAAGTATCTAGAGTCTAACAACACCACTTTGAGGAAGGTCTTCCTAATGCAGGTGAGTGGAGCTGAGCCCACAACTTGCTCAATGAGTTCTGTTCTCAGATGATGCCTCGGACCTGGGATTTTCCTTCAGGTCTTGGGATCCTTGACAGTGACCGTGGAGTGGTTCCTTGTCAGAGGGCTAACATGAGATCTGTTCAATTGATGGTTGTTTTTCATTTTCCTCCAAGGTTTCAGGACTTGAAGAGAGTCTTTTATTTATTGCATTTGTATCCCACATTTTCCCACCTATTTGCGGGCTCAGTGTGGCTTACAATACATTGTGAATGATGGAAATACAATTTGTTACAATTCGATTATGGGTTGCATTGTTAAGAGTTATGGGAGACAAAGTCAAAATATCATAGGGGAATAGAGCAATGGAATGTAATAATGGGAAAATGATAGGGTGATAGAACAAAAGCGAGAGAACATTCAGGTATAATAATTATCTCTGTGGGTAGAGTTTTAAGTGTGGTGAAAATATGGGGGAAGAGAATGCCGAAGAGAGTGTATTGATGCATTTCTATTAGTGTGTATGGGCTTCATGTGTTTTGATCCTTGCGATAAGTTTTATCAAAGAGATGAGTCTTCAATAGTTTGCGGAAGTCGGTTAATTCGTAGATCGTTTTCAGGTTGCGTGGTAGTGTATTCCAGAATTGCGTGCTCATATAAGAGAAGGTTGATGCGTGCAGTACTTTGTATTTTACCAGCAGCATTGTAAGGCAGGCAATTTGGTGGAAATCTCCGTGCAGTCTGCTTCAGGGAATGGTCTTAGAGCCCCCAGAAGGCTTGTAGTGACCCCAGATGCCAGTCTGTCAGGCTGGGAGCTCACTGCCAGGATTGTGTAGCCCAAGATCTCTGGTCACAGTTGGAGATATTGTGAAGCATCAACAGGTTAGTGATGGCTGGCGCTGCAGTTTTTCCAGTAGGGTGTAAGCGAGCCAGCAGTCTGGGTTCTCTCAGTAAATACCACAGTAGTGGGATTTATAAACAAACAAGGGGAAACTGTGCATGTAGCTGAGGTTTGAGAGATCAGTCTGTGTGCATGGGTGAGAGTCAACCTTGGGGCAGTCTCAGCAGCTCATGGGCTGGAGTGCAGAATGTTGGGTGGACCTTCTCAGCTGGAGTGTCCTGACCCTGGGGGAATAGAAACTGGGACTGAGACACGCCAAAAAGGCTTTCTAAGATGTTCCCTACCAGCTTAGCCTTATGTTGGCACCATTGTGGATTAGGCTGATATGGTGCACATTTGGTGGACCTGCCCGCGGGCGCAGGAATTCTGGACTACTATCCTGGATTTAGTGCTTGCTCTCACAGGAATACAATATCCGTTGAAAATGGAACATTGCCTCTTACATGTTAGACCTTACGGGGTGAAATCCTATACTCACCAGCTAATTGCATATGTGTTTGTAGCTAGTAAATTGTTGCTAGCAGGGGCTTGGAGGCAGCCAACCCTTCCGAGTTTTTGAGAAGTTTTGCGAAAGGTGGACTATATTAATCTAATGTCCAAGTTGACAGCCTTGCGCACAGGGCAGTTGGGGCCCTACCATCGCATCTGGGAACCATATATCCAGTGGTCTGCAGGATCTGGTCCTTCTTTGTTGGCTCAGTAACCGCGATCCCTAAAGACAATGGCAGGCATATGGGAGGGGGAGGGGAGGGAGGGAAGAGGGGAGTGGGACGGAGAGAAATGATTGTAATGTCATCTTGTTGTGTATGATTAGCACTGGAGATGTTTTCCAGCTGATTGTTTTGTTGTATCTTGCTAAAATTCAAAAAATAAAGGTTAAAAAAAAAAAGAAACTGGGACTGAGCACTTTCAATGTGTCACTGTGTTTACCAGTCTTTGACCTCATGGTGACATAAATGAACACCAAATTGGTTCAGTTTTTCAGCTGAAGAGAGTCCAGCTTCACAAGCATAGACTCATTGATTCAGCGCTGGCCTTGGGAAAGCCTGCTGTACATATTTCTACCATGGGTTCTGACCTGCTACATGTTACGCAGATTAATGAATCATCTCTGTTTGGTCACTCATGATTGCTCCTGAATGGCCTCAATGTCTGTTGTGCCATTCTGATGCAGCTACTAGTGGGGAACCCCTTGTTGTTTCCTTTTACTCAGGGTCTTGTGCTTAAGACCCAGGTTACAAGTTAACAATTTATATACTGCTAACACCAATTCAGTTCAAAGCAGTTTACAAGAAGATTAAGGTCACAACATCCTCTTAAAAAAAAAAAAAGTTTAAAAGAAACAAAAGCCTAATCAGAAATAAAAGAAAGTCTTTAAAAAGAACAGTTTTAAGCACCTTTCTAAAATGTGCATACCCTACATTAATCAAAAACAAGTTGCAAATGACCGCCAAGTTTTGGGGGCTTGATAGGGAAGAAGCATGTCACAGACCTTAAGCTTCTTAATGCCCTTAACTGAAGGAAAGGCAAAAGGAGAACAGTTCATAGTTCTTCTACTCCTAGGGGAACTTGAAAATTCAAAATAAGACAAATACTCAGGACAATCACCGTCAAAACACGGAATAGTGCACAAGAAAATTTAAACAAAATCTTGGCCTCCATAGGGAACCAATGAAGGTCCACATAGAATTTAGAAATCCTATCATATTTACGTAAAGAGTCCTTGAAAAGCATCTAAAGAGCCAGGGTTATTCATTGGCGATGATCTGTGTTGCTGAAGGCCAGTAGCATGTCTTTTTTTTTTTTTTTTTTTTAACCTGTTAAAATTTGGCATCTTTTTGCAGCGGTTTTAGGATATTCTGTGTGTTGAGTGGATGTTCCAGCATTTTAATCTACCTTCTAGAATGTTTTCTCCAAGTTTTAGCCTTGAACTCTTGCAAGGTTCAGGTAGCAGTGTTAGTATGCTATAGGGTATACACTGCTGTATGAAAACAAGGCTAACAGCAATATAGATCAAAGAGACTTTTTTGTATACTCATATTATCATACTCATGCTATTTCTTCGTATGTCTCATTATTCTTATTCTTAAAGAGTGCCCTCAGAAATTACCACTCATTTAAAGGCAACATCATTTTTTTTGCCAGGTAGCATAGCACATCTTCCATAGGGTCACTCTTATGTATAAGTGTAAGTGCTATTGCCTTAATCAAAACGTGCTATAATGTAATATAGTGCACAAAAAAATCAGAAAAAACGTGAACTTATCTTTAAACATTTTTTTGAACTTTTCAAATACTCAGCTTGCTTGCCTGGCTCACTTGTTGTACCATACGGCTTCCCCTGGACACGCCCGACTCCGCGAGTTTCAAAAAATGTCCTCAGGGACTTGGGTTAAAGCCATCCAACACAACCCAAGTCCCTGTGGAAATTTTTTTGAAACCCGCGGAGTTGGGCGTGTCCAGGGGAAGCCGTATGGTATGGCAAGCAAGCTGAGTATTTGAAAAGCTCAAAAAAATGTTTAAAGATAAGTTCACGTTGTTTCTGATTTTTTTTTGTGCACTATATTACATTATAGCACGTTTTGATTAAGGCAATAGCACTTACACTTATATACAAGAGTGACCCTATGAAAGATGTGCTATGCCACTGGGCAAAAAAATGAGTGGTAATTTCTGAGGGCACTCTTTAAGAATAAGAATAATGAGACATACAAAGAAATAGCATGAGTATGAGTATACAAAAGTCTCTTTGATCTATATTGCTGTTAGCCTTGTTTTCATACAGCAGTGTATATCTTTGGTTTCTAGTGAGCATACTATTTTCTTTACCAAGGATTGTGGGATTTGCTTTGGCATATATCCGAGTATGCTATAGGGGACAGATTTGGGGTATTCCTTTGGTAGCCTACCTGGATGATTCTTGCAAGGGCTCTCTCTTAAGGTGCTCCCACCCTGTCTTGGTTTCACATTGAGGTCTTAGTTTAGTCCTGAATTCCCTGACAGGTCTATCATTGAATCTATTAAAGCATCTTTGGAGAAGTTATTTGTTCAGCCAGGCATATTTCTGAGTTGCAGGTAGTGTTTATGGATCCATATTTATATTTTACAGTAGATTTAATTTCATTGCATGCAATTCTTGCTTTTATGCAAGGCACTCTTCCCCCCCCCCCCCCCCCCCCCCACCCCTTCACGTTAGCCATGTTAATCTGCCTAACCACCTTTCCTCGTGAGCAAAGGTGAGACAGTATCAAAATGGTCCTTGGCTACATGGTTCAAGGAGGTAGTGAGATCTGTTCATCTGCTGAATAAGGAGGAGGTTCTAGTAAGTCTTCGACCTTTCTTTGTGAAAGCCCAGGTGGCATCTTGGGTAGAATTCCAAGCAGTCATGCCAGAGGATATTGGTAAAATAGTGATGTGGTCTTTTTTTGGTATTCCTTTCTTAAGCACTACCAAGTGATTGCTGGCCAAGGAAGATACGATCTTTGGAAGAGTGGTTCTGGAGGGGGTCATCCTCCACCAGCCCAAGGTCCTAAAGCTTTGATACGTCCCACTAGTCTGGGCAAGTCTAGCAGGATGAAAGAATGGTGAAATTTGTTCCTCCTGATAACTTCAGTTCCTTGACTGCTGCTAGACCAGTTCTTTTCCCAGCCAAAAAAAGACTGCAATTATGAAGGCCTTCCTGCTTTTTTGTATGTCAGTTTACTGATAGGATTCTGGTTTACAAATTTATCCATGCAGGGAGATGCTCCACAAGAATCATTGGTGTGTTTTGACCGTTTGTGACTTCCTTTGTCTGTTAATTGTATTATATCAGTTTTGTCAGTAGTTTGCTGGCAAGTTCCAGGGCTGCACCATGCTCTTGATGATGTCATTGGAAAGTTCCAGGTTCTCTGCTCATCTGCTGATAGAGGAACATAACCCACCAGTCTGAACTGGTCTAGCAGGATTCAAGGGAAAGGAAATTATAAAGTAAGAACAAATTTTACCATTTTTACAAATACTAGTGAAAAATTATTTCTAGTCTAGTCTTGGTTATCCCAGTAAACAAACTTCCAGGCAATTGTGAACACCAGTGAAGTAACCTGTGAGAGTTGTGACGTGCTCATTCATAGAACACTGAGAGCAGGAGGACCATATCCAAACAGTGACAGTAGCACTGTGCTTCACTCCCTTCATTTAAATCATTCAGCCCAGATAGAATAAAATGCATAATAGATAAGGTTTTAAGCCCTCAGTTTATAATTACATTCAAATGTAAAACTACAACTATTTAAATTGCTACAAAATGCAAATTATGCATTCACCAGAGAAGTGATATGAAATGCAGTGCCATGCTACAGGGCTCTGTTAAAGAAACAGTTTACAGGGGTACCTGTATTATTCTGTAACAGCAGGAACACAAAGGCTGATGGCACCTTATGGACTGACAGATTTATCGAGGCATATGCTTTCAAGGACAGAGAGTCCACTTTGTCAGAAAGCTTATGCTTCAGTAAGCCTGTAAGGTGCCACTATCCTCTGTCATTTAAAGATACCATTAAATACAAGGAAACTTTTAGTCTTCTTATAGTGGTTATATTGTGCCCTACACCCGGGAACTTTATAACAAATTACAGACAGGTACATTGAGGCAGTGCGAGAGAAAGTAATTTGCCCAGGGTTAGAAGTGTGAGTGGCAGTAGTAAGATTTGATCCCATGTCTTCTGATTCCCAGTTCATTATTCTAACCACTAGGCTATCCGTTCTCTGTGATGTGGGACTGCAGATTAGTAGACTATTGTTGGAATACAGTGTTCCAGAGAGAAATAATGGGTAAAATATTAACTAGACTTCATATTGCACTTCTTTTCCTAAATGCCTTCAATAATGCTAAAATAAAATTTCTATTAACAGCCAAAAAAGGCATTATGTTAAACTGGGATATATATTTGCCACCATCTGTGCATATTGATGACTTGAAATTTATATTGTAATTGAAAATATAAATTATTCTTAAATTATGTGCAATCCTTTGTTTCATTATCAAGGAATTTTATCTTTAAAAGAAATGCATAGGAGTGATTATATAGGTCAAAAGTTACATAAGTCCTGTCTGAGATCACGTTTGATCAGTCTTTAAGTGTAAATCTTGCTGATGAAAGAGATGCAAATATTTTAAGGTTGTCTTTAATTAGCAAGAACAATTGAAGAAATAAGTTCCAAAACCTGTTAAGTACAAAAAGCTGTTTTCTGGATAAATTCATTTTTATTTTCAAGAATTCTATCAACATAAGATTTTATTTTATTTTATTTATTTTACTGAATATTATATACCTTATGAATAAATGGCTTTTAGTGCAAATTTCAAATATCCTATGGCTATCTGTGGGCTCCTTTTATAAAGCTGTAGTAGTGATTACCGCATGCCAAATGTGATGAAGCCCATAGGAGTTGAATGGACTTTGTTGCATTTGGTTCGCTGCTGATTGCTAGCGCAGCTTTGTAAAAGGAGGCCTTTAAAGGCAGTCTGTTTTTGATATGAACACATTTTTCAAAGAAAATGTACTTTGATTTTAGAACTCGCCTCTGCAATTTATTTGGTTTTTTTGTTTGGGGTTTTTTTTTTTTTGATTGAAAGATCATGATATGGGTTGAGGTATTTTTGGCTTTTTGAGTTGTTGCACATCAGACGTGCCCAGAATGGCATTTATGGAAAATGAGATGGAAGTGTCCTTAGCCTCTATTTGGCTATTTTATTATCAGCCTTCAGGAAATAAGCCATTTTCTTTTATTTAGTTTTTGAAATGTGCTTCTGGATCTGTAATGTTCCAAAAAGTCTACAACAAGTTTTAGGTATAGAAGATGTTAATCTAAGATCATGGTCCAAAGTCAATTCCAGATCCAAAATCCCCCCTCCCCCCCTCCACACACCATCTTTTCTTCCTCAGCCTGTTATACCCTCTCTGTCTTCTTACCCAGCAGCTGTTCTCTTATTTAAAAAAAAAAAAAAAAGGTTTTTTCCCCTTGTGTATTTTGTTTCTCTATCCTTCTTAGTTTAACTCATGAAGAGCAGCTCAGAGCACAACATGGGACTGGAACAGGGGCTTCTCCATTGAGCCTGAATCCTGGTGATTCCAAACAAGTAGATATCCTGCAGATGTTAACCAAGGCCAAAGATGAATACACTAAGGTGAGCTTTAATCTGTCTGGAACATTGCTATATTAAGTTCCTCCTGTCCATCTTTACAGATGTTGCATCTCCCTTTATGCTACCCAGTTCTTGATTGCAGAGTAGTGGTTTGCTAAGAAACAGTTTTTGTGCTGGTTGAAATGTGTAGGGTACCTTTTTACTAAAATACATTAGATTTTTCAGTTAACACATTTTAATGCAAGAAATTAACATGTATTAAGTGCAAATCTAACACTACGGCTATTGGGGTGTTGTGGAAACAGGGAAGAAATGGGAAACTACATACCGGTAAGTCTCACGTCGGTGGTAGGAGACCGCATTTCGTACATTCTTCTTCAGGAGAAGCAAGCATGTCGGCATGATTTGGATATTGGTCCTCTGTGATTCTTCTTGCTTCTCCTGAGGAAGAATGTACGAAATGTGGTCTTGCATTCGGGAGCAGAGGAGCTACTGACTTAAGTCCAACTGCTGACCTAATGGCTGCCTAATGTTTGTTTGGTTGTTTCTGCTCCACGTCTCTATCCAGATGGCTTAGAACTTGATGTTACCAAGAAAATGTATTATTGACTAATATGTTTGAAAGGCGACAGCTTCCATCGACATTTTTGTGAGAACTATTATTCATTGACTGCTTGTGGATATTGCTTCCTGGACCCTACTGTTGTTTGCCTACACTGGTGGGATTTGGTGGTCAGCTTAGCTTTGACAACAAAAATCTTTTTTCATACGGGAGCCTCATTTTGGACAATAGTTTATACATTTTCAGCATTGGGTTTAGTGATTAGATCTAACAGTGGATTGTATGTATGTGTATTATGAATGTAGTAGGAGTGATGTGTATAGTAATAAATATTTTGGATACTGGGAGAATGGGCGTGCAAGTGGCAGATGAAGTTCAATGTTGACAAGTGCAAAGTGATGCATGTGGGTAAGAGGAACCCGAATTATAGCTACGTCTTGCAAGGTTCCGCGTTAGGAGTTACGGATCAAGAAAGGGATCTGGGTGTCGTCGTCGATGATACGCTGAAACCTTCTGCTCAGTGTGCTGCTGCGGCTAGGAAAGCAAATAGAATGTTGGGTGTTATTAGGAAGGGTATGGAGTCCAGGTGTGCGGATGTTATAATGCCGTTGTATCGCTCCATGGTGCGACCGCACCTGGAGTATTGTGTTCAGTACTGGTCTCCGTATCTCAAAAAAGATATAGTAGAATTGGAAAAGGTACAGCGAAGGGCGACGAAAATGATAGTGGGGATGGGACGACTTTCCTATGAAGAGAGGCTGAGAAGGCTAGGGCTTTTCAGCTTGGAGAAGAGACGGCTGAGGGGAGATATGATAGAAGTGTATAAAATAATGAGTGGAATGGATCGGGTGGATGTGAAGCGACTGTTCACGCTATCCAAAAATACTAGGACTAGAGGGCATGAGTTGAAGCTACAGTGTGGTAAATTTAAAACGAATCAGAGAAAATTTTTCTTCACCCAACGTGTAATTAGACTCTGGAATTCGTTGCCGGAGAACGTGGTACGGGCGGTTAGCTTGACGGAGTTTAAAAAGGGGTTAGATAGATTCCTAAAGGACAAGTCCATAGACCGCTATTAAATGGACTTGGAAAAATTCCGCATTTTTAGGTATAACTTGTCTGGAATGTTTTTACGTTTGGGGAGCGTGCCAGGTGCCCTTGACCTGGATTGGCCACTGTCGGTGACAGGATGCTGGGCTAGATGGACCTTTGGTCTTTCCCAGTATGGCACTACTTATGTACTTATGTACTTATGTACTGTTTCAGTAAGAGTCTGGAGTATCTATATTTAAACATACTTGTGATATAATTTACTCCAGTTTTTTTCTATTATCCCCAGCTTTGTGGTTTAATTAAAATTTAATGCCAAGAAGTGCAGAGTGATTGTTAGTTGGGTGCAGAAACCCAAAAGAGATACTGAATAGGAGGGGAGAGATTAGTAAGCTCGTCTCAGGAGAGAGACCTTGGGATATTGGTGTCCGAGGATCTGAAGGTGAAGAAACAATGTGACAAGGTGACGACCGTGGCCAGAAGGATTCTAGGCTTCATAGAGAGGGGTATAACCAGCAGAAGAACAGAGGTGTTGATGCTCCTCTACAAGTCGTTGGTGAAGCCCCACTTCAGTTTTGGAGACCGTATCATGCTAAAGATGTAAAAAGACTGGAAGTGGTGCAAAGAAAAGCTACAAAAATGGTATGGGATTTGCGTTGCAAACCGTATGATGAGAGAGTTGCCGACCTGAACGTGTATACCTTGGAGGAAAGGAGAAACAGGTGAAGTGATACAGACATTCAAATGTTTGAAAGGTATTAATCCACAAACAAACCTTTTCTGGAGACGGGAAGGTGGTAGAACCAGAGGACATGAATTGAGGTTGAAGAGGGGCATATTTAGGAGTAATGCCAGGAAGTATTTTTTCATGGAAAGGGTGGTGGATAATTGGAATGCCCTCCCGTGGGAGATGGTGGAGATGAAAACAGTAATGGAATTCAAACATGTGTGGGATAAACACGAAGGAATGGATCCACAGAATCTTAGCGGAAATTGGGTGGCAACACCGGTAATTGGGAAGCAAAACCAGTGCTGGGCAGACTTCTACAGTTTGTGCCCTGATCATAACTGAATAGATATGGATGGGCTAGACTGTAAATTTTAAGGGGCTTCAATGTTAACTTCAGAACTTTTCGTACAAGAGTGCTGGGCCCTGAGAATGGCAAGGATAAATCAAACTCGGGTATACACAGAAAGTATTGCATACCATGTAAAATGAGTTTATCTTGTTGGACATATTGGATGGACCATACAGGTCTTTATCTGCCGTCATTTACTATATGTTACTATCCAGCTTATAATCGAAAGTGCTCGCCGGCTATCTTCCAACACAAATCGGGAGATGGCAGGCGAAATCGGTATAATCGAAAGCGCCATTTTAGACAGCATCGCTGCTTTCCCGTCGCTTTGCCTGCAAAAGTTCAAGGGGGCGTGTCGGTAGATTAGAGAAGGTGGGACATGGGCGGGCATGGGCGTGGCTACCAGATGGCCGGCTTTTGCCGATAATGGAAAAAAAAAAAAAAAGCGGCGTTAAGCAGTATTTCGCCGGGTTTACTTGGTCCTTTTATTTTCACGACCAAGCCTCAAAAAGGTGCCCCAACTGACCAGATGACCACTGGAGGGAATGGGGGATGACCTCCCCATACTCCCCCAGTGGTCACCAATCCCCTTCCATACTAAAAAAATAAAACTAAAAACCTTTTTTGCCAGCCTGTATGCCAGCCTCAAATGCCGTACCCACCTCCATGACAGCAGAATGTGTTGTATCCTCCGACAGCCTTTTCCTGGTTGCGATGTGGCTCTCGGGTGAGTGTGACACCTTTTCTGTTAGGTGCCCTGCAGAGTCACATTAGCAATGCATTGTGGTGGGTGTAGGGTACTGGGCTCTACTCCCATGGTGCTTTTCCCCCCTGCTAACTGAGTCAGAGTGTGCCCTTTTTTGTTTCCTGTTGTAGTCCATGCGGTAGTGGCCATTTTTGTAAGCCAGTTTTAGTTCCCTTTCCTGTGTTACCCACATTAGAGAACTTAGTTCTTACCTTGAATGGTGCTGAAAGAGGGCATTGTACACCATTGTGCCAGCTCTGACCTACAGCTAATCTTAGTACCAGGGGACTCTTTGCCAGTGGGGCACAACCTCTGATCTGCAGTTAACTGTGAGTAAACGTGCTTATTTCAAGAAAGGACTTTTTCAGAGAGATTAGTCTTCAGGTGTGAACTGGTGTGCCAAAGTTATACAGCAGCAATAAGTCCTAGAGGCTGTATGCAGGTCCCTGGAGCAATTTTAGTGGGTGCAGTACATTTGTGGGTAGTGGGTTTCAGCTCCCAAAGTAAGGGAGCTATGCACGTGGGAGCTTTTCTGAAGTCCACCGCAGTGACCCCTAGGGTGGCTGGTTGGTGTCCTGGCATGTCAGGGGGGCCAGTACACTGAAAATGCTGGCTCCTCCCATGGCCAAATGCCTTGAATTTGGCCGGGGTTTGAGATGGCCGACATAACTTTCCATTATCGCTGAAAAACAAACCCGGCCATCTCAAACTTGGCGAACTCCAAGGTATTTGGCCGGGCTAAACCGTATTATCGGGAAAAAAAAGATGGCCAGCCATCTTTTTCGATAATACGGTTCCAGCCAGCTGTAGCGCCGCTGCCAACATAGATCGCCGGCGATCTATTTGGCCAGCGACGTTCGATTAATCCCCTCCATGTGTAAATATGTGCAAATTCGTTATATGTATGCTAATTCCTAGGTTAATATGCTTTAATTTGATGTTTCATGCTAATCAATGCACATCATATATCACAAGTAAATTTCATGTGTCTTTTTTTTTTTTTTTTTTTTTTTAAAAAGAGCTCTTTTGTGTTTATAATGTAGAAATGTGTTCTAGTGATAGTGTCAGGCTGAGAACGTTAGTTACCTTTACCTCTTCAAAATGCTGAACTCCTGTTGCATTCTTGAAACTTTGGACAAATTTCTGATCATGATCATTGTAACACAATCTAATAGGCATGTTCATTTTGTACTTTGCTAAAAATGTTTTGGTGCTGTAGCTTTAAATAGATACTTATTTACAGTGAGCTGTCAGTATACTTGACATTATGCAAGATTAATTGTACGGTTCCAAGGTCCCTTCACGGTCTGAATTTGCAATTTAAGTTTTAGGAAAGGAGTCTTAAGTGATTTTATACAGGTCACAGCTGTCACGGGAGGTAGAGTTGAAAAGAATTTGGAGCCAATTTCTGTAAGCAGTACGCAGCACTGCAAGGCTGAATAAAGCAGCCTTGCAACTTCTTGTGACCCTGGGCAAGTCACTGAACCCTCCATTGCTCCAGGTACAAATAACCTTAGATTGTGAGGCCATTAGGGACAGAAAAGTACCTGCAAAAAGTAGTATATGTAAACCGATTTGACTGTATCTACAGAAAGGTGGTATATCAAGTATGGAATAAGCAAACATGTAAAACTTTTAAACTTAGTATAGGTTGACTTCCTGGAGGTTCAAAACAACTGACCTGTGCTTATTTAGACCCTGAGACAGGAAAATAACTTTCCTTCTGCAGCTTGTTGTGTTTTTAAACCTGCATTTCTGTGATGTAGAGCCTAGATTTTGTGGCTCTTAATGAGCATAACTCCTAATCTTATTTTGGCTTAGCAGTAAATTTGAGTTATAACTATGATTCCACATTTATTTAGGTCATTGTTAGACTCTTTGGCAAGTAACGGTTACTGTTATTCAGAAATCACTTTCTACAGAGGGATGCTGAACTTGTTTGCAAGTCTGATATTTTTCATGGACTTTGCTTTATAATATAACTGGCAATAGCTTTTCTTACAAGTTTTTATATATGCAGTTCAAAAAAATGTTCTCAAACATTGTTTTTAGCCTGTGTGATTTCTTAAACGTTCTGAAGTTATTAGCTATCGTATCACAAGAAGAAATTAAAGGAACAATTAGGTGTTTAAAAAAACTTTTTTAAAAAAGGAAATGGCTGTGCGGTAAGTTAAGCACATGCTATGCGGCCATTTCCTAGGGGAGCCCTCACCGCCTTCCTGTTTAGGAGGCCGTAAGGGCTCCTGCGCTAACCTGGTGGTAACCAGGCAGCACCGGGTAAGCCCAGGGTGCTAAAAAACAAACATTTTAAGCACTGGAAATGGCATGTAGCACACACCAGAACTACTGCCGGGCTCCTTCGGTAGCCCAGCAGTAGGGCCAATCTACCGCATGCCATTGCCATGGTAGCTCTACCGTGGTTTTTTTTAAAAGGGCCCCTAAGTGTTTTATCTTTGGGAATAAAATTGTAATCATTCAATTATTCATATAATAAACAGTACAAAATGCTCCACTGACTGCCAGATCCTGCTGTGCAGTTCAGTATATAATAAGTTTATCTTCTAAGAGCAGCATGATTGCTTGCTGTTTCACCTAGCTCTTCCATCAGCCACTGTTACCACCTCTGTAGCTGTTCTTTTCCTCCAAAGACACACATTTATTGGAATTACAGTAATTACATATCAAGAAAATATGTTGACCAGAAATAGCATCTAGAATATACTGATATTGTCACTAGGAGTATTTAAAAAAAATAAGTCAGCTATCTGCCAAGTCCACAAATGAAAGAAATTCTAAGATTAAAGTCATGAAGGAAAAGGACTTTAAAAATGTGACAGAAAATGAAATAAGAAAGACTATGTGAAAAGGAACAACAAACTCATATACTATGGGGCTTATTTTCAAAAGAGAAAAAAAAACTTCCAAAAAGTGGCATAAATCTGCATTTGGACATTTTTCTCATAAAAACATCCAAATTGGTATTTTCAAAACCAATTTTTAGACGTTTTTCTATGAAGACCAGCCGAGGTGCGTTCAAATCACAAGGGGGCATGTCCGGGGCTTGTTAAGGGTGGGATCTGGGCGGTCCAAACACTTGGATGTTTTTCTGCCATGGTGGAACAAAGCAAAAACATCCAGGGCTATAAGTTTGATGGTTTGGTTTAGACCAGTTTTTTTAACGAATAAGCCACAAAAAAGTGGCTTAAATGACCAGATGACCACTGCAGGAATAGAGGAATGACACCCCCTTGCTCCTTCAGTGGTCACTGACCCCTTTCTACCCTGCAAAAATGTAAGTGAAACAGTACATACCAGCATCTCTGACATCTTCATATATTTTGGCCAGTCCCATTAGAGTAGCAAGCAGGTTCCTGGAATAGCTTAGTGGTTGGTGCAGTGCACTGCAGAGAAGATGACCCAGGCCCATAATCCAAACTATTGCACTTGTGGTGGAAAGTGTCAGATCCCCCCCAAAACCCCCAAACCTATTGTACCCACATATAGGTGACACCTGCAGCCATAAGGGCTATTGTAGTGGTGTATAGTTGGGTACAGTAGGTTTTTCGTGGGGTTTGAAGGACTCACTATGCAATATAAGGGGGTAATGGTCAGATGTGTACCTAGGACTTTTATGTGAAGTTCACTGCATTGCCCCCTAGGATGCTCCACTGTCTATATGGCCTCCAAAGTCACTTCCACAGGCTTCACCAAGGGGAGGAATAGATGGAACACAGGGATTATTCCCTCCAAACCCACTCCCTTACAAAGACTCTTCAACTCCAGATCTTTGAGCCAGGTCGACCAGCCTGACTTTAGCCACGAGCAATTCGGCAGCTGGAGCATACCCACGAGTCCTTCATGTGAAGTTCCATCAATGAAAGCGACCCCACTGTTACTGCATTCCATGGTGGCTGAGGAGGAGCTGGACACACTGGGCTGTGTGACACCTTATTCTGGAGGCCCAAACTCTCTCTCATGTTTGGCCAGCAGGAACACGCTGAGAAGGGACTCTGCCTGCCTCGTTCCGGGGTTCTGAGGCTGCCGGGCAGCTGCAGCTATCTTCCCCTTAGGCATCAAGAAAGGTAAAATCAGCAATGAAATTGCCAAGAAATAACAAAACAGCAAGAACAAGAAAACACTGGCATCTCACTGCAATGCCATATTGTCCTCCTACTGTTATCGTTCTATGATAGCTATATCCCCCCATATTTAGCACTTCTTTTTCCTTGATTCTAGTCTTCAGCTGTTCATGATAAATTAAGTTCTGGTACTGACTGGAAAAACTTGACATTGATAGAGTTAGTATGATGAATCAGTAGTAGACTGTAACATGCAGGGCACACTTTCTCATCATAGGTCTGGTTCATCTGACTTTTAATGCATGTACAGGACAACTGTCAAAGGTATTTATGAAGGTAAAATGGCCTGACTGAAAATTGCCCCCGCACCGCCTCAAATGTGTTTCACAGTATTTGCAAGTTTCAGAGTACTCGTAGACACATTTTTAAAAAAGGCATTCGTTCATTTAGGTTGAGGAGGAAAACAGTGGCGTTCCTAGGGGGGCGGACACCCGGGGCGGTGCCCCGCCCCCTCCTGATGCAGCGCGGAGCCCCCCCCCCCCCCCCCCGGTGCATGCTGCTGGTGGGGGGGGTGCCGCAGCGCGCGCCTGCTGCGAGTTTACTAACTTTGCTCGTTCGCTGCAGCTCCCTGTGCCCCGGAACAGGAAGTAACAGCGAATGAGAGAAGTTAGCGAACTCTCGCAGCAGGCGCGCGCAGCGGCACCCCCCAGCGGCATGCACCCGGGGCAGACCGCCCCCACTGCCCCCCCCCCCCCCTTGGTACGCCACTGGAGGAAAACCATGTGTACAATTGGATTGTTTAAATGTGTGTGTTGTATTTTGTCCTCTACCCTTTCACTGGCTGCTGATAAAATAAGTACAAGGGATGCGTACACTTTATCGCACATACTTTATTTCTGTTTGAAAATTAGCAAATGCAATATTTTATTTATTTATTTGCTGCATTTGTACCCCACATTTTCCCACCTATTTGCAGGCTCAATGTAGCTTACACTATGTTGCAAAAGGTATAGTCATAAACAGAGTAAGAGGTATGGGAAATATTTCCTGAAATATGTGCATATCCTCCCTTCAAAAATTTCATTGCATTCCTTCTGCTGGGCATTTTCTCTTTGATACAAGTCCAAGATCAAAAGAACAAAAACATGTCAGGTTTTGATTTTTTGGACACATTGTATTGAATATGCACCTCTGAAATTAACAGATTTTTTTATTTGGCAACTTTATGGGCCCTGTTTACTAAGCCGCACTATAGGCGCACTAGCGTTTTTAGCAGGTATTAATAATGCTAGAGACACCCATAAGAATATATGGGTGTGTCTAGTGTTAGTGCACCTTAGTAAACAGGGCCCTATATGTCTAAATGTGTATTTTGTAAGCCTTTTTGCTAATTGTATCCAATTATTTTGTTTATAGCAGTGTGCTTTTATTTAGTGGTTCTATATTTAAGCATATAGTCTATAAAGGAAAGTAGTCACCTATTGACAGAATAGTGTTTGGATTTTAGACATTTATGCATGTACATGCACACATACACATGCATATACCAGAATTCTAATCATTTACTCGTGTATTCGACACACAAATGTTAGTGCCTTATTTATAGAATTGCCACTATATGCTTCTTTGTATTTTTTTGCATATACGCTGTTATATATATATATATATATATATATATATATATATATACACACACACACACACACACACACAAAAGACTTGCACCTTATATGTGTGTGTATAGATATACAAAAGACTTGAATCTTGTGTTTATATCTATATCTATCTATATATATATATATATGTATCTATATATATATGTGTGTATATTTTTTTCCTCTGCCTCTTTAAATCTTGATGTATATCCTAATTGTTTTGTTAGTCTAGATCTTGCTTTAATTTCTTTTTCTATGATATGAGGTTTACAATACTTTATTTCTTTGGTCACTTGTATATTATTTTCTTCTGTTTTAAAGTACAAAACCTGTTCAGAACCAAAGCAGATGACAAGTTCCACTGCCATCTACAACAATCCCAATCTGATTAAACCAATCCCAGTGAAACCCAGTGAAAACCTGCACCATCCAGTACCTCATCAAGGCAAGGTATGTTATTTCCTGTATGCTGAGTATGATTCATGTACACATTGTTTCTGAGTTTGTGATTTGAGGAGGAAAAGATATGGGCTTTGAGGTGATGGCTGGTGAAACTTTGTATTAATTTTATAATAATTATTTTTTTTAAGTCGCAAGTTGACAAGTGTGGTGACCTCTTCAAAAAAGTTGAATTGAAGCAGATGCTCATAATAATTTAAAAATAAATCAGATTAAAGTTGTATTCCTAAAAATTTTAGAATACGGAGATGTTGAACTACAATCCTGGAAGGAGTTCAAATTTTTGAGATATCACAATAAATATTCATGTTTTGTAAACACTGCCTCCATTGTATGCAGATATCTCATGCATATTCATTAGTAGTATCTGGTTTGTGGCCCTCCAGGATTGCAGTTAAGCACTCCTAACTTAGAAAATAGTGTAGCTGGAACTGTGTGAAACTACCTTGATTTGTGTAATGTAGATTTTAATATAATTCTAGCTGGCCATAAACTTTAACATTCTTGCTATAATAGAAATGTCCTGATTAAAACTGCCAGTGATATCAACTTTTGTGTCTAGTGCTTTAACCTACTGCAACACATAGAGGGGCATTTTCGAAAGGGACGTCCAAGTTGCGATTTTGGACGTCCTTGCGAAATGGTGAAATCTAGGGATGGGGAAACCCGTATTTTCGAAACAAGATGGACGTCCATATTTCATTTCGAAAATACCATCCGGGACGTCCAAATCCTTAAATTTCACCATCCCTAGATTTGGACATCCCTAGGCATGGTCGTTTCTGATTTTCGGCGATTTTCGAAACCAAAGACGTCCATGTCAGAAATGACCATATGCAAATCATTTGGTCGTGGGAGGAGTCAGCATTTGAAGTGCACTGGTCCCTCTGACATGCCAGGACACCAACCGGGGCACCCTAGGGGGCACTGCAGTGGACTTCATAAATTGCTCCCAGGTACATAGCTCCCTTACCTTGTGTGCTGAGCCTCCCAAACCCATTACCCACAACTGCACCACTACCATAGCCCTTACGGGTGAAGGGAGGCACCTATATATGGGTACAGTGGGTTTGTGGTGGGTTTTGGAGAGCTTGCTGTTTCCTCCACAAATGTAACAGGAGGTAGGTGGGGTATGGGCCTGGGTCCACCTGTCTGAAGTGCACTGCAGTACCCACTAAAATTGCTCTTGGGACCTTCATTCGCTGTCATGGACCTGAGTATGACATCTGAGGCTGGGATAGGGGCTGGCACAACATATTTTGAAAGATGTTTTGTGAAGGTGGGAGGGGCTTAGTGACCACTGGGGGAGTAACGGGAGGTCATCCACGATTCTCTCCGGTGGTCAAATGGTCATTTCGGGCACCTTTTTGTGCCTTAGTCGTAATAAAAACAGGTCCGGGTGAAAACGTCCAACTGTTAGTCAGGGATGTCCTTGTTTTTTTTCAATTATGGGTCAAGGATGTCCAAGTGTTGGGCATGCCCAAGTCCCGCCTTCGCTACGCCTCCGACATGCCCCCTTGAACTTTGGCCGTCCTTGTGACGGAGTGCAGTTGGAGACGTCCTAAATCGGGTTTCGATTATACCGATTTGGACGTCCCTGGGAGAAGGACGCCCATCTTCCAATTTGTCAAAAGATGGACATCCTTCTCTTTTGAAAATGAGCCCAATTGTCACCTACATTGAGCCCCAGAGAAGTCAGAGTTGAAGGATCTGAATTTTCAGTTGCTGTTATGTTATGTCCTTCAGTTCACAGACTTGGAACCACAACACTTATCTTTAATGGCACTTTTTGGAAAGCAAGACAAAACCTTCAAAAATATCATAGATCAACCGTTGAAACAGGTCTCAGAGAGGCCTCATATACGACAGGGTGTAGTTCACTCACTGTCGTACGAGGAGCCTGCTAGACTAGGAGCCAATGAAAATATGCTTACTATGGAAAAACAGCTTTGCCCAGCCATTCAGAAACTTGTGGTGCATGGAACAGACCTTCAGCCAGTTTCTGAGCTTCTAGAGAACAGGCTGTCTGAAAATGATGGTATGAATGGTACAACGGACTTTGATGGATTTTTTCAACCTGCCCCAGCACAGGGTATTATGGCTTCTCTTCAGCTGCAAGACACAACAGGAACTCAGAGTTTGTTGCAAAAGCTGCAAGGACCACAGGAGTCTATGTCCAAACTGAATCAGAGCACAGCTTCAGTCTTTAACAGGACTCCTGTAACTGTTACAGCACCAGCAACAGAGATAAAGACAATAGCCCAGCCACAACTTATGTATTTCAATGACTCCCTTCAAACTCAAACTCTTAGACCTCAGCCCCTTGGTACAGAGCACCCTAAGATCCCTAGACCTCCACTTCCTCTCCCCACCAACCAGATGACTAGTTCTGGGCTTATTTCACCACAAGAACTGTTGAACAAACTGCAAATAGTGCAACAGGAGCAGCATTTCCATGGCTCCAGCAGACCTGCCCTAGCAGCAAAGTTTCCTGTAGTTGCTCAGACTACTGGTACTCCAAAACCCTTGGATTCCTGGATGGAAAAGCAATCAAGGTCTGAAAAGCAGAATCCCCTTTTTCAGGTAACAATATATTAATCTCACGGGACTGTAGTCAGCAATCTTAAAAGAAAATTTATGCTATTGACCAGGTCATTGTTTTCTTTTCTGTCCTGCTATTGCCTCCATAACACTTTTTCCACTCTCCAAGACAGTTTTCTACTCCCAGTCCTAATCAATACTTTTTCTGTTTGCTATTCCTACATTAAGATGGATAGGGGGGAAGAAATGAGAAGCTAGAGAAAAGTAGTAGGATCATTAGTAATTGCCATGTAGAATTAATTTCCATCCATATCCACTAACATTGTAGATGACTCACAATGTACCCTTATGTTGTCAATTGTGTAATCCTTATTGTAATTACTGTATTTTTACGCATATAACACGTACAAATTGCATGTCTGTGTAAAAATAAACTCACATAATGCGCTCATGCTTATAGGACTAGATTCTCCTTTTGGCAGCGCACATTAGAATTTACATGCACCACTTTTAAGAATATGCTTAGCGAGTTGTGCATGTAAATTCTAATTAAAGCCAGTTAGTGTCAATTGCTTGTTAAATGGCAATTATTGAAGCTGGTTGGCTTATTAAATTGCGCATGCAAATCCAGAATACGACCAGATTTGTGTGTGCAATTTTGGTTGTGCTATATAGAATCTGGGGGATAATGCATGCCGTACCAGTTTAATTTTCTAAAGTATATTAATTGTAGACATTATTAGCACATGAAACCTGCAAAATACCTAAATACAAAAAAAGAAAACACACTAATTTTGCAACTAGCATGTCTTGGTAAAAATACACGGGTGTAGTGCACTCATGCACATATCGTGCATTGTGTGTGTAAAAATACAGTACCTGTTGGTAACTCTGTTTTCTGTCACATCGGTGTTTAAGCAGGTCATCTCACCACAGCGCATCCCAGCTACTGTGACTCCATCACTGTTGATGACCCCCATGGTGTTCACTCAGTCCACACTGGTTCAACCAAAGGGTGTGGAAAGTGGGAGATTACCACTGGCAAGCAAAGAATCCACTCCAGGCTCAGCCTCCCTGCTTTTGCCTCCAAGGGTGTCAGAATCATCTGTTTTGAATAGTAGTACCAGCAGCAACTGCAGCACACTAACAAAGGCACAACTGCAAGAAACACTGCTACACCTTATTCGGGTAATGAGTTTTGGCTATTTCAGATTCTGCAGCTTCCTCATTTTCTTTTTGAATTTTGTTGAAAAACCTATTCTGTTGGGAGACTCTCTTGATCAGCAGTGTTATCAGTGCTAGTCTTGTGTCTTACAAATGCATGTTGCATATCACTGCAAAGTCATGGTACACAGCTCATCTTTCCAAGAACATATTTAATTAATGTTGGGCCCTGTATCCAAAGAGCTGATAAGCAGGTAAATTATCCAGATATTCAATGGGACTAAATCCGGTAAGTCTGCCACTGAATATATCTGCATAACTTTTCCCTCACCAGCTTTATCTACCTGACTTTATCCATACTGGTCAAATGAAATTTGGCTGCACCCTGGGAATGCCTCTTGCGTTGCATCTTTTTGTGCAGATAGATTTGGGGGAGGGCAGCAGTTTGCCTAGACAAAATGTACCTACATAGCGGGAGTGTAATTTTATGCACCAATGATTTAAATAGAGAAACGTATCCTAGTTTGGGTGTAATTGTAGTGTCCCAGCCAGTTGTACACCAGATTGTCCACTGAGAGCCTTGTTCATAAGCTCTCAGCATAGGCAGGTACTTGTAGAGGAAATCTCTGCCCTTCTTCAGGCCAGTGTAGTTGAGTGTGTGCCACCAGGGGAAGAAGGGAAGGGATTTTATTCTAGGTAGTACTTGTGCCCAAGAAAATGATAGGCTTTCATCCCATCCTAGATCTAAGGGCACTGAACAAATTCCTAGCCAAAGAAAAGTTCAGGATGACTTCCCTGGGCACCCTTCTCCCCATGATTCAGGAAAAAAACCTCTGCTCTCTGGACTTAAAGGATGCCCATACCCACGTTTCAATACTTCCCAGTCACAGGAAGTATCTCAGATTCCAAATAGGGAAATTGCAGTACTAGTATCACATTCTGCCATTTGGCCTTGCGTTAGCTCCCAGGGTATTCACCAAGTGTCTAGCAGTAGTTGCAGCTTATTTGTGCAGACAGGGAAACGCGTATACTCCCAGAATGGGTGATTGGCTGGTCAAGAGCACATCACAGGAGGGAGTGACAGAGTCAGTGCGCCTAACTATCTCAATGTTGGAGTTACTAGGGTCCGTCATAAACTACCCTGCCCCACCTTCTCCTCTGTCAGCGATTGTAGTACATAGGAGCACAATGCAGGTTTGAGCATTTCTTCCACAAGCAAGAGCAGAGACCTTGACAACACTTGCCTCGCGGGGCCAAAGCAGCAAGCAGGTCACAACTTGCAAATGTTGAGATTGATGGGCACATGGTCTCAACAGCACATGTCACTTCCATGTCAGGAAGCAGTGCGGATGTGGCAGTAGGCCCTGCTTCATGGAATGGTCCTCAAAGCCACATACCTAGCAGGAAAGGACAACTGTTTGGTGGACAGACTGAGCAGGGTTTTGCAACTGCTTGAATAGTCTCTCAACATCAGTGGATCTTTTTGCCACAGATCTCAACAGCAAAGTTCCCCAGTTCTGTTCCAGGCTCAAATCAGGCTAACGTCGGATGTACCTGAAAATGTTGTTACTGAGATTTTGGCAAGTTTCTCTTCCTATTCTTTTTAAGCCTTCTTTATCAATGCTTTGCATCTAACTTACCAGTGCTTATGTTGCTTCTTATTTTCTTCATTCGGATCCTTTTTCCATTTTTTGAAAGTTGTTCTTTTGGCTTTAATAGATTCTTTCACGTCACTTTTTAACCATGCTGTTTGCTCTTCTGTCCATCTTTGTTAATATGTGGAATACATCTGGTCTGGGCTTCCAAGATGATATTTTTAAATAGCGTCCATACCTGATTTAAAGTCCTAACCTTTGCGGGCAATCCTTTTAGCTTTTTAACCACTTTCCTTGTTTTATCATAGTCACCTTTTTGAAAATTAAATTCTGCTACAGAAGATTTCCTTAGTGACTTCACTCCAGGTGTCAGCTCAAATTTCATCATGTTTTTTAGGCTTCTAGGATTTGTATACAGAACTTGAAATTGTGTTTTTTCCTTGCATATACAAGCTGCTTAGAAGTTGACAGGGATAAATTGCATCCTTTACTCTGCTCTCCCCATAATCACTCCTGGCTTTCTTTCACCATTGTTGAAACCTCTCTATTGGGATTCCCTAAATGTCCTGTTTCAATAGTATCCTTCAAGGATACTCCACACTGAACCTTGTGCTCCTGGGTGACTGTCGGCTTTCCCCCCCCCATTTTAGTTTAAAAGCTGCTCTATCTCCTTTTTAAATGTTAGTGCTATCAGCTTGGTTCCATCTTGGTTAAGGTGAAGTCCATCCTTTCAGAATAGGCTCCTCCTTTCCCAGAATGTAGTCCAGTTCCTAACAGATTTAAATCCCTCATCCTGGCACCATCTTCTGAACCATGCATTGAGACTTCAGAGCTCTGCCTGCCTCTTAGGTCCTGCACATGGAACAGGGAGCATTTTCCCCTAGAGGATCTGGATTTCAGCTTTCTACCTAAGAGCCTAGTCTTCCAGGGCTTCCCTCACGTTTTCCTATTTTCTTGGTACAGGCAGGCAAGTGACCAGGCAATCCTCATGTCCACCAGCCACGTAGCTATCTACATGCCTAATGATCCAATCACCACCTACAACAGCTGTCCTAACACATCTGTCCTGGGCAGAAGCCCCTGGAGAAACATCCTCAGTGCAAGAGGATATTTCTTCCCCTGGGGGTAGGTCCTGGCTACAGGATTACTTCTTACTTCACCAGGGTGATGCTCTCCTTTTAGGAGACCTCCCTCCAAGGCTGCACAAGGGCTGCCAGACTGGAGATGAGACTTCTCTCCAACATCCTGGTAGATCTCCTGTTTGTCTTCCTCAGCTCCTTCAAGTCTGCTACTCTAGCCACAAGAGAATGGACTTGTTCTCTGAGAGCTAGGAGCTCTGCATCAAGCACACACACACATAACCTCTCATCATCTGGGAGATAATCATACATGTGGCACCCAATGCAAAACACTGGATAGCACCCCTCTCACTGCTGGACTGTTGTTTGTATCCTAGTATTATTGAGTTGTTTAATTAATTAAAACTTGGTAAGTACTAGGGGTATTAGACTAATATAAAGAGCCTTAAGGTTATATGGTACATTGTATTATTTATTTAGTGTTTGCTTCTCAGCAAATAATAAAAGGTAATGAAACTCCCTTCTTTTATCCTAATTAGAATAATTGACTAGAAATTAAGATTAGAAATGAAGAGATGTGCTAGGGATGGGTAGTTGGGGAGGGTGGTCGAGAGAGAACACTGAACTAGACCCTGCTGTGCCTTCTATTAATGCTGTAGGCTGTGACAGTCAAGTTTCTATCTCTGGCAAAAAGTTTGTTTAAAACTGTGAGGAAAAGGGTTGTACACTATGAGGGGCATAATCGAACGTGGACGCCCATCTCCATGGACGACTATCTCCGAGGACGGGTCTGCGAAGGGGCGGGACAGACCGTATTTTTGAAAAAGATGGGCGTCCATCTTTTGTTTCGATAATACGGTTGCTGTCGGGCAAATGCATCAGATTTGGGCAGATTTGAGCTGGGCGGAATCGGTTTTCAGCGATAATGGAAACCGAAGCCGCCCAGCTCAAGAACGAACAACTCCAAGGCATTTGCTCGTGGGAGGGGCCAGGATTCATAGTGCACTGGTCCCCCTCACATGCCAGGACACCAACCAGGGACCCTAGTGGGCACTTGAAAAAAAGTTAAAAAAAAAAAAAAATTAAAATACTTTGCAAGTCCATAGCTCCTTTACCTTGGGTGCTGAGCCCCCCAAATCCCCCCCCCCAAAACCCACTGCCCACAACTCTACACCATTACCATAGCCTTAAGGGATGAAGGGGGGCACCTAGATGTGGGTACAGTGGGTTTTGGGGGCGGTTTGGAGGGCTCCCATTTACCAGCACAAGTGTAACAGGTAGGGGGGGGGGTGGGCCTGTGTCCACCTGCCTGAAGTCCACTGCACCCATTAACAACTGCTCCAGGGAACTGCATACTGCTGTCAGGGAGCTGGGTATGACATTTGAGGCTGGCAAAAAAAAAAGTTTTTAAAGTTCTTTTTTTTTGGTGGGAGGGGATTGGTGACCACTGGGGGAGTCAGGGGAGGTCATCCCCGATTCCCTCAGGTGGTCATCTGGGCAGTTGGGGCACTTTTTGGGGACTTGTTCGTGGAAAAAAAAGTCCAAAAAAAGAGGCCCAAATTCTTGTTACTGCCGCCTTTCTTTTTTCCATTATTGGCCGAGGGTGCCCAGCTCTCCTTGGCTGATAAACACGCCCCAGTCCTGCCTTCACCACGTCTCCGACACGCTCCCGTCAGCTTTGTTCATTCCCACGACAGACTGCAGTTGGAGGCGCCCAAAATTGGCTTTCGATTATACCGATTTGGGTGCCCATGAGAGAAAGGTGCCCATCTCGATTTGGGTCGAAATATGGGCGTCTTTCTCTTTCGAAAATAAGCCTGTATGGAAACTAGTTAATAAAGTTTCTTTTTTAATTCAAACTGTCTTTATCAATAGACTTACAATTTCTCTTTTATCCACACTCTTTAAATCACCAAATCACAGAGCAAATTAAAGTTTACTTACCCAGAGAAATGTTCGCTTCTGTTAGAACTTCTCATATATCTTATTAGTTGTTCTGTGGATCATATCAGTCTTAATGCAAGAAAGCAAGGGACGATATTCAAACACAATTTAACCAACCAGAAAAGTTTCCTCACCGGTTAACTGGTTATTTTCAGCAGCACTTAAACTGGTTAGCGCCAGACTGCAAACTGGCTATTTTGGGAGTGTTCCATGGGCGGAGTCACCACTTGATCAGTTAAGTGCTGATATTCAGCACTTACATAAGAACATAAGAGTAGCCATACTGGGTCTGACCAATGGTCCATCTAGCCCGGTATCCTGTTTTCCAAACAGTGGCCAAGCCAGGTCACAAGTACCTAGCAGAAACCCAATTAGTAGCAACATTTCATGCTACCAATCCCAGGGTGAGTAGTTGCTTCCTCATGTCTCTCAGTTCAGCTAGGGGCCCTGTTTACTAAGCTGCGTTATAGGCATGTTAACAGTTTTAACATGCATTAACCATGTGCGCATGTTAACTATGTGCCTAAAATATATCTATAGGTACCTACACAGTTAACATGCGCGCTAATTGTAGGCGCGTTAAAAATGCTAGCGCGCCTTAGTAAACAGGGCCCTAGGTTAACCACATAAATGAGACCACATAAAAGTGTTATCTTTATGTGATAATCCATAGCTGATTAAGTGCTGAATATCGGCTGTGCGTTAGCCAGCTCCACAAATTGAATATCCAGGAATAACATTGACGGCCCAGCATTGAATATTCAGGAATAACACTGGTGGCTGTTAATAAAATGCTGAGTGCTGTTGGGTGAATATCGAACTTCAAGTTTTTCCCACATTTGATATGTGGACCTGGAAATTCAATTTGTTTTTTATCCTGTGTGAGCCTGAGCTACTGTGGCAACAAAATAAAAAAAAAAAAACACTCCCAACACATGCTAGAATTTAATATCCTGCAAGTCTTATACACTTTGCTCAAGTTTATATATTGTGTATCTGTCATACAGCATGTCCTTTTATTTTTCAGAATGATGACAATTTCCTAAATATCATCTATGACGCTTATCTCTCCAGTGTTACAAAAGGAGCAATGAAAAAGAAAATGTAAAACTCAGTTATTATCTTTATTATTATTTCTAATTAAATATTTTTCAAAAATACTGGTTTGAATTGAATTCTTGAACCTCATCTACTGAGAATATCATATGGTATTGGAAAATGTTCTTCCTTTTTCTTGAGAATAAAAGCTGTACTGGCCTTTCTAGATAATGGTCTAAAAATGTTAGGAGAACTGGAAAACAGGAATTGTACTGAAAGGAATGTTGGTGGTATGTGTCCTTTTTAGGAAAAATATATGTATAAAGTCTTAAAGCAGCAATTTGACAGCTGGAAAAATGTTAGTTACGTTGAACTGCTCTGCTAGGTAACATTATACATAATTTGGCCAAAGAAAAGAATGTTGAGAAGCTAGACAGAAAAAAATATATATTTTATAAATATTTTGTCTACTACAAGCCAGGCCTGTGGTGGTTTGCAGTTCTATGGTTCTCTATAGGGCCAGTCCATGAGTTTTGTCCTTGACTTGCTTTCTCATTGGACTCAACTGAAAACAAAAGAAAAAAAAACTTAATTTCTAAATATTTTTTTACAAGCTACTTCATGCCCCCACCCCCTCAACGTACAGTTTATATATTGCTACCAGCAGTGCAATACCCAGAACAAATTGCTCAAAATTATTTCTTCTGTTCAGAAATATAGCTTCAAAGGATTTTTTCTCCTTCCTTGCAAGACAATTTATAGTTTAATTGGTAGATGTTATACTACACAGTGTTGTTTTTATTTATTTATAGCTGTGACTATTAAGTGGCAAGCCCTTTTTAGATGTACTTAGCACACATTATGCGACAGAGTAATTGTTTCCACCTGTATTTTTATAACTATTAAAGGTTTTTCATTTAGATCTTAAGTAGAGGAGTGTGGTAGCCGTGTTAGTCCACTCTTAAGGTTATCAATAGAAATCAAACAAAATAAAACATGGAAAATAAAATAAGATGATACCTTTTTTTATTGGACATAACTTAATACATTTCTTGATTAGCTTTCGAAGATTGCCCTTCGTCAGATCGGAAAATCATCTGACGAAGAAGGGCAACCTTCGAAAGCTAATCAAGAAATGTATTAAGTTATATCCAATAAAAAAGGTATCATCTTATTTTCTTTTCCATGTTTTGTTTTGTTTGATTTCTATTGATATCATTTAGATCTGCAATTATTAGTTATGTTTCTGGCCACTAGGTGGCAACATTTCACTATTTACAAGTTGCAGATGTAAAAAAAAAAAAAAATTCTGTTTTTTCAGTGAGAATAAGAGACTCATTCAGCTTGTCACTCTTCTGAACCTGCCATGTTCTGCACAAAAACCTTTTTTGAGAGAATGAATTTTTGTTTTCTTGTTTTGGATGGAAAATACCTAACTGTACATCTTTATAATACTGTGGGAGGGTGTATCATTTTATTATTCTTATTACCACACAACTGTTTTCATGACAATACTTGATATTTAAGAGGACCTGAGAAGAGGAACATGAAGATATTCTTTAATAGTTCTACAGGAGGATTTTTAATATTTATACTGGACATTTTGAGAACTGTGTAAAGGTGTACAAAAGATTCAACATATGTAAAAACACTGAATGCAAATAAGAACCAATTGGAATGACTTAAATAAAATAATTTTAAAAACTGGTTATTGAAATGTTCTGATTTATACATGAATTTGCTTTTAAATTCTTTATTCCATTTACTATACTGCCTAAACTGATTCACAGAACTAAGTGGTTTACAATTTTAAAAGAAGTTTTTACATATAAGAAGCAGCCTGCTTAAACAACCAAGTCTTAAGTGCAGTTTTTAATTTGGGAAATGTGTGGTAGCCGTATTAGTCCACTCTTAAAGGTTATCAATAGAAATCAAAGAAAATAAAACATGGAAAAGAAAATAAGATGATACCTTTTTCTTGAAATGTATTAAGTTATGTCCAATCAAAAAGGTATCATCTTATTTTCTTTTCCATGTTTTATTTTCTTTGATTTCTATTGATAATTTGGGAACTGAAAGCTCACTACAAATGTCTAATGGAAGATTGTTCTAAGAAGCAAGGGCCAAAAAATAGAAAGCACTGTGACTTGTTCACTCATACTTGGCAGCTTTGGGGCCTAGGAGTACCATATGATGGTCATTTATTGAGTATAACAAATGCATAGGGGAATAAGGGATGGTAAGAGAAGAGAGGTAAGGTGGAGAACCAATTCTGAAAGCTTTAAAAGCTATGAGAAGTATTTTATGTTGAATTTGGTAAGAAATAGTTTCTCCTCTTTTTCAGAAACTACATTGTTACCTGAGTCATATTTACCAGCATAACAAATAAGATGAGCGGTAGTGTGTTCTGTAGAGTTTGGGTTTTTTTCAAAGTAAACTTTAGTAAATCTGCAAAAACAATATTACAGTATTCTATTTTTGTAACCAGTAAAAAGAGCGCTAGAGAATGAAGTGAATCATGATCCAAAAATTTCTTAATACAGGAGCTCTTTTACAGAGCCGGCAGTAAGCCCAATACAGGCTTACCGCTCACTCTTCCGGACTACTGCCAGCCCAACATGGCCGCCAGCGGTAGTCCCGCCCCGAACATGCACCATTTCTGGAAGAAAAAGAAAAACCTTGGAAATGGCTTGCATAGCGGTAATTAGGGATCGCCGCTTGCTGCCCAGTTACTGCCAGGTTAGCACGGGAGCCCTTATTGCCACCTCAGTGGGTGGCAGTAAGGGCTCCCTGTTACATGACCATGGAGTAAGAGTTCTCTTACCCGCATGGCCATGTGTATCTGGGGGCTTTTTACCCACTGCATTAAAAAGGGCCCTGGCACACGGAAACGACGACTGTAGCTTAGTAGTAAATGGACCCCACAGCACAGTTGTTGCAATACAAAGAACTGTGACCAAAGCAAAGAGGAGACATGCGGAGCAAAAGTAATTTGAGAGTCCAGGGTTTACTCCAAGGTAGCAAAATGATTGTACCAGAGTGATAGAGGTTCATGAAAAGAGCTTTAATAAGGCTGATGGTCAGTGCAGTTAGAAAAGTTCTGTGAATGAAAAAATGAGTGATAGGTAGCCTTATTATCTTAACTTCATTATCAAATTCTGATACAGGTGTACAAGGATTCTAAAATTCCTCCAGGATGTACTAGAGACAAAGGACCCTATATTATAGGCATAAAAATGCTCTTAACTTTGGGATCCTTTTACTAAGCTGCGCCAAAGTGTCCTTAGTACATCCTTAGATGGGTCTTAACCCACCCGCTGCCATTTTTACCACCGCTGTAAAATGGCCAATTTTCTATTTTTACCATTAATGTCCTTGCCCCTCTATTTTAGGGAGTTTGCTCCTATTTTGCATTTTGTGGATTGCTTTGAGAACACCTGTAGAAATTGTCCTGCCCATAACATTTCTTTGCTTAGTGAATCAGTAGGAGAAGCCAGAGATTGTTACTAACTAAAAATGTAAGCCCTCTCAGGGCCAAGGACCTCTTACTGTACCTGCACACAGATTTAGAAAGATCTTGTGACTCCTGGTGCAGGCTCCTGATGTGATTCCAAAATTCGGCCGTGCCGAGTCGTCTTATTTCTTGTGCCACGAACCTTTGTTGATGAACACACAGTATTAATTAAAGATTTTAGTTAGCTATTGTATTGGACTTCTCTGAGGTGTGTTTCTTCACTTTCTCATCTTTCTTTTCATTTGTGTGAGGACTGTATCCCTCTTCATTTTTTTGCCATCAGGGCACGGCCATTTGTACACAGTACTGCCACCCATTTGAGCTCATGTGGTATTCGTGTGCTAACCAGCTAGTGCATCTACATTACCGTGTATTTGTTAGCGCAGGAATGCCCACTCTCCGCCTCAAACAAAAAAATATATTTTTTAGCATACGCAAATTTCAGAGTTACCGTAGGATTCCTGAGCATGTCTCATGATACTCTGTTTTTAACTGCTTTAGGTACCTGTTAATTCCTAATGCAGCTTAGTAAACGTTATGCTCTTAAATTGTCCCGTTTGAAAATTTGCTAGAGCTGAATGCCTAAGGGCCCAGTTTACTAAGGCGCGCTAGTGCTTTTAGCGCGTACACATAGGAATATTGTGGGTGCCTACACAGTGCGCACTAAAAGCACTAACGCGCCTCTAGCGTGGCTTCGTAAATGGGACCCTAAATGTATACTCAAAATTTCACTAAACTTAAATTTAGGAGCTTAAAGGATCTGTGGCAGCAGGGGTGGATGTAGGGTAGGGAAGAAATGTTAGGAGCTTAGCACTGGTTTTCGGTACTGGGCTCATAAATTATGCTCATAAATCTAGGCAAATGAATGGCAGGCATATATTTGTAAGCACAACCTTTAAGCACCGAAATTACAATGAATTTTTAACCAAACTTGGGCTCATAATTTTGGATGAAAATTAGACACAAAGAGGCTCCTTTTACTAAGATGTGTTAAGTGCTAGCTTGCGCCTAATGCAGCTTAAAATGGCACACTCAGGCAGTACCTGCCAAATGTAACCTTATGCTAAAAAAATATTTTTAGGGTTTTTTTTGTGAGGGAGTGTGTTAGTGTGTGGAGAGTGGGCATTCCTGCTCTAATCAGTGCTACATTACCGTAATCAAATTGGTTAGTGCATGGATCGCACATGAGCCGTTTTCACCTACAAAATGGGTGGCAGTCATGCAGTAAATTTTTTTATAATGGCCGCATGCTAATGGCAACATAAGATCATGGCCATTAATACAAAAAGGCCATTCTTATGGCCACGGTAACAATGATCTTAGTGCATGGGGAAAAACCCTCATATGAACATGCTAAGGCCAGTTTTTACCGCAGCTTAATAAAAGTGCCCCAGATTTATGAGCCTAACTTAGGAGCATAAATTTAAGCCCTTAATGCATGCAACATGTATGCTCTAGCCTTCTGCCGTCCCCCACTCCCCTCAAATATTTTCTGAGGGGAATGAAATAGAGTAACTTCTTTCCTTGATAGTATGCACACATACACTACCTGCTTCTCCACTCTCCACTGCATCCTCTTCCCTCTCACCCTTGCCACCCTCTCTCTTCCCTACAGCCCCTTTTCTTTCTCTTCTCATCTCCCCTTTTAACCTTCTCAGGCATCAGTGCTTTTTTTTTTCACCACAGCTGGGGGGGGGGGGGGGGGGGGGGGGGGCTGAAAAAACTTCTGTTGCCTCTTGTTCCCTGTGCCATCTCTCCAAATCAGAAAATGCAGACACTGCAGATGAATGGATAGTACATTTTTTTTTAAATGCTGTGTGATACCATACAAACAAATAAAAAAAATTAGTAGTGTAGTGTAATGGGATAAGAGCAAGAAAACTAGGACTCGAAAGGGAGGGGTTATTATGTCTTCTTCCTTCTCTGGCTTTTTATGCTTGAAAACTACACTGTTGTATCTCTTTTGTACTGGGTCCTGGCTTTCCTTGTGATGCAGAACAAAGAAAAAGGTGATACTGCATTAAGACACATTTATCATCCTATATAATAATTCTCACCTGGAACATTCTGAAGCTCACTCTGTGGGAGGGAAACACTGAAGGCTAGGCTGCCAGGAACACTCACTCTCACTCATGCACCACTCACTGTCACTCAGGACCCGCCCTCAGCCACGCCCCTTCCGGACATAATTTGCCACCCCAACGTTCCAAATGATGCCTCAAAAGCCCCTCTAAACCGGAACAGTGAAGCGCCAGAGATACCCTCTTTGCCCATGCCTGCAAATTCGGAAGTCTGAACTCTGAAGCTCTGTATGCCCCGCCCTCGCCTCACAACGTCATGATGACGAGGGCGGACCACACTGGAGGAAATATCTGCGGTGGACCACACTGCACGAAAGTAACGTGCGATCCCGACAGAAACACCATCACGGAGTTCGCAGGTGCCTCGAGGGGGGTTCGGGGACAGCTGGCTCGCTGACGGCCGCTCGCAAGGCTCCAAACGCTATCTCCCCGTGCCTGCAGGGTGCTTTGGGGACAGCTGGGTCGCTGAACATGCCTCTACAGGCTGCAAACCCCATCTCCCCCTGCCCCACAACCATGCTAGCGCCCGTTTCATCTCTCCCAGAAACGGGCCTCTCATACTAGTTGCTAATAATCCTGTGGCTGACAAGAATTTTTGGATGCAATTGGAGGTTCATCTGTGGCCATTACCCAATTCAAAACACATAAGAGTAACGATCACATCTCATCCTGCGATAGCTGCACAAAATATAGCCTAATATGCTCCTGCAGAAGGTTTTGCCTTTAAAAAAAAAAAAAACACTTATCCAAGCGTTTTTCAGATAGTGTGCTGGGAATTAAATGGCTAATCATCACTGATGTATTATACCCCAACACACCATAGCTCTTCTGCAGCCTGGCTACTGGTTCTGTTAAGCTGGAAGGCCTGAGCACTTGTCTTCCTTCACACAACATTCTGCTATCCAGACCCCCCCTCCCGGATACCTGCTAAGTCAAGGGGCGCATTCAATACCAGGATTACAGTGCTTTGCAAGTGTCTTCACAGTCTTGTATTCTTTTCATGTTCTGCTCTCTAACAAATAAAGGTCAAGATGAATGTGAGACACCAAGCGTGGGTTGGGAGTGAGCCCATGAAATAATGCAGCCGGACAAACAGCATGAGCACAAAATAAGTATTTATTTACAGAACTCTCCAGGGCTGTTCCTTCACAGGGCCTAGACAGTGTGTATGTAAACCTCTGCAGCAGTGGTGTAGCCAAGGGTGGGCCCAGGCCCACCCAGTAGCAGCACACCTAGGATGTGGCTGGCAGGCATTCTTCCCAAGCCCCACCAGCCGAAAACTCCCAACAACTGTCCCTCCTGCATACCTTGTAAATAGATATTCACCAGCAACAAGTAGCGACTGATATATGCTGTAGGGCCAACATGAGCCGTGTGTATTAGTTGCTGCTCGCTGCTGGTGAAAATCTATTTAAAAGGTATATGGGGAGGGGGGGATGTTTGAGAGACCATATGGTATGAAGGCGAGAGAGGGAGAGACCAAATCACTTGTGGGACAAGGCAGAGTTCTTCTACCCACCCATCTTGGGCCTAGGCCCACCCAAAATTGGGTGTCTGGCTACGCTCCTGCTCTGCAGTTCAGGAAACACAGTTGTCAAGCAGGCCTAATGCAATTTGTGATTGCCGGGGCCCCAAACACAGCCTTTTAGTTCTTCACTCAGAGGTACAGATCTGGCTTCAGCCAAACCTCAAAGCAAACATGCAATATTTAGTGCAATATTAGTGGTTGGTAATGTAGCTGCACTGATTAAAGCAGGAATGCCCACTCTCCACCCACTAGTACTCCCTCACCCCCCAAAAAACCTAAAAATAGTTTTTAGTATACGGTTACATTTTGGCAGGTACTGCCTGAGTGCGCCATTTTAAGCTGCATCAGGTGCACATTACCACCTAACATATCTTAGTAAAAGGAGCCTCTTTGTGTCTTATTTTCATCCAAACTTAGAAGCCCAAGTCACAGCAGCTATACGTATTCAGTAAGGGCTTGGGCTTCTGTTCCTTCCTTCCTGGGCTTAACTTCTGCCTGGCCCTGTCTTTTGACCTTCCCAGTAGTGACTCCCTCCCTCCTGGCTTACCTCCTCTCGGGGCAGGATATGCATTCTTAAGGTGGCCCCAGCTTATTAAAGTGGGTGAGGGGTGTTGTCCTATAAATCCCATCACAATGCATTTAAATAAGGGTTTGGGGTTTTTTTATTTTGTTTTTGGGTAACTAACATACCTACACTTACTCCATGAAAGAACAGTGGTAGAAATATTCAAAAAGTAATTAAATTAGAAACCAAATGGTTTTGATTGTGTAAGTCTTCACACCCTTGACTCTGTACTTGGGTGGAACTACTTTTACAATAATAACAGCCATGAGTCCTTTATGAGAAGTGTGTACAGTTTTTGCCCATTTTTCTTGACCAAATAGCTCAAGCTCTTTTTAGTTGCTGGGGCTTACCTATGGATGGACGTTTTCAAGACTTCCACAGATTTTCTGTTATATTCAGATCAGGGCTTTGATGGGCACCTCGATAACATTCACATTCTTCTTGCTGAGCTACTGCATTGCCTCTTTTGCTTTGTGCTTATAATCTTTTCCTAGTCCCGGGTTTATGGTAGGTTGGAACAGGGTTTCCTCCAGCATCTGCCTACACTTTACATCCATCCTTCCCTTGATCTTCACAAGTCTCCTTTTATTCTTTATGCACATTTGCTATACTGCTTTGACTGACATAAGAATAGCCATACTGGGTCAGAGCAATGGTCCATCTAGCCCAGTATCCTGTTCCAACAGTGGCCAATCCAGGTCACAAGTACCTGGCAGAAACCCAAATAGTAGCAACATTCCATGCTACCAATCCCAGGGCAAGCATAACAGACTATGGACTTTTCCTCCAGGAACTTGTCCAAACCTTTTTTAAAACCCAGATAAGCTAACTGCTGTTACTACGTCCTCTGGGAGAGAGTTCCAGAACTTAACTATTTGTTGAGTGAAAAAAATCTTTCCTCCTATTTGTTTTAGAAGTATTTCCATGTAACTTGAGTGAGTGTCCCCCATTCTTTGTACTTTTTGAAAGAATAAAAAATCGATTCACTTCTATTTGTTCTACACCACTCAGGATTTTATAGACCTCAGAGCTAAGTGGTGTACAGACTAAGATTACAAATTACACACAAATTTTAGGAAGAAAAACTACAATCTCAGATAGGATAGTGGGGGAATGTAAACCTAACAGACATACTAGACTAACCAGAGAAAAAAAAACAAAAAGGTCAAGAGAGGGAAAAGGTGACCAGAGGAGGGAGAAATCAACAGGTCACATAGACACCAACACCATCATTGTTCAAAAGCCTGTCCAAACAACCAAGTTTTTATTACTACTTTAAATTTGGGGAGTGATAATTCTTCACGATTACCTAGTGGGAGGTTATTCTACCATTGCAGATGCTAGGAATTAAAAGGCAAGAGGCAAGTACTAAGCCAATTTAAGACCCGGAAGTACTAGTCTATGGTCATTGATAGAGCAGAGAAGTCGCTGTGGAGAATACGGTATTGTTAAAAAAGATAAATAAGAAGGGGATCCTAGATGGAACAACTTAAATGTCAATAAAAGTACTTTGTATTGTATCTGAAAATGCACTGGAAGGCAATGGTGATTTTTTAGAAGTGGAGAAACAGTCAAAATTTTTAGCATGACAGATTGTCCGAATGGCCATATTCTGAAGGGTCTGAAGCTTTTTTTAAGGCAGTCTGAGATAATCCGGTGAAGACAATATTGCAATAGTCTAGTTTAGATATTAGAAGAGAGAGATCTAAAGCGTAAAAAGCATTGTAATATAAGTATTTCTATACACTGCATAGTTGTAATACAAAGAAGACAGATTTAAGCAGTGAGGAGATATGCATGGAGAATGATAACTTGATGAAAAGCATCCTCACAATATATAAAGCTTTACTGTAAGGATGATGGTAGCAGAGTGATGTGCTGTTTCTTGTATGCCACACGTTTCAGTAGACCACAAAATCTTGTCCCACATATATGCATTGCCCCCTAACTTGCTTTGCAAACATGGGCATATCACATGGCTTTTCTTCAGCAATGACTTCCTTTTTGCTACCCTCCCATGCATGCCATATTTGTGGAGTAATCTTGAAATTGTTAACAGTCAATATTTTCCTCTGTCTCAGACAGTGACCTCTAATTTTTTTTAAGTAATCGTATGCCTCATTTTTTGACCCAGAGTTACTGAGTTCAGAGGGATGACATGATTGAGGCAGTGTCTTGATGGTGCAAAACTACGGTAGTATCACTTTACAATGATGAAACTGGCAATGTCCCAAGGGAATTTCAAACATATTAGTTTTTCTACCTTTAAAAAAAACATTACTTCAGCATTCTTTTGGCAGCTCTGTTTAGACATTTGCTTCACATTCATTTCATACAACAAAGGCAACTTGATTATTCATCCAAGAATATTTGAATCATTTTACTGGGCCACACTGGGCTTTGTTTGACTTGTTACTGGCCTTGAGATGGAACTAATTTTGTCTGCTTTGGCAAAGGAAGCGAAGATTGTGTAATCAAGATTTTTGTCTTTTATTTCTTATTTTTAACCATAATTTAAATGTCTAGAATTTTTCTTTTAATGTTGTAGAATGATATATAGAATGAAACAAGCTCCTATGTTAATGCATTTTGAAAAGTACTTTTCAGACAGCAGAATATGAAAAATGTACAAGGGTGTGAAGACTTCATGAATCACTGTAAATCACATGGACCTCTTTGAAACTCTACATGGATTATCTGCTGGAGAGAAGGGTTTACTTCCAGGACTTATTTGGATTCCTAGACAAAACACTGGCTGGCCACCTGTGATGATCTTTGTTTGCACCTGGAACCTAGATTAGGGTTCTCTCCTCGTGAATGACAGAGCCAAAGATTTGCTTCCTCAGAATGGGGGTTACTTTCCCCTCTAATACTAGGTTCCGCAGGAACAGCTACTTATAGTTTCGTACCAGAAGCACTACCTGTGGCCCTGTATCCACTTTTGGACATCAGAGACAGGTTTCCACCCTCTCTAGTTTCTTTTTAGGTGCAGAGACCACTACCTCCTCACTTCAAAATACTTTAACTGGTGTCTTCTTGGCCTGAACTGACCAGCACCCTGGACTATACCATTATGGTCTCCTAGAGGGGAGTATCATAGCAAATGGTGCAGTCTACTCATTACACTGACACAATACCTTATACTCTCCACTAAGATGAGCAAACAATCTAGTAAAAGAGGTTCAAATATGCTTGTGTCAGGGGTTAAAGCTTATGAACAGGGAAACAAATATAAATACACCTAGTACCTTGAAATCTGGAAATGTTTATGGTAACTGTCAATAGATTAGCCAAATGCTACTGTACATTTGATCTTTATATTTTTACTAAGGGAATATATAAGACTAGCCGTTGAGCCCGTGAAAACGGGCTACTTTTGGAATGGGAGGGGTTTCCGAGCCCCCCCCCCCCCGGAGTCGCGCCGCCGCCCCTCCACCCGACCAGCACTGTAAACTTACATCACCATGCAGCAGCAGGCACATCAGCAAAGCTGCTGTCGGGGCGGGCTTCCTTCTCTGCCTGTGTCCCGCCCTCGTGTGACGTAACGTCGGCGAGGGCGGGACAAAGGCAGAGAAGGAAGCCCGACGGCAGCTTTCCTGATGTAAGTTCACAGTGCTCGGGCCAGATGGAGGGGCGGCGGCGACTCCGGGGGAGGGGGAGCATGCCAGTAGAGACTTCCCTCTCTGTCCCGCCCCCATCATCACGTATTGAAGCGGGGGCGGGGCAGAGAGGGAAGTCTCTACTGCGCATTTGCGAGTGAGTACGGTCACTTGCCATTTATATGTTTGATATGCTGTGTAGCCTCATTCTCATCCTTTTAATATTCTTATAGTGTAGATACAGAGTTCTCTGCATCCTTAAGCTTGAAGAAGGTTGCCTATTTATTACCTTCAGCAAATTGTCTCATTTTTCTTTGGCTGCCTGCTTAATCTTTTGTTTCTAATGTAACATACATTATAATTTATTATGCCCCTGTATAGACAAATAGTTCTTACAGTAGCTAATGATGTATAAGTGTTTTGTGTTGAAAATAAAATAAGCTATGCAGCAACTCCAGGATTGGATAAAATTTGACACCTATTCAGATATGAGCACTTTTAGCAGGTTGATGGAGGAGGGGAAAGACAACTCCTGCCCCCCCCCCCCCCCTTCTCTGCTGCCTGGGCAATGCAAGAAACTCTTTCACCCTCTCTGCCAGTATACTGTCTGCTATATACCTTTTCTCCCTGTACCTGTGTTCCCCATTGTAGCAATGAGGCATGACTGACCCCATGAGACCTGAATCCAGGAGTCCTACGCTTCAGTAGAAGCCTGAGCAATAGGACAAGCCCATGGCACATTTAAAGATACCTGATAGGACTGCCCCAAACTGTGTTCCATCTATGCTGAGTGGTGTTGCTACCAATAGGGGGGGATGAATCTTCAGTATTGTGTTTTCAATCAGGTTCCCTGGAGCAGAAGCGTAGCGAGGGCAGCTGACACCCGGGGCGGTTCGCCGCTGCGCCCCCCCCCAGAGCGCAGTCTTACCAAGGGGGGCGGGCGGGAGGATCGCTCCGCCCCGAGTGCAGTCGGAAGTTGCGTCGGCTCCGTTGGTTCCCTGCTCTCTCTGCCCCAGAACAGGAAGTAACCTGTTCCGGGGCAGAGAGAGCAGTGAACAAGCGGAGCCGACAACCCCCCAGCGGCGTGCACCCGGGGCGGACTGCCCCACCGCCCCCCCTTCCTATGCCACTGCCCTGGAGTCCTGCAGAGCTTGCCTGTCCCTCAGTATTGGAAATGCCACAGTGAAACAGCACCACCCACTAAGCAGGACTGTAGGTGGAGGACTCCCGCTCAGCTTAGAGGGAGCAGTACTGCCCCCAACCTAGACACTCCTTCCTTAAGATTTTACTGTATGTTGTATTTTTAGCCCAGCAGCTTCATCTTGCTCTTGTAGGGAACACCTTTAAACTTCTGTGCCATGTTTATAAGGCTCTTTGCATGGGCATAGCTGGATATCTTAATGAAAAGCTATGAAGGCAAGTATCTCAGCACTTGTTGTGTTCCTCTCAACTTCCTTCTATCTGCTTCAATTTGCTTCAGTAAAATTGACTTCTATTAGAAATAGAGCTTTCTGCTAGTTTGGGCCCTTTTTATGGAATTCTTTATCAGTTGAAATTAGCAGTATCTCCTATTATTTTGGTATTCATAAAGCCTGGCTTTTTGAGAGCACTTTTGGTAGTTCTTAACTTGCTTGATCATTGACCTTTTTTTAAGGAATGTCGCTTTTGCTGTAATATTTTATTGTATGGAATATTTTCTGATTCAGATATATGTTTTTTAAAATTTTGTAAACCTCTCTAAAAAACCTAGTTATAATAAGTGGTCTATCAAATCAAATCTCTTCTGGTCTTCCAGAACAGTGTGATTTAGCCTCTATTGGGAAACAGACCATGAACCTTTATGTGCAACTACATGTGATTTTATGCCCTGTTTTATGATACTCTCTCTACCTCAGTCATGGTAGTGACCAGCTATATGCGCATTTCTCCATGATCTGGTACACATGCACCTTGAGATCAGCCAGTAAGTGTTACTATTGAGTGCTAGCTGAAACTCCCTCTCCCCTCCTAGGGGCTGTGAACACTATCACCAGTCCTAGTACACCATCACCAGTCCTAGTACACCCAAAGAATTGACCTAAGATCAAACCCAGGCCTCCCACATAGAAGTGTGTGACCCTACCATTGGCCTGGACTCTGCCTAGATATAGATAGATAGATAAATTTTTTTGTAACAGATTTACATTATAACTATGGTCAAATTCCAGGTTCATATTCTTAGTCTGCTGAGTTTCAAGTCTGACCCATTTTCATCTGTCAGCAGCCCCTGGGAGTTGTAGTCATTTAGGAGTGACACCTAGTGATTGGATTCGGCGTCCATTATTTTAGGTAGCCCTGGTGTGTGTCCCCCAAATATGCCTGCAATTGGGGTTATAGCCTATATGGAAACAAATACTTGTATAAATACATAAAATATACAGTAAACATAAAGAAATAGACAAAGAAAACAGTACTAATCTGCTGACTCATTCAGTTTTCAAGCTACCATAACCATATATCTTTTTTCTGCAGTATTACTGCCTGGTCAGCCATTCCTCATTTTATATTTAGGCATTCAATCAAGTATCATGCCTTGCATTTGTTCTTATTGAATTTTACTGTATTTATTTCAAATTGGTTCTTTCTTCTCCAAAATAACTTCATTTAAAAGTTACTTGTTTTTCATTTTTATTTAATTACTACATTGCTAGCCCATCTATCACCTAAGTGGGTTACAAGTAAACATATGTTTCTATGGTATGGTAAACCAGAAGTGTAAGTCCACACCCTAGTCTGGTTTAGAGGACCTGAACACTGCAGTACGGCCCAAGGGTCATTTAAGAGCACTCCATCCAGGAAGGACTGTGAAATTTCCTAAACCACTTAATGTATAGCACTATAAGCCAGTGATAAATTATTTTGCTACACTGTAACTAGATCTTGGGTTGGCTGTGAAAGCACATACTGAGGAGAGGAGGCATGGCCTAGTGGTCAGAGCACCAGTCTTGACATCCAGAGGTGGTCAGTTCAAATCCCACTATTGCTCCCTGTGGTCTTGGGCAAGTTACTTAACCCTTCATTGCCTCAGGTACAAAATTAGATTCTGAGTTCTCCAGGACACAGAAATACCCAGTGTACCTGAATGTAACTCACCTTGAGGTGTGAACAAAATCTAAATAAATAATTATCAGTAGGGTAAGTATCTCATAAGTACATAAGTAGTGCCATACTGGGAAAGACCAAAGGTCCATCTAGCCCAGCATCCTGTCACCGACAGTGGCCAATCCAGGTCAAGGGCACCTGGCACGCTCCCCAAACATAAAAACATTCCAGACAAGTTATACCTAAAAATGCGGAATTTTCCAAGTCCATTTAATAGCGGTCTATGGACTTGTCCTTTAGGAATCTATCTAACCCCTTTTTAAAACTCCGTCAAGCTAACCGCCCGTACCACGTTCTCCGGCAACGAATTCCAGAGTCTAATTACACGTTGGGTGAAGAAAAATTTTCTCCGATTCGTTTTAAATTTACCACACTGTAGCTTCAACTCATGCCCTCTAGTCCTAGTATTTTTGGATAGCGTGAACAGTCGCTTCACATCCACCTGATCCATTCCACTCATTATTTTATACACTTCTATCATATCTCCCCTCAGCCGTCTCTTCTCCAAGCTAAAAAGCCCTAGCCTTCTCAGCCTCTCTTCATAGGAAAGTCGTCCCATCCCCACTATCATTTTCGTCGCCCTTCGCTGTACCTTTTCCAATTCTACTATATCTTTTTTGAGATACGGAGACCAGTACTGAACACAATACTCCAGGTGCGGTCGCACCATGGAGCGATACAACGGCATTATAACATCCGCACACCTGGACTCCATACCCTTCCTAATAACACCCAACATTCTATTCGCTTTCCTAGCCGCAGCAGCACACTGAGCAGAAGGTTTCAGCGTATCATCGACGACGACACCCAGATCCCTTTCTTGATCCGTAACTCCTAACGCGGAACCTTGCAAGACGTAGCTATAATTCGGGTTCCTCTTACCCACATGCATCACTTTGCACTTGTCAACATTGAACTTCATCTGCCACTTGCACGCCCAATCTCCCAGTCTCGCAAGGTCCTCCTGTAATCGTTCACATTCCTCCTGCGACTTGACGACCCTGAATAATTTTGTGTCATCGGCGAATTTAATTACCTCACTAGTTATTCCCATCTCTAGGTCATTTATAAATACATTAAAAAGCAACGGACCCAGCACAGACCCCTGCGGGACCCCACTAACTACCCTCCTCCACTGAGAATACTGGCCACGCAATCCTACTCTCTGCTTCCTATCTTTCAACCAGTTCTTAATCCATAATAATACCCTACCTCCGATTCCATGACTCTGCAATTTCTTCAGGAGTCTTTCGTGCGGCACTTTGTCAAACGCCTTCTGAAATCCAGATATACAATATCAACCGGCTCCCCATTGTCCACATGTTGCTTACCCCCTCAAAAAAATGCATTAGATTGGTGAGGCAAGACTTCCCTTCACTAAATCCGTGCTGACTTTGTCTCATCAGTCCATGTTTTTGTATATGCTCTGCAATTTTATTCTTAATAATAGCCTCCACCATCTTGCCCGGCACCGACGTCAGACTCACCGGTCTATAATTTCCCGGATCTCCTCTGGAACCCTTCTTAAAAATCGGAGTAACATTGGCTACCCTCCAGTCTTCCGGTACTACACTCAATTTTAGGGACAGATTGCATATTTCTAACAGTAGCTCCGCAAGTTCATTTTTTAGTTCTATTAATACTCTGGGATGAATACCATCAGGTCCCGGTGATTTACTACTCTTCAGCTTGCTGAACTGACCCATTACATCCTCCAAGGTTACAGAGAATTCGTTTAGTTTCTCCAACTCCCCCGCTTCAAATATTCTTTCCGGCACCGGTGTCCCCCCCAAATCCTCCTCGGTGAAGACCGAAGCAAAAAATTCATTTAATTTCTCCGCTATGGATTTGTCCTCCCTGATCGCCCCTTTAACACCATTTTCGTCCAGCGGCCCAACCGACTCTTTGGCCGGTTTCCTGCTTTTAATGTATCTAAAAAAAATTTTACTATGTATTTTTGCTTCCAACGCTAATTTCTTCTCAAAGTCCTTTTTTGCCCTCCTTATCTCCGCTTTGCATTTGGCTTGGCATTCCTTATGATCTATCCTGTTACTTTCAGTTGGTTCTCTTCTCCACTTTCTGAAGGATTGTTTTTTGGCTCTAATGACTTCCTTTATCTTACTGTTTAGCCACGCCGGCTGACGTTTAGTCTTTTTTCCCTTTTTTCTAATACGTGGAATATATTTGTCCTGAACCTCCAGGATGGTGTTTTTAAACAGCATCCACGCCTGACGCAAGTTTTTTACTCTGCGAGCTGCTCCTTTCAGTCTTTTTTTCACCATTTTTCTCATTTTGTCGTAATCACCTTTTCTATAGTTAAACGCTAGCGTACTTGATTTCCTAGTTTCACTTCCTTCAATGCCAATATCAAAACCGATCATATTATGATCACTATTATCAAGCGGCCCTCGTACCGTTACCCCCTGCACTAGATCATGAGCACCACTAAGGACTAAGTCTAGTATTTTTCCTTCTCTTGTCGGCTCCTGAACTAGCTGTTCCATGAAGCTGTCCTTGATTTCATCAAGAAATCTTATGTCCCTTGCGTGTACAGATGTTACATTAACCCAGTCTATATGCGGGTAATTGAAATCCCCCATTATTATTGTGTTGCCCAGTTTGTTTGCGTCCCTGATTTCCTTTAACATTTCCGCATCCGTCTGTTCGTCCTGGCCAGGCGGACGGTAGTACACTCCTATCACTATCCTTTTCCCCTTTGCACATGGAATTTCAATCCACAGTGATTCCAAGGAGTGTTTTGTTTCCTGCAGAATTTTCAATCTATTTGATTCAAGGCTCTCGTTAATATACAATGCTACCCCTCCACCAATCCGATTCACCCTATCACTACGATATAATTTGTACCCCGGTATGACAGTGTCCCACTGGTTATCCTCCTTCCACCAGGTCTCAGAGATGCCTATTGTTGGAATGTAATTGTATTTTACATGCATTGCCTGTCACCTATTATTTCTCTGTGATTACTCTGTGACCTCTGATGTGAATTACTTAGAGAGGTCACACAGCTATGTAACTTCCTGTGGGGGTTAGACACAGCAGATGCAGCACATGGAGCACATGGAGCTCATGATCTCTCCTAACCTGAGAGGATCTATGGTGGTGTGAGCATCCATTACCATCTAAGCACATGGAAGGAGCTGATAAGACAAATGTATAGTAATATGTATATATAAGCCTGTCTGATTATAATCTAACTGCAAACTGTGAGTAAACAGATGTTTTGTTACTTCAACTTTAAAGTGACTCAGCAGTGAATTATTCAGGGGTGAATGAGAGAGAGATGAAGAAAGAAATTAACATTTCTAAAGCTGAAGCTGTGTGTACTAAAATCTGCTAATTATTTACTACAAATAATCCAACAAAAGGGTTATGGGCCCAGGGCCAGGAATTGAAAAAGAAGAGAAATATTACCAGGCAGAAAAAAAGGCCACATTTTTCTCTTAAGTTTTAAAGGAAAGATTCAGTCTGTCTCTCTCTCCCCCCACACAGCAGACAGAAGGCTAAGAAAATGGCTGAGGGAAGAAATTCACCATTTTTCTATTCTCTCAAGGTGCCTAGATTAACTGAGTTTAATTATCAGCAGTGGGAACTAAGATTCATATGTCTCCTTCGAGCAAAAGGATTAAATATATGCTTAGACCAAGACAGAACAGCTGAAAATATGGCTGAATGGGACAATGCAAACTATTATGTGAAGTGCATGCTTTTGGAAGCTCTCTCAGAGAAACAAGCCATATTAGTGGAGGGAAAAGATACACCAAAGGACATTTTACATAAACTGAGAACTATGTATGCAACTACATATGCAAAGCAGCAACCAATTTGGTTGGCAGAGTTGAATGAAACCAAATTAAGGGATAAAAGTAAATGTAATGATCACATTATGCATCTTATGTCTTCATTTCAAAAGTTAGAACTTTCTGGAATTCCCATGTGTGATGCATTGAAAAGAGCATTTCTTTTTACCTCACTATCAAAGAAGTTTGATGTTTTTAGGTCTGTAAATGAGGCCATTGAAGGGCAATCTTTTGAACAGGCAACATCAAAACTAAGGCAGGAATGCATAATAAATGATTCTGAGGAGATGTGTTCTCAAAGCAAGTCAGAGAGAAATGAAACAAATTTCTTGGCAAAGAACAGAGGAAGGCGGAGCTATGGGAAAACTCCACCCAAGGGCAAGCTGATTTGCTACTCATGTGGAAAGGAGGGACATGTATCTAAATGGTGTAAGGAAACACAAAACACTCCCTCTAGCTCACCTAAGCCAATGGAACTAAAGAATTTTCAAACCAGGAAATGTATGAAGGACAATAATAAACACAAGGGCTTTCTAATGGCAGAAAAATCTTTGACTATGGTAAATAATAATTCAAATGAAAGTACTTGGATTTTGGATTCAGGGAGCACATGCCATTTAACCAATTGTAAAGATTTCTTTCAGGAAATGTGTCCAGAGGAAGGTATTCTTAAAACTGCAAACGCAGGGACTGCTAAGATCCAAGCAAAAGGTATTGGATTCTTAAAATGCAAAGTGTCTAATGAAGTTAAAGAAATTCCTGTAAGTGATGTCTTGTATATTCCCCAAGCAGTTTGCAATATGCTTAGTGTATCTACATTAGATAAGAAGGGATTTGCGATTCATTTTGAAAACAGTAAGTGCACAATCTCTAAAAATGATGAAGTGTATGCTGAAGCTTTTATGCATAATGATGTTTATAAGCTGAACATTTCAGGTGAAGCCTCACATATGGCGCAAGTAAGGAAGAATGATGGTAAATGTAGTCTGGAAATCTGGCACCGCCGCCTGGGACATCGTGATTCTAAGGTGATCCAGGATCTTTACAGTAAGCAACTGGCCACTGGCATTCAGATAAGTGCAGATGCTGGTAAAATGGAGAAATGCATAGACTGTGTTACTCAAAAAGGTGTGAGACCCTCATTTCCTGCATACACAGGAAATAGGAGTAATAAAGTGCTGGACTTAATACACAGTGACTTATGTGGACCGTTTAATATCCCATCATTGGGAAATAACAGATTTGTGCTAATATTCTTGGATGATTTCTCTAGATATTGTGTGGCCTATTTGCTGAAAGAAAAAAGTCAAGTCACAGACATGCTGAAGAAATACGTAGCCATGGTGAGCAATAAATTTGAAAGAAAACCAAAGGTTCTTCAGACCGACAATGGTGGTGAGTTCACTTCACAAAGCATGCGCACATTTCTAGAACAAGAAGGCATTCAGCATATCACAACAGTAGCTTACACACCAGAGCAAAATTCTGTTGCAGAGAGAAAATTCAGGTCACTTGTGGAAATGACCAGGTGTATGCTGTCAGATAGCAATCTCCCTAAAAGACTATGGGGGGAAGCCATTCTCACAGCAGTGTACCTACAAAATAGAATGCCAACTAAAGGCGCTGAGCGCACACCACATGAGACATGGCATGGTAGGAAGCCAAACCTGTCACACATAAGAACATTTGGAAGTACAGCATATGCTCATATACCAAAGCAAAGAAGGCATAAGCTGGATTCCACAACAGAAAGGGGCATTTTAGTTGGCTATACTCCAGGACACAAAGGATATAGAATTTTGAATCTGAAAACTGGCATTGTTGGCATAAGACATGTTACATATTTTGATGAAAACAAAAGGGTTGATAAAGGCTGGATTATCCCAGATGAGCCTTATCATCCAGAATATGAAACTAGAACCATAATAGACATGCCAGTGTATATAAATGCCATACCAAGGCAGATGTCTGAAAGCAACTCATCTGTATCTAACGAGGAACAGGCAGAGGAAGCAGACACAGAAAGGATCATTGAAGAAGACAGTACAGTTGGAGAAGGGGAATCAATTGGAGAAGAACTCTCAGATTTAGAGGATGCGGAAAGGTCAGACCAACCTGTTGTCAGACGCTCATCCAGGGAAAACAAAGGTGTTCCACCCCCAAGACTGTCTTACTTAACAAAGTCAGCAGAAGCTCAAGAGCCCTTAACATGGGATGAGATTGAGAAAATGTCAGCAGAAGAAGCTGCTGAATGGCATAAAGCTGCACAAGAAGAAATTGATGCATTGGATAAAAATAATACTTGGATTCTTACAAAATTACCTCCTGGCAAGAAAGCTATAGGATGCAAATGGGTATTCAAGTTAAAAAGGAATGCACAAGGAAAAGTGGAAAGGTATAAAGCCAGATTAGTGGCAAAGGGATATCTTCAAAAATATGGAGAAGATTTTGATGAAGTGTTTGCACCTGTAGTGAAACACACGACAATAAGAACACTTCTGAGCATTGCAGTCTCAAAAGGCATGCAAGTCAACCACATTGATGTGAAAACAGCATTTCTTCACGGAGATATAACTGAAGACTTGTACATGGAACAGCCAACAGGTTTCATAAATACAAAACAAAGACAGCTAGTGTGTAAATTAAACAAAGGTCTTTGTGGATTAAAGCAAAGTGCAGAATGTTGGAATGACAAATTGCATGAAATATTGACAAATTTAGGATTTAAGCAAGGTGAAGCAGATAAATGCTTGTACACTAGGTGCACAAATGGACAATATGCATACATTTTAGCTTTTGTTGATGATCTGCTCATTGCAAGCAAAAGTGAGCAAGAGTACAAGGACATTGTAAAGTGTTTAAACCACAATGTTGAGATAAAAGAACTTGGTAATGTGTCATACTATCTTGGTATAGAAATTGAGAAACAAAATGATGGTTCTTATCTTCTAAGCCAGAAGCAGAAAATAAATGAGCTTATTGAAAGTTTAGGTATGCAAGATGCCCAAGTTGTAAGCACTCCCATGATCACTGATTTTCTGAAGGATGAAACAGTAAGAGAACCTTTACCAGATAACATCCAATATAGATCAGCCATAGGTAAGCTTTTATATCTAGCTACCACATACAGGGCTGATATAGCAAATGCAGTAGGAATTTTGAGCAGAAGGGTCAGCTCACCTACCAAATCAGATTGGACTGCAGTTAAAAGGATGGTAAGGTATTTAAAGGGTACCATTGATTGTAAATTAAAGATTTCAGCCAATAGTAACCCAAAACTAATATGTTACTGTGATTCAGATTGGGCAGGGGATCATTCTGATTATAAATCCACAAGTGGATATGTGTTTATGTATGGAAATGTACAAATTTCATGGGCCAGTCATAAACAAAGTATTGTGAGTTTGTCTTCTACAGAAGCTGAATATGTGGCCGTATCGGAAGCGTGCAGAGAACTGATGTGGATTGAAAAACTTTTGCTGGATTTTGGTATAGCTGAAAAAAGACCAATCCAGATAATGGAAGATAATCAGAGCTGCATCCGACTGTCACAGAATGACAAGGTTCAGTCACGTACCAAGCACATCGCAACGAAATACCACAACGTGCGAGAGTTGGCAAAAGAAGGGGTCATCAGTCTACACTATTGTCACACCAGTGAGATGACAGCTGACATCATGACCAAACCGTTACCCAGAGAACATTTTGTGAATCTGCGTATAAAGCTTGGACTTTGTATGAATAAATAATTGCATGACAGTTATGCATGAGAAGGGGTTTGTTGGAATGTAATTGTATTTTACATGCATTGCCTGTCACCTATTATTTCTCTGTGATTACTCTGTGACCTCTGATGTGAATTACTTAGAGAGGTCACACAGCTATGTAACTTCCTGTGGGGGTTAGACACAGCAGATGCAGCACATGGAGCACATGGAGCTCATGATCTCTCCTAACCTGAGAGGATCTATGGTGGTGTGAGCATCCATTACCATCTAAGCACATGGAAGGAGCTGATAAGACAAATGTATAGTAATATGTATATATAAGCCTGTCTGATTATAATCTAACTGCAAACTGTGAGTAAACAGATGTTTTGTTACTTCAACTTTAAAGTGACTCAGCAGTGAATTATTCAGGGGTGAATGAGAGAGAGATGAAGAAAGAAATTAACATTTCTAAAGCTGAAGCTGTGTGTACTAAAATCTGCTAATTATTTACTACAAATAATCCAACACCTATTATATCTAATTTTTCATTTAGTGCAATATATTCTAACTCCCCCATCTTATTTCTTAGGCTCCTGGCATTCGCATATAGACATTTCAAACTATGTTTGTTGTTCCTAAGTACATCATGCTTAGTACTTGACAGTATTAATTGGCAATCTTTTGTCTGATTTTTATTGTTATTTAAGGATACCCGATCTACTACAATCTCTTTTGCAACCTCACTATCAGGATACTCTATCTTCCCTGTTATGGTGATATCTTTGAAAGATACCTTATCCCGAACCATGCTCTTTTGAGCGACTGTCGGCCTTCCCCCCATTTCTAGTTTAAAAGCTGCTCTATCTCCTTCTTAAACGCCGATGCCAGCAGCCTGGTCCCACTCTGGTTAAGATGGAGCCCATCCTTTCGGAATAGGCTCCCCCTTCCCCAGAATGTTGCCCAGTTCCTAACAAATCTAAAGCCCTCCTCCCTGCACCATCGTCTCATCCACGCATTGAGACTCTGGAGCTCTGCCTGTCTCTTGGGCCCTGCGCGTGGCACAGGTAGCATTTCAGAAAATGCTACCCTGGAGGATCTGGATTTCAGCTTTCTACCTAAGAGCCTAAATTTTGCTTCCAGAACCTCTCTCCCACATTTTCCTATGTCATTAGTACCCACATGTACCAAGACAGCCGTCTCCTCCCCAGCACTATATAAAATCCTATCTAGGTGACGCGTGAGGTCCGCCACCTTCGCACCAGGCAGGCAAGTCACCAGGCGATCCTCACGTCCACCAGCCACCCAGCTATCTATATGCCTAATGATCGAATCACCAAGTACAACAGCTGTCCTAATCTTTCCCTCCCGGGCAATATTTGGAGATATATCCTCGGTGCGAAAGGATAGTACATCCCCTGGTGGGCAGGTCCTGGCTACAGGAGTACTTCCTACTTCACCAGGGTGATGCTCTCCTTCTAGGAGACCTCCTTCCTCCAAGGTAGCACAGGGGCTACCTGACTGGAGGTGGGACTTCTCTACAACATCCCTGTAGGTCTCCTCTATGTACCTCTCTGTCTCCCTCAGCTCCATCAAGTCTGCTACTCTAGCCTCAAGAGAACGGACACGTTCTCTGAGAGCTAGGAGCTCTTTGCATCGGGCACACACATATGACACCTCACCAATTGGGAGATAATCATACATGTGACACTCAATGCAAAAGACTGGATAGCACCCCTCTCGCTGCTGGACTGCTGACTCCATCTTAGTGTTTTTTGAGTTTTTCCGTAATTTAAAACTTGCTAAAGTATTAAGGATATCAGCCTATCACTAACTTACAGTTCCTCCTTTAAACCCCAATCTTCAAGTTCCGAAAGCACAAGCAAAATTTGTTCACTTACCAGAGAAATATCCTCTTCTCCCAGAACTTATTAGAAGGAAAGCTGGGCACCTCTCAACCAAGAAAAGGCTTACCAGGGGTTAGGCCGAAGCCAGCATTCCTCCCCCTGAGGGTCACCTGATCTTGGCTAAGAAGTACCTGGTAGCTCTGACTCAGAAATCCAGAAGATGAAAGACCACTCTTTTTTTTTTTTTTTTTAAAGCAAGAATGACTCATTTTGCTGCATGTGGAACAACATATATACACTTTTGAGAGGTGGGGGGAGGGTTGCCATCTGTGCTGATTTTCCTAGAAAGGCAGAGAGGGCTGAATCCTAATAGTGGCTTCTGGCTACAAGTAACTATTTATTTACATGTGACATGTTCCTGCTGATGGACAAGCTGTGCTGTATTTATAGTACATTTAAAGCAGTGGTATAGGGTATACAAAATTTGTGCTGTGCATGCTCTGGTAACTACTATTATACAGTTGATAAAATGACTAATAAGAAGCTTAAAAATAACAGCCTTTGGTTCTCTCCAGTTGTAAACCTGGCATCGCTTTTAGTTCGGTGGTTCAGTCATTGAAACAACTGCCCAAGTATAGGTCACAGATATGACTCCCTCTGGAATCTGGGAGTGAATGCATCATGAATCTGGGGTCCAGGTGTCACCAGAGGATGGCTGAGGCTCCTTCCCTGGAAAAATTTGTGAACTCCTACATAAGTCTTTTATAACTTACTCATCAACACCCATCCTTTTCCTATATTTATTAATTCGTTTGTTAGGATTTATTTACTGCCTTTTAAAAAGAAATTTAATCAATTCTTATTCTCTGCAATGTGTTACACTATTCTCTCTCAAAGAAACAATTTGGTTCTTTCTGTCCTTCCCTGTGACTCTGGATCTCTTTGACTGCACAGTGCCACAGGGCTGCAAAAGTAATGCAGCAGAAAGTGGAGTGCAGGATCAACCTAGAGAATCAAGGATATTGGGGTTTAAATCAATGGCATAGCCACAGGTGGCCCTGGGTGGGAAGGGGCCCACCCAACAGCAATGCACATCCCAGCCACTGACACTGGCACCCATGTGCACATGCTCAGTTGATGTGTGAGAAGTGAGCATGGGCAAGGTACTGGCATTAACTTCTAGGAGCATCGCTGCTAACTGTCATAGTGTTCAGATAGCCCAGGGATTCCAGGAAAGGAGACCCGCTGGTGGGGCACTGGAATCCACACCAGTCAAGGTATTAATTGGGGGAAAGGGGAAGGGTTGGGGAGTGGGGCAGAGAGGAAATGTGTGGGCCCACCCAGAAATGGGCTTCTGGCTACATCACTGGTTCAGATCTTTTGTGATCATGGGCAACTCATTCAATCTTCCATTACTTAGATACAAACTTAGATTGTCAGTCCTCCAGAGAAAGGGAAATATCAACTATGCGTAAATGTAACTTACCTTGAGCTACAACTGAAAAGGTGTGAACTAAATCCAAAATCATGATTCAATCTTCTGCTTTTTCCAACGTGAAGATGACAGAATGGCTTAGCCTAAGTGACTTGTATTGGCTTTTCTTCCTTGGTGGTGAGCATACGAAGAAGAAGCTCCTATGGATCTTCATGGAATGGATGCTAGAGGGGTGACATGATATTATAGTAATAGAAACATAGAAAAATGAAGGCAAATAAAGACCATATGACCTATCCAGTCTGCCCATCCATGCCATCTACTCTCCCCTTCACTTCCTTAGAGATCCTATTTGCTTGTCCCAAGCTTTCTTAAATTCAGACAGCTTTCACCTCCACTGGGAGGCCATTCCACAATTTCTCCACCCTTTCAATTGAAAGAAACTCACCACTTGTATATTTATGCCACTTAGGTATTTAAATGTCTCTATCTTATGTCCCCTAACCCAGTCAGTCACTTTAGGGCCCATATTGAGGGCACTCAATTTCTTAATCATCTGTGTGGAGCTGTGTCGAAAGCTTTACTAAAATCTGAATACACCATATCTAGCGCTTTCCCTTGACCCAACTCTTTGGACACCCAGTCAAAGAAATTAATCAGATTTGTCTGACAAGACCTGCCTATAATGAAACCTTGTTGCCTTGGGTCCTGTAATCCATTCCAAAAACTTTACTATTCTCTGTTTTAAAAGCGATTCCATTAATTTACTTACCACAGAAGTTGGATTTACTAACTTGTAGTTCCCAATCTCTTCCTAACTTCTGCTTTTGTGAAGAGGGACCACATCTGCCCTTCTTCAATCCTCCAGGACCACTCCCGACTCTAGAAAATCATTGAAAAGTTCAGCATACAAAGCCACCAAAATTTCCCTAAGTTCCTTCAGTACCCTTGGATGTATGACATCTGACCACCTTTCATTTAGCTAGCTCCTCGTGAACATAGACCTCTGAAAATTGTTCAGATGCTACCATACCTCCATTCTTATTTGTTTATTATCTGTGGTCCTGTTCCCAGCCCTTCAGCTGTGAACACAGAACAGAAATATTTATTAAGCAATTCGACATTATCTTCATCAGCTTCTACATATTCCTTCCCTTCCCTTCCCTTCGCCCTTGAGTCTCACAATGCCACTTTTGCACTTCCTCCTATCACTAATATATCTAAAAAATGTTGTCTCCCTTTTTTACAATATTGGCTATTTTTTTCTTCCATTTGTATCTTTGCTTTCCTGACTACCAGCTTCTCTTAGCTTTTCCAGATATTGTCACCTGTCACCCTCTTTTTGTGATGTCTTGCAGATTATGAAGGCTAACTTCTTTTTCCTTACCTTTTCAGCAACTACTTTTGAGATCCAAAGAGGAGCATTTTCAAAAGGGATGTCCTTGCAAAATGGCGAAATCCAGGGATGGAGAAACCCGTATTTTCGAAACAAGATGGACATCCATCTTTCATTTAAAATACCATCAGGGATGTCCAAATCCTTAAATTTGGATGTCCCTAGACATGGACATTTCTGACTTTTGGCGATTTTCGAAACCAAAGACGTCCGTGTCAAAAACGTCCTAATGCAAGCCATTTGGGCATGGGAGGAGCCAGCATTTGTAGTGCACTGGTCCCCCTGACATGCCAGGACACCAACCAGGCACCCTAGGGGGCACTGCAGTGGACTTTATAAAATGCTCCCAGGTACATAGCTCCCTTACCTTGTGTGCTGAGCCCCCCAAACCCACTACCCACAACCGTACACCACTACCATAGCCCTTATGGATGAAGGGGGCACCTAGTTGTGGGTACAGTGGGTTTCTGGTGGGTTTTGGAGGGCTCGCTGTTTTCTCCACAAATGTAACAGGTAGGGGGGGTATGGGCCTGGGTCCGCCTGTCTGAAGTTCACTGCAGTACACACTAAAACTGCTCCTGGGACCTGAGTATGACATCTGAGGTAGGCATAGAGGCTGGCACAACATATTTTTAAAGATGTTTTTTGAGGATGGGAGGGGGTTAGTGACCACTGGGGGAGTAACGGGAGGTAATCCCCGATTCTCTCCGGTGGTCATCTGGTCATTTCTGGCACCTTTTTGTGCCTTAGTTGTAAGAAAAACAGGTCCGGGTGAAAATGTCCAAGTGTTCAGCAGGGACATCCTTGTTTTTTTCGATTATGGGTCAAGGACGTCCAAGTGTTAGGCACGCACAAGCCCTGCCTTTGCTACGCCTCCGACACGCCCCCTTGAACTTTGGCCGTCCTTGCAACGGAGTGCAGTTGGAGACATCCTAAATCAGGTTTCAATTATACCAATTTGGACGCCCCTGGGAGAAGGACATCCATCTTCCGATTTATGTCGAAAGAAGGACGTTCTCTTTCGAAAATGAGCCCCAAAGTGACTTTCTTTTCCTCTTACTTTTATTTACTTTCCTTACAAAAAGGTTTGTTGTCCTTACAATTGTTCCTTTCAGTTTTGCCCACTACTTTCCAACCTCTTCCAGATAACAATTCCTTGAAGTATTTTTTTAAGTCTAGAACTTTTCCACACCTATCTTAATACTAAACCACTGGATGCCAGATGATCACTCACTATAACAGAAACACTCTCCCTATTCATACACATTATATCCAGTATGGCCCCATCCCATAAGGGTTCCAATACTAACTGCTAGAATAGTTCTCCCTATAGAAAATCTATACTACTTCTGCTATATGGATACCTCAATCAACATCTGACATATTAAAATCACCTATTAATAGTACTTCCCTTTTCAAAGCGATATTTTGAATGCCTTCAATTAAATCTCTGTCCATATCTTCTGTATGTGAAGGAGGCCTATATATCACACCAATGTAAATACATTTTCCATTGCTTCTTTCCAGATTTGCCCACACTGCCTCTGCCTCACCCCGTAGGCCCTACAATTCTATGGCTTTAATATTATCTTTAACATATAATCAAAGGTCAATGAAAGAAGTGAAGTCAATCAGTGAAAATAGGAACCAGATGATTCTTTAATATGCTCAGCGACTAGAAACAAGGGAAACCCCATTATTTAATATGCTCAGCGACTGGAAATAAGGAAAAACCTGACAAAAATTCAATATTTATAATAAAATAAAATCATAAAACATAGACAAATTAGAACACCAGAGGGTCTATTCATGAAAAAAGAGCATAATATCTATGATATTCATTTTGGTGGTACAACACTAAAACAATGGTACAGTATGCTTAAAGTATAACATACACAGACTTTTACATCTATGAAAATAGACAATGCTCTATAGAGACTAATTCAGCAGTTTTCTAAACACAGAAAAATATATAAAACATAGATATTTCACATAACAATGTGCTATGTTTTGCATAAGTGGCATACCTTGTGTAGAAATGCCAGACGTTAAAAAGTAGAATCAACAACTGGTTCTATATTCTTGATGCGCACACTGAAAGTGAAATGCCAAAAGTTAAAAGGCACTCGGAAAAGATTCTAATTTGTGCATTGGTGGCCAAGGAACTACTACCCGATGTGATTTTAGTGAGACCAAAAATCAGGTGTCAACAATCTTACTGGCAAATGTTTATATTTAATAACAGCACAGTGAATGATTGCTAGCTTAATCACTTGGGGGTATGTTTACTAAAGTGCATTAGCATTTTTAACGCGCCTGTAAATTTAAGGTGAGTTAAATGCTAACGCGCCTATACATTTCTATGGGCGTGTTAGCATTTAACGTGCATAAACCATTTATGCATGTTAAAAATGCTAACCCGCCCATAGGGCCGCTTAGTAAACATAGGCATAAAAGTGAATATAAATAGAAGAGCTATTAAATTAAAAATGAAACAAATATGCAAGAAGTCATCATAACTATGGTTGACTAAATGCTAAATGTTGCCGGTAAACAGCATATATGATATACTATAGCTTTCTAACTGTTGGAAATGCAGCGATAATTACCAACTGTGAGAGAAATAAATTCAATAATTAAACTACAAATATAATATCTCTCTGAAATGTAACATTCAATACTAGCGAAATGTGCATGGAAGAAATAAAATAATACTTGTAAGGTGATGGTAAAAACGAATTACTTACATCAGAGTCATCAAGCACAGAGCGTTCCACTCAGAAAATCAACCAGCTGACTCTAAAATGGAATGCTTATGAAGTAAAAAAAAAAAGGAGCAAAAAGTGGCATGTATAAAAGAAATGAATATTAATGATTCTACTTGTGTGTGTGACTTAATGAAAAAATGCATGGGATGTAGGTCAGAGCTATTGACGTCATGGGAACAAGGTTAAAATGCTGCATCCATACTTGAAAAGCAAAGGAGGCATTGTACATCTATCCTAGAGTTGGATGATAAAATGTAAATATTAAAAATGTACTTGAAAATAAGTGACAATGAAAAAATAAAATAGGAGTAACAATGTAAAAATTATTATAGGCTGATAGGCAGAACAGACCACACTGAAAATGCTATGTTTAATGTTTAAATGAAAATTAAATAAATGTATAGGAGAAGCAAAAATAAACATAATAATGGGATATGTTTTCTGAACAGGCATTGACAAAGCAATATGAAAATATAAAATCATCACTAAAACTGCATAAAACTGGAACGAAAAATATTACAAAAAATGCCTATATTCAATATCTTTGTTCAGCCCATGGGGTTGAACAGTATTCAAATCAAAAATGAAAGCTGTTCATTTTGTAATAGCAACTGATCTATATCGCCCCCCTCTAGGTCTAGAATAAAAAACTTTCAACACAATCTCAAATCAGAAACTGAATGATCTTCTTGTGTTGCATTAATGGGGCATTCTGATGTTGTCTGTTGATGTTAGTTTTGTGTTAAATAATCCAAGTTTTAATCATACACTTGGTTTTACCTATGTATATCAAATTACAAGGATACAGGATCACATGAATAACTTGAATAGTGTTGCAACTGGAAGTGTGTTGCAGTTTGAAACTTTTCTTGCTTTGGGGATTGATGAAAGTAGTAATTTGCAATGAATATTGACACAGTGCAATGACCACAACTAGTGTCCATGAGGACGTCTATCTAAAGGTGTTACTGAGGGCAACATAAAAGGTACAAGCTTAGCTTTTCTTTTCAATTTCTGCTTCTAGAGAAAGCAAAAATTTATGTTTAAAACAATCCTATCTTTCAAGTATATCCCAATGTTTTAATATACTCTTTTTAATGTCATTGCAAGGGTATGAATGCCTCAGAGTACAAACCATGTTTGGTTTCTTCTTGATCTTTTTTATTTCTTTTAGCAAGCTTTCATGATTGGCAACTCTGACTTTGTCCAGATCTCTTTTAACACAGTTGTCAGAAAAGCCCCTATTTTTAAATCTTAAAGACATCTCAGATGCTTTAGAGTCAAAATCATCAAAATTAGAACATGGTGTCCATAGTCTTAAAAACTGACAAAAAGGAAGGTTGCCTTTGAGCATACTAGGGTGTGAGCTTCAAAATGTAAATACTTAATTCTATCCATTGGCTTACAAAAAAAACATGAGTCTCTAAAAAATATGTACCTTTCTTGATAAGAAAGTCTAAAATCTGTTAGAAATCAAAATCCATTCTGAATTTGAGATGTGGATCTCTAGTGTTCATTCTAAAAATCTTTGTAGAGCACTTGTTCCACCTTTCCATAAAAGTATCATTTATGTATCTACGGTAAAATCTGATATTTGTCAAGAAAGAGTGATTCTTCAAAATTAGCAACATAGAGATTCACCAGATCGGGTGCCATTGGGGCACCCATGGCTATCCCTTTAATCTGCTGGAAGAATTTATCTTCAAAACTGAAATAATTTTTTATAAGAGCAATGGTGGCAAAGGTAATAATAAGGCAGTTGGGAATCCTACAATGTGTGGTCCATTTACTTAAATATTTTTCAATGATAGCAAGGGCTTCAATTTGGAGTATATTAGTCTAAAGGGATTCTATATCCATACTGACCAGATAGATATCAGATAGGTCACCATCAAAGTCCTCAAGTAGATTTATGATGTGTGCAGAATCTCTGACATAGGACTCAATTTCTGGAACAAATGGTTTGAGGAAGAAGTCTACAAAATCAGAGAGGAGTTCTAAAAGTGAACTGTTAGCAGTTATAATGGGTCTTCCTGGAGGTTCAACAAAAGATTAATACATTTTAGAGAGAATTTATATTGTTGGAGTAACAGGAGAATCTACAGTTAGAAAAGGATTCTCTTTTGTAGTGAGATATCCAGCTTGGCAAGCATATTCTACTAACTTTTAAATCTCAGTCTGTAACTCCTCAGTAGGGTCCTTATTGAGTGGTAAATACAGTAGTACTCACAATCATTAATCTGTTGTTCTGTTTCTCTAACATAAGCATCTCTGTTCAAAACAACAATCCCTCCCCCTTTATCTGTTGGCTTGATTACTATTTGTTGATTTCTGGCAAGGGTTTGTATGGCATTGTTTTCTTCTCTAGTAGATTGAAGAACCTTTGGTTTTTATTCATCTCCACCTGTTCAACATCTTGGAGAACACAACTGTTAAATGCAAGAATCAGAGTCTATTTCTCCAGCAGGAACCCATTTTGAATCTTTTTTCAAAATAGAAGGGCCAGCATTAATACTTTTGTCTTGAAAAAAATGATTAATCTGCAATTTTCTCATAAATTTAAACATATCAATCCTAGTTTGAAACGTACTGTATCTATAAGTGAGTACAAAGGTAAGACCTTTTTCAGAACTGCAATCTCTGCATCACTAAGTTGGTGCACTGAAAGATTAAACACAGGAACTTCTACTTCCAATTGTTCTTGGGGAAGTATCCACGTCCTCTCCCCCTGCCTCTCGTTGGAAAACTGCCTCTCCCTATGGGTGGTATAATGCCACTCCCCCTCTCTTTCTTCCTACCTTGTTTTTCCCGAACAGATTATAACCTGGTATAATAATATCCTGGTCATGGTTCTCTTGTGAATGCCACTAAATCCACTTCATTGTCTTCCATCACAGCCTCTAGATCCAAAACCTTATTTCCCATACTATAGGCATTAGTATATACTACTCTCCAGATGTTGTGCCCCTGTTCCCAGAAGTTACTGATTTTTGCCTAATGGTTAAGCTGGCTCTTATTAGATAATGACCCCTACACAGCACCGAAACAGTACTACTTACTCTACTAACCAAATTCAAGCAGGAAATAGCAATAGGCAAGAGCATTCTCCTCCTCCAATTTGACATGTCAAGTGCGTTCGACATGGTTAACCATAACATACTGCTAAGACTCCTAGATTATTTCGGAATCGGTGGTGGCACTCTCAAGTGGATCAAGGGTTTTCTAACCACAAGAACATATCAAGTGAATTCAAAAACAAACATATCGTCACCGTGGAAACCTGATTGCGGAGTACCACAAGGATCACCACTATCACCGATCCTTTTCAACCTTATGATGACTCCACTAGCCAAGACCTTATCCACCCAAGGCCTTAACCCATTTATCTACGCTGATGATGTTACATTATATATCCCCTACAAACATGATTTGGCAGAAATCAGCAACCAAATCGAGCTCAGCATCATGGGCAAATGCATTCCAATTAAAACTCATTACAGAAAAAACACACTGCCTCATCATCTCATCCCAATACAATACAAACAAACCCACAAACATTAACACCCCAGGGTACACCCTCCCTATCTCAGACAGCCTGAAAATTCTCAGAGTAACAGTCGACCGTAACCTCTCACTAGAGACCCAAGCGAAATCCACCATAAAGAAAATGTTTTTCTTAATGTGGAAACTCAAACACGTGAAACCATTCTTCCCGAGGGAAATATTTTGTAATCTGATACAATCAATGGTACTAAGCCACACAGACTACTGTAATGGAATCTATGCGGGATGCAAGGATCAAATCATAAAAAAACTCCAGACCACTCAAAACACAGCAGCCAGGCTTATATTTGGAAAAACGCGTTTTGACAGCGCCAAACCACTCCGAGAAAAACTGCACTGGCTACCAATCAAAGAACGTATCACTTTCAAAATCTGCACGACTGTTCATAAAATTATTTACGGCGAGGCGCCTGGATACATGACAGACCTTATCGACCTGCCAACCAGAAATACCACAAAATCTGCATGATCTTACCTAAACCTCCACTACCCATCCAACAAAGGACTCAAATACAAATCCCCCTATGCATCCAGCTTTTCTTACTTAAGCGCACAACTATGGAACACACTGCCAAAAGCAGTAAAAACTACGCTAGACCACCTAAATTTCTGGAAAGCACTAAAGACAGTCCTGTTCAGAAGAGCATACCCCCAACCCAACATAAAAAATACCTGGACACCTGCGACACAATATAACCAAAGACTCTTCCTCCCCTCTCCCTCTCTAAACTCCCCCGATTACCTACCATACATATACCTTATCTACCATAATATCACCTTGTACTCATTCAGACCGAAACCGGCTAATGCTGTTAATGGTAATATGTAAGCTACATTGAGCCTGCAAAAAGGTGGGAAAATGTGGGATACAAATGTAACAAATAAAATAAATAAATAAATAATGAGTAGAGCAGACATGGTATCATAGTAAAAATGAGCCAAGTAGAAGCTGTTCACGCTTTCCAAAAATACTAGGACTAGGGGGCATGCGATGAAACTACAGTGTAGTAAATTTAAAACAAATCCGGAGAAAAATTTTCTTCACCCAACGCATAATTAAACTCTGGAATTTGTTGCCGGAGAACGTGGTGAAGGCGGTTAGCTTGGCAGAGTTTAAAAAGGGGTTAGACGGTTTCCTAAAGGACAAGTCCATAAACCACTATTAAATGGACTTGGGAAAAATCCACAATTCCAGGAATAACATGTATAGAATGTTTGTATGTTTGGGAAGCTTGCCAGGTGCCGTTGACCTGGATTGGCCACTGTCGTGGACAGGATGCTGGGCTCGATGGACCCTTGGTCTTTTCCCAGTGTGGCATTACTTATGTTCTTATGTACAAAAGTCCCATGGAGAAAACAGCAGAAAACAAGGAAATGGGAGACAGAAGAAGACTCAGCAGGCAATGGGATTTGCAATGACACAACACAATACTTTGACATAAAAAGTCCTTAAGTTGTACAAAACACACTTCTTTCATAATGATATCAGGTAAAGACTAAAATGACTCCTACATTTTGTCCAGTTGATATGTGTGCACTTTGGGTAGATGCATGTGCAAATGCCCATATATAACAATATACCAATTTCCCTTTTTCCATGTCTTTACCTAACCTCTCAAACCCACTGCCTTGTACTTCTTTCCCAAATATACTCACAATCTGCCACTGTGATGGTTTCCGTTGCCTTTACTAGCAGGCCATCCTAGATCCTGCCAACTCTCAACTTTGCTTCCCACAAGCACATCCAAGCCAGCAGCCAGACCCCTATCAAAGTACCCTCTGAGTTGATGTGAGCAAATATTTTCACCACATTTACCCTGTGAGCACTTCTTAAAGATATAAACACAGACATCTACACATGGGAGGCCAGGCATGCATATGTGTGCACACACAAATACATAAATACTCAAAGGGAGGTTGGAAAGAATTTCATGAGCTGTGCTCTTCATGCTTTCCCTACATGTTCACTTATAGTTTAACTATACATTTATAGTTACTCTAAATTTTACTCAGCTACTTGATGGTTAGTTCATCTTAGAGGGAATATTGCTCCCTCTGTATGAGCACCACTCTAGAGAAAAAAAATGGACCGTCATGGCCCTTTTGAACACAGCTTGGGAAGGAGTCTTTCACTGTCTACCAGCTGCCTCCCCCGGTACATCTGTTACTGAGGGTATTATGCATACTTTATACTTTCCAGAGAATTATGTACCAAAAAAAAAGAAAAATAATGCACGCCAAAATAATAATAATACAACCTATCAAACAGAATATTATTTGCAGTATTCTAGAAATATATGCAGGTACTTTAACAGTTGTCTCACAGTCAGCACTAGCTCCCCAGTCCAGCTTCTTCCTATTGGTCATGTGAATAGTGATGCTCAGCAGCATTAACAGAAATCATGAGGTTATTGGCAACCATCTAATTAATTATCTATTAATGTTTTTGGCAGGTTGCCAAATGGCCACCAGGTTTCAGATCTGCTAGCTTTATTTTAGTATTCAGTTAACAAACGTTAGGTACAGCTACTGTAATAAAGATAATATATATTATCTGTGTTAGCTGTAGCAAATAGATCAATAGGCTGAGAACCAAGGAAGCCAGGGTTCAAATCACAGTTCCGCTCTTGAGATCTTGGACAAGTCACTTAACCCTTTGCTGCTTAAGGTAAAGAAAAAAAAAAAAAGAGATAACTAGTAAGCCCTCCAGAGACAGGAAAATACCTACTGTACCTAAATGTAACTTGCCTTTAGCTACTTCTGAGAAAGGTGTGATCTAAATCCAAAATCTAGTACCAGGCATACTGTGAAGTAATACAAAATACTACAACTGTCACTCAGGACAATTGCACCCAAATGAGACTTACTGAGCAATTCTACCATACCATAATATTAGTAATTTCCACAAGTCACAAAATAAAGGCCTACCTAGCAAAAGACAGCACCACCACCTTCCTCAGGTTAGGACAGTATACTGACCTGAGGAAGGGAAGTTTTGATCTCCAAAAGTTAATCAAAAATGTATTGATTTAGCCTGGAACTCGGAGGAGAGGGAGGGGGGCCTGGAACTCGGAGGAGAGGGAGGGAGGGAGCGCGGGGGCCTGGAACTCGGAGGAGAGGGAGGGGGGCCTGGAACTCAAAGGAGACAGAGGGGGGCCTGGAACTCGGAGGAGAAAGAGGGATGGAGAGAGGGAGGCAGGCCTGGAACGCGGAGGAGAGGGGAGCTCTGGAACTCAGAGGAGAGGGAGGGGGGCCTGGAACTCGGGACTTTAGCCCTCCCCAACTGCCCTCCTCTTTTTCACTGACACCGCTCTACCTCTAGTCAAATGGTCTGGTATGCCGGCACTATGAACTCCTCAGTGTCACAAAATTAACTACTTCTGGTTTTGTGAAACCAGAAGTAGTTAATCTGTGGCTCAGAGGAGCATGCACTGCCAGTTCACCAGACCCGTTTGACTAGAGGCAGAGCTGGTGATGGGTGCTGATCAGGAGACAGGTGAGAGAATGGAGCTGGGGCTGAAAAAGGGGGCGGATGGGAGAAGGGAAGAAAGAGAAGAGAGAAAGGAGATGCTGGGCTGGGCTGGACAGGGGCGGGGGGGGGGGCAACTGATAGTTTGCAGGGGGGCGCCAGAGACCCTAGCACCGGCCTTGACGGGATGTTCCAATCCACATCAGGCAAGTTGAAATCTCCCAACAGTAGCACCTTTCCTTCCATACCAAACTTTTGAATATCTTCTATCAGATCCTTGTCCAGCTTCTCCATTTGTGCCAGAGGTCTGTAGGTAACACCTGTGTGGATACAGGTTCCTTTTTTCTTTTCCACTTGTATGATTGCTTTCTATCCTATCTGTGCCTGGAGTTCTCTTTCTTTTTTCCTTTAAATTTTAACTGGGTTTGTGAACCACTTTGATCTATTTAAAGTAAAGGCAGTGCCATGTTCAGGTACTGGCATTAAGTATCTGAGTATGAGTGGCTGGCCAGCACTTAACTGGATAAGTGCTGATATTCAGCTCTTAACTGAGTAAGTTAAACTGGATGATGATAGAACTGGATGACGATAGAACTATTTATGTGTTCCTATTTGGCTGGTTAACTAGTTAAGAGCTAAATATCTGCACTTAACCAGACAAGGGTCCTGACTCTGCCCCTGGACTGCACACACAATAGCCAGTTTCAGCTTTCATGATGAGAGGGGATATTCAGTGGCAGTACCCAGGTAAATGCCACTGAATATTCCTTCAGAGTGAGATAACTTTATAAGAACTGGTTAACTCACTTTGAATATTGAACCCCTGAATATTTAGCATGAGGCAAATTTAGCTACTCCCACCCCTACATTATATATTCCATTGACATTGGATAGTGTAGCTCACAGCTATATTCCTCAATTTAATTGATTTCTTCTGCTTTATCAATGTTTCCCCAGCCTGGAGCAGAGGCCTTCAATTAGGCCATCAGTTGTAGAGAGACCCTTATAGAGTAACATTAAGACTTTAAGGGGTCCTTTTACAAAGGCGCGTTGAAAAATGGCTTGCAGTAATGTAGGCGCGGGTTTTGGGTGTGCGCCGATCCATTTTTTAGTGTGCCTGTAAAAAAGACCATTTTAAAATTTTTGCCGAAAATGGATGTGTGGCAAAATGAAAATTGCCGCTCATCCATTTTGGGTCTGAGACCTTAGCGCCAGCAATTGACCTAGTGGTAAAGACTCATGCAGTAACCGGGCGGTAATGACCTATGCATGCCAAATGCCACTTGGCGCGCGTCCATTGCGCGTGTCCGAAAATAGTCTTTTTCAGATGCGCATATCGGATGCGCATCAAAAATGAAATTGCCGCAAGAGCCATGTGGTAGTCGAGCGGTAACTCCATTTTGGCGTGCGTAGACGCTTACACGACTTAGTAAAAGGGCCCCTAAATCAGATTCTAGAAACTTCACATTTTGGGTCGGAGTAAAACTTTTTTTCCCCAGTCTGTGTCTACAGGAGAAAAACTTAGTAATCCAGGCTTTCTGTTAGATCAGACGAACTCTGTATATCAGTTTGGAAACTGTTTGAGAAATAATGGTCACTGCTATTCAGAAACAAATGCAAAAAACAATAACATGAATCCTTTTTCATATGCAAATATTAAATTTTGGCACAAAACTAATTTTATACTACTTCACTGATTAGCTTATACACTGTCACTCTCTGTTCTTTCCTGGGGAAACAATCCAGAATGCTCTGCACAGTGTTAGAAAAAATATAGAAAGCTGTTTTGCTTTTATGTGCATGCTCAGATTTGGCAGTACCTTCTATTCTCTCAAGCTGCAGACAGGATAATAAATTATTTCATGCTCTATCTGTGTGCTTTATATTAGAGAAGTATGGTTAAATGGTCCCTGTTTAAGGAGCTTCCAGTCTAATTCTGGATCACAGGGAAAGCCATAGACTGGGCCAAAATCACTGATAGAGGTGGAATTTGAGCCCAGGCCTAGCGACGTCAGAACTCATGCCATAACCACTCTGTTAAGCTGCCAGCCCACAAATGTGTCATCCCATGTAGCCTTCTCTTCAACTAGGCAATATTTTTCATAGATTTTATTCTGTTCTGATTTAGTAATAATGCAGTGGTCATATTGGTCCTGGAGACTCTGCTTTGCAACTTGTAAAAATTATATTGGGAGTCAATAAATTAGAGGCTTTTACGTCACCTGAACTTTCATCCACTTTGCTGTGATGACAAATGCTAGCAAGGGCATATTTTTTTTCACTACTAATTTGTTTGATTTGTGTCTGCTTTGTGTCTCCTTGAAAGTCTGAAAAGAAGCAGAAATATTTTGAATTCAATTCTAGATGAATAGAGTGATAAGGTATATGCTGGATGAAATTATTTGCAAAAAGGCATTTTCTTGCTCTAGTGAGAAATCCAATATGAAAAAATCTGGTCTTTTAGAATTCAACAGTATTGGATTCCCACCCTCTTTCCCCATGTTTTTCTTGCCCTGGCACATTCTTCAATTGTACAGACGTTTACTCCAGTTAAGAGGAACATTTGTCACGAGAGTCAATGAGGGGTTTTACATCCACAAGTAAATTACCCTGACTTTAGCAATAAGCTTATCATAGGCTGCTGACAGACTAGTATAAAATACACCAAATAAATTTAAGGTACCGTAAAATGGATAATCAAATTTAAATAACTAACATTGAAAAAGGCAGTCCAGCAGTGAGATAGGGGCAATCCAGTCTTCTGAACTAAGGGGTCCTTTACAAAGTGGTGGTAAGCCCATTGTGGGCTTATTGCTCGCTAAAAGGGAAGTACCACTGGGCTACTGCAGCAGCCCAGAAGTAGATCCCACCCCCAACATGCGTCATATCCGATGCTACAAAGATATTTTTATAGTGCTGGTGTGTACCCGGCAGTAATCGAGCAGTGCCGCACACTGCCTGGTTACAGCCAGGTTAGCGTGGGAACCCTTGCCGCCACCTCAATGGAAGGCAGTGAGTGCTCCCCCCCCCCCCCCCCACACACACACAAAGTGGCCACGTTGCTAGTGCTTCATTTGCCACATGGCCATTTCCTAAAAAATAACAAAGACCTGTCTTTTATCCCATGCAGTAAAAGGGGGCCTCAGCGTTCATCAAAAACACCTGCTGATGCCAGCGCAGGCCCCCTTTTGCCACAGCTTCATAAGAGGGGTCCTGAGTGCCTCATGTATGATCATCTATCAGCTGATAAGAGGTTGATGTGTGTGTCCAGTGTAAAGAGCTCTTGGCCTTCAGAGAATAAGTCTGATTTCTGGAGGCTAGACTAGAAGACCTGGAGGACTTGAAGCAGACAGAGGTATATGTGAGACAATTTCAAGGGTATAGTAGAGCAGGTCTACCTCCAGACTGGGAGCCCGTGTGCTGCCTTAGAGGAAAAAGGTCATCTATTCTATTATATTCTATTCCCAACTGGTCTAATGGATTGAACAATAAATTTATAGATTCAATACAGCAATAGTTATCACATTAAAATTTGTTTTATTTCAGAAATAAATATGTTTTCAAATGTTTATAAAACAGTAGGTAAGATTGTTGTTTAACAAATAGCAGATTAGTATTCCAGATTGAAGCAGCCTGAGAAAGTAAAAAACATTCTAAAGCTTTTAAAAGCACATTCCCCTAAAAGCAGGAAGCCCAGTGAAAACTGATCAACTATGTGAGAATTTCTTCTGAAATAGGTAAGCTTGATTGTAATAGTTGGATAGGTACCTGGCCAAAAATTGTTTTGAATGCAAGACATGCCAATTTAAATGTTGTTCTTGCATCAGTTGGGAGCCAATGGATTCTTATCAGCAATGGAGCGACTCTTTCAAACATTATAGACCTAAAGACCAATTTAGTTGAATCTTCTTAAGTACATAGATACATAAGTATTGCCATACTGGGAAAGACCAAAGGTCCATCAAGCCCAGCATCCTGTTTCCAACAGTGGCCAATCCAGGTAACAAATACCTGGCAAGATCCCCAAAAAAGTACAAAATATTTTATACTGCTTATCCCAGAAATAGTGGATTTTCCCCAAGTCCATTTAATAATGGTCTATGGACTTTTTCCTTTAGGAAGCCACTGTTTGTGCTTTTCGTGCCGCCTCCAGAGTCTCTAATCATGGCTGGGCACTACTCACACAAATGCAATCCCCTCGACCGATACCTTAAAAGAACCAGACAACTGGTAGCACTATTTAGACTGCAACAAAGACAAAAAGAGACCAAGGAAGCGCTTCCTGGGGTTAACACAGGTTTATTTAATTATCCAGAGATTAGGATAAAAAAATAAGAAAACATTCAAGTATAGTCTAGTATAGAAAAGAGGAGAAAAAACATGAAAGGACAATGGAAATGATCAGGTCAGGCTCTCCATCCCCTGGCATGGGGCAGAGTGCACTAGACACTGACCAACTTCTTATCTGGCAAAGACATAATATATAGAACTTTCTTTCCCTTACAGTACAAAAGAGCAAGAGAGAGGGGAGGGCTTCCCTCACCTCCTCAATTAGTATCCCACAGTCAGTCAGGATCTCCCGTCAATAAAGAAATACATAGCATCTGTTTTGAGGAAAACATTTGGTCTGTTTGTCCATCTTTACAGCTTTTCTCACACAAGGATATTTCTCAGAACCTATGATCTTTTATCTTAGTATTTCCCCATATTCTAAAAGGGGCATGGGAAAAGAATTCTGTCACCTGAATTTCCCTGAGACCGGTCACACTTAATGGGTGAGATTGGGGGCAATTCAGATTTACAATTCACCTGGCTTGGCAAGAGGGGGGAGGTAAAGTGTAATTGCTATTCCAGCAAGCTCTGTTTCTCATGATTTGGAAGGAGGGAAGCCTTCATTCCTCTCCGTCCAATATGAGAAAGTTAATTCTGTATATTAAATATTTGGAGGCCTTCCACCACTATATTAAATATTTGGAGGCCTTCCACCTCCTACAACAATCCTACAACACCACCCAAACCTTTTTTAAACTCTGCTAAGTTAACCGCCTTTACCACATTCTCCAGCAATGAATTCCAGAGTTTAATTACATGTTGAGTGAAGAAAAATTTTCTCAAATTCATTTTAATTTACTACATTGTAGCTCTCATCGCATGCCCCCTAGTCCTAGTATTTTGGAAAGCATGAGCAGACGCTTCACATCTACCCCGTTCAACTCCACTCATTATTTTATAGACCTCTATCATATCTCCCTCAGCCGCCTTTTCTCCAGCTGAAGAGCCCTAGCCGCTTTAGCCTTTCCTCATAGGGAAGTCGTCCCATCCCCTTTCATCTTCGTGCCCTTCTCTGCACCTTTTCTAATTCCACAATATCTTTTTTGAGATGCGGCGACCAGAATTGAACACAATATTTGAGGTGCAATCGCACCATGGAGCAATACAAAGGCATTATAACTTATTGAAGTTACAGTAATCTAATTACAATATTAAACTCTGTACTAACAAAGCAAAATGATCTTTAAAGAACCAATACTGGATGAGTCTAAGCTTGAATAAAGTCTTTTTGAATAAATGATTCGCCTGAGGTTTAAAGGATAGGGAAGAACCTAGGAGTACACCAAGTACCTTAGAGGATTGGTTCACTGTTTGACATGTGGCCGAGAATAAAGAGACAATGGAAGGAATTGCATTCTCAGAGTTACAAAACCATAATATTTTTGTTTTATTTATATTAAAACTTAGCATATTTGTGTAAGTCGTATTTAAATCGAGAAAGAACTTGGACTAATACAGAGATGTCATCTGCATATGAATAAAGAAGTTCATCACATTCTAATCTAGCTGAACCTAAGGAAGTCATAAAAATATGTAAACGAGCTGATGAGACAGAGGAAAACTTGAGGAACTCCACAGGGTCATGGCCAATCAAACAACTTTGCCATTTTTCTTATACTGAAAGATCTGCTAATGAGAACTTCCAGAACCAACCCCTGTTAAACCCAAAATCACTTAGCTTGGCCACAACAGAGCATGATCAACTGTACCAAAGGTATCTGAGATATCAGTAAAAAGAATTACCATAACTTAGTACTTTGCTTCAGATACTAAGGTAACTAGCAATGTTTCAGTATTATGTGAATGTCTCAAGGCTGAGTAAAATTTAAAATATTAAAATCATCTAAAAATCTAGATAATTGCAAAGAAATAGGAGATTCAAAAGTTTAGCAAACCAAAAAAAAGGAATATTTAAAAGAAGTCTAAAATTACTTGTCTTCAACAAGTCTAGATGGATGGATTAGGAACAGGTGTCAAAACAATCAGTCCCATTAAAGGCTGAAAATGTCCAGAATGTAAAACACAATTAACAAACTAAACAATTCCATAATAAAAACTCATGGGGAGGATTCCATAATAAATTAGCTGTACAGCAGTCCAAGAAGTTGCAGTTTGAATCAGATAGCTTGTGAAGCAAAAGGCTAACCTGAAAGGAGAACATCAACTCAGTGTGTTAGTAAGTGATCCTGTACCTAAGAAGCTGTGTTTCAGTGATTCAGTATCCTTTTGCAGCAAGCTTGTGTCTCCAGGAGCATATGCCCAGGAGGGAAGGTTTAGGACTATTGTATTTGGTGATTCCATCATTAGGCATGTAAATAGCTGGCTGACTGCTGGACATGAAAATTGCCTGGTAATTTGCTAGCAGGTGGCAGACCTCTTGCATATCATCCAGATAAGATTTTTGAGAGTCTTAGGAAAGCATTTAGGGTCTTATTCTTAAAGGTTATACTTCTAATTTATGATCCTAAATTAGGAGCATACTCTATGCTCCAAAATAGATTATGCTCATAATTTAAGAGCATAAATTTAGGAGCGTAAATTATGCTCCTAAATTAGAAGTATAAATTTAGGAGCATAACCTTTATAGAATAAGGCCCTTAGGGGGTAATTTTCTATTGATCACCTAAAGCTAAGCATTGAAATGATGTGCGCTAAGGGCAGATTCTACAATTGCCGTGCCGTTATAGAATACTAGTGTAAGTCCACATTTACACATCTAACTTTAGGCATGAGTAGGCAGGAGTAGCCTAGTGGTTAGCCTAGTGATTAGTGCAGTGGACTTTGATCCTGGGGAACTGAGTTCAATTCCCACTGGAGCTCCTTGTGACTCTGGGCAAGTCACTTAACTCTAGGGTTACCATATGTCCGGATTTACCCGGACATGTCCTCTTTTTGAGGACATGTCCAGACAACCAGGCGGGTTTTGCCAATCTGCCCATTTGTCCGGATTTCTGGACAGACGGGCAGGCTGGTGGGCGGGCCGTCCTATAGGGAGGAGTCTGACCCGAGATTGCTCCCGCTTTATACACAGTTCTTGACAATATATTCCCTTGAGAACGCCATGATGGTGAAACGTGGCCTACGTCGGGGGGGGGGGGGGGGGGGGGGGAATAACGATGGATTGAGAATTTTAATTTCACTTTAGCACAACGGTGAAGGTCCTGCAGCAACGAACACTCATCCTACCCCTATCACCAAGAGACCACCCACAGATTAGTGGTCTTATTTATAATTTGATAGCAGTTAAATCTGTAACAGACTATGGTGATTTCAAACTAGGAACATGGTAGGAACAGTGCAATGATGGTCGGATGCTGCGGGTCGTTTGCACAACATATGGCATAAGGCACACGAGCAATTTCTGAGCACTGCATATAGAAAAATATTTAAAAAATTTATACATTGAATATATGATATAGAAACAAACACTGGTGAAATTGTTTTACATTATCAGTTTACCACACCAGTTCGAATTAACGGAGATCCCTAAAGTATAGCATAAGAAAGCAGTGGCCAGCAGTTGGTACAAAATATAAAGAAGAAAATTATGAGGAGTATCCTCCCTTCACAGTCTTCACAAAGTTCATATGAGACTTAGCAAAGAGGAGCAGTGATCCCAGCTTCATGATTGAGAAACCTGAAGCAAGTAAGACCAGCCAGTTCCTGAAGGAGAAGCCAGCCAAGGAGTATGGCAGCACCAGGAAGCCTGTATCTGTTAATAAGGCAGAGGTGACACCTGGAACATCCACACCGTCTGATCATCCGCCTACTACAGAAAAAGTCGAGGATTCAAATCAACAATGTCCTATACACATAAAAAACCGTACTCTCTCGTGCTAATCTTACTGCAATATAGTAAAAGTTTTCAGCATGGAAAAATCAGTGTGGTGAGCACATAAATCCCCAGATTCTTTATAGGTCGCCCAAAGTTGGACACAGAAATTTGGGCATGGATCACAGATCCATGTGCAAACAAATTAATGAGCCCTTAAGCAATAATTGGTGTTAATTGGCAGTCATTTGGGTTTACACACAGGTTTGCCCTGTGCCCTTTTCTATAACATACACATCTAAATTTTATAGCATGCAACTTAAAAGGGGGTGTGGCCAAGGGAGGGGCATTCCCAGAAATTAGGTGCAATGTTATAGAATAGGGTCATTTATGTACCCAACTACCATTAGTTGCATGCCAGCATTTACACCAGACTTCAGCAGGTGTAAGTGCCATACCCAAAGTTAGATGCGAGATCTTCACTATGGGCTCCTTTTACTAAGCAGCGGTAAGCCCAAAGCAGGCTTACCGCTCGCTATACAGGAAGTATTGCTGGGCTACAGCAGTAGCCCGGCAGTATTTCCCACCCTTAGCTTGCTGTCATTTCCGGTGCTACAAAAATTTCTTTATTTTTTGTAGCACCGAAGTGCACCCGGCGATAATCGGGCAGAGTTACCGCTGGGTTAATGTGAGAGCCCTTACTGCCAATTCAATAGGTGGCGGTAAGGGCTCCCCTCCAAAATGGCCATGCAGCAAGTGCTTTACCTGCAAATGGCCATTTCCTGCAGGAAGGCAAAACTTCCTTTTTACCAGCTGAAGTAAAAGGGGGCCTCTGCGCGTGTGTAAAACACACACCAAGGCCAGCGCCGGCCCCTTTTGCCACAGCTTGGTAAAAGGAGCTCTAAGGTAGTATTCTGTAAAAGGCACGCCACACATTATGCCCCTTGCAGAATACTAGTTTAGCGTGGGTCATCCCAGCACCTAACTTTGGGTGCCATTTATAGAAATTCCCCCCAGAATGCATGTAAAAGGCCAAATTCTAGATTTCCCCAGATGTTAAAAGACAACACTAAATTCTGATGCTTTTTCTACGTTCGTGTTAGTGCTGCATCTTTACTTCAGGTTAGACCCTTTCCTGCAGACCATCCCAGGACTGCCCTGCATCAGATAGCCCTGGGGGTGGGGGGGGGGGGGGCAGGGGAGAGAATTTTTTTTCTCTCCCTCTGATTAGGGATTGGCTCATGCACTGACAGGAAAGGAGAAAGAGCTAAATCTCCTCCTCTGTGCATGCCTGTCCCTAGCAATTGAAAACACAATATTGAAGCACCACCTCCCACTGGCAGCAATGCGATTGGAGGACTTCCACTGAGCTTAGAGGCAGTGGCGTTCCTAGGGTGGCTGACACCCGGGGCGGATCGCCGATGCACCCCCCCCTCCCGGGTGCAGCGCCCCCCACCCCCGGCAAAAGGCCTCCCCCCTGGTGCAGCGTGACCCCCCACCCCCGGTGAAAGGCCACCTCCTCCCCGCGAAAGGACACCTCCCCCCCCCCGGCGAGAGGACACCCCCCCCCCAGGTGCATTTTTACCTGCTGGGGAGTGCCGCGCACCTGTCTGCTTTGCTCGTTCCATCCTCCCTCTGCCCCGGAACAGGAAGTAACCTGTTCCGGGGCAGAGGAAGCACGGAACGAGCGGAGCAGACAGGCGCGCGGCACCCCCCCCCCCCCAGCGGCATGCACCCGGGGCGGACCGCACCCACCCAGCTCCCCTAGGAACGCCACTGCTTAGAGGCAACATTGGGTAAGGAAGTCTAGCCACAGGTCTGAATGAAGCAGTAAGTATGTTGAAAGATGAGAAGACCGCAATGTGGAGTCTGAAGGATTGGTCCTTTGTTTTCCTATCACTCGACATTCAGCCAGGGTGGCCAGTAGTTTGTTTGTTTGTTTGTTTTTTTTTTGGGGGGGGGGGTTAAACACCAGCTGCTGTGACCAAAATAAATCTGGAAATTCAGTATCAGTATCCCAATAGAACATAGCCTTTTCCTAACTTTATCTGGATAGTTATCTGGTTAGCTGAACAAATTTTGCCACTAACTGGATAACTCTGGGCAGCACCTTACTCTACCCATAGAAGCCCTGGTGCTGTCCGTATTACCCGGGGCATCTGCAATGGTTTTCAGCAGCATTATCTAGATAATGTCACTACAAAGCAAGGGATGGTGCCTTGGTCAGTGGAACACAGTGCTGCTACCCAGATGAGTGTCTTTGAATATCGGGCTGTATCAGGGGAATTCTATATATGGTGCCAAACTTCAGGCGCTATTTCCATTCCAAATTTTCAGCACAGAAAAGTGTTCTTATGAAGTCAAGGCACAGAAACGGCAAATCCATGTGAAAACACACTTATGTGCCCATTTATATAATAGCACCTAAGTGTTTCCATGCAGATCTGCAAAGGGGGTATAGCCATGGGAGCAGCATGAGTGGGTCAGTGGAATTCCTTTCAAATATTTATTTATTTAGATTTTGCTCACACCTTTTTCAGTAGTAGCTCAAGGTGAGTTACATTCAGGTACTCTGAATATTTCTCTGTCCCAGGAGGGCTCACAATCTAAGTTTGTACCCGAGGCAATGGAGGGTTAAGTGACTTGCCCAAGATCACAAGGAGTAGCAGTGGGATTTGAACTGGCCACCTCTGGATTGCAAGACCGGTGCTCTAACCACTAGGCCACTCCTCCATATGCACAGTGTTATAGAATTGGAGGATCCATGCCCAACTTGTGCACCAAGATTTTGCCCAAAGTTAAGCACAGATCCCGGTGCTACCCACTATTATATAAAGGGCGCCATTCCCACAATGCCTATTATAGAATACTGTTCAGTGCCATTTACTAAATGCATTCTTATGTATCTAATGGGCAGATGATCGAAAGCCCCACGCTGTTCCAAACAGCGCTCTAAAAATAGTGCTGGAACAGCACGGGGCTTTACCACCCCTATGATCAGAGATAATAACATGCAAATTTAAGCACGCTATTCTCTCTGATCATAGGGTAGAAGTGCGGGAAGATTGTGCCTAAGCATGCGCTCAGGCACAATCCTCCCGCACTTGTTTGACAGCTCTGGTATGAAGCCCCACCCAGTGCATCCCAGGATGCACTGGGCAGGGATGGGCGCCGATGGAAGAGGAGGGAGGCCACCTCCCTCCTACAATGAAGGTAGGGGGAAGGGCCACTAGACCACCAAGTGGGGGGGGGGGGGGATTGACCTGCGGCCCACTGGGCCACCAGGGACATCTGAGGGGATGCTGGGGGGGGGGGGGTGAGGGTGGCTGGAGACCCACTGGAAATCCAGCCCCACCTGAACCTGTATCGGGGGAGTTGAGGGACCAGAGGTCTGCTGGACCTCCATCCCCCTGTCCCTAGGGGGGTCAAGTCAGGGTTCCTGCGGAGGGGGGGGGCTGCTGCATTGCGGGAAATGGGGGCCTGCTAGCATACAAATGCATGCTGGACAGGGCTCACCATTCCTCCCCAATGGTCTGCAAACCCTAACGCCAGCTCCGAACTGGCGTAGGGTTTGCCATGGCCAGCAAGCCAATCTTTGGCGCGCTGGTCGCTGATCATTGGGGAGGAACAGATTTAGCATACATTGCATGCTAATTGCGCTGAGGCCTGTTTTGCATGTATTTGCATGCTAGTTGCGTTCAGAGCCCACAAGTACATTGTTTCACGCGCTAGGAGGCTCTGATCATGGGGCAGTAGCAAACGCAAGCGCTAGTATGGTGCTAACAGCCTTTAGCACCTGCGTTTGCTTCTGATCATCGGCCCATAAGTTGTGTGTTGCTAGATTTCTGTGCAGATGTATTTGCTTTTGTAACTGATTTGAAGAAACTGTTCTGTGAAAAACCCTTTTAGTCTGAACAAACATTCACACAATTTTGGACTTGATTGTACTATCTGCTGATTGATCTTAATCTCAATCTCAGGCATTTAGGGCCAGATTCTACATATGGCACCTAAAATATCCACAGGGAAAACAATTCCAGCTAAACATATTCTATAAGCAGCACCTACATATACAGAATACGCTTAGTTGATATCCTAGCGCCTAAATCTATATGCCTTAATTTATACCAGTGAATAACATGGCGTGTAGATTTAGGCGCAAAGGGCCATATTCTATAACAGTGCATGTAAATTTTGGAATGCCCATGATACACCCATTTCCCCGCCTATAACCACACCTCTTTTGAACTTCGTGCATTAGAATTTAGGCACAGTACATTACTGAACACACTTAGCAAGTTATGCGCATAATTGCTAATTATTGCCAATTAGTGATCATTATTGCTTGTTTATTTATTTGTTACATTTGTATCCCACATTTTCCCACCTATTTGCAGGCTAAATGTGGCTTACACAGTACTGTAGAGGGGTTCGCCATCTCCAGTAGAGAGACAGATACAAAGAGTTGTTGTGGTCGATTAAGGTTCATGGTGTTGTAGACACATTAGGAATCATAGAGAGGAAGAGTTATGCAGAGTCTGTAGCAAGCTTAGGTTTCATTGTGTTGCAGGGTTTAGGTACTTAGGTTGGGTCGATAGGGTATGCCTTTTTGAACAGGTTGGTTTTTAGTGATTTCCGGAAGTTTAGGTGGTGGTATGTTGTTTTCACGGCTTTTGGTAGTGCGTTCCACAATTCTGTGCTTATGTAGGAGAAGCTGGATGCATAAGTTGATTTGTATTTGAGTCCTTTGCAGCTTGGGTAGTGGAGATTTAGGTATGTTCGTGTTGTTTCCGATTTGTGTTTCTTGTTGGTAGGCCTATGAGGTCTGTCATGTAGCCCGGGCTTCGCCGTAGTAATTTTATGGACCAGGGTGCAGAGTTTGAAAGCAATACATTCTTTGATTGGTAGCCAGTGTAGTTTTCTCGGAGGGGTTTGGTGCTTTCAAATCGCGTTTTTCCAATATAAGCCTGGCCTGCTGTGTTTTGAGCGGTCCTGAAGTTTCTTTATGAGTTGTTCTTTGCATCCTACGTAAATACCATTGCAGTAGTCTGCATGGCTCAGTACCATTGATTGTATCAGGCTGCGAAATGTTTCCCTCAGGAAGGATGGTTTTCACGCGTTTGAGTTTCCACATTGAGTGGAAACATTTTCTTACCTGTGAAGTTACTTGGCTATCAAATGTAAGGTTACGGTCAATAGTGACTCAGAGTATTTTCAGGCTGTCGTAGATAGGGAGGGTATAGTGGTGGGGTGTTTATACTTGTAGGTTGTACGTAGTGTGTGTCAGGATGAGAGGATGAGACAGTGTGTTTTATCTGTGTTTGAGTTTTAATTGATTAGTTTCTTAAGCCAATTAAGTTGTGTGTGCGTTGTTATGGATTATGCTTAGATTTCAGCGCGGAGCGCTAGGCATGCTATAATGAATCCCAGTTAGTGTCCACTTAATCCCCAATATTTTTGGTTCCAATCAGAAGTATCGGCCTGGTTTATCCGACATTGCGGCATGGATGTCCAACCGCCACCTGAAGCTGAACATTTCCAGAGACCGAGCTCCTCGTCTTTTCCTCCTAAACCCACTTCTCTCTTCCTCCACTCTCTATCTCAGTTGATAACACCCTCATCCTCCTCCCCTTCCCATCTGCCCGCAACCTCGAGTCATCGTCGACTCCTCCCTCTCCTTCGCTGCGCATATCCAACAGACTGCCAAGACCTGTCGCTTCTTCCTCTTCAACATCAGCAAAATTCGCACCTTTCCTCTCTGAGCACCCACCAGAACTCTCGTCCATGCTCTCATTACCTCTCGCCTTGACTACTGCAACTTGCTCCTCACCGGCCTCCCACTCAGCCATCTATCCCCCCTTCAATCCGTTCAGAACGCTGCTGCACGTCTTATATTCCGCCAGAAACCGATATACTCATATCACCCCTCTCCTCAAGTCACTTCATTGGCTTCCGATCAGATATCGCATACAATTCAAGCTCCTCCTCCTTACCTACAATGCACTCAGTCTGTGGCTCCTCACTCCCTCATCTCCCCCTATGTTCCCGCCTGTAACCTCCGCTCACAGGACAAAGCCCTTCTCTCAGTACCCTTCTCCACCACTGCCAACTCCAGGCTCCGCTCATTCCTGCCTTGCCTCACCCTATGCCTGGAACAATCTTCCTTACCCATACGCCTTGCCCCCCTCCCTACCATCTTCAAATCTCTGCTTAAAACTCACCTCTTTAATGCTGCATTCGGCACCTAACCGCTTGAGAAATATAAATCCCCCAATCTATCCACCCTATCCAGATTAACTCGTCCTCTAGATTGTACACTTGTCTTTAGATTTCTCTTGTCTTTTAGATTGTAAGCTCTTTGAGCAGGGACTGTCCTTCTATGTTTAAATTGTACAGCGGCTGCGTAACCCTAGTAGCGCTTTAGAAATGTTAGTTAGTAGTAGTAGTAGTAAGTGAGAGAACCTCCAAACAGTAGAGCCGTAAAAGCTTGTGTTTTCCCCCAGCCAACACAGTGCCAAGGGACCAGAGGTGTAACATGACAGCTCCTGCCCTCTCTATCGCCCAGGGTTCTGCATACGTGTACCCCAAGGGCTACCCAAGCTTTAAAAAGGATATGACTTCATCTTCTATTACTGTTTTCGACAGCTTCGGAGCTCCAGCAGAAGATAATTGCCCTTTACCCTGTATTATCCTGAGCTTTGGCACAAAATGCACAGTTTCTGCCATCAGCATTTTACATTGATTGGAGCCCGTAACCATGACATATCCAGAAAGATAGTGGCGCTTAATTTTTTTTAACACATTCACAGTTCTGAAGAGAAGAAGGAAGTCCTAGTTTTCACTAAAGCTGAACAGAAAGAACTATTTGTGACAGTCGCTGGGAAAAAATGATTTAAAGCAGAAGATCCAAAATGTTGAGTCTGGCTGATTTTATTTTATTTTTTTAATGTCATGGGGCCATAAGGAGTCTGCAAAAGTTGCATGTTTAAACTTCTGTAACTTTTAACTTTTTCACATAAAGAATGAAGTTTGGCTTGTTGTATTACAAATTGTTTGGCTCTAACAAATTCAATAAAACCTCATTTTGTTTCTGGTGACTTTAGTCACCTTTTCCCAGAGATGGTCACAGAAAAGTGCTACAGGTAACAATTAATTAGACTTCCCAGAAATAAGAGGTGGATGTGAAGCGGCTGTTCACGCTTTCCAAAAATACTAGGTCTAGGGGGCATGCAATGAAACTACAGTGTAGTAACTTTAAAACAAATCGGAGAAAACTTTCTTCACCCAACACGTAATTAAACTCTGGAATTCGTTGCCGGGAGAACGTGGTAAGGCGTTAGCTTAGCAAATTGTAAAAAGGGGTTAGAACGGTTCCTAAAGAACAAGTCCATAAACACCTACTAAATGGACTTGGGAAAAATCCACAATTCCAGGAATAACATGTATAGAATGTTTGTACGTTTGGGAAGCACGCCAGGTGCCCTTGGCCTGGATTGGCCGCTGTCGTGGACAGGATGCTGGGCTCGAGTGGACCCTTGGTCCTTTTCCCAGTGTGGCATTACATTATGTACTTATGTACTTATATTGTTATACCACTTACAAGCCTGCGTTGTGTTGTGTAAACTCCTAATATCAGTAGACATATGTTGATCGTGAGATTTTAGGCACCAGTTGTTCAATTATCAGTCAGAAAAGAAGCTTGTGCTTTTTTCAGTACTGAGCATTATTTCTAGAGTCAACAAACAATAATAATAACAAAATCTTCAAGCCACAATAACATATTCATGTTTTCCTGTTTACCTAAGCAAATCATTTTTCATTTTATTCAGTGCAACAAGAGGGTTTCATGAGTGTAGACCTGGCATGAATGCCATATAATATTTATCCATAATCCCTCTCTAAATAGTGACAATTTACAAAGCAATTTTAAATAATGATGCTTGACTTTGGGGCCAATCTGCTTGTCAGCCACTATGAAATTTATCTTAGCCCATTAAGGGAGTCTTTAGAAAGCGTCGGTAAGCCCAACACGGGCTTACTGAGCTCTAAATTGGGACTACTGATGGTCCAATGCAGTCGCCGGCGGTAGTTCTGCCCCGAGTGCGTGCCATTTCCAGGGGAAAAAGAAAACCCCTGGAAATGGCTTGCGCGGCAGTAACCCAGTGTAATTGGGCATTGCCATGCGCAGCCTGGTTACCGCTGGGAGCCCTTATCGTAAGGGCTCCCCGCCGCATGGCCATGTAGTAAGAGTTCTACTTACCGTATGGCCATGATTGATCTGGAGGCTTTTTACCTGCTGCGGTAAAAAGGGCTCTGGCACGTGGGGAAAAATGGCCCCAGCCACTAGTTCAGGTCCCTTTTTCCTGCAGCTTGGTAAAAGGACCCCAGAGTCAGGGCAGACGTGTCTTCATGTTCTCAGGTGAGCACATGCGCTTCCTGCTATCCCAGGGTTCTGTGGGGCAGATGCAGAAAGGCCTGAGATAGAACCACACGCAGATATCTGGGCATATGGCTTCTACCGTAAGTGTAATATTGAGTATGCAAATTTTATATTGGGAAACTGGCAAATGTGGGGAGAGTATGCCAGACACATGCGCACAAGGTTTTGTGGTAAGCGAGGTTTTTGTGCGATGTCCAAACCTAAAATGAAAGTGTCAGTATACATTAGCACTTTTCTGCACCTAAATATGAGCCTTATACAAATTGTTTGCACTTGAAATTTTGAGAGGCTCATATTTAGGTGAATGAGAACAGGCGCTGTCATGTGCTTTCACTTCAGTTTTATTCAGACATGCGCCCAGTGTTGTTACTAACCATCTGCCTTTAAAACTTGCACAGGATTCTGCTTGCAGACAAGACAAAACCAGCACTTTAATGTAAAAATTGACAAGAAATCCTCTTCATAAAACCTTATACTCTACCCTAGATCCTTCCAGAAAAAATTATTGCATTGTGCATGCATCAAAAGTGAATAGCATACTGTCTGCATGCACAGAATACCTTAATTAGCTAATTTGTGTACATTTTAATACAACCTGAGCTGTGTCTTTCCCACATGAGCTAATGCATAGTAACATAGTAAGTGACGACAGATAAAGACCTGTACGGGTCCATCCAGTCTGCCCAACAAGATACTCATTTTACTTGATAGGCAATACTTTATATGTATACCTGATTTTGATTTGTCCTTGCCATTTCTCAGGGCACAAACCGTATAAGTCTGCCCAGCATTCTTCTTGTACTAAAAGTTCTGAAGCTAACATCAAAATCCCTTAATATTTACACTCTAGCCCATCCATATCTATTCAATCACGATCGGGGCGTAGACCATAGAAGTCTGCCCAGCACCAGTTTGCTTCCCAATTACCAGCGTCACCACCCAATCTCCGCTAAGGTTCCGTGGATCCATTCCTTCTCAACAGGATTCCTTGTATTTATCCCACGCATGTTTGAATTCCATTACTGTTTTCCATCTCCACCACCGCCCGCGGGAGGGCATTCCACATATCCACCACCCTCTCTGTGAAAAAATACTTCCTGACTTGTACAATTCTTCTGTGCATCGCTTGTGCATAGAACCCATGTTCAGCCCTTGGGAACCCTGCGGCTAAGCCTGTGGTGTATTTTCTGCTTCGACCCCTGTGTCTCTGCTCAGTGACTGCCGTTCTGCCACTGTTTTGCTGTCCTCTTCTGGGCCAGCTTATTGCTGTCTGCTGCTCTGTTCCTTCCTCCAGGTAGCTCAGATGAGGAGCCATGCATTTTCAGTTATGTATTTATACAGGATTGCTGTGGGAAGGATTTGTGGCAGTAGTCGTGATTGCTGAGTTTAAAGTATCAAAATCTCTGGCGAGGAAGAGGGATGATGGCAGACATTTAGGGGCCTGCAAGTTCATTGAGGAGGGGTGTAAGGCTGATAGTTTTCCTAGAGTACTTAATGCACTTGCACCAGTGCTGCTCTGTTCCTCCCACTAGATAGGATGATGGTGATACTGAGGCCTGATGCTCAAAACTGCCACCAGCATTAAAATGTGCTTAACGCCAGGTTTGTATGCATATTAACGCTGGTGTTCTGTGCACCAAATGTTCAGAGGGCTTGAACACAGGTGTTAACGTGTGTGGTAAAGATGTCCACAAATTGCATTGAAATTTATTAAAATGGATGGTAATGAGGCTAGTAAGTATTCCTTCACATTGCACAGACGGAAGCACTGTAATGCACAGAAGAAATGATGGCCCACAATGCCGAAATTTATCACCAGGTCAGGGATAGCATAGATGGTTATGAGGAGATTTCTTGTCAATTTTTCACATTGAACTGTGGGTTCTATCTTCTTTAGAAGAGGAAGAAGGATGGATCCTGCAAGTTTTAAAGGCAACAGGAAGGAACAAACATGCACGGGTGTCAGAGTAAAACCGAAAGTAAAAGCACACATCCGTGTCTAAATAAGAGCCTTGAAAAAAATTCCATGTGCTAATAATATTTGTGAGATTCATATTTAGGCGCTGAAAAAAAGCATCGATATATGTTGGCACTCCCATTTTGTCTGGGCATGCGTCCCAAGAACTGCTCTTACTGCAAAACCTTTGTGTGCATGGGTCAAGCATGTTCCCCTCTCAACTTCCTGTTTTAATAAAGGGATTTAACCAAGCATTGCCTAAATGGAGATGCCAATTTATAGAATTACCTCCAGAATACTTAAGGCAGATCTAATCAAAGGTATTATGATATTCTCAATTTTTTATTCCCTTCTGGATAATTTGTTTACCCTTCAACTAATCTCTCTCATTTGCTCCTTCAGAGGCAAATGCTCAAAGCTGTGCACTGAAGCTGTGTCCAGATGGGCCCACAATGAAACAGTAACAGGGATAGAGTGGCTCCCTTATGAAGAAAGGTTTAACAGGTTAGCGCTCCTCTTTGGTGAAAAAATAACTGCTAGAGGTTTACTAAATTATGTATTGTATGGAATAAGTTAAATGCTAACTTACCGTATTTCTCTCTAATATTGCCCACCTCCAATGATCACCTACCCCTCTGCTTTAGGACCCAAAAACCCTGGAAAATTTGGTTTTAAAACCAAATCAAGATTCTCCTAATATTGTCCATTTCCTCCCCCCCCCCCCCCCCTTGGCATTGCTGTCTTCCACCCTCTGCACACATGTACATATCCTAAAGGACCTGCACCAGCTCAGCACCATAAGCTTGAGATGAGGTAAGAAAAGAAATCTGGTCATCGGGGGTTGGGGGGGGTGGAGGAGACCAATGCCACTTACTGCAGGAGGCAGGATGGAGAACAGAAATTGTGGTTATCGCTGGGGGGGGGGCAGGGTGGAGGCAAGAAATGGTCATCACAGGGAGGACAGATGGAGGAGAGAAATGATGCCTCCATTGATAGCCCACCCTAGACTTCAGAAAACCCAGTTTTTAATAATACGCTGGGCAATTATTAGAGAGAATATGAATATATAATAAATAATAACAACAACAACAACAACATTTTGTCAAGCAGGTATTTTGGTTGTAACTTCTGCTCTGTTAGATTTCATCCTGTGCCTTTTTTCAAAGCGAGTATAATGTTCTTCTTCTGCGGCTGTGACGGAACCACTGTTCGATGCAGGGTTATCCTATTACTTATCTACCATCTTTTTGGAGGCAGGGTCTCAAAATGAATTCATTTTACTCATACCATGACATTAATGAATTTCACTCCTAAGCCATGGTATGTGGGATATTTTCTCAGTCTCTCAATTTACTACCAACACTCTTGCAAAGAGAGCTTCCTTTCTGAAATTCATAGGCAACCTATCCAGATGTGCTGGAAATTCTTTTTAATCAGCCTTGTGGCACCCAAAACAATGGGAAAATATTCTGTATCTTTGTGCCACATTTTCTTGTCCTCTGACTGCATTTCTTGGTACTTGATGATCTTCTGTCTCTCCACACAATTACAGGATAAGTACTTGGCACGGACACCTCTGTTATCAATGCATTGCTTGTGTTTTTCTCTCACTACCTCGTCTAGTTTTCTTGCATCTACTGTAGCTTTTATCAATCAGGACGGGGGTGGTTCCTGATGACCATAACCTCTTAATTCTCAGCAAATTCTCCTAGGGTCACGATCCCAGTGCTACTCCAATACAGTAGTGATCTAATGTTTACAAGGTCTCCAATGGATGGGATGTACAACCTTATTGTACCTTTCTGTATAGAAATTTCCCGCCACCAGAACTTCACAGTCAGCAACAAGATGAATAACTGTTTTCTAGCTCTTTCTTACATAATCTACAGCTGTCCTGTTGCCTAGTTTTTTTTTCCCTCTGGCTTGCTGTGAACCACCTCATCTTAATCCACTGTCCTAGGCTCCAACGAGCAATTGTTCACCTCTCCTTAACTATTCACATGTCTGATTTTGATCAACAAATGATTCCTGGAGGCAACACTTTTTCATATTTCCCATATGTATCACTGAGTAGTCATTAACCCACTAATAGTCAAGTCTGCAGCAGTCAGCATATTTAAAGGCACTGACTGCTGTGGGCTCAATCTGGCCCAGATATTCAATACCAAACCTAATCTGGGCACTGGCATTGGATATCCAGATCATAGGTTATCCAATATTCAGACCAGTGCCTGGATAACTGCATAGATGAAGTTTGGATAGTCTATTTGTACCCTAACTTTATCCAGGCACTTTTCTGGCTAGTGGACAGTAAATACTACTAAATAAGGGCCTTTTTTATCAAGCCGCACTAGCGGCTCCCGGTGCAGTAATGCCGACAAAGCCATTCACTTGGAATGGGCTCTGTCAGCGTGCCATTTGGGAACCACTAGCACAGCTTGATAAAAGAGGCCCTAAGTCCTCTGTCCTGACTTCCTCCCTGGACCATCCCGGCTGGAGAATGACATGGGGACAAAGTTTGTCCTCGTCCCTGCGGACTCTGGCTCTGTCCCCACCCCGTCCCAGTGGGTTTCTGTCCCCTTCTGCACAAGCTTCAAACACTTATGATTTTATATATTTAAATCTTTTTATTAAAGTATAAAAAGGAACAATATTCTGTGCAACTGTTGTTTATAAATCACAAATACAAAATAATAATAATAATGAGCAACTATAATAACGCTCCCCCCCCCCCCCCCCCGCCACCATCTACCCTTCCAACCCCAATAATAGCTGACTTCTACTAATCCAAAGAACTCTAGTCCAACCTGTTAAAATGTCAAGGGGTATAAAATACAACCTGCTCTTTATGCCCTAGTGGGGGAGAAATATGCCTTATGAAGCAATGTTATGATTTTTTAATCTGTGGATAAATAATAAGTCATCAACAAACTCAGGATTCAGTCTAGCTCTCCTGACTTCGACAGTCTTTCCCACAGTAGAAAATGTCCTCTCAGAAGACTTCCTGGTAGCAGGAATGCACAGGATCCCCTGTACAAGTTTTGCCAGGTTTAGCCAGCACTTTTGCTTGTTTTTTCAAAACATTGTGGCAACAAGAGTCTTATCTGATGATCAAACTCCTACCATCTGCAACATCCTTCCATCCCATGCCCAGCTGTTCAAGTATCTTACTGTTACTGCAACAGATTCATTCATTGTTGCTGGCATCAAGGAGCATTTCCAACACATAATTAAAACATGGAAAAGAAAATAAGATGATACCTTTTTTATTGGACATAACTTAATACATTTCTTGATTAGCTTTCGAAGGTTGCCCTTCTTCGTCAGATCGGAAATAAGCAAATGTGCTAGCTGACAGTGTATATAAGTGAAAACATTCAAGCATTACTATGACAGTCTGACAGGGTGGGAGGATGGGGGTGGGTAGGAGGTATGCATGGGGACATCAAAGCATATCATTGATATTCTAACAGGATGGGTGTGGATAGGTGAGGAGTGGGGTGATCAACAGAGACATACAGCTTTATGGTTTATAATGGGCTAGGAACCCCAGATCCTTGTTAAGTCCTTTCTGTTGGGTGTTAAAATATTCAATCATTCTGACTTCAAAGGTCTTACGTTCTTGTATGGTTTTAAAGTTACCTTTCAGGATTCTCACTGTGAAGTCACTGGTACAGTGTCCTGGTCCTGTAAAATGCTGACCAACAGGTGTGGGAACCCTACTGGCACCAGTATTGTTCATGTGATGTCTATGTAAATTGAATCTTGTCTTAAGCATCTGGCCTGTTTCTCCAATATAGCATCCTTCGTTACATTTTTTACACTGAATGATATATACCACATTGGAAGATGAGCAAGTGAAAGATCCCTTTATGTTGAATATCTTTCCTTTGTGAATGACTGTGGGGTCCTGTGAATATTTTGGCATAGTTTGCAACTGGATAAATTACAGGGAAGTGTGCCCTTCTGTTCCTTTTCAGTCTGTGATTGAAGTTTACTTCTGATTAGCTTGTGTTTTAAGTTGGGTGGCTGTCGGAAGGCCAGTATTGGTGGGGATGGGAATATCTCTTTCAGTAATTCATCCTCCTGGAGTATAGGTTGTAGATCTCTTATGATTTTCCTCAGTTTTTCCAGCTCTGGATTGTATGTCACTACAAGGGGGATTCTGTCTGTGGATTTTTTTCTCATTGTACTGTAGCAGATTCTCCTGGGTGTTTTGAGGGAGGAGGCAATATTCTTGGAGATTATTTTGGGGTTGTAGCCTTTCTGTTTGAAGGATGCAGTCAGGCTTTTAAGGTATCTGTCTCTGTCCCCTGGGTCAGAGCAGATTACAGTGGTATCACGGCTACCACACTCCTCAACACATAATTGACACTTAATTTTCCTGTTCATACACTGCACAGTGTTGGTTCTTTTCTACACCCACATCTGAAAGACAATCCAATTATCTTCCCAAATGATCTAAAAACATAGGCTCGAGTCCATCAACATCATCATCAACAACTCAGGACCCTCCATATTCCACACTCCCAAAAAGCACATCTGTGGAAAATCCCTTTCCAAAAGAATGAAAATGGACGTTAGCAATTTATATGCAACTTTTATAGAACAATTGAACAGTTATTTTTGTTCGAGTAAGTCAGATGACAATGTTTGATGTTTTGGAAAAACATGCAAAAGTTTAAATCCAAAAGTAGCTTTTGCAGTTTTTTATCATTGAATTCAGTTGTCAGTTGTCTAAGATGTGTTAAGTTTTTACATATTGATGATACTAGAATTTTATAGATGGTGTTCCATCTAGTTGGAACAGCCTGTTTAAGGCCAGTCTTAAGCTTTTAGAGAATAACACAGGGACAAAGTTTGTCCCTGCCCTGTCCCCACAGTTCCCGTGGAGGGGCATTTTCAAAAGGGACGTCCAAGTTTTGATTTGGACGTCCTCGCAAAACGTCCCGAGCCAGGGGCGGGGAAACCCGTACTTTCGAAACAAGATGGACGTCCATCTTTCAATTCGAAAATACCGTCAGGGACGTCCAAATCCTTAAATTTGGTTGTCCCTAGACATGGACATTTCTGATTTTCGGCGATAATCGAAACCAATGACGTCCATCTCAGAACGACCAAATGCAAGCCATTTGGTCGTGGGAGGAGCCAGCATTTGTACTGCACTGGTCTCCCTGACATGCCAGGACACCAACCGGGCACCCTAGGGGGCACTGCAGTGGACTTCAAAAATTGCTCCCAGGTACATAGTTCCCTTACCTTGTGTGCTGAGCCCCCCAAAACCCACTACCCACAACTGCACACCACTACCATAGCCCTTACGGGTGAAGGGGGGCACCTAGATGTGGGTACAGTGGGTTTCTGGTGGGTTTTGGAGGGCTCGCTGTTTCCTCCACAAACGTAACAGGTAGGGGGGATGGGGATGGGTCTGCCTGTCTGAAGTACACTGCACCCACTAAAACTGCTCCAGGGATCTGCGTACTGCTGTGATGAAGCTGAGTATGATATCTGAGGCTGGCACAAAATATTTTGAAAGATGTTTTTTGAGGGTGGGAGGGGGTTAGTGACCACTGGTGGAGTAACGGGAGGTCATCCCCGATTCTCTCCAGTGGTCATCTGGTCATTTCGGGCACCTTTTTGTGCCTTAGTCGTAAGAAAAACAGGTCTGGGTGAAAACATCCAAGTGCTCGACAGGGACGTCCTCCTTTTTTTCCACTATGAGTCAAGGACGTCCAAGTCTTAGGCACGCCCAAGTCCCACCTTTGCTACACGCCCAACATGCCCCCATAAACTTTGGCCTTCACTGCGACGGAGTGCAGTTGGGGACGTCCAAAATCAGCTTTTGATTATAGCGATGTGGACATTTCTGTGAGAAGGACGTCCATCTTCTGATTTGTGTCGAAAGATGGACGTCCTTCTTTTTCGAAAATGAGCCCGATAGTGAATCAAGCACTTACAAGAGAATTTGAGGAAAAAAGTTGCTCCCACAGCTAAAGTATTTGGCTTCAGCAAGAGGAACTGTTTTCTGGATCTGCCTGGGAACATGTTGACCACAGAAAGGTACTAATTTGTTTTTTTAGAAAAATAAAGCTGAAGTTTAGAGGTTTTTTCAATTTCAGAGGAAACTTTAACTAAAAGAGTAGCCTTCTTTGCTATCAAATTCTGTGAAGATTCCAGAAACTGAGAAAGATCTAAAATATCTACCAACGTAGATAGATACAACCTGATCCATTTCACCCTCCTCTCTAATCTGGACAGAGTTTCTCTGAATTTAATATATATTCTCAATAGTTAAAGTCCTCTATATGAGGGTATTGTAGAATATTCTTCAAATACATTTTAGCAGCTCCAACGGAGCCAGATAGTGAGTCACTGGAACATTTTGTATCCTAAGATTTGTAATTCATAATCTATTCTCTATGGCTTCCAGGTGTGAGATGTGAGTGGATCAAGCAACGATACAGCAGAAATGAAATGTTCATCCATCTGGCCTCGAACCACAGAGAATCCAACACTTGAAGAGCTTTGGACTTTCCTCCTCTTATCGACTTTCCTCCTCTTACCCATACTAGGAACTGGATACTCTCCTAACCCTGCTTCTGCTCCTTCAGACTCTTAAAGGGAGCTACAGGGTTCTGCTGAGCGAGCACTTGTGAACATCTGAGCAGGCATATTGAGAGATCCTCCTTTCTGATGTCAACATTGGGTCTTGAAATCCCTTAACATCGGGACTCTGCTGCAGTATGCTGGAGCTCTAGGGATCCACTAAGCAAGGACCTGTGAACACCTGAGCAGACATTTTGAGAGACCCTCCTTTCTAACGTTGACATTGGGACTTGAAGTCCCTTAACACTGGGACTCTGCTGCGGTATGTGGCCTGCGATTGCGTGCCAAAAGGGGCGTGACCATAGGGACAGGTCACACCCCTTTGGAGTCCCTTCAAAGCCCACAGGAGCAGGACTAGAAGAGTATTTTTCCATCTCCACGGTCTATGTGTCCCTGTCCCCATGTCATTCTCTAGTCCCTGCACTGACCTGATAGTGCCTTGGGAATCTGTGTTGATACTCAGCAGCACTAACCTGTTAAATACCACTGAAGATCAGTGACAGAACCAGTCGTTCAGATTCAACTGGATAGGAACCTTCTTGCCTGGTTAAATCCCATTGAATATCTACCCCCTTAATATTTTTGTATATGGGTGTTCTATCAGTGTTTATTGGTTAAAAACTAAAAATCAGTAGCCCTAGTGATAATTCATGGTTTCTCAACAATAAGATACAAAGGGGTCCTTTTATTAAGCTGCAGGAAACACTAACGCATGCTTCTAGCTTAAAATGGTGTACTGCAGGGCATGATGAGGCATCCCATGGTAAGCTGCAAATGTACACACCCTACCCATGCACTAAAAATATTTTTAATTTTTTCAGAGGAGGGGGCTTGTCTGGGATCAAAGAGTGGGCATTTGTTCTAATCAGCGCTAACTGATTATGCTCAGGATTAGCATGTGTGCCTTACTGCCTACAAAATAAGTGGTGGTAAGGGCTCACACACTAATTTTTGTAAATGGCCAATACATCAGAAAATGGAAAATTGGCCATTTTCCAGCTGCGGTAGAAATGGCCTTATTGTGCGGAAAAAACCCATGCAAGGGCATGCTAAGGCCACTTTATGCTGCAACTTTGTGAAAAGGCCCCAGAGAAAAGGAGTCTAACAAGCTTGTTGTCTGACGAACATGCTGAGACATTGGCTGTCTTCTGGGCTTTCTCTAACCCTCTGACATTGCCTTCATGATTTTCCTAGCGATATGCATAACAGTGAATCATGTGAAAAATCTGATTTCAGCACTAAATAGGTTGATAAGTGTGAGACAACTGCATCTATTTGTTCCCTTCATGAAAATGAATGCCAGCTAAAAATAGCTTCAGTGAAAACCAGGAGACTTGTGATGTGAATTAATGCACCGAGTGGTGACCCAGGGGACTTTAGACACAGGCCTATGTGCATCAGAATATGCAAAATGTATTTGTATTCTGAATAAATGTCTCATAACTGTGCTTAAAATTCATTGCGCTGGTTAAAGAGTGAAAAGAAATTAGTAACCAAATGGGACCTGGAGGGATATTTTATGAAGTCTAATTTTTTTTCATGCTCTCTTCACCAAAGAACACTGGTCACAGGGCCAACAGTGCTCCTGCTTTTTGGATATTTCATAGGTTTCATTTCCTTTTTCATGTGAGCTGTCTGGAAAGTCATTTCTGTTAGTTATATGGCCTGCACAGGGTTATATTCCTAAGGCTTCATAAAAGAAGCCCCATGTAAATAATACTTCCTTGATCTATTTGCATGACTTTAGGTTTTAACCAATGAACAATGCCAAAATATCAAATTACAAAACAATTAAATGACTTTTAAGTGGACACAAATGTACATATCTGATTTCACCAGAAAAGGTACCCAGGAGAGTACCTGTGGGTGGTGGGGAAAGTATGTGGTGTAGACTTAATTGAATTATTTCCACATCCTGTATCTGTGCATTCGTGTGTATGTGTCTGTGTTTTGGTTGTATGCGTGAATGTCTGTATTTTATGTGTATACATATCTTTGTGTGTGAATCAGTGTGAGTATGCATGTATGTGTCTGGAAGAAGAAAGGAAAGAAGCAGTTTGAAAGGAATAATTCTCTGAGTTCTATGTTTCAGACACTACACGTAAGAACATAGGTCTGCCCAATAGCTATATTGGGTCAAACCTATGGTTCATTTAGCCCAGTATCTTGTTTCCAATAGTGGCCAATCCAGTTACAAGGACCTGGCAGAAACGCAAATAGTAGCAACAATCCATGCTACCTATCCCAGGGCAAGCAGTAGCTTCCCCATGTCTATCTCAATAGCAGACTACGTACTTTTCCTCCAGGAACTTGTCCAAACCTAGATACGCTAACTGCTGTTACTATATCTTCCAGCAAAGAGCTTAACTATTCATTGAGTGAAAAAATATTTCCTCCTATTTATTTTAAAAGTATTTCCATGTAACTTCATTAAGTTTCCCCTAGTCTTTGTAGTTTTTGAAAGAGTAAAAAAAATCACTTCTGCTCTTTCTACACCACTCAGAATTTTGTAGACCTCAATCATATCTCCCCTCAGCTCTCTTTTCCAAGCTGAAGAGTCCTAACCTCTTTAGACTTTCCTCATATGAGAGGAGTTCCATCCCCTTTATCATTTTGATTTTTAAACCTTCTCTAATTCCACTATATCTTTTTTTCTTTTAAATACGGTGACCAGAACTGAACGCAATACTCAAGGTAAGGTTGCACCATGGAGCAATACAGAGGCATTATAGTATTCTCAGTCTTACCATTCCTTTCCTAATAATTCCTAGCATCCTGTTTGCTTTTTTGACTGCTGCCTCGGATCACTAATACAGCTCTTTCTTCCTCTTGGATTGACTTTAGTCTTCCCTCTTGTGTCCTCTCGTAGGCAGACTACATGTTTTTCAGACTCTATTCCCTTCCAATGATTACAAATCAATACACATGGCCTCCTTGCTCTTTCTCTTAATATGTTCTTCAACAGTCTCACCACTGGAAAGCAGCAGTGATTAGTTCTCCCACAACCATTTTCCAAGATCATTCCATCTCAGCATACTTTTTTGCTGATGATATTCTTCTAGCATCATTTGTTGACCCATATTCTCCTTGCTTCAGCTGGGTTTAGACTCTGCCTCAACCTTGTTATAGGCAAACCAACCTATTCTCAATCCAGCATAATCCTTAACATGTTGGATTATTGGATGCCCTTTGCATTTGGCTCAGTTCTCTTCCATTTGTCGAACCTGTTTCATGTTAGCAGACTCATTTAGGTATTTATGAGTCCAGTTTGATTTCAGGTTGACATTTGATGACCAGATATCATCGATGATAAAATATGCCCTTCGTTACATTCGCTCTGTTAGAGCTTATATAGATGACATAAGTACATAAGTAATGCCATACTGGGAAAAGACCAAAGGTCCATCGAGCCCAGCATCCTGTCCCCGACAGCGGCCAATCCAGGTCAAGGGCACCTGGCAAGCTACCCAAACGTACAAACATTTTATACATGTTATTCCCGAAATTGTGGATTTTTCCCAAGTCCATTTAGTAGCGGTCTATGGACTTGTCCTTTAGGATTATGCTACTCTATTATTTGCGTTTGTTATCTATAACATCAACTATTGTAACATTGTTTATGCATGTGTCACTTCTTCCTTAATGAAACGTCTTTAAACAGTCCAGAATAGTGCAGTTCATCTTCTGTCCCACACTCTGTGTTCTGACCGCATCACATCCCTTTTGTTCCATCATCACTGGTTTCCAGTTCCATATCACATTACACCTAAAATCTTGACAGTATCTCATAAAGTCTTATATACATGTACACTCCACCCCACCCTCCTTTATCTCTGCTGTAAAATTACACCTTAGACTTCTTCATGAGCTCTTCATTCTCTTCAGGAACATTGCCTTGTAATTCCCTTTGTTTACAAGTCAAAACTCAAATTGACATAGCACTTTTTATTGCATTGTGCCAAAGTTATGGAACGATCTCTCTTTGTCTCTCCAGGTAGAACTCTCATATCTTCAATTCAGAAGTTCATTGAAAACCCATTTTTTCACAGGGATAGTGGGATGATTGTAGCTGGTCGGGGTTCCTGGTGGACTCTTCCTTTGTTCTCTTCTGTATCTTACTTTTTTTTTTAAATAGCACTCAATATACCACAATTGATCCCTGAGGTGACTATCCTGCTTATAATCGAAAGACAAAAACGCCTATATTACGACCTAAATCGGGAGATAGACGTTAATCTCACAAAAACGAGTAAATCAATATAATGGAAACCAATGTTTCAGTGCGTCCGTGTCGCTCGTACGTTCACGTAAAAACGTCCAAATAAGAGGCGTGTCGGGGGCGTGTTAGGGGCGGTGATACGACGTAGACGTGTACAACGTATAACGAATAGTGAAATGGCTCTGGTTGAGCGGGAAGATGGGCGTAATATGATGGACCCGAAATAAAAGCGACCAGAGCAAGGGGGAAAGCGTTTTTAGACCCATTAGCGATTGTGCGTAGTTGGAGAGTGGCAACATTGTTGGTGGAAGAGCTGAAGTGGTGGTTGCAGAGAGAAAGCCGAGCGTGTTGAGTACCTGTGACGGTCGTCTGTGTGCCCTGCCTCTTTTTGTGTCATACCCTTTGACCGTTCCTTACTCCTACTCCTTTGCTCCATCGCCCCCTTCCCCTCCCCCTATCCCTCCCCATTCACTCCTCCCATGTGTATACTCTATTCCCTGACCTCTGTTTGTCTCTGTGTTCCTGTACTGTTTGGCGAGTGAGTGGCCAGAGGGTGTGGTGGCTGGAAGTGACAGATCTGTGTGTGTTGCTGTTTGACTACTAGTCCTAATACTTGCACTGGTGGTGGGGATATGGATGCACTTAATGCACTTGTGGCATGCATGCTACACGAAGAGGCCACCCACCACAGGAGGTATTCACGGTCCTGAGTGTTTAGGCCCCGCACCATCTTCCTACAACTCACTGACCAGCAGTGTCTAACAAGGTTCAGGTTTGATAGGGCCACCATTCGTCAGCTGTGTGAGCAGCTGAAACCCCTCCTTCAGCCCCAGACACGTAGGAATAACCCCATCCCTGCCCACCTCAAAATCACTTCCTCTCTCTCTGTCCTGGCCACTGGCAGTTTTCAATCTGTATTAGCTGCTAACACAGGCCTCACCCAGGCTTCTATTTCACACTGTCTCACCCAGTTCCTGGATGCCTTCATAACTCACACCTCACACTACATCACTTTCCCCACCACCCCCCAGGCCCTGCACAACAACATGGCCGCCTTCTATGCTCTTGCTAGATTCCCCTCGGTCATCGGTGTGATAGACTGCACACACGTAGCCCTCAGACCCCCACGGGCACACGAAGCCACCTACAGAAATAGGAAGGCATTTCATTCTATGAACATGCAAGTTGTATGTGATGCCCAGGGGGAGATATTAGACGTGTGTGCCAGGTACCCCGGCTCCACCCACGATGCCTACATCCTACAGCACTCGGGCATCTTCCGCAGGTTCGAGCGAGGGGAGTTCATTGGTGGATGGCTACTAGGTAAGTGCAATATGCATGTACCACCCATACTATACCTCCTCCACTGGGCAACCCTCCGCCCTGGCTTCCTCCACAACCCACTATCCAAATCCCCCCGCCCCCCCTGTACCTGCTCCAAGCAATACACACTCATCTATCTCATTCTGCTTTTCTGCAAAGGTGACCGAGGCTACCCGCAGAGGACATGGCTCATGACCCCCCTGATCCACCCACAACCAGGGGCAGAAGAAACCTACAACAGGAGACATCGCAGCACCCGGGGGATCATTGAGCGCACCTTTGGTTTATTGAAAAACCGCTTCCGCTGTCTGGACCGGACTGGAGGAGAGCTGCTCTACAGTCCAGAAAAGGTGGCCAAGATCTTTGTGGCGTGCTGCATGTTACACAATTTGGCCCAGCGCAGAGGACAGCCTCTCCCAGAGGAGCCACAGCCACCACCAGAAGAGGCCCCAGATGAGCTGGAAGAGGAGCCCCCTCCACCCCCAGCCCACAGAGCAGAGCTCAATGCCTACCAGCTTGGCGTAAGAGCAAGACAAAGACTCATTGAAACAAGTTTTAGGTGAAAGTAAGTGAACATTTATTTATTTACATTAAGTGCATGTGTTACTGTGTTCAACCCCACCACCACCACCACCCCCCCTCCCACACCCACCCCCCTCCCACCAACCCTCACCCTACAGCATGTCCCATCACTTTCCCCTTCCCTTCCCCCGTCCCCTCCTACCCCTCCCACGCCCTTCCTTTGCAGCTGGTGCTGCACGGGAAGTCTCTTCACCCTCTTCTGAGCTGCTGCTCCCAGTGTCCTCCTCCCTATCCCCACGGCAGCCTGCGGCTTCGGCTGCACCGTGGAAATCGGGCCACCTTGTTGGTTCTAGTGGTCTGGCCACAGGACCCAGAATGGAAGCAGATTTGGTGGGTGCTGCAGGAGTGGGTGCGGAGGCCGATGATCGCAACGCCCACCTCTTAGCTGGTGGTTGGTGGTGGTCAGTGGAGGAGGACGTTGATGGCAGGGGCTGCTCCAGCAGCACGGGGGCTGGAGTAGGTGCTGTGCCCTGAGGGTGCAGGTGTTGGATGCTCTGCTCCAGCCATTTCAGTTGCTGGAGCACCTCCTGGTGGCCTTCACGTTGCGCCTGGAGGAGTTCCTGGTGGGCTCGCTGCTGTGCCTCCAGTGCTTGGCGCTGCAGCTCGAGTTTCTGGTGCCGGTACTCCTCCAAGCGCACGTTGTGGCGGAGTAATTCTGTGGCCAGCCGCAGGAGTTGCCTCCTTTGGCCGGATGGCCTCTGGCGAGGAGCTGGGCCCTCCTCCTCCTCCTCACCAAAGTCCTCCGGTGCTGGAGGTGCGGCCTCTGCTGGTGGTGCATGTGCCTGTGCTGCAGGTGGTGGAGGCAGAGGCTGGACTGGTGCAGATGGTGGTGGTGGCAGAGGCTGGACAGCTGGTGCAGGTGGTGGTGGACGCAGAGGCTGGACAGCTGGTGCAGGTGGTGGTGGAGGCAGAGGCTGGACAGCTGGTGCAGGTGGTGGAGGCTGGACTGCTGGTGCTGCAGGGGGTGGAGGCAGAGGCTGGACTGCTGGTGCTGCAGGCTGTGGAGGTTGAGGCTGGACTGCTGGTGTAGGGCGTTGGCCTTGCAGGCCACTAGGGCCAGCCTCCTCTGAGTCATCACCTGTATAGCACAAGAGTGAGGAATAGTGTTGGTGCAAATAACCCACTTTTGTCTTTCAGCATTCATATACATTGGCATGTCCCCCAACCTGATGACCCAGCAAAGAGATGGTGAGGAGGAATGGAATTGACACGGGTGTGAAAGAGAGAGGCCCACAGGCAGCTGGGTAGAGGTGGTGGATGAGCAGCCAAGAGAAGGACACCACTCACAACGTTGTGGACAAGCTGTTAGTTGTATAATTGTTAAATTGAACAACATTGCAGCATGTGTTGTGTTACTACTGACTTGCTAGACTGCATAGAACTGCTTTATGACCCCCATTACAGTTGAATGCATGTGGCCCACACTCAGTAGAGCACAGAGGTCACAGAAGGAACTAGGCACAGTTTGTTAATGGGAAAATAGGAGGGAGTAGTAGGGAAGGAAGGCCCCCAAAGTTCTGCCACAGTAGTAACCTACACACACCCATAGGAGCCAACTGGAAAGTAGTATTGGGGGTGCTAAGCCCAGTGCCCAACACTCCTCCCTGCACAGCTACATGATCTTTCCTCAATATTGGGGGTGCTCACACACCCACAGCACCCACCCTGTCTGCTTGCTCCTATAACACACATGACCACTACCACTACTCAAATAGAGCTTACAATTCAATTAAGATGGGCACACAGGACAAGTAAGAGGAAACCCAATGACAACGGTAGGGATAGGGAGTAAGGGTACAGAGCTAGTGAGTAGGGGTTACCAGGTCACAACAGCATCATAAAGGTGGCCTGTTAATGTACATAAAGACAGCCAGTGACACTCCCCCCCCCCCACCTCCCTCCTCCTGCCCCCCACTCCTCACCTCCATCCCCCTGGCCCCAACTTCTATAACACAAGTGTACTGCAGCACCACAGATACCCCAACTGCATAATGAAACACCTACCTGAGTCCTCAGCCTGGCCCAAGGTGTCCAGGGAGCCAATCCCGTGGATGCCCTCCTGGGGTAGGAGGGAGTGCACCATCAGCTCCATGGGCGTGAGGTTGGCTGTGTCATTGCCTGGGGGATTGGCCCCCGCCTTCCTCCGAACATCCCTCCTCAGCTTCCGCCAATTCCTCTTGCAATCCTTCACGTCTCTGCCAGCATGGAACACAGCATTCAGGCTGTCCCGTACTGCCTCCCTTTCGCGCTGCTTTGTCGTTGCAGCCAGCCTCTGCCCTGTGGGAGCAAACAGACTCAGGTGCCGCTGTTGTATTTCCTGCACCAGGAGCTCCACCTCACCTTCAGAAAAATTACCCTTCCGGGTCGGGGGCATACGTGGTGGCATTGTACCAATGGGGTTATCGAAAATACGGAGTGGGCGTTTATATAGTCGCCAAGAACGCCCATTGAGACAGGGGAATAGGCATTTCTGATATGGGCGTTTCTTTTCAATTATACACATAATTCCTAAGCATGCCCAGCTCAGATAGCGATTAGGAACACATGATTTTGATTATGAGTAGATAAGTATGGGCGTCTCCACCTGCCTTCCCTTTCTTCATTGCCATTTAACCTGCCATTTCCTGCACTGAGACCTTGCCGGTTGTTCGTAATAATCATTTACAGGGTTTTACCCTCACTTATATGAAGGTATGTGTTTAGCAATGTATGCTTGGGTACACCTGTGTATTTAGGGGGGGGGGGGGGAATTATTGTTGGCCCTCAGCCACCACGCCTTCCGTTTCCTCTCTTCCACATCCCCTGATGCTCCCTTCCTTTCTCCCATTCTCTCTGCCTGGTTGTAGCAGGCAGTGTGTGGGGGCCACGAATTTACTACACTCGCCCCAAATCAAGCACCCCTCGGTAAGGGTCATTTCAATCAGGGAGATGTGCAGCTAATGTTCCAGAAGATAAAAGGCGCACTACACAGTCTTGAAACAGACGTTCATGGTAAGCTCTCATTTGTCTGCCACCTCTTCTCTTTGTGCTCATAGTCAAGGAGTGTGCATTCACTGTATGTATGTAGTCTGGAGTCAGATCTTAGGTAGCTCTCTTTTCACCAGGTTCCTGTGCACTGTACTGTGGGGTTGGCAGGTCCTCAGTGGTGTGGGCCAGCTGTTGGAAGTGCTGTATTGGTTCCCGGTAGGTTCCATCTTCCTTGTTTATGTGGTGTACCCCAGTCCCCATTTATGAAGTGGCCACCCATTCTCAAGGTCCATAGGCGGGGGAGGGGAGAATGATTTATGCAATGGATGTGTTTAGCACATTATGGAACACCTTCCTAAATTCCTCCATAGGTAGTAGGGAACATGAACATTGTTTTTAATCGGTAGCCTGGACAAAATGCTCAAGGTGGCTACAGGTACTGCCACTGAGGCCTAAGACGTGGTGGTGAGGGAGAGGGGTGTGTGTACAGGTCCCAACCCAAAGTACCTGCAGGTGGCTAAAGCCTGGTGGCTGCTGTGGCCTACTGGTTAGAGCACCAGCCTTATAATCATAAGGTTGCTGGTTCAAATCCCACCTAAGGCAAGTCACTTCAGGGACAAACTTTGACACAAACCCAGAATACCTGAATGTAACACACCTTGATCTACTACTGGAGAAAGTGTGATCACAGCTGCAAATAATGAGCACCATTTTTATTTGTGTCCTTCTCTAACACAAGTATTACATTGCAACTGTGATGAAGTAACCATCCATCTATTGGGTTTCCCATTGTTTCCCCTTTTCTCCTCAGCATTATATACCATAGCTGATGTATTGAATGTGAAAATATGAGGCAACTGTTTGTAGGTCCTTCTTTGCCCCCCCCCCCCCCCCACCAATGTGGCTTGTGGGTAAGGATATGTGTCCATCACACAGCAAACACTGTGTATGTGGTACCTGGGGTTATGTGGAAGTGTCTACTTGGCAGATCACACGTGGTACACTATTAATCTCTTATTGATGGCACTCTGTGTTGTGGGTCAGTATGGTGGAGGGGAGGGAGAGATGCTGGCTGGCCATTTGTATTCATGAACACAAATATCCATCCAGGCTCCCCGGCCCAACCCCCCTGCACATATGGCCATGCAGGTTGGAATGAACAGGTGGCCTTCTGTATGGCCAACATTCGCACACATACATCACCTTCTCATTCACACAGCACATTTAATGCTATGCATATTGCTGCCTCCTTCCTCTCAACTCAACAGCACCATTTGCTGATATGTAATGCACAAGGGAGACAAACACACACACACACCCTGATAGTTATAGTGTAAGAGATTTATTTCCCCCCACCCCACCCCTACAAAATAACCCCGAACAATGCCCTCCTCCCCCCCCACAACTCCCCACAGAACCCCAACAATTCCCTCCCCCCCCACAGAATCCCAACAATTCCCTCCCCCCTCCCACAGAACCCCCAACAAATTCCCTCCCCCCACACACACAACCCCAACATTTCCCTCCCCCACCCACTCCCCACACCCCCAACAGGCCCCCCCCCCAATTTAAATTAAGGGCGGCCACGCCCTCTGACCAAGGCCCTCTGTAGCAGGGCAATGAGCAGGCCCAGCAGTACCCTTAGTGGGCCCTGGAGCTGCTCATTGCCCTGCCGTAGGGCTCTCACCTCCTGCAGCAGCTGGTGCTGGCCAACTACAAGCTGCTGCTGGCCATCTACCAGCTGCTGCAGGAGGCGCATCATGGCCCCTGCACCTAGGGCTGGTGGAGGTGGGGCACGGGCTGGAGCAGGCCCAGGGGACGGAGCAGACCCAGGGGACGGAGCAGACCCAGGGGAACGCAGTGGGGCAGGTGATGGTGCTGCTGCTGCTGCAGCAGGGGATGTGGATGGCTGAGGGGAGGGAGAGGGCTCTGCTGCTGGTACAGGTGGGGAGGGGGCCTCCATATAGTCCTCATCTATGATGAGCACCCCCTCCTCCGAGCCCGATGACTCCTCCTCCTGCGCCTCCTCATCCTCCTCCTCCTCTTGGCGTTCCTCTTCCTCCTGCTCCTCCTCCTCCTGCTCCTCCTCCTCCTCCTCATGCCTTTCCGCCTCCTCCTGCTCCTGTTCCTCCTCCTCCTCCTGGAGGTGGTGGCCCTCCTCATCTTGCCGCTCGGCTTTCTGCTGGTGGAGCCCTGTGTATGTAAAAGGAGTGTGATTGAGATCAGCGCATACAACATGGCTTGCATAGTGCAGTAGCTGGGTGGCGTGAGGCAGGGGATGGGGCAGGGTGTGGTAAGGCGTAGCCTATGCCCATGGGGAATGAGCTGCATCAGATGACATGACACAGAACCCTGGAACCTCCTCTGACACACACCACACAGGACATGTTGCCATACCAAATTCATTGCTGACCAGCATGTTTGCATTGTGAGATGCAACGAGGGGTTGATGGGCAGTTGTTGTAGGATTTATTGGGGGGGGGGGGGCAGTGGGAAGGGTGTTGAGCACAAATCTTTTATGTGAGTTAGGCCATGACATGCAGTAAAAGTAGGGCCTCAGGCAGGTCTACCAGGACACACTAATCAGCCACCACAGAAAGGGGAATAGTAAAGTGAGGCATATCATCTCATTCATCTCGGGGGGATGGTCGGAAGTTGCAGGCACGCTCATGGGAGAACCCCTGCAACCTGCATCCTTGATCTGGGACAGATATGTTATTACTTACTAGTTGGCTATTAGGCACATGGGAATTGATATTGTACAACACATTTGCATTATTCAAGAAATGTATGCACTAATCTGTACAGGTGTCCTGTTTTTGAATACTTACGGCGAGCCCTGAGGTGCCTTCGCACCGCCCGGATGAGGTCGGGCCTCTCCCGCCTCACACGGCGGAACCGCCTCCTGAGGGACTCCAGGTCCTGGTGGACTCCAAAGCGTCTGTAAGATATAAGTTTGTAGAGCAGGGGTCAGGGGGGGATGGTCCTTTTTGTCCTCTGCACACATTCATTTGCTATTCAAATACCAGAGAGAGAGGGTCAACAGTGTTGGGGGGGGGACCACCTCCATTGGTACTGAATCATAGGAGCCACCTTTTTAACATTTTGGGGGGTGGAACCCCCAGTGGAGATGACCCCTCCCTCCATACATACAAGGCATTTATTTTATATTGGGGGTGGTCAAGCACCCACAGCAGCCACCGAGTTGGTTCCTATGCAGATGATGCCAGAGAGGTGGGCATGAGGCCAGACAGTACCGTTTGTATACATTATAATGTATGCTTGTTAAACTACTTTATATGTGTTATCATGACCATGTTATAAAGTATGGTATAGGTTTCATTGGTCTCATGTTTCCACTATTCGGATGCGTTGTAAGCCACATAGAGGCTGCAAAGAGGAGTTGGAAAATCTGGCCTTCACATAACTAACGAAATTGTCACATAACACTAATATAATAGTCACATAACTAACGAAATACATTCTTGTAGGGATATGGGAATGGTCGTCGTTTCAATAACATACAATTTATTAGTGATTGTGCATGTTCCTATATTACTCATGATCCTTGCATGGACACTCCAGTTACTGCTGGTAACATTGATGACGGAGCTGTTATATGTGTAGGTACAGGAGGGGAGGGGGGTTGGCCCATAACCTTACCTTTCCAGCCTGTCCTGGATGCGGGACCAGGCTCGCATGGCCTGGAGCCTGGGGGGCAGGTGATGGTGCTGCACAAACAGCCTGTGCCGGTGCCTTAGGCACAGCCGCACCAGCAGCAGGCTCTCCTCCTGTCCGAAGTTGGGTTCTCTTCGTTGTGCCATTTTTCCACGTGTTGGAAAAGAAGTGCCTTATATAGACGACCTTGCGTGAGGGACGTCGTTTCATGCACAGCTCCATATATGGATGACCATTCCATATATGGCCCCTATCAGCACGTGGACGCCCTCGTAAGCATAGACGTCTTTGACGTGCACATGCCTGCACGTGTGTAGAACGTGCCTTATATAGATGAGTATGACGCACCCCACCCGACCCTTTTCACATATACACAATATCCATATAGCTGCATGTTCAGTAGGTGTACAGTGCATGCAGACCCGGACATGCAGATGGGTACATATGATGAAAGTATGGGTGGAGCAGCATGATATGTCTGTAGTTGACACATATACGCGTTCCTCATATTTTCCCGTACCTGGATGGCCTGAACAACATGTACTGTACTTGCGATACACCTATGTACATTATTTTACACACCACGTGATTTGGTCGTTTGCACCTGCAATAATCGACCGTGTTAGGGCGCCCAATTTAGTCACGCTTATGCGCTCGTCATTTGATTGTTTTCTTACAGGGATAATCGATTATCGAAAAACGCCCACACTATTTTCCCATTATACATGTCTATTTTTGGACGTTTTCGTAAGAACGTCCTAATTCGTACTTGGACGATCTTTCGATTATGCCCCTCCACGTGATTTACAATTTCTATTACAGGTACTTTGCACTGTCCCTTTTGGGCTCACAGTCCAAGTTATATATTGTACCTGGGGCAATGGAATGCTAAGTGACTTTCCCAGAGTCACATGGAGCTACAGAGGGAATTGAACCTGGTTCCCCAGGATCTCAACCCACTGCTGTTTGTCAGGCAGCAGCGGGAATCAAACCCAGTTCCCCAGGGCCACAACCTGCTACACTAACCATTAGGCCACTCCTCCACTCCATGCTTTGATTCCTTTCTCTGTTTTCTTCTGTCCTGTTTGTTCTGTAGTTCTTTTCTGTTTCCATATGGAGTTTTAAATTGTAAAACACTTTGGATTTGTTTTAGAAAGGTGGTCTATCAAGTACATACTGTAATAAACGCAAATATCAGTGCTATCAAGCTGCAGCATCTGGAACTGCGTCTCCCATAGAAATGCATTACGTCAATTTCTGGGGACTTTATTTCTCTGTAATCCCTGGTCTAATCACGTCTGATTTTGAGGTTACATGGTTTACATCCAAAATAAAAATACCATACATACAAAATTTGCAGTTACTATGACTTAGTAAGGGATTTTACCACTTGGCTGCTGCAAATTTTGTATGGCACCTTTTGGGGCATTCCCACTTTTTGTTTTTATTGCAGGTTGTGTGTTAATGTTCTCTTGAGTGCAGGGAACCTGCTGAGAGGTAACGCAGCACCATTTACCTCCTTCTATTTAGAAGGCAGTAAGTGGCTCCACTTTATGTTGTTTATTAGGAACTTATTTATTTATTGTATTTGTATTTATGTATTAGGATTTATTTACCACCTTTTTGAAGGAATTCACTCAAGGCAGTGTACAGTAAGAATAAATCAAACATAAATAGACTATTGCAGCAGTAAAAATATTCAAATAACACAAAGTATGGCATAGTATACTACTTACAATGTCAACACAATATGTAATAAAACATTTTAATAGACAGCATAGGGTATAAACAAAGATGGAACATATAAGGGTCCTTTTACTAAGGTGCACTGAAAAGTGGCCTGTGCTAGTGTAGGCACGTGTTTTGGACGCACACAGATCCATTTTTCAGTACACCTCTAAAAAATGCCTTGGGGGGGGGGCTGAAAATGGACGTGCAGCGAAATGAAAATTGGCGCACGTCCATTTTGGGTCTGAGACCTTACAGCCACCCATTCACTTAGCAGTAAGGTCTCACATGTTAACCGGGCGGTAATTGTCAACGCATGTACAATGCCGATTACTGCCCGTGCGCCGGAAAATAAAATATATTTTCCAGCGCACCTACTGGACGCACATAAAAAATGAAATTACTGCCCAGGCCATGCGGTAGCCGGGCTGTAGTTCAAAATCGACACACATTGGACACACGTAGGTTCCTATGTGGCTTAGTAAAAGGGCCCCTTAGATAGGTAAGAGGAGCTAGAAAATAAGGGGACTAATTTAAAGAAAGTTGTGCATGAGGTCAGAGGGGTGATTAAATATTATCTTAGCTAGAGTAGGAGTGGATAAACATGTCCTGCTGCAGTATGTGCAGCCTGTGTCACTCCTTGTGTGTGTTTATGTGTGTGTGTTTGTTTGTGTGTGTGTATGTGTGTGACTAACAAGTTAGTTACTTCTTCCATTAAAGGCCTGGTTGAAGAGTCAAGCTTTCACCAGCTTCCTGAAGTACAGATAGTCTTGTGTTAAGCGAGGCCTTTCAGGAAGTGCATTACAGAGTGTGAGGGCTACTCCGGAGAAGGCTCGCTTGTGGATGTTACATTGTGTAATGTCTTTTGGAGAGGGTGTGGTTAGGGATACTCATTTTGGAGGATCTTAGTGTCCTTGGTCCCACTTTGTTCATGTTTATTAAGAACTTACTATATCATCTTTACTAAACATATAGGTTAAAGTGGTATATAGACTAATTCAAAAAGAAAAGAACTCCAATTAAAATATAAAAAAGATTAGACAGATACTCATACCACAAACAAGGGAAAAAGGACAAGAGGTCCAATAAAGAGAGGGCTTACCTAAAACTCACTCAGATAGCACCTCAATATTCAGGGCTGGAAGATAGACACCCAAAAGTTGCTTCAAAAAATAGGTCTTCAAAGCTATTTTGAGGGTTTTTTTTTAAAGATAATTCAGATATTGGAGATATGGGAAGTAAAAAAGGGGGGGGGGGGGGGGTAATGGGAGAAAACAAACATGATTGTTATTACCGTATTCAATTATCGCACATAATTTGGTGTTTTCTTCAAGGTCTTGTAATATGTTGCTTGTTATATAAGTTTAATAAAAAAGATTTAAACATAAAGATAATTCAGAGTGAATATGTAATGGCAATTGATTCCATAACAAAGGAACTACAAAAAAAACAAAACAAAAGCAGATTGTCGTGTGGATTCATAATGGGCATGTGCCAGAGCCGGTATCACTAAATGATGGGATTTCTGAAGACCTCAAAGCTTGTGACGGGATACAAAAAACAACTAAATTAGCCAAATAAAGTGGATCACCAATGTACAATGCTTTATGAATTAAACAAAGGATTTTAGACTGAACATGATAAATAACTGGAAGCCAATACAAATTACGAAGAAGGGGAGAAACATGATCCCACCTTTGAGCATTACAAAGAAACCTGGCTGTAGTATTCTGAACAATTTGTAAGTGATGAAACTGGTATTTAGTAAGTCCAGCATATATGGAATTACAGTAGTCAAGGCGTGTAAACAAAAAACATGAAGAAGGGTGTGCAGAGCAGAGTGGTCCAAAAGACCCTTTAAAGGGTGCAAGTGCTGCAAAGCAAAAAAACATGACCACATCTTTAAAGACCAGAGTCCAAGAGAACACCCAGGTAGCAAAAAGATTTAATTGGGCAAATTGGTGAACCAAAAAGAGCAGAAGCTATGGAGGGACAATCAGCACAATCAGTGACCCAGTATAAAACCATTTTCTCATGACTGAGAACCAGTTTCTTGGCAGAGAACCAGGATGTCATCTCTTGCACACAAAGCTGAAGATGCTGAAAGTCGGGGGAATTTAAGTTTAACAGGGAACACTAAAAGAATATCGTCCACATAAAATTTAAAAGCTATAGCAAAGAACTCAAGTGAGCAAGGAAGGTTCTGTCCTTCAGATAACACCTTAGGTACACAAAACAAGTCGATGTCCTCAGTACAGGCAAAACAAAATAGAAAGGATCAGGGCGAGGCTGGGCGCCCGATCCTCCATTATAGAACTTTCTCATACAGAAACCTAATAAAAGATGTTAATGGCTAAAACAGTTAGATTTAATACCTGGAATGTAGGAGGAATCACCTCCCCTGTCAAACGCGCTAAAGTGCTGACAGCGCTACGTAGGAAGCAAACCGATATAGCATGCATCCAAGAAACCCGCCTGTCCCAAGTAGAAAACCAGAAATTAAAAAGGAACTGGGTGGGCGAAGTATATGCCTCTCCAGCAGAAGGTCGAAAAGGGGGTGTAACTGTTCTCATACGAAAAGGACTAGTATCAAAATCAGAACTAATAACGGTAGACTCGAAGGGCAGATATGTATTATTACATATATGGCTGCAGGGCAGAGAACTACTACTGCTAGCCCTTTATGGGCCTAATACATATGACAAAAACTTTTATTATCACTTGATACAATTATGTAGGCCGTACAGATCTCTGGAGCTTATGGTCATGGGAGATTTTAATTTGGTAGCGCGACCTATGGAAGACTGTTCAGATCCAAACAGTGCTCATAGGGGAGGCCCAAGGGCTAGGACATTATCATCATTCATGCAAGCCTTGAGCCTAGTTGACTCTTGGAGAACTCTGCATCCGGGGCAGAAAGATTTCACTCATTTGTCGAGAGCTCAAGGAACATATTCCAGGTTAGACTATGTCCTAGTGGCTCGCTCATTGTTTCCGAATGTGACCTCAGTGGAAATAGGGGCTGCAGACATATCAGATCATGCCATGGTTTGGTTGGACTTAGAAGCGCCAAAACACTACCAACAGCGTGGAAGGGGATGGAGGTTCCCGGCCTATCTCTATAAGAATCAGGAATTTGTAAAATACATACAGGCAAAGTGGGATGAATATGAGCAATTTAATGGACAACATAAAGATAACCCCGCCTTGTTTTGGGCTACGGCAAAAGCAGTGATGAGAGGTGAGGTGATCGCATATGTAAATGGTAGAAATAAGAAAATCTCTAAAGCTATTATAGATCTAGAAATGAAATTACGAATAGCTAAAAGAAAAGTAATAAGATCGCCAACAGGGGTAAATAGAGACAATATGCAGTCGGTGCAAGTAACACTTAATTCCCTCCTACACGAGAGAACTACAAGGGGACTCTTATATAACAAATACAGATTCCAGAGATTTGGGAATAGGACGGGCCCAATGTTAGCGGGGATGGTTAAGGCATGGGGGAAACACCAGGTAATAACAGCATTGAAGGATGACCAAGGGAAATTACATCATACGAGTGAAAAGATTGCAGAAATTCTTAGACATCATTTTTCAGGGATATATTCAACCCCAAGTAAGACTGATATAGGAGCAATAAATCAATACTTGAGCCAGGCCCATCTGCCAGAACTAACTCAACAAGAGCTGGAGTCTTTGAACGGTCCAAACACGGGCAGGGAAATACAGGAATGCATAAAGTTCTTAAAACTAAATTCAGCGCCTGGCCCAGATGGACTATCGGGAGAGTTCTACAAATTGTTAAGTGCCAAGTTAGTTAAGCCATTGATATTAAATTACGAACAGGCAGTACAGCGGGGACAGGTGGCGGATCATGCCAACGAAGCCCTAATAGTTCTTATAAAGAAACCAGGCAGAGCAGAGGAACTCCCGGACTCATACAGGCCGATATCTTTGATAAATGTAGATTTAAAAATATTGTCAAAGATAATGGCAAACCGTCTTTCTAGGATACTACCCCAGGTAATAAGTACAGAACAGGTAGGCTTTGTTAAAGGGCGGCAAACCGTAGGAAATGTCCGGAGACTTCTGATAGGAATGGCCTCATGCCAAAGATATGAACAACAATCCTTGGCAATCAGCCTGGATGCAGAAAAAGCTTTTGACAAGCTGCACTGGGACTATTTGTTTGCTACTCTACAGACTATGGGATTCCAGGGCTGGTTTGTTCGGGCACTTCAAGTATTATACACAGATCCAACAGCCGCAGTGTTAGTTAATGGGATTAAAACACCATCATTCCACGTAGGTAGGGGGACACGCCAAGGCTGTCCACTCTCACCACTCTTATTTATATTGTCCTTAGAACCGTTGTTAAGGAGGCTATGCCTCAGGACAGACATTACGGGAGTGGACGTGGGCGGTACTATAATTAAAACACTTGCATTCGCAGATGATCTACTAGTCCTTCTTAAAAACTCTAGATCCTCCATACCGGCACTACTACAGGAGATAGAATCCTACGGGAGGCTCTCTGGGTTTGTGCTGAACAAACAGAAGTCACAGGCACTTCCAGTATATGGGATACCACCTGGAAGGGGAGGAGGGGAGATACCAGTGTTATCAGAGGGGGCGTCTTTGAAGTATTTAGGAGTATATATCCCACAGAACTTAACTTATCTTTATGACAGTAATGTTCAGAAGCTGTTACGGGACACAAAAGATAGACTGACTACATGGCAGGGATATCCATTGTCATTGTTGGGCAGAATTGCCTTATATAACATGGCAATAGTACCTCGCTGGTTATATGTTTTCCAGGTTCTGCCGTTGTATTTGAAATGTAGGGATGAGAGGCAACTCAACAGGCAGTTGCAAAAGTTTTTGTGGAATGGAAAAAGGGCTAGACTCCCCCTGGAGACATTGCAGGTGCCTGTTGAGTATGGAGGCTTAGGCCTTTTAAGCATTAGGCAAATGACAATTGCAAGCGGGATGAGACACATAGCAGATTGGTATAGGAACACGCAGGATTTCTCGGCCACCCCGCTGGAGTTGGCTCTGACTGATAATGTACATTTTAGTTGCATATTACATGAAACAGGGAGAGCCCTGCCTTATGAACTTGGACGATCAATGATAATGCCCACAGCGAAGAAAGTTTGGCGGTGGGTCTGCAAACTCCATAGATTCAATGCGGGAGCAACTCCATTTCTATCCATAAGCAGAAACCCAGCTTTCCCAGCTGGAGATATGTATCCTATCTTCAAGAAATGGCAACAGCGAGGAATTCAATATGTGTATCAGATTTTAAATGAACAGGGACGCTTGTTGCCCTTCAAGGGACTGCAAGATAAATATTCTCTTCCAAATACAGATCTCTTTCATTATAGTCAGTTGAAGCATTACATTGATAGCCTGAAATGGCAAAACTTGACTGAAGATGTACAGGAAGAACTGGCCGCAGCATATTCCTTATCTGCTCAACAAAAAGTTTCCTTATCGCTCTACCATAGACATATCCGGGATACTGCAGCAGAACTGCCTTATGAAAGGCTAGCTCAGGCCTGGTCAGAGGAGTTAGGGGCGACCCTAACAACAGATATCTTCAAAATCCATGTCTTGAACTTGAAGAAGTCTACAGGCTTTGCTTGGTGCTGGGAATTACAATATAAGTTTGCAGTCCGAATGCATATAGCGCCCAGATGGGCATTCCATATGGGCTTGTCCCCGGTAGGGGAATGCCCCAAATGCAATCATGTTGGGGCCACGTTGGGACATATGTTTTGGACATGCCCACATATTGCAAAATTTTGGAGACAACTTTTAACAAACATATCACAGATGTGGGATATTCGCTGGATTCTGGATTACAAACTATTGTTCGGCCACGTAAAAATTGTGGCCCCAAGACCTAAAGGCCTTAAAGAATTCACAAACAGGGCGGTCATTGCAGCCAAGAAGGTGATTCTGCTGGAATGGATGGCATCAAAAGCTCCAACTCTACAACAGTGGAGGACCCAGATGATAACTTTAATGAGAATGGAGAGATTTGATATACTGTAGTGCAGTTGGACAATAAAAGAGGACAGCAGTTTGAACGGAGATGGGCACCATTCTGGCAAACGCTAACGCCAGCAGCACGGGGACACCTGTTAAATTTATAATAATGTCAAGGGAGGAGGACAGAGAAATATTGTGTAACAGTAGTCTCGGTGGGCATGGGAGGGTGGGTGGGAGGGTTAGTGAAGAAGTGGGGGGGAAAGGGGTGATAGAGGGAGGGGGGGAATAGGAAAACGTATGGAACAGGATGATTATTGTATAGACAGCTGAAAGTTCTGTAACTATCGCAACAATGTACACTTGAATTGGTGGATGTTTTTTTCTGATGTGTTAAGTTATGTCTTGTTCCATAATAAACAGATTTAAATATAAAAGCTATAGCAAAACTTTGCACCAGAGCTACATGGGGACTGAGATAAATATTAAATAACAGGGGGAAAGAATTGAACATTGAGGAATACCACAGGAGAGACCATGAGAAATAGAAGTAGTAAAAGAAGTAGTCACAGAGAAGGAGCAACCAGAAAGAAATGATAGTCGTAAACAGTGCCTTGTATTCCCAGTTCAGAAAGTCTCGCCAAGAAACCAGATTAAACGCTGCTGTGAGATCTAAGGCAAGCAAAACACCACCTGTCTTCCATCAATAATAGAATGAATATCACTCAAAAGAGAGGTAACAACCATTTCAGTACTGTGATTTAGTCTAAATCCACATGGCCGAGGGTGTAGGGCATGAACTTCCTCGACATATGATGACAATTGAGTAAAAACAATTTTTTCAGTAGCTTAGCCAAAAAGCATAGGTTTGAAATTGGACAGTAGTTAGATGAGAGCATAGGATCAGTGGACTGCTTCTTGAGAATGGGTCGAATAGAGGCCGCCTTTCAACTAGTACCAGGGTTAAACAGTTAGGGCCTGATATTCAGCTGGCAGCGATCAGGGTTTTGCTGACCACCACCGGCGTTAAACCCAGAAATTCAATGCCAGGCCATGTCCAGGCACCAGCCCTGAATTTCCCAGGGTTCTAAAGCCAGCTAACACATAGCTGGTTAAGTGCGATATTCAGCTGCATAAAGATAGAAGTGACGTATATACATCCTATTTATGCAGTTGACTTGGCCGGTTAAGTGCTGAATATCGGTACCCAATTGGCCAAGTGCTGACTCTGTCCCCAGAATGCCCCCAAAGTAGCCAGTTTTCAGTTCAGCAATGACCAGTCATTTTCAGCGGCATTAACCCGTTAAGTGCTACTGAAAATTAGCAGCTAGCTCCAAACAGTCAATTTAATCTGCCAGGAGCCATTGCTGGCTGGCTAAATTGCTTTGAATATTGACCCCTTAGTCACTGATGACAGCACCAATGGAAGAAGGCAGCGCCTAGCGATCATGATCCAAGGAGCTGGAACAGGACCAAAGGCACTGCACAATGCCTTTATTGTAGATAAAGTTTGAGATAAAGAAGTAAGGCTTGGCATAGTACAGGTGGACCAAGATGAAGTGGCTACTGTAGCAGGAGTAGAACAGCTGTAAACACATCTGAAAAAGGTTTACATAGTAATTCAATTTTAGAAGTAAAACAATGGGCCAAATATCTGCTATTTTATTATTTAGCAGCAGCTGTATGGAATTCTTTACCTTCTCATATTCAGTTAGACCTAGAGAATGACATGGGGACAAAGTTTGGCCCCATCCCACCTCATCCCCATCCCCGTGAACTCTGTCCCCATCCCCAGAAACCTCAAACAGTTATGATTTTACATTTAAATCGTTTTATTACAGTATAAAACAGGAGCAATATTCTGAGCTGTCATTTACAAAGCAAAAATAGAAAAGATAGATCAAGGACCAACAAATCCGCTACCCCCCCCCCCCCCCAGTCTCCTCTCCCTCCTCCCCCTTTAGAAACATCCCCTACCCTATACTCACTTCCTCCCCCACATACAAAGGTGCCAGAAAGGGCCTCAGCTGTTATAGCCCTTCCCAGCACAGCCACAGGAACAAAATTTCCAACCTCCTGCCACCCTCTACTCTTCCAATCTCAACAATATCTCTGAGATCTGAGAAACACACTACAGCAAATATTAGATCTCATCCACCCTGTTAAAATATCCTGGGGGACAAAATACAACCAGCTCTGTATGCCCCAGCGAGGAAGAAATATGCCCTATGAAGCACCTCGCTGATAGCAGCACTCCCTATACTCTCAAGCTAGTGTTGTGGTTTTTTAATCCATGGATGAATAATAAGTCATCCACAATCTCAGTACTCAGTCTAGCTCTCCTTTCTTCTACAGTCCTTCGTGCAATACAAAATGTCCTCTCAGAAGATGTGCTGGTAGCAAGAATGCGCAGGATCTCCCAAGCAACGTTTGCTAGTTTTGGCCAGCATTTTTCCTTGTTTTTCCAAAATGATAAAACATCATTGTCAGCATCAGTTGAACATAAATAACTGTCCAATTCATGAACTGCAGCCTTCCAAGGAGACCTTGTTACATAAAAGTCACTCAAAATACTTCTAATTCTGACATCCATTTTCATTCTTTTGGAGGGTCTCAGGGGTTCTTTCACAGATGTGATAGTTTCTGAAAATGTGGATTGTGGAGGATCCTGAGATGCTGATGTACTCGAGTTTTCCATTTCAAGTTGTTGGTATAACCTCAAAGATTCTGTTGCCTGTGTTTTAACATCCTCTGGGAAGATAATTGGATTATCTTTCAGATGTGCGTGTAGATGGGAAGCAAGGCTTTGTAGTAGATGAATAGGAAAATAATGTCAATCAGGTGTTGGAAATGCTGGCTGATGCCAACAACAACGGATGAATTGGTTGCAGTAAAATTCAGATGCTTCAACAAACGGGCACTTGTTGGAAGGGCATTGCACATGGTAGGAGTTTGATCAGCAGACAACACTCCTATTGCCACATCAAAGGCAGACAAGACACAAATGATGTCACTTAACAATGTTTCATTTAAATCCAAAAGCAGCTTCCGTAGTTTATCATTGAATTCAGTTGCCAGTTGTCTAAGATGTGTTTTTACATATTGATACTTCATTTTATACACGCTGTTCCATCTAGTTGCAACAGCCTGTTTAAAGCTAGACCCAATCTTCTGATGCTTTCTTGAATGACTTGTGTGACTATCCTGCTTATTTTTGAAAGAGAAAAATGCCTATATTTCGACCCAAATCGGGAGATGGGCGTTTTTCTCGCAAAGGTGCCCAAATTGGTATAATCGAAAGCCGATTTTGGGCGTTTCCAACTGCACTCCATCGCGGAAATGAATAAAGTTGACCGGGGCGTGTCGGAGGTGGGACTGGAGCGTGGTTATCAGCCGAGGAGAGATGGGCATCTGTAGCTGATAATGGAAAAAAAAGGCGTTTTTACCGCGATTTTGGGTCACTTTTTTTGGACCCTTTTTTTTCACGAACAAGTCCCAAAAAAGTGCCCCAACTGCCCAGATGACCACTGGAGGGAATAGAGGATGACGTCCCCGGACCCCCCCAGTGGTCACCAACCCCCTCCCACCAAAACAAACCCCACTTTAAAAACTTTTTTCCCAACCTGTATGCCAGCCTCAAATGCCATACCCACCTCCATGACAGCAGAATGTGTTCGATCCTCTCACAGCCTTTCCCTGGGTCAGATGTGGCTCTCGGGTGCACTACAGGGTCACATCAGCATTGCATTGTGGTGGGTGTAGGGTATTGGGCTCCGTGATTTCATTAGCTTGTGTTACAGTCTCATGATGTTGGTAGTTGGTAGGCTCTTCTACCATGGTGCTTTTCCCCCTGCCTACTGGGTCAGAGTGTGCCCTGTTGTGTTTCCTGTTGTAGTCCATGCGGTAGTGGCCATTTTTGTAAGCCAGTTTTAGTTCCCTTTCCTGTGTTAGCCACATTAGACAACTTAATTCTTACCTTGAATGTGGCTGAAAGAGGGCATTGTACAGCATTCTGCCAGCTCTGACCTACTGCTAATCTCAGTACCAGGGAGACTCGTTGCCAGTGGGGCACAACCTCTGCAGTTAACTGTGAGTAAACATGCTTATTCCAATAAATGCTTATTCCAATAAAGGACATTTTCGAAGAGATTAGTCTTCATGTGTCAATGTTATACAGCAGCATCAAGTCCTAGAGGCCTGCGTGTATGCAGGTCCCTGGAGCACTTTTAGTAGGTACCGCAGTGCACTTCAGGCAGGTGGACCCAGGCCCATCCCCCCCCCCCACCTGCAACACTTGTGGTGGTAAATGGGAGGCCTCCAAAACCCACTGTACCCACATGTAGGTGCCCCCTTCACCCCTAAGAGCTATGGTAGTGTTGTACATTTGTGGGTAGTGGGTTTTGGGGGAGGGGTGGGAGCTCAGCACCCGTGGTAAGGGAGCTATGCATGTGGGAGCTTTTTCTGAAGTCCACTGCACTGACCTAGGGTGCCCAGTTGGTGTCCTGGCATATCAGGGGGCCAGTGTACTACCAATCCTGGCCCCTCCCACGACCAAATGGCTCGGATTAGGACGTTTTTGAGCTGGGCGTTTTTAGTTTTCATTATCGCTAAAAAAAAACAAATGCCCAGCTCAAAAATGTCCATTTTTTTGAAAATACGGTTCGGCCCGCCCCTTCACGGACCTGTTCTCGGAGATAAACGCCCATGGAGATAGGCGTTTGCGTTCGATTATGCCCCTCCACGGGGCTCAATTTCAAAGCACTGCTGATCCTTGAATGCAGTCTTCACGTTAGCTCCATTGTCAATCACATGTATACAGGGTCGGACTGACCATTCAGACAACCGGGTAGTGACCGAGGACCCAGAGGCTCTAGGGGGCCCGGAGGCTCTGCCTGGTCTCTAGTGCTCTGGTGGTCTAGTGGCCTCTGTGGGGGGGGGGGGGAGGAAAGAAGAACAGTCTTTCCTGCCCACTGACACTATTCTTCCCGGCACTGTGTTTTTAAAATGGCTGCCGCGAGACTGTCAAGACCCACAAGACTACCGTGGGAAGTCTTGGCTGCCATTTTGAAAACACAGAGGCAACAGGCAGAATAGCGGTAGTGCCCCTGAAGAAACCACTAGACCTAAGGGCCCACTGAGGAGTAGCAGCTGCAGCGGTGTGGGGGGGGGGCGGCAGCATGGCGGTGGAGGAGGGACGGTAGCACAGCAGCAGTGGGGGGTCCCAGATCACCCTCACTGTCCAGAGGCCCAGGTCACTGTTAGTCTACCTCTGCATGTATATTCTAAAATGTCCTTTATAGTAGATCTGATATTTGCTGCAGTGTGTTTTTCTAGCAGAGCTCTACTAGCAAGGATTCTTGAGTTAGGATAAAAATTGTTATCTATATACTGTGTAGTAACTGTTATGTACGACATCCCAGTACCATCTTCAGTCCACAGATCAGTTGTTATACCAAATTTAATTTGCTTTTGTGACAGATCAGACAGTGCTGCTTTTTCTTTTTTTAGCAATAGCAGAAATATGCCTAGACACTCTTCTGGCAGAGGTGAGTATCTGATCTGCAGAAAACTGGCCATATTTTGCACCAAGTGAAATCAGCTTCTCAGTGAGATGAATGAAGCCAATTCCTTCAACCATAGACAAACGCCTGATGTCCATGGAACACATTGATCGGACTGCATCAGTAACTTCTGCTTTCACTGTTGCAGGCACAGTCATTTTGAGTTCATCCTGAGGACTTACTTTTTGTAAGTAAGAAGTCCTTAATGCTTTCAGACCACTGGTGAAACCACTGTTTTGACCATCCGCATGGATAACAATGAAGGACTTACTACTACTACTACTACTATTTAGCATTTCTATAGCGCTACAAGGCATACGCAGCGCTGCACAAACATAGAAGAAAGACAGTCCCTGCTCAAAGAGCTTACAATCTAATAGACAAAAAATAAATAAAGTAAGCAAATCAAATCAATTAATGTGGACGGGAAGGAAGAGAGGAGGGTAGGTGGAGGCGAGTGGTTACGAGTCAAAAGCAATGTTAAAGAGGTGGGCTTTCAGTCTAGACTTCCACACTGGACTAGCTCCATCATTCTCAATAAAAGATAGTTGCTTACTTTTTTTTACCAATGAGAATTTGTACCATTGTTTTATCCATGACTACAAAGAATTTAAAAAAACAGCACAGTGTGATTGATCAAACTAAAAAAAAAAATGTAAAACAAAAATACACAACAGCAACAACAAAAACAACTTTGCAATACAAACCAACTCCATTGGATTGAATTAAGGTATAGATAGTCTCTATACTAGTATTACTAGCCTCATCAACAAAATACTTGACTTGAGTCTGAAGAGGTCAAGAGGAGAAACCTCACAGGTTTGTCTCCCTGTGTAAAGACAGACATTGTTGTTCGACAAGCTGTGGATGGAGCAGGAGAAGCGATGGAAGGGAAGATTCTAGGAGAAGCAACAAGACCACAGGAGTGGACAAAGAACAATGGTGTCCCACGAATAATTTCAGAAGCAAAAGAGTAGTGGGAACAGAACCAGTCTCTTCAAAAAAACAGACCGGAGATGGTCAAAGTTCAAAATACAATTTATTGAAGACTCTACAAGGTACCCTGTTTCGGCACTTCAGGTGCCTTCTTCAGGAGTCTATGCAAAAAATGAAAGACGTTAAAAACATATGAAGACACTGGATAAAAACATATATAAGTAGGTATTAAACAATTACATGAAAAGTAATTAAACAAAAATCAATTAAAAAGCAATTACATAAAAAGCATAATTAAATGATAAAATGTAAATAGATAAATGGTTCAAAAATGACGAAGGGCTAGTGTAGTCATCACAAATAAAATATGGAATGAAAAGGCTAATGTGTACTTATGACATTCTAAATATAACTGGTACATCAAAGTAAAAAAACATATATGAGTGGTTGTAAGAGCAATAACTTATAATTAAATGACATAAAGTGGCTAATGTATTTATTTATTTTTTATATACTTTTTATACCTCGGACATTAAAAACATGGTCAAACATGATAAATAAAGCAGTTGTGTTGCTATAAAGTACATTATTTGATTTGTTGAGAAATGTGATGGAATAACTGTACTGGAAGCACTTAACATAAGACCAAGGCTTCAAAATGTAATTGGTAGTCGATAGTGCACTTTACGAAACAGAATGAAAAATATCAAGAACTGATCTGATTGCTGTGTTTCAAAAAGATGTCTGACAAAGCATGCCGGATAGAGTGACTGGGAGTAGACGCTCTGGTCTAAAAAATGAGATGAATGCGATTGCAGTAGAGAGTGAAACGGAGGAAATTGGGGCTGCATCACTGAGCAAGGATAGAATGAGAGGAGTGAAAGTGTGTCAGGACAAGAGGGGAAACAGATATGACGGGATATCTGAGTGACAGTGGAGGGGAATGACTATCCTGCTTATAATCGAACGAGAAAAACGCCCAAGTTCCGACCTAAATCGGGAGATGGACGTTTATCTCATAAAAACGAATAAAGCGGTATAATCGAAAGCCGATTTTTGGACGTTTTCAACTGCACTCCGTCGCGGATGCGGACAAAGTTGATGGGGCATGTCAGAGGTGTGGCGAAGGCGGAACTGGGGCGTGGTTATCTGCCGAACAAAGATGGGCGCATTTCACCGATAATGGGAAAAAAGTATGCGTTTTTAGCTAGAATTTAGGACACTTTTCCTGGACCCTGTTTTTTCACGAATAAGGCCCCAAAAAGTGCCCTAAATGACCAGATGACCACTGGAGGGAATCGGGGATGACCTCCCCTGACTCCCCCAGTGGTCACTAACCCCCTCCCACCACAAAAAATGAAGTTTCACAACTTTTTATTTTCACCCTCAAATGTCATACCCAGCTCCCTGGCAGCAGTATGCAGGTCACTGGAGGAGTTGTTAGGGGGTGCAGTGGACTTCAGGCAGGTGGACCCAGGCCCATCCCCCCTACCTGTTACAATTGTGCTGCTTAATGCTTATTAGTCGTCCAACCCCCCCAAACCCACTGTACCCACATGTAGGTGCCCCCCTTCACCCCTTAGGGCTATAGTAATGGTGTAGACTTGTGGGCAGTGGGTTTTGAGGGGGATTTGGGGGGCTCAACACACAAGGGAAGGGTGCTATGCACCTGGGAGCTCTTTTACCTTTTTTTTTGTTTTTGTAAAAGTGCCCCCTAGGGTGCCCGGTTGATGTCCTGGCATGTGAGGGGGACCAGTGCACTACGAATCCTGGCCCCTCCCACGAACAAATGCCTTGGATTTATTCGTTTTTGAGCTGGGCGCTTTCATTTTCCATTATCGCTGAAAAACAAAAACGCCCAGCTCACACATTGTTGAATAAAACATGGGTGTCTATTTTTTCCCAAAATACGGTTCGGTCCACCCCTTCACGGACCCGTTCTTGGAGATAAACGCCCATGGAGATAGGCGTTTTTGTTCAATTATGCCCCTCTATGTACTATAGGCAGTGCTGAAAAGGACAAATGCAAGACAAAATAAAGTACAAATCGAAGCCGGTAAAAAAATCTGTGATGTTCAGACTGATAGGAAGGGTAGTGTACACTGGGTAGAGAGCAGAAATGAAATAAAACAAAAGCTGTGTAAGTGAAAGAGCATATAGTGTGATTCTGAGGTTGGGAAATGGGACTTTATATACTGTCTTTCTGAGGTTTTTGCAACCACATTCAAAGCGGTTTACATATATTCAGGTACTTATTTTGTACCAGGGGCAATGGAGGGTTAAGTGACTTGCCCAGAGTCACAAGGAGCTGCAGTGGGAATGGAACTCAGTTTTCCAGGATCAAAGTCCACTGCACTAACCACTAGGCTACTCCTCCACTCAGGAGACATGGAAGACAAAAACATCGGGGCATACCTACCTTGAAAAAGACCTTTGGGATAGTCGTGAGGAGTATAAAAGTAGATGTCGCTTATGCACTGTAAAAAGCAGATTGCTGTGTGTGAAGGGATTATAAAGGTACAAAAAGGTGCCAAAATGACGCACATGCGCTGTGGGTAGTTAAATGGCACTGGAGACAGTGAAAAAGAGATGGCGGTGAAATGGCACTGAGAATTGTGCATATGGTCCGTGGTGGAGAAATGAGAATGGATGTCAGAGCTTATTGGATTCAGCCTCTATGGGGTGCACTGTTACTGAAAAAAAGGGGGGGAAGGGGAAAAAAGGGAATGTATGTAAAAGAAACAAGTGGTAACACTGCAAAAAAAATGATGAACAGAATACCTGGGTATGGGTAGTTGATGACAAACGTATATGGACCAATTGCATGAAATTGTGTAATGTAACAGTGCATAAACATCATAATCACCATTGTAAAAAATAATAGTATGCAATGAGTATGCATACAAAACGTTAGTGCACATGAATATCAAAAAACCAACTGACCTATTGACATGAGGATTCTTAAACTGTATTCAAATGATATGAAAGTACTATAATGGATTGGAAATACATAAAATGAAACAAATAAATCTTGAGTCAAAGTAATAATAGATAATAAGTAATTAATCATTTGATATATATAAAGTACAATTGAATGTAAAAGGTAAATAAATATAAAAGACCATAAAACATTTAGATGTAAGATCATAAGAAGACCATGAATTAAACCAATAATGAATATGGGGCGAGGAGGAGTGGCCTAGTGGTTAGGGTGGTGGACTTTGCTCCTGGGAAACTGAGAAACTGAGTTCAATTCCCACTTCTGTTATTAGGGACAAGAACCTTGTATACCAAAAAGCAGTCATAATTTTCCAGAAGATGCCAATGTCTGTGTATAATCTTTTGTATCCTTTGTGCAAGGAAAGAATATCGTAGTGTGCATACAATGTCTGGCTTGTCTCTTGTATTTCCATTCTCTAAAATGTCCTGTCTGTCGTTAATCTGTGCCCTTGCCAGGCCCGAAGGAATATGTGTGGCTGGATATCCCTTAGATTTGAATCTCTCAGACGTATGTTGGACTTGGGTCATGAAATCATCGTAATTAGAACAGATTCTTCTAAGTTGGAGAAACTGGCACAGTGGTAAGTATCTCTTGAGGCTATTGTTTTGATAGCTTGTGTAATGCAGGAACGCGTTGTGGTCTGTAGGTTTTCTGTAGATGGAGGTCGTGAATTGACCATTTTCTATCGTGATCTTTAGATCGAGGAAACTGATTTCACTGGAATTATATTGCATCTTGAACTTAATGTTGGTGTCTTGTGTATTTAGCCAATTGTAAAAAGTGTGTAGTGTGTCCACATCCCCTTGCCACACGATGAATATATCTTCTATCTATCTCTTATACAATTTTATGATGGTCTTGAAAGGATGTTTGTCCAAATGAATTTTCTCAAAATTGGCGACATATAAGTTGGCTAGGTCGGGACCATACTTGCCCCCATAGCCGTTCCTTTGATTTGCTGATAGAAAGTATCTTAAAATTTGAAGTAATTTTTAGTAAGTGCCATGGTGGCACATGTGAGGATGAGTTAATTAGGAATCCTTCTGTGGTCTGTTCTATTGCAAAGGGTTTGTTCAATGATATTAAGAGCTTCAAGTTGTGGAATGTTAGTGTACAAAGAGTCAATGTCTAACGTAACCATTATTTATTAGTAAGATCTTCCTGATAGTCCTGTAAAATCTGGAGCGTTTGTGAAGTGTCTTGATATAGGAGGGAATAAGAGGAATGAAGGGTCATAGAAAGAAGTCAGTGAAAATAGAAAGAGGTTCAAGGACTGACCCGTTTGCTGACACTATCAGGCTTATTTTCGAAAGAGAAGGACACCCATCCTTTGACACAAATCAGAAGATGGCGTCCTTCTCACAGGGTCGCCCAAATCTGCATAATGGAAAGCCGATTTTGGGCGACTCCAACTGCTTTCCATCATGGGGATGACCAAAGTTCCCAGGGGCGTGTAAGAGGAGTAGCGACGGCGAGACTTGGGCGTGCCTAACATATGGGCGTCCTCTACCCATAATGGAAAAAAAGGGCATACCTGACGAGCATTTGGACGACTTTACCTGGTCCAGTTTTTCTTATGACCAAGGCACAAAAAGGTGCCCGAACTGACCAGATGACCACTGGAGGGAATTGGGGGTGACCTCCCCTTACTCCCCCAGTGATCACTAACCCCTCCCACCCTCAAAAAAGAAATGTAAAAATATTTTGTGCCAACCTCTATGCCAGCCTCAAATGTCATACTCAGGTCCATCACAGTAGTATGCAGGTCCCTGGAGCAGTTTTAGTGGGTGCAGTGCACTTCAGGCAGGCGGACCCAGCCCCATCCCCCCCCCTACCTGTTACACTTGTGGTGGTAAATGTAAGCCCTCCAAATCCCATCACAAACCCACTATACTCACATCTAGGTGCCCCCCTTCACCTGCAAGGGCTATGGTAGTGGTGTACAGTTATGGGTAGTGGGTTTTGGGGGGCTCAGCACACAAGGTAAGGGAGCTATGTACCTGGGAGCTTTTTCTGAAGTCCACTGCAGTGCCCCCTAGGGTGCCCGCTTGGTGTCCTGGCATGTGAGGGGGACCAATGCACTACGAATGCTGGCTCCTCCCATGACCAAAAGGCTTGCATTTGGTCATTTCTGAGATGGGCATCCTTGGTTTCCATTATCGCCGAAAATCAGAAACAACCAAGTCTAAGGATGATCATCTCTAGGGACGACCTAAATATCAAGATTTGGGCATCCCTGACCGTATTATCGAAACGAAAGATGGACGTCCATCTTGATTCGATAATACAGGTTTCCCCGCCCCTTCACCGGTATGTCCTGCGAGGACGTCCTCAGGAAAACTTGGGCTCCCCTTTCGATTATGCCCTTCTCTGGGTCACCCAGGTGGTTTGGTAGTGGACTTGTGGATTTTTGGTGGGTGTATATGGTGGGAATCACTGGATTTTTGACTTGCAGAAACTCACTCTCTTTGTTGGTGATATAGCCCATTTTTGCAGAAAAGTTGACAAGCTCCATGATATCCTTTTGAAGTGCTTCAGTTGGATCTTCTGTGAGTTTAGCATAATATTGCGGATCGTCGAGTTGCCTGAGTATACCTAAACATGTATACTCTGGAGGAAAGGAGAAACAGGGGTGATATGATGCAGACGTTCAAATATTTGAAAGGTATTAATCCGCAAACGAACCTTTTCTGGAGATGCGAAGGCAGTAGAACGAGAGGACATGAAATGAGATTGAAGGGGGGCAGACTCAAGAAAAATGTCAGGAAGTATTTTTTCACGGAGAGAGTAGTGGATGCTTGGAATGCCCTCCCGCGGGAGGTGGTGGAAATGAAAACGATAACGGAATTCAAACATGTGTGGGATAAACATAAAGGAATCCTGTTCAGAAGGAATGGATCCTCAGGAGCTTAGCTGAGATTGGGTGGCAGAGCCGGTGGTGGGAGGCGGGGCTGGTGGTTGGGAGGCGGGGATAGTGCTGGGCAGACTTATACGCTCTGTGCCAGAGCCGGTGGTGGGAGGCGGGATTGGTGGTTGGGAGGCGGGGATAGTGCTGGGCAGACTTATACGGTCTGTGCCAGAGCCAGTGGTGGGAGGCGGGACTGGTGGTTGGGAGGCGGGGATAGTGCTGGGAAGACTTATACGGTCTGTGCCCTGAAGAGGACAGGTACAAATCAAGGTAGGGTATACACAAAAAGTAGTACATATGAGTTTATCTTGTTGGGCAGACTGGATGGACCGTGCAGGTCTTTTTCTGCCATCATCTACTATGTTACTATGTTACTATGAGTACCTCATTAATGTAATCAGCTCTATCCATGATCACAATGCCTCCGCCTTTGTCAGCTGGCTTTCTGACTACATTCCGAGTATTGGCTAATGATTGAACTGCATTGCATTCCATTTTAGAAAGGTTATAGAAACGTGGTTTGATGTGTGCTTCGAATTTTTTGATATCACTTTCCACACATGTATTGAATGTGTGCATGAGAGGGTCTGGTGGTCCAGGAGGCATCCAGGTGGAAGGTTTTTTGACCACGGAGATATCTGTTGTAGTGTAGGTGCAGTTTTGGAGAAGGCTTGAATAAACCGAAGCTTGCGACTGAACTTGAAGAAGTCCACCCGTGTTTGAAATGCATCATAGCCTACTTAACCAACGTGCTAACTGCAAGCATCTTCTTCAAGGAAAAAGGCAACATCATTCTAAACCCATCCCCAAAAATCCTAAATCAAGCATAAGCGATGTCAAAAACTACAGACCAGTGGCCTCTATACCCCTCATTGCCAAGTTATTGGAAAGTATCATCAACATTCAAGTCACTGAATACTTAAGCAACTTCTTAATATTCCACAACTCTCAATCGGGCTTCAGATAACGGCACAGTACAGAAATGACACTAACCGCACTCATCACAAATTTCAGAAAAGTAATCAGTCAAGGCAGGAACATACTACTACTACAATTCAACATGTCCTCGGCCTTCGATATGGTTGACCTCTCCACCTTAATTCAAATACTTGACAAGATCGGCATAAGTGTGGCTGTACGCAAATGGTTCAAGAAATTCCTGACAACAAGATCGTACCAAGTCAAAATGAAAAATTATCCTCCATATGGAAAGCATAATCAGGAGTCCCACAGGGCAGGCCCACAGAGAGGGGGACAGGGGGGACAAACTTCCCCGGGACCGGGTCTCCAAGGAGGGTCCGGCACTGGGGTCAGGCTGCTGGTGCTGCAGTTCCCAGTCTCACCTGCCTGCCTCCTCGGCTCCGGGCCCCCTGCATTCGAAGCAGCAATCACAGATCGCCTCCCTTCGAGCCTTCCCTCCCTGTGTCCCGCCCTCGCGGAAACCGGAAGTTACATCAGATGAGGGCGGGACACAGGGAAGGAAGGCCAGAAGAGAGGCGATCTGCGACGCTGCCTTGAATGCAGGGGGCCCGGAGCTGTGGAGGCAGGCAAGTGAGACCACGGACTGCAGCGGCGGGGGGAGCGACAGGGGGGGGGGTGGCAGCGGTGGGGTGGCCTTGCCCCGGGCCCAGCCTAGTCTCTTGGCGGCCCTGCCACAGAGATCCTCCATTTTTCCAATCCTATTCAATATCATGATGACCCCCACTAGCCAAACACTTGCCAACCAGAATCTCAACCCATTCATCTATGCAAACGATGTGACCATCTCTATCCCATTCAAAAATGACATCAAAGACATCTCATAGAAAATCAAAAGAAGCCGAAACATTCTAGAAAACTGGGCCACTGCATTCAAGCTCAAACTCAACAGAGACAAAACCCAATTCCTGGTAGTAACATCTCCTCATAAGCAAACCACCATACCCAATATAACCATAGACAGGACCAGCTACCCCCCTCTCAAACAACCTAAAACTACTGGGAGTGATCATCGATCAAAATCTGACTTTCAAACCCCAAGTCACAAAGGTAGTTATGAACACATTCTACATATTGTGGAAATTAAGGAGAATTAGAAACAACTTCCCCACAAAAGTATTCAGACTCCTTGTACAATCCACAGTTCTCACACACTTAGACTACTGCAACACAATCTACTCAGGTTGCAAAGAACAAGCCATAAAGAGACTTTAAACAGCTCAAAATACTGCAGCTAAACTAATTTTCAGGAAGACTCAATATGCCACCCCTCTATTAAAAGCACTCCACTGGCTCCTAATCAAAGCCCACATAACTTTTAAACTCCGCATCATGGTCTAGCTCATAGTCCACAGCGAAGTTCCTGCATACCTCTCAGACATGATCATCCTACGTCTCAAGAACACATTGAAGGAGGTGAGGAACTACCTGACTGTTCACTATCCCAGATGTCACAAGCTCATCTACAAGTCAGTTCATTCGGCGAACTTCCCCTACCAAAGTACCAAACTGTGGAATGCCCTTCCCAAATTACTAAGGTCCTTAACACCTCACCCTAACTTTCAGAAACACTTCAAGGCCTACCTGTTCAAACAGTTCCTACCCACAGACAACAAAAACGAGCCACTCTCACTCTTAGGACATGCAACCTAAGACATGCTGTTTCATTAAATGCAACCTAGGACATGCTGTTTCATTAAATGGAGGTCCTTATTATACAAAGGCTTCTTACGAACTGAAGAAAACTTAGAACTGCAAGGCAGTGCAATGTCATTAAGACTAGTCATCAGCAAGTTGCCTGTTCTTTCAAAGTGAGAGACAGAAAATCTGAAAGAGCAGGACAACCTTTGTGATCAACACAGTGTAAATGCTACATTGCTGACTTGGCCAGTTAGCATGTGGTAAGTGTAACACACTAGCTAGTTAATTCTTCCACGTCTACTCTCTGCCTATGCCATGCCCCCTGAGGAAAAAATCTGAAAAATGTAGTAATGCACAGTTTAATGTGCAAAGGAGTTACGGACCAAGAAAGGGATCTGGGTGTCGTCGTTGATAATACACTGAAACCTTCTGCTCAGTGTGCTGCTGCGGCTCGGAAAGCGAATAGAATGTTGGGTATCAATAGGAAAGGTATGGAAAACAGGTGTGTGAGGATGTTATAATGCCGTTATATCGCTCCATGGTGTGACCGCACCTTGAGTATTGTGTTCAATTCTGGTCGCCGCATCTCAAGAAAGATATAGTAGAATTGGAAAAGGTGCAGCAAAGGGCGACTAAAATGATAGCGGGGATGGGACGACTTCCCTATGAAGAAAGACTAAGGAGGCTAGGGCTATTCAGCTTGGAGAAGAGACGGCTGAGGGGAGACATGATAGAGGTATATAAAATAATGAGTGGAGTGGAGTGGAACAGGTGGATGTGAAGCGTCTGTTCACGCTTTCCAAAAATACTAGGACTAGGGGGCATGCGATTAAACTACAGTGTAGTAAATTTAAAATTATCAATAGAAATCAAACAAAATAAAACATGGAAAAGAAAATAAGATGATACCTTTTTTATTGGACATAACTTAATACATTTCTTGATTAGCTTTCGAAGGTTGCCCTTCTTCGTCAGATCGGACGAAGAAGGGCAACCTTCGAAAGCTAATCAAGAAATGTATTGTTATGTCCAATAAAAAAGGTATCATCTTATTTTCTTTTCCATGTTTTATTTTGTTTGATTTCTATTGATAACCTTAAGAGTGGACTAACACGGCTACCACACTCCTCTACGTAAATTTAAAACAAATCGGAGAAACATTTTCTTCACCCAACGTGTAATTAAACTCTGGAATTCATTGCCGGAAAATGTGGTGAAGGCGGTTAGCTTAGCAGAGTTTAAAAAGGGGTTGGACGGTTTCCTAAAGGACAAGTCCATAAACCGCTACTAAACAGACTTGGAAAATCCAAAATCCCAGGAATAACATGTATAGAATGTTTGTATGTTTGGGAAGCTTGCCAGGTGCCCTTGGCCTGGATTGGCCACTGTCGTGGACAAGATGCTGGGCTCGATGGACCCTTGGTCTTTTCCCAGTATGGCACTACTTATGTACTTATGTACTTAAAATAGGCAAACTACCACACAACCCCTTAATGCAGTCATGCAGTAGCTATCTCAAAAAAGATACAGTGGAATTAGAAAAGGTGCAGAGAAGGGCGACAAAAATGATAAAGGGGATGGGACGACTTCCCTATGAGGAAAGGCTAAAGCAGCTAGGGCTCTTCAGCTTGGAGAAAAGATGGCTGAGGGGAGATATGATAGAGGTCTATAAAATAATGAGTGGAGTGGAAAGGGTAGACGTGAAGCGTCTACTCTTTCCAAAAATACTAGGACTAGGGGGCATTCGATGAAGCTACAAAGTAGTAAATTTAAAATGAATCAGAGAAAATGTTTCTTCACTCAACGTGTAATAAATCTCTGGAATTCATTTCCAGAGAATGTAGTAAAAGCGGTTAGCTTAAGGGGGTTTGAAAAAAGGTTTGGACGGCTTCCTAAAGGAAAAGTCCATAGACCATTATTAAAATGGACTTGGGGAAACTCCACTGCTTATTTCTGGGATAAACAGCATAAAATGTTTTGTACTTTTTGTGATCTTGCCAGGTATTTGTGACCTGGATTGGCCACTGTTGGATACAGGATGCTGGGCTTGATGGACCTTTGGTCTGTCCCAGTATGAACCATGCCTTAAGAGCTTAACACCCTTTAGTGAAAGGTTCCCTTAATTTCTTATATACTGCCTGCAAGTATATACTGCTATTGAAGCAGCCTACATATAGGTACAGTTTGATGCCATTTTAATTACATTTTCAGAGACTTATTTTGCTCACAGGCAGACATACAGACATTTTGATCTCTTGTACATAATTGAATTCCAATATTCTGTTAGATTGAAAAATATTGTTAAAAACTGAGAGAACATTTCTAAGCTATTTGCTCTGCAAGGGAACATATGCACGTAGGAAGTCTTTATCTATAGAATCAACCTTCCTCCACATGCCTTATTCACAAGGGCATTAGGCGATGGCCAACAGCAGTTCTGTTGCCCTGTGGTGATTTGTACCAGGTCAGGTCACCAACCTTATGACATTAGCAGCCCATGCAGGCAGAAGGAAAGGAGGTGGATCAATGATCCACAGGGGCAAAGGGAGGAGGAAGTGGTGTGGATAAATTAGAGTGGTTGCAGTGTTAGTCCACTTTAAAGATAATAAATAGAAATAAAATAAACAAAAAAAAAGGAAATATGGTGATACATTTTTTATTGAACTAACAATGCACTTTTGACAAACTTTTGAAGGAAGAACCATCTTCCTCCAGTCAGGATGAGCAAAAGATGGCAATATGAAAACGAGTGAAACATAATAGTGTCCCAGTGAAAGTGTTATCAACCTTATAATACTGGGCTATTCCCTACTTGCTAACTGAACCAACAATACTAACAGTATAAATCTCTCTGCCAGTTAATTCATTTTTAGAAAATACCTTTATTATTTATTTGCTTACAAAACCTAATACCTTAACATATCATTCCTTCATACACACTCATGCACACTCACTTACAAATGTACTCTCATACACATTTCACAATAAAACCTTAATGGAGCAAACCCACTAATACATGTTATGTCCTAACTGTTCAAAATGCCCAGTAACCTCAGCAGGATATTTGTTCAAAAAGTTCCCCTGATGCTAGTGCTGCACTACCCCCACGGGGTGTGCCTGTTGCTTTAATCTTCCATACTGGTCACAGCACTGCACTACAAGTTCAAAATGTTCATCTAATTTTAGTGCAGCACTACCCCCTAGGGTGTGCTTGTTGCTTTAAACTCCCATCATAGCCACAGCACTACACAAAATCCAATCCTTTTCATATGTGCTGGGTCCCAGGAATTCCAAACGAAAATGCAAACATTTGCTTAGAGTTCTCCACTCCTGTGGTCAATCCACTTCCACTCATGCGATGTGCTTGAAACTCTTACAGTCATCCGATATACCCCAGACTCTACACAGCCTGTGTTTCGCTACATCCGCGTCATCAGGAGTCGGGTCTGTGTAAACTTGTAAATCCCTTATGGTTGCAAGACATATGAAAAGGATTGGATTTTGTGTAGTGCTGTGGCTATGATGGGAGTTTAAAGCAACAAGCACACCCTAGGGGGTAGTGCTGCACTAAAATTAGATGAACATTTTGAACTTGCAGTGCTGTGACCAGTATGGAAGATTAAAGTAACAGGCACACCCCATGGGGGTAGTGCAGCACTAGCATCAGAGGAACTTTTTGAACAAATATCCTGCTGAGGTTACTGGGCGTTTTGAACAGTTAGGACATAACATGTATTAGTGGGTTTGCTCCATTAAGGTTTTATTGTGAAATGTGTATGAGAGTACATTTGTAAGTGAGTGTGCATGAGTGTGTATGAAGGAATGATATGTTAAGATATTAGGTTTTGTAAGCAAATAAATAATAAAGGTATTTTCTAAAAATGAATTAACTGGCAGAGAGATTTATACTTATACTGAAAGTCTTATGGGAAAAAGGTGGTGGTGCTGATGGGTGGAGTAAGAATCGGAAAGAGATGGATGGGTGATCAGAAGGTGACAGAGCAGTATAATTTTATAGGGGGTCAATATTCAAAGTGGAGTAACCACACAGAAACAGCTCCTGGATGGTTAAATTGCTTTTTGGGGCTAACCACTCATTTTCAGGGGCACTTAACCAGTTGCTACCACTGAACTCAAAACTGGCTATTTTAGGGGTAGCCCAGGGGCAAAGTCAGCACTTGGCTGGTTAAGTGTCAATATTCATCACAATCCAGTGGCATAGCTATGTGGGGCCACGGGGGCCAGGGCCCCCGTAGATTTGGCCCTGGACCCCCCTGTCGACGACCCTCTCGACCCCTCTTCCGCCACCAACCCTCCCCCACTGCTGCCGTCGTCACTGTGGGCTACCTTTGCTGGCGGGGGACCCCAATCCCCGCCAGCCAAGGTCCTCGCCTTCGTGGGAAGAAGAGGACCTTGGCTGGCGGGGATTGGGGTCCTGCATGTTGTATGTGCAGGACGTCAGGCTCACAGAAACAGAATGAAGCCATCTAGCAAGGTTTCGTTCTGTTTCTGTGAGTCTGCCCAGCACTATCCCCGCCTCCCAACCACCAGCCCCACCTCCCACCACCGGCTCTGCCACCCATTCTCAGCTAAGCTCCTGGGGATCCATTCCTTCTGAACAGGATTCCTTTATGTTTATCCCACCATAGGCGCCCCGTATAAGAGGCTTGGGGAGGCTAAGCCTCCCCAGCCAGCCAGCCGTCCTCTCGCATGAGTCTTGCACCCAGGGCCGGCCCAACAACACGGTAAGCATGGCAGGGGGGGCGCTGACCTCTGGAGAGTGCCATCACGCCATGCTTACCTCGCCCTCCCGCTCCCATGTCCCAACTGCCCACCCTCCTCTGCCCCCCAAGACCCCTTCCCTGTTCCCTCTCCTTCAAACAGTGCAGGTTGTATTATAATTGCATTCTAACGAGTTAATCAAAGTATTCTGTGCAATACAGAGAGTAAGCAACCCATTTTTTGCAAGTGCACGACATGAGAATTTTTCCACGAGGGTTCAGGATGATGTAGAGAGGATTTCTTGTCAATCTTTCACACTTAAATCACTGGCGTAGCTACATGGGGCCATGGGGGCATGCCCCCCCCCCCCAATTTGCTCTGGGCCCATGGTTTGGCTGCCAGGGGTAGATTGACTTGTAGATCACATTTTTGCAACTGGGATAAAGGAGGGTTATAGGCTATAGTTTTGCTGGCTCTGTAAACCCAGAAATTCAATTCCGGAGCCCAGATATGGCCCAGCATTGAATTTCCAGGCATATCACCAGCAGAAGTCAGCAAAATGCTGAACACTGCTAGCTGAATATTGACCCTATGCTTCACAATATGATAGTATTCAACAAGGATCTGCATTTCCTATCCGGTGAGTGTCTAAATTTTTCATCATCTTAACTTCAAAAGTCTTAATGTTCCTGGTTTGTTTCCAGGTTGCTTTTTAGTATTCATTGGTCTGGTTCTATAAAATGCATACACAAAGAGGTGTTAGTTACCTTTATCTGCTTTATGGTGTTTGATGAGGAGACTGTGAGGCATAATCGAATGTGAACGCCATCTCCATGGGCGTCTATGTCCGAGAACGGGTACGTGAAGGGGCAGGACAGACCGTACTTTGGAAAAAAATGGGCGCCCATCTTTTTTTTCGATAATACGGTTTGTGCCCGGCAAATGCATCGGATTTGTGCGGATTTGAGCTTGACGGTTTCATTTTTCAGCGATAATGGAAACCGAAGGCGCCCAGCTCAAAAACGAACAAATCCAAGGCATTGGGTCATGGGAGGGGCCAGGATTCGTAGTGCAGTGGTCCCCCTCACAGGCCAGGACACCAACCGGGCACCCTAGGGGGCACTTGTAACAATTAAAAAAAAATTAAATACCTCCAAAGTCCATAGCTCCCATCCCTTGGGTGCTGAGCTCCTCAAATCCCCCCCAAAACCCACTGCCCACAACTCTACACCATTACCATAGCCCTTATGGCTGAAGGGGGGCACCTACATGTGGGTACAGTGGGTTTTGTGGGTGGTTTGGAGGGCTCCCATTTACCACCACAAATGTAACACGTAGGGAGGGGATGGGCTTGGATCCACCTGGGTGAAGTCCACTTCACCCACTAACAACTGCTCCAGGAACCTGCATACTGCTGTGATGGAGCTGGGTATGGCATTTGAGGCTGGCATACAGGCTGGAAAAAAAAGTTTTTAAAGTTGTTTATTTTTATGATGGGAGGGGGTTAGTGACCACTGGGGAAGTCAGGGGTGATCATCCCTGATTCCCTCCGGTGGTCATGTGGTCATTTAGGGCACTTTTTTGGGACTTGTTCGTGAAAAAAACAGTCCAAAAAATTACCCAAATTCGCGCTAAAAACGCCTTTGTTTTTTCGATTATTGGCCGAAGGCGCCCATCTCTCCTCGGCCGATAAACACGCCCCAGTCCCGCCTTGGTTGCAATACCCTTTTCACCTACCCTTTTCAACCTAATGATGACACCACTGGCCAAATCGCTATCCAACCAAGGCCGATAAACACGCCTCCGACACCCCCCTGTCAACTTTGCCCATTTCTGCGACAGATTGCAGTTGAAGACGCCCAAAATCGGCTTTCGATTATACCAATTTGGGCGCCTTTGCGAAGTGGGCGCCTATCTCCCGATTTGGGTCGAAATCTGGGCGCCCATCACTTTCTAAAATAAGGCTGTGTGTGATTCATGTCTTTAGTATTTGTCCTGTCTTCTCAGTATAGCATCCTTCTTCATATTTTCTACATTGAATAATACATACAACATTTGAAGAAATGCATGATTCCTTTATGTTGAATGTTTTTCCCTTGAGGGTAACTACGGGGTCCTTTGACACAATTTGCAGTTCAGTAAAATGCATGGAGTTGTGCTATTCTCTTCTTTTTTAAGCTTCTGTTAGGAGTTTGTTTTTCCTATCATATCATTAAACATAAAATTAAACTACCTTGTTGTCTTCTGATCACCCATCCTGTTTCTTTTCTCCCCACCCCCCAACCTTCCTCCCAATACTGTCATTAGAATGCTTTCATGTTTTACTTATATATTTTGATGTTGTCATCTTTCGCTCATCATGACCTGAGGAAGAAGGTTCTGTCTTCAAAAGCTTGTCAAAAGTGTATTAAGCAGCATGTGTGGCCTGAAGAGGAAAAGGAGGTGGTGGCATAAGTGGTCTGAGGGGACCTAAGGGCTTGAGGAGAAGAGTTACTGCCAATAGATAGGATAAGGTTGTTGAGTGTACTGTCTTAAATCTGACACCTTTTGTTGATGGAAATACCAGGTCCAGAAGATTTCCTTTTATTCTTCTCAGTCTTTTTTTGGGTAGTATTATCCAACAGTTTAGATATTCTGGCATTTTGCTATGTAGGAATGAGTTTATCATAGCGCAGAGTTTAAAAATCGCTCTTGTTTTAAACGGTAGCCAGTGTAAAATGATGTACAAAGGAGTTCCTCTCTCCTATTTTGATTTAGAAAAGATCAGTCTAGCTGCAACATAATTGATGTTGCACAGCCTACATATAATATGTTGCAATACCCTTTTCACCTACCCTTTTCAACCTAATGATGACACCACTGGCCAAATCGCTATCCAACCAAGGCCTCAATCCTTACATCTACACAGACGATGTCATGATCTACATCCCGTTCAAACATGATCTAACAGAAATCACAAATGAAATCAAACACAGCCTCCAAATAATGAACTCATGGGCGGATGCATTCCAACTAAAGCTCAACGCAGAAAAAACACAATGTCTTATCCTCTCATCACAATATAACACGAACAAACCCACCACTATAAACACCCCAGATTACATCCTTCCTGTCTTGGACAGCCTGAAACTCCTGGGAGTTACAATTGACTGAAATCTCACACTAGAAAGCCAACGCGAAAAATACAACAAAGGAAATGTTCCATGCAATGTGGAAACTCAAAAGAGTAAAACCTTTCTTCCCGAGGGAAATATTTCGCAGCCTGGTACAATCAATGGTGCTAAGCCACCTAGATTACTGTAATGTCATCTTCGCCGGATGCAAAGAACAAATTAAGAAACTCCAAACTGCCCAAAACACTGCAGCCAGACTCATATTTGGAAAAGCGAAATACAAAAGCGTCAAACCCCTAAGAAAAAAACTACACTGGCTACACAATCCACAGCCTATCTCTTTTTATTATTATTATTATTATTTATTAATTTCAAATTATACACCAAGTATTACACTGGTAAAGAAAAGGTACATTTGTCCATAACTTTAAAAAGCAATATTCAAAGAAATAATAAATCCTGACTAAGTACACACTAGTCCTCAATATTAGATCCAAGATTTAACAATAACCAGAGAATTAAAGTAACACTTTTAAAGAAAACAAAACCGGTCAGGGGTTTTCTTTTTCTATTCAAGCAAGTTCTTTTCACTTCAAAGATCTTTTAGCTGTTATAAATTCACTAAGTTGTACAGATTAAAAAAAAACATATTTGACCGATTTATAGCAGACAATGCACTTACAAGGGAAACGTAAGAAAAATGTTGCACCTAGCTGGAGAACTCCTGGTTTCAGTAACAAAAACTGCCTGCGTCTTTTTTGAGTCTCCTTAGAGACGTCAGGAAATATACATATCTTAAAGCCCATAAATTCTTTTTCTCTATTTTTAAAGTATTTTTTCATAACCATAATTTTATCAATAGGAATAGCTAGAGTTACTAACAGTGTACCCGGGGCTACTAAGTCCTCTGTTGGTGTCTCCAAAATCACTGATACATCAAGTGGGTCCTCTTGTTGTTGTGTAGAGGTCCCAGATTTCCGTTGTGGTAAATAATAAACTTGACTCATAGGTGGAAAATTTTTATCTGTGAATCCTAAGATTTCCTTCATATATCTGGCTAACATCTGTCTTGGAGCAATAGTTACAGCTCTCGGAAAATTCAAAAGTCTTAAATTGTTTGCTCTTTGAGAGTTTTCCAGGTTTTCGATTTTTTTTCTCATATTAGTAAAGTATCTTATCATATTAATCTGTACCTCCTGCGTTTTTTCCACTTGTTGTACCGAGGTCTTAGATTTTCCCATTAACTCTTTATTCTCTCTTTCTACTGATTCAACATTTTTTTCTAAGTTTTTAACTCATGTGTCCAAGTCCAAGATTTGTGGGCACAGTACTTTCCCTAAATTAGCAATCAAGCCCCATAAACTTTCCAGGGTAATCTCCGCTGGTTTATCTTGAAGAAAAATCAAAGTACCTTGTCTTTGTGTCTCCTCGGCCAACGTCTTCTCTGCTTCTGTGTTCCCAATAACAGCCAAACTTCCTCCTGCAAGCTGAACACTATCTTCCAGGCTTAAACGAGGGCTCTCAAGTCCTTCCGCCCCTTGACTCTCCGTCAATAGGTCTTTTCCCCCCTGAAGCTCTGCCGTTAACCCAATTCCTGGGTACTTCGGAGACGATGCCAAGACCGGAGAGAGAACAGCCTGGGGTTGCGGAGGGGGTGCTCGTTGGTCGGGGCTAAGGCTGACATCATGCACAGATGGCATCTCAGTTCCTCCATTTGTCCCGGATGCTGCCAGCCAGCGTGCTGCCCTCCAACCTTCCAAAAACCTCCGGTCTCCGCACATATGCATCAAGTGGGCCGATCTGTGAAGAGGTAAGTCGACCTGGGGGAACAGTGGCTGTTGACTTGCCTCTACGCTTCGGCATTGCAAGAAAAAAATCGGAGCGTGGGGACCTACGACCGGTTCAGGCGGCCATCTTGGATCGTGTATCGCACTTTTGTCCACAGCCTATCTCTTGTCCCATTCCAAGATATGCAGTTAGCCAATGAATTAGAGCATGCTATTATACCAACATGGTGACAGTTACCACATATTAGTAAAAAGGCCCCTTAATCATATCTAGCACTTTCTACAGATGATCAATAATCCCTTTCTGCAACCTTACTAAATTAGAGCATGGACTGTCATTATTTAGATTTTGCTCACACCTTTTTCAGTAGTAGCTCAAGGTGAGTTACATTCAGGTGCACTGGATATTTCTCTGTCCCTGGAGGGCTCACAATCTAATATTGCACCTGAAGTTACTATCCCTATGACCAGACTCTGAAAATCCAATCTAGCAAGATGATGCTTCATGAATTAAAACTTCCAAGACCACTCCAACTCAGCCCTCATATCACCTCAGCAGCTAGAACTGTGCCAAGGGATTGAGTGCTATAGTGGGCAGTGCTATGATGATCAGATGAGATATTTACTCACACTGCCTGGTCAATTGTTGCTGAATATTCCCTCCCAATCTACTCAGTATGGTTTAACTAGGCAGGAGCCTCTCCTGTCTGGTTAAACCCTTTTGAATATCAGGCCCTGTACAAGTAGTTCTTATAAGTAGCAGTAATAGCAACAAGCCATGACTGCAGACTATGAACATCAGGTACTTTTCTATTTTGTAAATACATTTTGGTTTTCTGCTTTGAATCATAAAATCATATTACAGTTTTGAAAGGTTTAATAAAACTGTCAAATCAAGGGCTGGCTTGGTGGTTCAATGGCGGTACTGTATGTTCTCATGAGGAGAGATAGGGATTTGACTTGCAGTTCAAGATGTTCACTGTCCAGATTAGCTGGGGCTGGAGGTGCCTTAATGGCATTGTTCACAGCTCTTTGGAAGGAGGAAGGAGTCATTGGCATCATGCAATGGTCACATTTAGGGCCTGTGATTGCAGGGTTCTAAGAAGGTACCATGGTTCATAATCCCTGGCTGAGCACTATCACTGCAATGGCTGGATCAAAGTAAATGAGAAGTGGGAAAAAATCCCCAGCGGTTGCAAATCAAGATTCATGGTTCCAGATCCCAGCCCTGGTTGCAGCTGAGTTAGAAGCCCAAAGAAGCCAGAGCAAACTGCTTGGCCAAAAAAAAACAAGAAGAAAATTCCTACCCCATTAGACCCAAACTCCCAGTTTTGGAGTGAGTAGCAAACTTTACAAAGCAAAAGACAGCATAATTTTGTTTTTAAGAAATGAAAAAAAAAAAAAGTAATTATGACATCCTCCTCAGCACAACTGTTTATCTTTATTTTGAGCTGAGTTTTAGCTATACAGTTTTACACCACCAGGGGAGCCTGATTCAAATCCTACTGCTGCACTTGTGATCTTGGGCAAGTCACTTAGGGATCCTTTTACTAAGCTGTGGTAAGCACTACCGTGCACTTACCACTCAGGCATCCTGTGATAAGTTCCCAATCGGCACGCGTTACCCACATGCTAAAAAATATTTTTAATTTTTGCGTGGAGGGGGCTTGTCTGGGGGCAAAGAGTGGGCATTCTAGCATAATCAGATAGTGTGCCCACACTGCTGCATGTTAATTGATTAGTGTGGGATTAGCGCATAGCCCTTACCGCTTTTTTTTAATGGCCGCACGCTAATGGCAAAATTAACACATGGCCATTAATAGGGAAAATGGAAAATGTGCCATTTTCTGGCTGTGGTAAAAAATAATGGCCTTAGCTGCGGGGAAAACCCCATGTAAGAGCACAGAAAGTCCACTTTCTACCACAGCTTAGCAAAAGAACCCCTTAACCCTCCATTACCTCAGGTACACATTTAAATCATAAGCCCTCTAGGGACAGGGAAATACCTACTATACTTGAATATACCTTGACTTGAGTTACAAGTGAAAAAGGTTTGAGCTAAATCCAAATAAACTGTGTAGAAGTAAGCAAGAACATTTATTCAGAGATCTACTTTAAGCTATAATGTTATCCCAGTCAAGTGCTGCAAACGCAAGGAAGATTATTATTCAGTTGAACTGAAAGAACTGTCATTTTTCTCATTTTGTACTGTTTCCTGCCACTGATTTCTCATGTCTCTTGTCAGCGTTGCTATGCTTATTCTGCCTGATTGCTGGATGAGCTGTATTCCAGGTTCCATCTGGTGTCGGATAGGATTGGAAATTGTAGGATTGTAACTGTGGTTTTTTTTTTTCTTTTAACTGCACCACCACTTGGCATATAGACATCATAAAATGCCTTTCAACCATACAGATGGCCAAAGCAACCTCCACCTGCTACACTTCTCTGTATAACTTCTCTGTATAACATTTACATGCCTTGGTAAACTTCACTGGAAAGTGCTTTGCTTCCCAGCAAATTGTATATTGACAAAGCAGTGGAGGAGTCTTTATTTGGCGGGAGGGAAGTGGAGGGAGAATCCAGCAATTTCCTTCTGCTTCTTTAGGTTCTCAGTTCAGTTAGAACCTGCTTCAGTCTTCATCACCCTGAGCTGTTATTTTAATTTTTATCATCATCTTTACTTGATATACCGCAAAGTCAAAACATTTAACTTTTTCAGACTGCTTATGGATCCATGACATGAAAAACCATCTGTTCTCAACATTTTGGATCTGTTACTTTAGTCACCTTTTCTCAGAGATGGTCACATTAAAAAAAAGGAAGGGAGTTAAGACTAAGGGGAAAGGGAATGGGATTTTATATACCACCTTTCTGTGGTTTTTTCAACTGCATTCAAAGTGGTTTACCTATTATATACAGGTACTTATTTGTACCTGGGACAATGGAGGGTTAAGTGACTTGCCCAGAGTTGCAAGGAGCTGCAGTGGGAATTGAACCCAGTTCCCCAAGATCAGAGTCTGCTGCACTAACCACTAGGCTACTCCTCCACTAAGGGACATACCTTAAGAGACCACAAGAGGGTAAAGTTACAATTAATTGAAACACACTGCAGAAACAGCACCATCAGGGCCGTGCCGACACGGTAAGCGAGGTAAGCATGGCAGGAGGGCACCATCCTCTGGGGGGCGCCCCGCCACACCATGCTTACCTCGCCCTCTTCTCCCCAGATCCTTGTCCTTTTTTTTTTTGTTTAAATTTACCTCTCCGGCGCGTGGCAGCGTAGCGTTAGTGAGGAGGCGGCGCTCCCCCACCCCGACGTGTCAGTCTCTTCCCTTCGCTCGGTTCTGCCTTCTTACGTCAGAAGAAGGCGGGACACTGAGCGAAAGGAATAACACATGTCGGGGCGGGGGAGCGCCGCCTCCTTCTCACTAACGCTACGCTGCCGCATGCCGGAGAGGTAAATTTAAACAAAAAGGAAAAGGATCTGGGGAGAAGAGGGCGGGTAGTGTAGCGATCGTTTTCGGGGGGGGGGGCGCGCCGGCGGGGCCAACTGCAGGGGGGCGCCGGAGACCCTAGGCACGGCCCTGAGCACCATATTAAAGGAAAAGGGTGGAAACACTAGGAAGGAGTACAAATCACAAAACAAGTGAATAAGAACAGAGGTAAAGAAGCTGTCACAGGGCTACGCCACAAATGAGGCCATATCCCCCAGAGGTGCACTCAGAGGAAAAAGCTTGAGTACAATTACATGTTTTTATTCAGTCTTAAATTTGACAACGACACCTCTGAATGGGTATAAAAGGTTAGCCCAATACAATACAGGACTAAATTTTAAACTCTATATCTGATCTTCAAGGCCCTTAAAGGAAATGGCCCGGAGTACCCAAAGAATAAAATGATCCTCTACACACTGCCAAGGACACTAAGGTTCTCTCAAGGACTATCACTAACCACACCTCTCCAAAAGACATTACACAATGTGATACCCACAAGGGAGCCTTCTCTGGAGTAGCCCCCACACTCTGGAATGCATTGCCTGAAAGGCTCCACTTAACACAAGACTACCTCTACTTCAGGAAGCAGGTGAAAGCTTGGCTCTTCAACCAAGCCTTTAATGGAAGAAGTAACTAACTTGTTAGTCTCACTCACACACACAAGAAGTGACACGGGCAGCACATACTGTAGCAGGACATGTTTATCCACTCCTACCCTAGCTGAGATAATATTTAACCATCTCTCTGACCTCATATGCACCTTTTGTTAAACTAGTCACCTTAGTTTCTAACTCTTCTTACTCTTTTACCTATCTATATGTTCCATCTTTGCTAATACCCTTCACTGTCAATTAAAATGTTCTATTACGTATTATGTTGACTTTGTAAGTAGTATACTATGCCATACTTTCTATTGTTATTTGAATATTTTTACTGCTGTAATTGCCTATTGCTCATGTTTGATTTATTCTTACTGTACACCGCCTTGAGTGAATTCCTTCAGAACGGCAGTAAAGAAATCCTAATAAATAAATAAATAGTCCATTACACAGCACAGGTGCTACAATTTTAAACAGGAGCAGCAAACAGAATCTAGGCAAATCTGCATATGTGTAAGAATCACCAGCAAATGCTGCTGAGAGGAGTGAAGAGATTGAGAAGGAGTGTATAAAATAAGAATGTTATAGAAAAATGAAGGAACACCAGTATGAGGATCTTGAATGGAATGCAGTAACTACCTGGGAGCCAATGTTCTTTTGATTGCAATAGTGACATCCTATCTTATTTGAATAATCTGAAAAGTTGTGTTTGAGGTAAGCCATAGAAAAGGGAGTTGCAATAGTCCAAGAGTAATAGACTGCCTAACCCAGCCATTGTACCCCGATATTCAGTCCACAGCAATCGGTGTTTTCTCAAAATGCTGGCTACTGTAGGCATAAAACTCCTTATAATCAGTGACAGTACTTGGGTAGTGGTCACCATTGAATATCTGGATAGTGTATTATAGCAGTGATATTCAGCTGTTATCTGCTTTGCTTATCCAGATATTCTTAGGATAGCTTTTTTCATGTCTAAAGTTATCTGGATAGTTACCTAGGTAGCAGCACTGAAAATTGCTGCTACTTGGATAACATTGGTCTCTGCTCCGACTTCACTCCTGAAGTGGTTTGTAAAATTATTCAGCTGAGAGAAAACAGGGCCTAGTGGTTAGAGCACTGGGCTTGACATCCAGTTCAAGTCCCACTACAGTTCCTTGCCAACCTGGACAATCATTTAACTTTACATTGCCTCAGGTACAAAATTAGATTGTGAGCCTTCCACAGACAGGGAGATACTTGTACCTGAATGTAATTCACCTTGAGTTACCACTGAAAAATGTGTGAGCAAAATTCAAATAAATATATACTCTCCAGATAGTACTGCTGAATATATCTTTCTCAGTGGTATTTATCCATGTAGTAGTTGCTGCTACACAGATAAATGCTTTTGACAATCAGTCCCTATACCAGTGATTCCCAAACCTGTCCTGGGGGAACCCCAGCCAGTCAGGTTTTCAGGATGTCCACAATGAATATGCATGAGATAGATTTGCATACCAAGATGGCAGTGTATGCAAATTTATCTCATGAATATTTATTGTGGATATCCTGAAAACCTGACTGGCTGGGGTTCCCCCAGGCCAGGTTTGGGAACCCCCTGCCCTATAGTGATGGTCCTTCAATTAAAAAATAAAAAAAAGGGTGCTGCATCTTGGGAAACAAAAGATTACTAGTACCCAAAATTCAAAAATAAAAAAACAAAACAAAAAAATAGTAAAACACATACATTTTATATAAACAATAAGGCAATAATTAGATAATCATAAAGGACTAAATTCAGTAAATAGCTGAACTATCACTTTAAGTTTCTATAGGAAACGTTCGACAGCAAGTTAACAAACTTTAAGAGACTAGCTGATTTAATCATGTGATAGTATCGCTATTACATGCAGATATGGATTGAATCGAGCTGACGAGTGAAGAGCAACTGATTTAATTGAAAAATAGAGTCTACAATCGTTCACGGACCTGGACTCCATTCAGCTGATGAGAGGCGTTCCTGACCATACAACGCTAAGTGCTTTGATTTATTATTATATGTATATTATAGATACACAGTGAATAAGAAAGTCTATAAGCTATCAAGAGAGCTTCATTACAGCACACTCACAAACATTTTATTATCGTGTGCATGAGGTTGTTGGTGCAAGTGTTAGCGTTGACCCACTAGTTGTTTAAGTTTTGAGGATGGTGCATATTTATTTCATTTGAAATTAATTTAAATTATAGCACGGGTGTGCATTTGCAAGTATAAAAATTAAAAAAGACAAGGTGAAGTTCTAAGATTGAGAAGCTTGTCCACCCTTAGAGACGTAAAACACTTTGTGTAGTCTCACTTGGGTGAGTTTATACTCTGAGAACTTCCTTAATATATTTATATCTATATATAGCACCATATTTCAGCAGACTTTTGGGTCAATCCTCTCACTTGTATTGTCTCCATCATATTATACCCTGGTTCGTATTATTATTGTAATAATTGATTGTTAGCATCCAATTATTGGTGCTAATAGGCTCGTTATTCAAATTGAACACAAAAATTAGGTGCATGCCCAAATTAGTGCATGCAATTTTATGTGCCATTTATAGAATTCTCTTGCTTATATGATCATGAACAAGAGAAATCAAATAGTACCTAACTTGACCATGTTTCAATATAATGCCTTCATTAGGGGGTAAGCAACAAAGACGAAAACAGTTGGAAAGCTCTGAGGACAAATGCTCATAGTTTTACCAATAAATATCCAGGTCTGCAAGTCCTAATAGTAAAGCAGGCTTGGATACTATTATCACGGATGTGTGATTCAAGGAGACCTGTGAATACCAGGATATCATCTGTTTAGGAAGGATAACAACAGTGGGAAAAGGGTAGGATTCATTCTTCAGGTAAAAGTAATAATATCAAAATCAAAGTTACAGAAGTACAAGGGGATTTGGAGACCAAGAAGGCATATTTCCAAAACCCATTTCCAAAACTGATCCCTCATCCTGAGCAATCACTGGATAGCACCGGTGCAACCTTCTGTCTGACCCCCCCCCCCCCCCCCCCCCCCCATTCATATTGTACTTCTACCCTCTTTCCCTAACTGTGCTATATTGTGTTGTATTGTACATAACTTATATCCCTCTTTGTTTACTAATTAGCCTGTAAGCTGCCTAGAAGGCACATCCATTGAGTTGGATAACAAATATAAATAAAACTTGAATATAGGCCATCTTGAAAAAAGGGAATGGCACTTTTGTTGCTATTGATGTAGTCTACAGTTCTTTGTTCCAGATGGATAAGCTGGCTAGACTTTTGACCAAAAACATCCAAAATTTGGGAATGAAGTAGGAAGTGTTGTTGGTAGAGACTATCTTGCTGGATACAGATTGGAGCATCTCATCTGCAGAACTAGTGAGAAATGAAGAGATGGTACACCCTTTAAGAGCTGTGTTCAGACAAATGGTGAACATAATAACATAATAGTTGCCCTACTGGGCCACACCAAGGGTTCACCTAACCCAGTATCCTGTTTCCAATCCAGGTTACAAGTACCTGGCAGAGTCCTTAAATGTAGCAAGATTCCATGTTCATGTTACTTTGAGGCAGCCATGGGCAAGGAAAGTGTTAACTCTGAGAAATTATATACATAAGAAATGATATTAAAAGCTTGAAGTTTGAATTCTAGCTTTTTACCTTGCAACTAAAGTGAAGGAATGCAGGCTGGAATTAATTACTAGAACTCTGTTGAGCCAAAGGTTAGGAAAGGTCAGTGAGAAATGAGACTCTGTCCTTTGTGAATTGCCAATGCTAGCTGGCACATCTGTATACTATTAAATCTTGAGGGGATATTATTATGAATGAACAAAGGAATGAGCTAGATATATTGTAGTTTAAGATTAGATAGAAATACTGTTTAGAGAGAGGCAATAGATTAGAATTTAGAAGTTCTTGATATCTAGAATATGTCTTATAAGGATGCTTATTTTAGAATATGTATTCTGTGTAGTTAATATGTAGGAAACCTTTTTAAATTCTGTATCATTCTTTGTCTGACTTTCTAAGCAAAGACTGCAGTGAAGAGGCCAACATGTGTTTTGAGTTTTCTGTGGTCTTAGCAAGTTCTGTGAAGGAAGCTGATAGGTGAAAAAGGTCAGAACTAGTCAGCTCTCTTCTCCTTGATTAATTATAGCTAAGTGTAGGACTGGCCTCCTGAAAGTAATAACAGACCATAGCCGTATGCCATTAAGTAAGACTGGCCCTTGACCCCTTTAATGAATGCCAGAGTTCAGCTAGCAGGTAGTATGAAGCTGACTAGGAATATGAGAATAACCAATGTCAGGTTGGGCCTCTTAGTCTCTAAGGGAACCCAGTTTAAGCTATAGATGAGAAATCAATCATAATGAACATGCAAGAGTTCTGGAGACCAAATGTCTGGTGTAAGGGGCCCCAGGTCACAGGTCAGTTTAGGATGTCTGGAACCTATGTAACTGATATTTGTATAGAGCTGATTGGTTGAGGCAAGGTAGCCAATCTATTCCTTAACCAATTGGAGAGTAAGGGGGGGGCTAGGCTAGGAGGGGGATAGAACAGTATTTAAGTGAGAGCAGAAGCAGTTTACGTCAGAAGAAAGCTGGAAGACAACAGAGAGAGAGAAGAGAGCTGAAGAGGACAGACAAAAGCCATAACATCCAGAGAGCTGAGAGAGAGAGAAGAGAGCTAGAACTGATGTCCTGCTTTGTTTGCTGGCAAATAAAGAAGATTACTCTCTCATTCTGGTGTGTGCTGTCTGACTCCTGAAGTATCATAAATTCATGCCTCCGTTCCTGCAACAATTCTTGGTGGCAGCGGTGGGATGAATCCTGCATTAATCCCAGCACCCAACTGACTGGAGAACATTCGCCGGGTATGTATTCTGTATTCTGTATTGTAGTCCTAGCTAGGAAATTGTAAACCAGCCCCTCAAACATTGAGGGAAGGAGAGCCTGATCAACTCTCAGCGAAGGCCCTAGTACCTTCTAGTCGTGGGGACTAGAAGCGAAAACGCTTGAGCTTATCTGTATCTGAGAAATTTGAAATTGTTGGGTGGGATTTTTTGTATTGAATGAATGTGTGATGCGTGAATGCTAAATGAGTGTGGACTTCTTATAACTGCGTTTCCAATTAACGCGAGTTCAATTGGCCAGTGACGGAAGGAAGCGATTGCTGTCTGTCTACCTAGTGTCTCGAGAGTGCGGACCCCTTACTGCACTTTCAAAAACTCCCTCCCTTTTGTGTGTTGTAACTGTAAGCATTATGGGAGGGAAATCGTCTAGACAAATTGATACTCCCCTAGACTGTATGCTTAAGAACTTCAAGAAAGGATTTTTAATTAATGATTATGGACAGACTTTAAGCTCAAGTACTCTAAGAACCTTGTGTGAAGTTGAGTGGCCATCTATGGGAGTGGGGTGGCCCCCTAGTGGCAGCTTAGATATTGAAGTAATCCGGAAGGTTTACAGCATAGTTGTAGGAGAACCAGAATATTCTGAACAACTCCCCTATATAGATTCCTGGGACAGCCTTGTGACTGACCCTCCCTCTTGGTTGAAAATTTATATGGGTTCCCCAGTAAAATTCATGTTAGGTCGTGCTCAAAGAAAGATTAGAAAATCTAAATTAGAAGAGGGAAAGAGCCCCAGGAAGCCTATCACCCAATCGGTGGCTTCCGCCCCTACCTTGTCTGAGAAACCCATACTCTTTGATGATCCCTCAGATCTTGAGCCACCACCTTATGGCCCATTGTTGGGGTTCCGTGCCGCCCCTAGAGATCCACGCCGTCCAGCCCAAGCTTCTCCAGCACAGGCTTCTCCGGATAGCTCCTCTTCTGTGCAAACCCCGTCACATCCTAGGGTGGACCTTTCAGCCAATCTCTACCCTCCTTTGCCACATTCTCCCCTGCTAACCTCCCAAGACCCGCTTTGGGCTGCACCCCCTGACTCCTCAACTCCCGACAGCCCAGCCTTTCCCTCTAGTACCCCTACCCACTCATTAGGGGCCCGGCATTCCTTTCAATGGACTGAATCACCTGTGACCACCTCTCAGTCTATGAGTACCCCTCCCCATCCCTCAGGGGTTCAACATACCTTCACTGAATGGGTTAGACCTGCTGCAATCACTTTTGAGCATGATAGGAGGATAGCTCCTAGCTCTACCTCAGATTCCATTCCCACCTCCTCGAGAGTTCTGCCACTCCGACAGGTAACTACCACTCGACCGGATCCTAATAATGAGGGTCAGGTTATACAGGCACAGGCCTATCAGTATGTACCCTTCACAACCACCGATCTCCTGAATTGGAAGACGCATTACCCCTCTTATACTGAAAAGCCTCAGGCAGTGGTGGACCTAGTGGCTAGCATTATGGCCACCCATAACCCAACCTGGACTGATTGTCAACAACTTCTCCTGACCCTCTTCACAACTGAGGAGAGGCGGAAGATTTTGCAAAATGCTGAGGCCATCACGCGAGAGCGTGTCCCCGGGGGGACACAGGACCCAGAGGGATGGGTTAGAGCTCGGTTTCCTCGCGCAGCTCCAGTTTGGGATCCAAATGATGGGCAGCACTATGAACTGTTGTCTGGCTATTGCCGGGACTTGCTGGAAGGTATGAGGAAAGGCATAAAGAGGCCCATTAATCTGGCAAAGGTCTCAGAAATTCTCCAAGGGGCAACTGAATCCCCTGGGGCCTTTTTAGAGCGACTAATTGAAGCCTACAGAACATACACCCCCTTTGACCCTGAAGCCCTAGAAAACCAGAGAATGGTGAATAGTGCATTGGTGGCCCAGAGTATGCCAGATATCCGGAAGAAGTTGCAGCGTCAAGAGGGATTCGCAGGGATGAATTCCACCCAGCTAATTGAGATCGCAACCAAGGTTTTCATTAATAGGGATCAGGAGGTGCGCCGAGAGGCTGACCGGAAGATGCAGAAGAAGGCCGACCTTTTAGCGGCAGCCATTACTAATTCCACCCTTAACCGAGGTCGACCTCTAGCTAATGGGAAGCCAAAGTGGGACCCTGGACCACCAGCCAGGCCCCGAGATTCCTTCAATCAATCCCGGCCAAGGGGGGAGAATCCCAGACCAAGATTGGAGAGGAATCAGTGTGCCTACTGTAAGGAAAGAGGGCACTGGAAAGATGAATGCCCCCAGAGGCGCCAGGGATTGAGAAGGGGACCAGGAGATCGAGGAAGCCGAGGCCGAGTTCGAGAGGGAAGATATGAGCCTCCTGAATCTGACATCATCGGGATAGCCGAGATGGCAGAATGGGACGAATAGGACAGACCGGGTTCCTACAAACTGGGCTCCCAGGAACCTATGGTCAAGTTAACTATAGGGAGCCGCTCAATTCCATTCATGATTGATACAGGAGCTGAACATTCTGTTGTGACGGAGCGATTAGCGCCTGTGTCTGGAAAAACTGTCCGAGTGGTGGGAGCCACGGGGGTGCAGAACCGGAGGCCCTTCCTGACAACCCGTAGATGCCAATTAGGCTCACACATAGTCACTCATGAATTCCTGTATATGCCAGACTGTCCAATCCCTTTGTTAGGCCGAGACCTGCTGTCCAAGCTTAGGGCCCAAATTTCTTTTGACTCTGATGGCCAGACTTCAGTCTCCTTTCGGCCCCTGACATCCAGCCCTAAGGGTATATTGAGTTTCTGTTGCCCTCTTGAAGAAGAATGGCGGCTGCATCAGTCGCATGGCCAAGTTGACCTACCCCTGGCAGACAGCTTTCAGGTCAGTGGGGTATGGGCAGAAGATAATCCCCCAGGGTTGGCCCGAAATATTCCTCCTGTCCATGTAGACTTACTTCCAAGTGCCCGGCCAATCCATCTTCGCCAATACCCAATTCCCCGAAAGGCTCTGGAAGGGATCCAAGCACACCTGAATCGTTTGTTATCCCATGGAATTATTCGACCTTGCCAGTCTCCATGGAATACGCCACTATTGCCAGTTCAGAAGCCAGGGACTGAGGACTACCGGCCAGTCCAAGACTTACGAGTGGTCAACAAATCCACTATCTCATTACACCCTGTAGTGCCTAATCCATATGTCCTGCTAGGATTGATACCTTCTGGAGCTACCCATTTCACGACACTAGATCTAAAAGATGCCTTCTTTTGTATTCGGGTGGCCCCCGCCAGTCAACTGCTTTTCACCTTTCAATGGGAAAACCCAGTAACAGGAAGGAAGCTTCAGTATACATGGACCCGCCTGCCACAGGGGTTCAAGAACTCCCCCACCATTTTTGGGACAGCCCTAGGGCAAGACCTTAAGACTTTTAAATCTGAGCCTTCCAGGCGAGTTTTACTCCAGTATGTAGATGACCTCCTGATTGCAGCAGTGACTCAGGAAGAGTGTTTTGAGGCTACCAGAGAATTGCTGGAGCTACTCTTGGATGCAGGCTATAAGGTCTCACGCTCAAAGGCCCAACTTTGTCAGTCAGAAGTGAAGTATCTGGGCTTCTGTATTTCCCAGGGAAGTCGGAGACTGGATGCTAGTAGGAAGCAAGCAGTTGCTGCAATTCCCCAACCCAAGTCCAGAAGAGAAGTTAGGGAATTTCTGGGAGCAGCCGGATTCTGCAGAATTTGGATTCCAAATTTTGCATTGATGGCGAAACCCCTTTACCAAGCCACAAAGGGGGGTGAAAAGGAACCATTTGAATGGGGACCTACAGCTCAACAATCCTTCATTGCCATAAAGAAAGCCCTACTCCAAGCCCCTGCGTTAGGCCTTCCTGATGTGGAGAAACCTTTCTCACTGTATGTCCATGAGCGACAGGGGGTTGCTCTGGGTGTGCTGACCCAGATGATGGGATCCTGGCAGAGGCCTGTTGCATACCTGTCTAAACAGCTGGATGGAGTGGCTAAAGGATGGCCAGCCTGCATGAGGGCCATTGCAGCAACAGCCTTACTGGTCCAGGAAGCTGATAAGTTGACCTTGGGGCAAGAACTGGTTGTTAAAGTCCCCCATGCAGTTCTCACCCTCATGGAGTATAAGGGCAACCATTGGTTTACAAATAACCGCATGGTTAAGTACCAAGCTAGCTTGTGTGAGAATCCACGGATACACCTGGAAACAGTGGCTACATTCAATCCCGCCACTCTTTTGCCAGCATCTGAGGGACCTCCGGATCATGACTGTATCCAAACCATGGATGAAGTGTACTCCAGTCAACCAGATCTCAAAGATGTTCCGTGGAGGGACCCAGATGTAATTTATTTCACAGATGGAAGCAGTTATGTGGAGAACTCCAAGCGATTGGCAGGCTATGCTGTGGTGACAGAAGACAAGGTGATAGAAGCAAGAGCCTTGCCCCAAGGAACTTCAGCCCAGAAAGCAGAACTTGTGGCCCTCATACGAGCTCTGGAGCTAGCAGCAGGACTGGTGACCAACATTTATACTGATTCTAAGTATGCCTTCACAACCCTACATGCTCATGGAGCTTTGTATAAGGAAAAGGGACTCATAAATGCTGCAGGCCAACCTGTTAAGTATGGACCTGAAATACTTCAGCTGCTAGAGGCTGTTTGGGCCCCTAAGAAGGTAGCTGTCATTCACTGTAGGGGACACCAAAGAATAGATACTCCAGTGGCCCGAGGGAACCGCCATGCTGATCGGGTGGCCAAGGAAGCTGCTCGAGGACCCCCAGCAAGTACTGTGACTCCCCTGTTCCAAATTCGACTGCAAGAATGGACGCCTATGTATACCCAAATGGAAGAGAAATGGGCTCAAGAGGAAGGTGCAGTAAGGAGATCTGATGGCTGGTTACATCTCCCTGATACCAGAGTTCTGGTGCCACGCCATCTAGCTTGGCCTGTAGTGTCTCAAGCTCATGACCTATCACACTTAGGGAAAACAGCACTAGCCCGCCTACTCAGTCGAGTAGTGGTGCTGGAAGGATTGGATAGTCTGGTTGCCACTGCCTCTGCCCGATGTACTCTCTGTGCCCAGAATAATGCCCGTCAGGGACCCCGTATTCCACCAGGAGTTCAGTCTAGAGGACTAACACCCTTTGAGACCCTAGTTATAGACTTCACAGAAATGCCCAGGAGCGGTAGGCTCCGATACCTCTTGGTTATGGTCTGTACCTTTTCTGGGTGGGTGGAAGCATATCCTACAGTTACTGAGAAAGCCACAGAAGTGGCTCGAGCTCTCCTTAGGGATGTCATCCCCAGGTATGGATTGCCCCTTGCCATAGGTTCAGATAATGGTCCCGCCTTTGTTGAAGCCACACTTCAGGCCCTGTCCCGCGCATTGCGCATTACCTGGAAATTGCATTGTGCCTACCGTCCCCAGAGTTCAGGGCAGGTTGAGCGAGCAAACAGAACCTTGAAAAATAGCCTAGCAAAGATTTGTCAGGAAACCCAATTGAAATGGCCACAGGCACTGCCACTAGCCCTCTTCCGCCTCCGATGCACCCCAACTAAAGGAACAGCCCTCTCTCCCTTTGAAATTGTGTATGGGAAGCCCCCAGCCATTTTGCAGGGAATTAAGGGAGACATAGGGATTTTAGGGTCTGCCCAGGTACAGGAGCAGGTAGCCCTCTTGGGCAAGATAATTTCTGAGCTTCAGTCTTATGTGAGAGAAATAAACCCTGTCCCCTTCCAGGCTCAGGTACATTCCTTCCTGCCAGGGGATAGAGTTTGGGTGAAAGACTGGAGGCTCCAGCCTTTGGGGCCCCGATGGAAAGGACCTTTTACTGTTTTGCTTTCTACCCCTGCAGCTGTGAAGGTCGCAGGGATAACTCCGTGGGTCCATTGGTCTCGAATTAAGTCTGCTGATCAGACTGAGCCCAGAACGGATCAGACGGAGCCTAGACAGTGGAGAGCAGAAAGTGATCCAGCGGAGCCATTGAAGTTGCGCCTGACCCGAACCAAAGAATCTACTAGCTGAAAAGAAGGGTCAACTGCATACTGCAGGAGCTGCTGAACTTCGGCTTCACACTGAGACTCTTTCTTGCCCTGATTCTGGCTTTCTTGGAATTTGAGAGCTTGATCTTTGTCAGTTGAGGGTCTATCCCAACTGGTATAAGAACTCAAAGACTGAGAACACTATATTAGAGTAATCTGTGATTAGCACAGACTGTTGAAATATTATTGCTTAATTAGTTTGCTGTATTTGTTTTAGATTAGGAAGAAAGAAAATGTTAGTAATTTGGATGCTTTTGTTGTTTTCTACTCCTTGCCTCCTTGTTCCTAATACCCCAACTCGCTCTAACCTTTGGTTACACTCAGTCCAGGAACTAATTAGCCAGGCAAAGATTACTTCCCCTTGTATTGTGTGTTCCCGATTTTCTCCTTATACCACAGATGTCCCAGCTGTTCCTGTCCCTGTGCAGCTCCCAGCTCTTATACCTCCCTACTTTTCGAGTTCAGGCCCTTGGAGCCAGGATTATACTTGGTGGTCCTTTTATAATGCTACTTCCCCCTCTGATTCTTCTCTAAGGCCAGTTTTTACATCTCCCTATCCAGCTTCTGGAGTGTTTTGTTTAACAAGAGACATCTCAACTGTTCTTCCCATTCCCTGTAACTATACTAATGTTCTTCCAGAGAAGGAGGAACCTGTGTGGGTAGTTTCTCCAGGTACTCCTATGTGCCCTACTACCATACCTGTAGATTATGACCAAGGTGATTACCTGGCTCCTAACCTTACTACTGAGAAGACTATAGTGTCCCATCCTATTTTCTACTTTCATAAGTCCCCAGGGTATGAAGGGGTTGCATCATATGAGCGGTCTGTTACAATTGGGGATTGGCACCTATGGTGTACAAAGTCTCCATTTCTTCTTCGTTCCCCCTGGGATAGGGGCTCGCATTATGGGCATCCTAATCTCCATCCTGTGCCTACATTTATTGGGAACTTTCGTCGCCCTCTCCTTGGTCATTACTGGCTCTGTGATAATGTCCTTCATATGATTCTTCCTCCCACATATGATTTTTGTGTATTGGTAACCTTGAATTATTTTCCTAAAGTTATTCCTCTTCTCAAACCACCATCCCCGCACCGCTCTAAGCGAGAGGCCTTGTCCTTACCTTCCTCCGTTGCCACAGAGGATGAGGCGATTGAATTAGCCCTTCAGTATATTAACTCTACTTATCCTCTGACTAAAAAGAGACTTGTAGCCCTTTCTGCCACGGCCTGGATTCCAATTGGGGGCCCGGTAGCGGGTATTACTGAACTAGGTATGGCTACCCGGAGACTTCAGTCCCTACTCCATGTTTTAGTTCATGAGCTGAACGTGGTAGTCAATGCATTGCAGGATCAAATTAATGAATTAAGTATAGTTTCTCGATATAACCGTATGGGTCTTGATTATCTCTTTGCAGCCCAAGGTGGTCTCTGCACAGTGCTAAATTCTTCAGAGTGCTGTACTATTGTCATAAATAGGACGCATGTAGTTAGGCATGCCATGGATAAAGTCCTACAGTTGGCTAGCCTTAATGTGGAGGATTACCGAGGAGGATTAGACCTTACCTCCTGGTGGTGGTCATTGACCTCCTGGATACGTCCCTTGTGCATTTCCCTAATAGTTTTAGTTTTAGCAGGGTTTTTGTTTTGTTTCCTGGCCTCATGTGCTTCGGCAGTATGCCGTCGAACCTTAACAAGTAGAGTAATGGTGGTTCAAAAGTCTATTCCTAGTTAGGATCACTATAATCTCCAGAGTTTGAGTTGTGAGACTTATCTCTGCATAAGCTGATTTTAGTCTCAAAGGGGGGAATGAGGCAGCCATGGGCAAGGAAAGTGTTAACTCTGAGAAATTATATACATAAGAAATGATATTAAAAGCTTGAAGTTTGAATTCTAGCTTTTTACCTTGCAACTAAAGTGAAGGAATGCAGGCTGGAATTAATTACTAGAACTCTGTTGAGCCAAAGGTTAGGAAAGGTCAGTGAGAAATGAGACTCTGTCCTTTGTGAATTGCCAATGCTAGCTGGCACATCTGTATACTATTAAATCTTGAGGGGATATTATTATGAATGAACAAAGGAATGAGCTAGATATATTGTAGTTTAAGATTAGATAGAAATACTGTTTAGAGAGAGGCAATAGATTAGAATTTAGAAGTTCTTGATATCTAGAATATGTCTTATAAGGATGCTTATTTTAGAATATGTATTCTGTGTAGTTAATATGTAGGAAACCTTTTTAAATTCTGTATCATTCTTTGTCTGACTTTCTAAGCAAAGACTGCAGTGAAGAGGCCAACATGTGTTTTGAGTTTTCTGTGGTCTTAGCAAGTTCTGTGAAGGAAGCTGATAGGTGAAAAAGGTCAGAACTAGTCAGCTCTCTTCTCCTTGATTAATTATAGCTAAGTGTAGGACTGGCCTCCTGAAAGTAATAACAGACCATAGCCGTATGCCATTAAGTAAGACTGGCCCTTGACCCCTTTAATGAATGCCAGAGTTCAGCTAGCAGGTAGTATGAAGCTGACTAGGAATATG